>NC_086073.1:14509911-15152566 GCF_948474715.1 Cydia amplana
GGGTATCTATGGATAGGTCTTCAAAAATGATATTGAGGTTTCTAATATCATTTTTTTCTAAACTGAATAGTTTGCGCGAGAGGCACTTCCAAAGTGGTAAAATGTGTGTCCCCCCCCCCCCTGTAATTTCTAAAATAAGAGAATGATAAAACTAAAAAAAATATATGATGTACATTACCATGTAAACTTCCACCGAAAATTGGTTTGAACGAGATCTAGTAAGTAGTTTTTTTTTATACGTCATAAATCGCCTAAATACGGAACCCTTCATGAGCGAGTCCGACTCGCACTTGGCCGCTTTTTGTTATAAGATAGAGCAAATAATCTATATTTTTTATGTACATAATAATAGTTTCTTACGATAGTTGATGACAGCAAAAAGCACCTAAGTAAATACTTAAACATTCAGTTTTACCATAACAACAATGCTCAGAATAATAATTTAATTATATGAGGTGTTTAAATACAGTAGGTAGGTATTACTACACCTAATTACTTACTATTTACTATTAGTTAATAATGCTGTTTATAATTATTAAAATAAATGTACAATCGTATATGATTCCATGTAATGTAGGTATTCTGAATAATTTAGATAACACGTTCTCGAATCAATCTCACGATTAATATACGTCCAAACACACACATACACCCACGGTTTCAAAACGCTCATAAATAAATAATAAATAAATATTATAGGACATTTTTACACAAATTGACTAAGCCCCACTGTAAGCGACGCGAATTTGTTTTGTATTTTTTTATATTTTATTAAAAGGAGGGTGCCTGGAAGTCTGAGTGGTATGTGCCGGTTCTGGGCGACCGAGGGGAACGGCCAGGGGAGGGGGACAAACGGATTTATGCTATTGGCTCTCAGCGGTCAGTCGATCAATGCAATTACGCGCAAAGGCACATGCTTCTCGCTGTCCAAACGCCCTTACGATTGTTACTTAAAAAACCTGCATATTATTTCACCACGTCATCTACAAGCTGGTCTTCGAACCGAATTCTGAATTCTGAATGATCCGGACTCCGAAACGAACAATGGTGAACACACGAAGCAGTGCTAAGAAACAAGAAGAAAAGCAAAAAGAGCTTAAGGCTGACAAGGAAATACCTACGCCGAAACAGGAACCAGTTTGCCAAGCGACTCAAAGCGACGAACCTGCAAAATTAAAGAAAAAGGAGCTACTCGATAAAACAATGACTGTCGATGTGGGTAGTGCAAGTGGAAAGTGCAAAATGGATGTTACATCTATAAAATCTACTCGAAAGTCGAAAGCATCAGGTTCTGCGCGTTCTTCAGTCGTGGCCCGAAAGAAGTTGCTAGAATTAGAAGCGGCAGAAGCGAAAGCGCGTATACAAATGGAATTAATCGACAAAAAGCTAGCGGCGGACCTAGCACAATTGGATGAAGAAAACGAAGAATACAGTTCACAATCGGAAGCTAGTGAAATTCAAACTAATAAAGAAGTGGAGAAATGGTTAGAACGTAGTCAACTAGAACTGAAAGGGCAGCCTGTGCCACCAACGGAAAATACATTGGACAAGCTGCACCCGCCGCCCGCGCCGCCGGCTGCACCAGCGCGCGACGGCACCGAAGATACAGTTCACCTACTGGCAACTGCACTCAAGGACATAGCCGCAGTCTCCTCTACTAACGGACCTAACGCTCGAATGTTGAGCCGCCTCTGCACGCCGCGAGATTTACCCTCGTTTTCCGGTGACCCAATGGAGTGGCTCCAATTCAAGCAGGCGTATGACGAATCAACTGAAGTGTGCAACTTCAACGACAAAGAAAACCTGTGGAGGCTACGAAAATGCCTTCAGGGACCAGCTAAGGAAGCAGTAACCTCTTTGTTAATTGGAGCCACCGCACCAGATCTGGTGATGTCTACTCTAGAGCTACAGTTTGGGAATCCCGATATTATTATATCAAAAATTGTACAAAGCATCAACAAACTGCCGGTGATGTCTCAAGAGTATCATAAGGACATAGTGTCATTCTCCGTGAAGGTTAAGAATTACGTTGCAGCAGTAACAGCTATTGGCCATGATGAGTACCTAAGGGGGATGAAAATCATATCTGTAATTCTGTCAAAATTGCCAACTGTGTTAATATCCAAATGGGTCGACTACAGTTACCCGCTTATCAACGAGGGCAAGAAACCACGGCTCGCTATTTTGTCAGAATTTTTAAATGACGAAGCTCTCAAAACTTCAAAAACAGCTGTTATCCTCGCGAACACTTACGGTGATACTAAACGTAAACAAAGTGACTTTTACCGCTCTCAAACCGTGCTAGTGCAGAATGAACTAAGTGACGATTTGTGTAAATTTTGTCGTACGTCTAAACACGACCTAACAGACTGTAAAATGTTCAAAAAATCGCTTCGCAAAGACAGGTGGGCTTATGTGAAACGTCATGGATTGTGCTATAAATGTTTAGTGTCGCGCCATAACAAAGAAACCTGTCCTGCGCCCTGTTGCGATAAGGAAAACTGTGGACAATCTCATCACCGCTTGTTACATTACATTTCGCGCGCTAATAATAATTCAAATCTTCAATCTAGTGTGAACATTACGGAAATAACAGACACCGATGTATGTGAAACGCGATCTGAGACTGTTACAAACATTAACTCGACAAGCTGCAAAGTTTTGTTACAAGCTGTACCTATTTACATACACGGACCTAACGGTATAATTAGTGTCACTGCATTATTGGACAATTGCTCAACGATATCACTGATAAGCGCCGACCTCGCCGCCCGCGCCGGATTGCATGGGACCAAACAAAAAATGTGCGTTAGTGGGGCATGGAGAAATACCGAACTTAAGTGCGAAAGTGAGGTAGTGGACTTTGATGTGTCAAACAAGGATGGACAGATGTTTACGCTACGTGCTCGCAGTGTTACAGACTTAGACTTACCTTCGCAAAATGCATCTAAAGTGAACCTTATGCACTATGACCTTAAGGTTGAAATTAAAGATCAGTTATGTAACACTCGTTACGAGAAGCCTCAGCTGTTAATAGGGCAGGATCACTATCATCTAATGATGCCACTGCAAATAATAAAGGGCAAGTCCGAAGGATCTTACATAACTCAGACTGTCTTAGGCTGGTGTATCCACGGTCGCACCACAGCGCCGCGCGACAAGGGCCAGCGGCTAGATTCGACCTTATTCATAACTGAGGACCTGCAAGTTGAAAATGAGCGTGCGCTACGGGAAATACACGAAGAAGTACGCCGCTCTTTTACCGTTGAATCCATGGGCGTCTCATGTAATCCACGCCAGAACTCCGAGGACCTGCGTGCACAGGAGCGACTGGAACAAACTGCTAAATTGCTAGAAGGCAGGTGGCACGTTGGGCTTCCATGGAAAGATCTTAATTGCAACATGACTGAATCCTATGGTAATGCACTTTCTAGACTTAAGGGAGTGGAAAGAAAAATGAAACGGGATGCTGGTTATGCATCAAGGTACACTGAAAGAATAAATCACCTGTTCGATAACGATTACGCAATGGAGGTCAGCAACCCTAAGCTCACGCCAAAAACATGGTTTCTGCCGCATTTCGGGGTTGACAACCCTAACAAACAAAAATTAAGGCTCGTATTTGATTGCGCATCCAAAAATAATGGGGTTTGTTTAAATGATTACCTGTATAAAGGACCTGACCTGCTCGTATCATTATACGGAATAATGCTTCGATTTCGCGAAAATAAAATCGGAATAACTGGAGATATCCAAGATATGTTCCTAAGAGTGAAAATCATCCCTGAAGATCAAGACGCTTTTCGTTTCCTGTGGAGAAACACATCTGAAGGCTCCGCTACCCCTGACGGCCCTATAAAAACATATAAAATGACATCTTTAATATTTGGAGCAAATTGTGCACCATTTATTTCCCAGTTCATAAAAAACAAGAACGCCGTGCGCTATGAGTCATCGATGCCGGCCGCTGTATCTGCAATATGTAAACAACATTATGTAGACGATTATATCGATAGTTTTGAGGACGAAGAAACTGCAATAAAAGTGGTTAAAGAAGTGGCTTATATACATAAACAAGGCGGCTTTAACATTCGTAACTGGACGAGCAACAGTGGAACATTAATAAACAGTTTACCAAAAGAGAACTTAGGTTCAACGGCCATAAGGTTCAAAATCGATCAACAAGATGATGGCGAACGTACACTCGGATTAGTTTGGTTTCCAAAGGAAGACTTACTTGGGTTTGATGTCTCTTTCAAACGCATACCGGAGGCAATCATTTCTGGAGAAAAGATACCTACAAAGCGAGAAATGCTGAGAGTTGTTATGTCGATATTCGATGTCTACGGGTTCCTATCACCGATAACAATAAGAGGAAAAATAATAATCCGTGATACCTGGAAACAAGGATTACTTTGGGATGACATAATTCCGGAAGAATTATTTAAAAAGTGGATTGAATTCCTCGAGCTATTGAAACGTGTAAGTTCAGTGCGCCTGCCCCGATATTATCAAAACGCCGTGCGCGCGAGTGAGACAGACGATGCACCGAATGCACCGAATAGTGAAGGCCGCCCGCCGGCTATGTATACTAACCTACAACTGCATTTGATGTGCGATGCGTCATCGCAAGCCTTATGCGCTGTAGCGTACTGGCGCTGGTTAGATAACAATAACAGCTGGCAATTAGCATTTGTTTCTAGTAAATGTCGAATTTCACCTAATAAACATAGAAGTATTCCACGATTAGAACTAGAAAGTGCATGCCTAGCAGCGAGACTGGCACATAGCATTATCAAAGAGCACAAAATGACCACAGAGAAAATTTATTACTGGACTGATTCGACCTGCGTGCTTCACTGGATTTATAACGATGCACGTACCTATAAAGCGTTCGTGGCGCATCGGCTCGGGGAATTAGACGAATTAACTCAATCTACTCAATGGAGATACGTACCTACGAAAATGAACGTAGCTGATATTGCTACACGAGACACCTGTGAACTCAGAATGCTGGAAAATGAATGGTTTCACGGTCCCGACTTTTTGTATAGCAATGAGGAAACTTGGCCTTCAAATAAACAGCTGACGAAACCTAACCCTATGGATCTAGAATATACAATGATTGTAAATGTATTTCCTGAAAACTTACCAGCGGTTCCTGAACCTGAAAGGTTTTCGTCGTGGTTAAGATTAGTTGGAGCTACCTGCGCTATACTTATGTTTATAAATAAATGTAAAAAACTTACCTGCGAGATTAATGGAGACCTGAAAGAAAAAGCGGAGCGCTTACTAATCCAATATTCTCAAGCGCAGTCCTTTCCTGAAGACCTGGAGAACCTGAAAAATAAAAGAAATTTAGATCGGAAAAGCAGATTACTTACCTTGACACCATTTCTCGATGAACACGGTATTCTGCGCGTTGACGGACGTATTGGAGCGGCCCAGGAGGTACTACCGGAGACAAAACAACCCGTAATCCTCGATGGAAGTAATCACGTCACTAAGTTGATTGTAAAACACTATCACGTGACGGCCGCACATGGGAATCGAGAAACAGTGGTAAACAACCTGAAACAGAAATACTGGATTATTCGAATTCGGCCAACTGTGAAACATGTGAGCAGCAAGTGCATGTTCTGTAAAATAAAAAAAGCGCAACCGCAACCACCTAGAATGGGTGACTTACCTCCTGCTCGCATGGCCCATCACCAGCGCCCGTTTACGTTCTGTGGTATTGATTTGTACGGACCAATGGAAGTAACAGTATTGAGACGCCGAGAGAAGCGGTACGGAGTTTTATTTACGTGTCTTACCATGCGAGCTGTTCACATAGAAATAGTCACGAGGCTCACGGCCGACGCACTAATTATGGCTCTGCGAAGGATGGCGGCGCGTCGTGGTTGGCCTCAGCAGATTTTCTCGGATAATGGCACCAATTTAAGAGGAGCTGATAATGAACTTAAGAAGTGTATCAGTGAATTGAATGACGCCTCATTAAAAGATTTAACCTTGAAATATGGCACCACTTGGAAATTTTTGCCACCAGTCAGCCCCCACTGGGCTGGCGCGTGGGAGCGACTTATCCGATCAATAAAGGCATCACTTAAGGTGGTATTAAAAGAACAGGCTCCGCGAGATGAAGTTTTGAGCACGCTCATGGCAGAAGTCGAACAGATGGTAAACAGCCGCCCGCTTACACACGTCACAGTTGAACCGAAAAGTGATGAAGCCCTTACGCCAAATCATTTTTTACTTGGCAGTTCTTCCAACTTACCTACTCTCGGTTCATTTGATCACTCCGACATGTATCTTCGTAAACAATGGCGAACCTCTCAACGACTTGCAGACCTATTCTGGAAGCGGTGGGTACGAGAAGTACTGCCACAGATGATCCCTCGCCAGAAGTGGCACCAAGACCAACGACCCTTACAAGTGGGAGATCTGGTATTGGTTGTGGATCCTGCGTCACCCCGTAACGTTTGGCCTAAGGGAATAATACAGGAAGTAATTCCGGGGAGAGACGGACGCATAAGAGTCGTGCAGATAAAAACCAAATCCGGAACACTACGTCGATCAGCTGCACGCGTCGCATATGTACCTACTGAGGTTGAGTAAGTGCTGATGCAGCACTGGGGTGGGGTATGTAAGCGACGCGAATTTGTTTTGTATTTTTTTATATTTTATTAAAAGGAGGGTGCCTGGAAGTCTGAGTGGTATGTGCCGGTTCTGGGCGACCGAGGGGAACGGCCAGGGGAGGGGGACAAACGGATTTATGCTATTGGCTCTCAGCGGTCAGTCGATCAATGCAATTACGCGCAAAGGCACATGCTTCTCGCTGTCCAAACGCCCTTACGATTGTTACTTAAAAAACCTGCATATTATTTCACCACGTCATCTACACCCACGGTAAGCTCAAGAAAGCTTGTGTTGTCGATACTCAGACAGCGATATATATAATATACTCGTACACATACATAAATACATAGAAAACACCCAAGACTCACACACAAATAAATGCCCTTACTAGGATTCGAACCCAGGATCGCGGCTTCACAGCCAGGGTTCTACCCACTAGGCCAGACCAGTCGTCAAAATATCTCATACAAGCCACCCCCGGTTACCGACCACATCAATGCGGCAATCGTCAATTACAAACTACTTCCAATTAGCGATAGTGCAGTCGCAAATCAAATTTAGCCCGCTCGCTAATTAGAGTCGACCGAGACGAGAACTAATCAGGTGGCTAAATAATGTAGTCGTGACGGCGTCGTTAGCTCGTGAGACAGACGTTATTAATTAACATCACATCGGCCCCATCCCGACCGGGAGCGCGGAGGTAAGTAAGGGAAATACAGGTGTTTGGGGGAGGTATTGGAGCGGGTGTACTGTTCATATCGTCAGGTGAGAACCAAAACTCACTTACTGTAACAAGTTCAGAGCTAGTGAACCGCACAATTACCAAAACAAACAATGATTTTAGTTTGTTTTATTTTTTGTAATAACTCAGTTTTGGTCGTCACGACTGTCACGAGACGATATACAAGCGGCAGCCTTGCGTTGTGATCCGAGTTTACCGAGTTATCGTTTTATTACTTACATAGAACAAAAACATGTAAGTTTTATAAGTTCAGTTTTTTTTCGGTATTGTAAAATCAATTTCATAGGAACTTGCGTAGAAAATAAGTCGTTAACATTACCTGTTAAACTGGGAATTTAAATCGAATGTAGGCCCATAACTAATGCGCGATTAAGTTTAGACAGTTTTAGGAAAAAAAGTTAAAATTCTGAATTGCTGAGTTTTAAGAACACTGCGATTTTACTGTATTGTATAATGTATCTACTTTTAACAAGTTCATGGAGAAGTGACCGCGATGCACAATTTGACAATATTTTACTGTATAATGTATCTACTTTTAACAAGTTCATGGAGAAGTGATATAAATGCACAATTTGAAAATAACATCGGTGCCTCCAGTCCAAGTTTTCTAAAATAACAAAGGCCTGCTAAAACGTGTGACATTTTCGAATAGGCGTGCTAAAAGCTAATCAACGCGATCGGCCGCCGCCGGTCAATTCCATCAATCATGGCGCGACGCCTCACTTCATCGTCTCCAAATTAAAAACGAAAAATCGATGACCAGGCTACATTTTGTCAGGGAATTTCCTCGTGGTATATGTATTGATACCTAAATATTGGATGAGAAAGTCAGGGCTAGTAGTTAGATAAGCATAGCTTTATATGAAACTAGCGACCCGCCCCGGCTTCGCACGGGTTAGCAAATTATACATAAACCTTCCTCTTGAATCACTCTATCTATTAAAAAAACCGCATTCAAATCCGTTGCGCAGTTTTAAAGATCTAGGCATACATAGGGACAGACAGACAGCGGGAAGCGACTTTGTTTTATATGTAGTGCTCTTTGAGTCCGAGTTACTCAAGTCGGAGAGCGGAGATGTTCATAGATTGTAAAAAAACATTGCAGAAGTTAACGATCTGAACACATTTTTCTAGTAGCTACTTTCCTCATAGAAAATTATACCTATTATGTATAAGTAGGTTTTAATATGTCGAGAAGGATTAAGTACGAAAATTTGGTTTTAAAGTATAATGTTTACAGGAAAGTCCCATAACCTCTCATACTAAAAAAGTTTATGAACCATTTGTTTGTAATAATCATAATATAGTTTGTCAAAGGACTGTCTCATTTCAAACATAGACAGAGATAATCATACTATCTTTGTCTTACACTAGTACTAGACCCAAAAGAAAAGGATGAGTATAGTTTTTTTTTGTTCTTACTTACTGCCTAATTGGTTTCACCCACTATATTTACGCAACTAAGTGCAAAACTCTGGCCAGTTACATACCACGCCGCGCCCGGGACACCAAAGCCATATAATGGGCCCTCGTACGAGTCCACGCGTCCCGGCAGACGCGAGATGAAGGCGCTCAGTTAATTGAATCAACTTTTACTACCCATATACATGATTAGACCATTAGTTTAAACGTACCTACTGCTTGCATGATACTGGTATGCGTGATATCTAAGTTTTAAGAACTACTCTGGATCGAAACACGGGTAAAAGAAATTGAAACAAGAAATCATAACTGTGGTAGAGTTGTACGGACAAGGAAATATAAACAAGCTTTTTTGTCTAGGTATTAAGTAACAGGGGTAATTTAATATCAAGATCAATCAAAAGATCAGATCCATATTTGTCGTTAATATCTAATGAGCTGAAATGTATTTAAATTATTATTTTACTGTCGCAATTTCGGGGGCTTTTTGTACATATATTATAAAATTAGACGTACGTTACTAGCACTTAGCATTGAAATTATTGAAAAGTCTGTTATATAGATTTAATTTTGGTAATACCTACCTTACCTACTCCCAGTAGCGTAGCTAGACGTGGGCGAAGTGGGCCGTCGCCCACGGCCTCGCGCCCCAAGAGGGGCCTCGGCGAGGCCCCTTCGGGCACAGTAAAAGAAAAGGGCCTCGCAGACGCGATTTCGCCCACGGCTATATTAGTTCACGCTACGCCACTGCCTACTCCCAGTAGATAAACTGCTCATAGTCGGTCCTAGTACACAGATACTTTAATATTAAATAGGGCAGGTAGCCTCGGACATTTGAATGTTTACCGACTACGACTCACTAGCTAAACAAATACCGATTCAAACCGTACAATGTAATTCCAAATTCGCTATCGCTATTCGCTATATCGATGCTACTGTCAACAATCGAATGGCTGGTTTTATTTTCTATTCTATTATTAAAGCGTTTAATTTAGGGCAACAGTTTTACACACAAAACGATCAAAACGCAATCTCCCGGCCGAATAGGAAACCTATTCGAAATTGATATGGGTGGAGCGCACGGGCAGCGTCGCGCCTATGCAGCCCGTAAACGACCCAACCGCGCGCCTAAACGACGCAACAAACCCACACAAATACAACCCATTCTAAACCTTATCAAGCACACAATAAAGTTTATATTAGTGATTAAGTTTCAACGCGAACGAGACGAGTTAGACGGACGAATTTTGTTAATAAATAAACGCAGCTCCTGGCGTCCGGCTGGCTGGTGGAAAATAAAAAAACGACTCCGGGTGAAAATTTGGCGCAAGTATGACAGCGGAAGCCGGCGTGACGTACACAAATCATTATTCGATAGCCGCCGCTGTCAAAGGAATTTTTAATAATGTTTGCTGGCCGAGATTTGGTTAGAACGGACGCGGATCCCAGTTGTCATATGCGGACTGAAAATATTGTCGAAAATGCGAAAACTGCGATCGGGATCTCTGCTGACAACTGTTAATTCCTTGTTGTGTATTCCGTTTGTGATTTTTGTTTGTCGCATTTATTGCTCGATGACGTCACTGTAATACGTCAAATTAGCGAAACATAAATTTTAATTAGTTTGTGGTAATAGGGGAAGCCCTCCATAAAGTCGGGCGCTGTCGGCGGCGCTCGTAGTTATACCTAGAGGTCCCGCTTCTGATCTTAATTAACCTCATGTGTTAACCTCGCCATAACTATGAGAAGCGTGTTTCTGCACTCCAAGTTAGTACGACTTATTAATAATAGAAGTGAGTTAGTGCCGATATGTAAATTTGCGCTTAACTTATTGAAGATGGCTTAATTATGTACGGGAGCGCTGTAATTTATCTTTAACGAGCTTAATTTGAATCTAAATTACAGGTATTTAGTAACATAAATTGTCAACCAAGTCGTTAATGTGGCGAACGGGTTATTTTGCATGTCTCTATCACAACAATGCTACTGAAATATACATTTTAGTCATCAGATTTATGCGTAATGTTTTTTCTTATCTCACCTTTGACGATGCACGGAGTTAAAATTAAAACTATATTCAAAAACAGTGCGTCCGGTTTTTCGGCCGTAACTGTCACTATATCTGTATCGTTTCCTTAATGTCTACCACAGTGGAAACAATGCGGCAGGCCGCGGTCACCAGACGCGTCTATTTCCAAACTTTCTAATAGTTCATCAACAAATTCATTATGTCGTAAAGGAGTGTGCGCGAGACCGAAATATCGCGGGCGTCGTAAAACCGCTCGTAAAGACGTTTGTTTACTAATTCGAGAGGCAGGTGGGAGGGGCGACCGCAGGACGCTCCTGCACTACGTCCGTTCAGTGACAAGTGAGTGTAAAGTCAGGTTGTTAATAAGTAGCGGGCGAAGTCGCGGGCCTCCAAATTGCCTCCTCCTCAGGTCGCAACTTTTAATGAGGCAAAATTCCCCGTCTGACTCGTTATTCGGCGTCGACGTCGCCTTAACGCAACCTGTTCGTTAGTGCAAAAACGAGCCACGCTAACGCTCGATTAGAATACACCCCCGCTAAGGGCCGCGGCACACTGCCGCTCGTCACGCCGATAATGAGACAATAGGCCGTTTAATGGGCTGAGATAAGGTGATGTTCACTTGTCACTTTTGTCACGCCTTAAAGATATAATCGGTTTTAGTACGTCTCGTTAGGAGTTGTACATCCATCATGCGAGCGTTGGAATGTGTGGAAAGATGCACGCACGGTGATCTGATAGAGATTAAGAAATAAGCAAATAAAGCAGACTCTTATTTGCCTATAAATAATGCCACTAAATACACAGAGTGAGTTTACAATTCGATCTACACACATTTGTATCGTTAAATGTCAAATTATTCATTTTTATAGTTTGTTGATATGAGGTATTTATTTTTAAAAGGTACCTCATCGTTCTTTTTGTTGGTCGGTTGATCTTCAACAAAGTTGAAATTAAAAACCGCATTATTATTCTATGAATATGTATTAATTTTATATTATATCTGTTCATTTTTTCCCAAATAAATCCCCTAAAGTTACCTACCCAGGTCCCCAGTGCACCGAGGCCCTAACCCAAAAAGATGGTCCCTCATTTGTGGCGGGCTTTCTCTGTGTTGTCACATTAGCGAATAACTGCGCGGCCAAACCTGGCCGGGCATTCCGATCGCTTACAGAGGTCGAAGGCTCCGAGGAACCGGTATAAATACACTCCAAGATTACTCATAGTTTAGAAGGATTTGGAGGCCTTACTAACAGTGGTCAGGCTGAGCTCTCAACTCGCCTACGTTCAGTGCGCGATTCGAATAAATGGCCTGGCCGATACGTTAATGATGTCGGCTCCTCTATTAGGGGAAAAAACTCCCTTTTGTGCATCGTCGCCGGCCCAGAGTTGAAAGGCATCACGTGATCAGCTTCATAGATTACGCCAATCGAAGGCGATAGTGGCTCGTCGAAACAACAAAGACTTAAACATATTCCCGATTCTTACAGACTTCATTCCTTTTTCGTTGGAGGTATCCACGGGCTGTTATTCTCGACGCTTGCTCAAGCGCATGTCTATTCAAACCAGTAAAGTGTGATCTCCGACGCTTGCTCAAGCGCATGTCTATTCAAACCAGTAAAGTGTGATCTCCGATAAGGCTTAATTGCTTCGAATCTCGTCGTCAAGTTATACTAGGGATGAGCTCATTATCGAGATAAAATGCTTTGTGAATATGTTATCTACGTCAAAATGAAAAGGTAGAAAAAGCATGGAGTTTCATATGGTTTGATAGACCTCTAAAACCTTTTATTATAGGGTAGTGGACAACTGGACATATCGTAATGGTGAATGTGGCTTGATTTATGCTTTGTTTCTTTGTTCGACGAGCTATAGATAGCACGCAATTTTAGAAGTTTTTATTTAGTTTATAATAATATGTACTATTGTATGTACAGTATGGATATTTTGGATAGTCTTGATGACTTGCTGCTACTTTATAAAACACATTTGTTTTTAAAATCTTGACTTATTTGGTATTACACAATTATGTATTTAGTTTTTCAAGTTATAACACGAATATTAAATATCAGTACCAATATTTCAAGAGTTCTGTCAATTATTTTTTGATTTATGAACATCGGGAAGGCGGCAACGCACTTGGTGTGCGGTGTCCATGGGCGGCGTTAATCGCTTACCACCAGGTGATCCGTCTGTTCGTTTGCCTCCTATATCATAAAAAAGGTAATAAGTTTAATTGCTATAATGTTTGTATTTGGTTTTACCCTTTAACCTTTGCACCAGCATGCTATAGCAACAGCGCGACGGGGGGCATATCATTTGTTACAGCCATATTTAGGGTAAATTACCTTAATTGCCGGCCGCACGATTGTGCGTGGCACGGTTACTACAATTTAATATTATTTATAAATTTAATTGGACTGTCGCTTTGTTGCAAAATAAACCCTACTTCCTGAAGATTTTACAGTTATATAAATCGGATTATTTTATAAATACAATACAAATAATGTTCATTGCATTCCTCTATAAAAGAAAATAATACAGAGAATACGCCATTTTAATAGAATTTTTCCTATGAACGGGAATCGTACTATCGCATTGTGTAATATAATTATTACTTCCTTAATAAATACTTATTGCTTTTAACCTAGATTTAGCAATGCAAAAATAAAACCAGAAATTCACATGAACAATTTCGCGCAAATATCATTCGGTGGCTTTTATTTTTCTAAGCGCCACTTGCACCATCCCACTAACCCGGGGCTAATCGGTTAAACCGTTATCCAGTGTCAAATTGTATTGGTAACCATAGTAACTCCAGGTTTAACCGGTTAACCCCGGGCTATGGTGCAAGTGGCCCTAATTGTTCTAGGTGCGTGAAATACGAATACCTAAGTGAGCTGCCTGTGTTTTGGCAAGAGCAATCATGTACTCTGCTCCACTCGGTGCATACAATCCCTCACCGGCCAGCGTTCGTTAAAGCCGCATTTGGGGTAAAGTCCCTAATTGCCGGATGCATGCAGGTGCGTGGCCCACCGTACCCGCACCAACAGGAAATGAGAGCCAATTTAATTTTTCTCCCGCAACGAATCGATTAATTGGGATTTTAACGTTTTTTGCGGCTTCTCACGGGATGAAAGCGTTGTTGTGGGTTTTGATTTACATTCGATATCTAGTCTATTTAAGTAAAACAAATATATTGAGGCTCACATGATAGTAATATTGTATTTTTACTGTGGATAAAAGCTTGTAAATTTCTAGGAAAAAAACATGCTAGCGTCGTACGTCGTAGCATATCGTAGCACTTCAGCGTTAGAATTTTGTTAAAGCTCATTGCGCTTGCATTTTACTTAACATGTACATATTATATTTTGTGCAATGTTTGGATATTGTTACTCATACAACGTTATACTAATTTCGTTGCCATAAAACTGTGAAACTGAAATGTCTCTAATAAATGTAAAACGCCTTATCGGAAATAAAGGAATTAGGAAACAATCGCTACGAGTTTGGCCGGATCGGAAGCAAGGGTGCCTAATTAAGGAGCCAAGGTAATGAGCCGCGATCGCCTCTCCGATATAACTGGCTGTGTATTCTCATTGCCTGTCAAACGTAGCCGAATTCCACCAGCGTAATTAAAACTAAGTGCACGACCCGCGCGAAATCGCCTTTTCATACGGTATATAATCCACGTTTTCCTGCCTGGATATTAACATTTTTTTAAATGTTTTGACACACTTGGATGTATATCAACCAAAGCTATGCATCTTCGTTTGTTTTTTTATTTTATTTTTAATTGTTTTAAGAGCATTTAAAAAATTGTATCTAATGTGTTTTTCGCTCCTAATTCTTATAATAATCAAAACATCTAAAAAAAGTCAAACGAAGGGGTATAGCTATGGTTTATAAATATCAAATTATATGAAAATAACTAAGAACAGCTGTAAAAAAGTAATGAAATGCAATAAAATGCAATTTGTATTTGTAAAATATTTTCCATAATATCAATGTCCAGAGTGGAAAATGGACTATTTTTGTATGGAGAAGCGGTCGTCCCTTTCCTCTAAAAACATCTACATATAGTTACATACAAAACATAGTGCATGTTATCCTGGTTATCCTGAGAGTTGGACTTTGCGAGTGTTTGAAATAACACCTATTTACGCGGTGGTCGCTCTCAAATTGCGAGGTTTTGTTTTAAAAGGTTTGAGTTTTCGATTAAGGAGTTTAATCAAACTGTTGTTTACAACCTCATTAATGTAGGTAAAGGAAAATAGCCCACAGATATCGGCCGATAACTTTATAAAGTTGAAAAATGAATTTCTTGTATTTAAGTAGAATTTGTTGTAGGTCGTTATCAAGTATCGTGGATAAACATGATGCTTTTTATGCTTATTGGCTGGATTTTACAGATAGGGATCTTTATGGATCTTCTACAATATATATGTACATTTAGACTCTTGAGATTGTCTTGTGTATGCAAATAGGTATCAGATCTGGTCCTCTAAGTTACCTAGAAAATGTCGTGACAATGAAATACACTTAATGAAAAGTATGTACCTGTGCACGGTACGACTATACTAGTTAGCACCTACCTACAATATAATCTTAATTTGTAACTATACATGTGACAAACGTCAGAATGTCATGACAATTTGACATTCTGACGTTTTCTGATGATTCAAATCTAGTGCCACACATTGGGGCGTTTACCTTAATTAGAAATAGCAAAATTGTAGCTGTAGTGTAATTATGACAGAACAAAACTATTCCACAAATTCAACATATATAATCACAGAAGCATGTTCAACTTGTAACCTTAATGGGTTGTAATAAAACTGTAATTGTGTTGACTAGATGTGAATAAGCAACACCTATTAGATACGGCATTTTACGGGAACATTAAAACTTTATGTTAATGTGCCCAGAGATGGGTTTCGCTTACACACGGCCGGAGTACTTATATTCCTAGCGCTTACCGCACGGATTGCCTGCAGTATACAAATGTACGCGTGACCTACGGATACGTAACAAGTATGTTAAAGTTTAATACCTCATTTTGCGGTTTAAAAAAAATATCAACGCATATATTGCTGCTACCCCAAAACAGCCTAAGCAAACATTCAGGTCATTTTTGTAACGGGAACCCGTTCCGACTTGAATCTGAAATACCCATACATACTATGTAGGGTACTATGTATGAAGAAATTTATTCAGAGAATAAGTTGATATTTTTTTATAGTTTTTCTGGTCGCATTGAGACTTTTTTCTGTAAAAATAATGTGTATACAGCAGTAGTATTATGCTGTTGTAATGAAAAAGAAGTTCAAGTTTCAAATATTTTATGGGACTTGGGAGAATCGCATGAAAGTCGGCACGGGCTACAGTTACAGAAGTGACCAGAAATTTATTTTCAGTATTTTAGGGTAATAGAAACTATTTTCGATGGTATACCTGAAAATCGTCAAATAAGGGACTCTTGTATTAAAAAAAAACTCAGTTCGCATATACATATACTGGTTTTTCCGAGTCGATGCACTTGGTGAGCTATTAAAACAGCTTTGATCTTATCAGGATCTGCGCGAGCGACAGCCACCTATTTATTTAATCAGACCGGACAATGTGCCATTGTAATTCCAGATTTATTGGGCACTGCTGATCTTTAATGGATACTCTTAAGGATAGATGGCGCGAGTATGTTAAATTGATGTCTATTGGCACGTTAATAACACTGGTCGTGTCGGAAGCTTTACTCTTCACAATAAGAAATAGTGGCTCTGTGAGGTGTTAGACCTCGCGGGAATAGCTTAAATCTGAATAAATGTATGGCGCATTTTGAATCAATTCCAAAACCTGAATCGGCCCACAAAATTTCGCGAGATTTGGTTGAAGATTGCGACCAGTGCGACCTGTATAGTATAAAGAACATTCGAACATACGAAAGCATTTTTACCTAAACTGAAAGGGAGACCTTCGCTGACGCTCGGTCAATTAACATGATGGTCCATGGACGGTCGAACAAACTGATTTATGACCCTGCACCTGAACATTTAATAAGGCTTCGTCACGCAGGCGCATTTTCCGGGCGGGGCGTGAGCGGGGCGCGCCGCCGCTTTTACATATAAAACGCTCACGCCCCGCCCGGAAAACGCGCATTTTGTAATTTATACCAGTAGTGGGCAAAGTACGGCCCGCGGGCCACCTGTAGCCCGCGAAAGGATTTTATCTGACCCTGACCTGAAAATAAAAATGCATTTTCACTACAATTCTGGCCCTTCTCTGAAATTTCTTAAACTCTCTTTGAAACTTGTGATGATCTGTACTTACATTAGCTATGAGCGCCGCACCGGCGCGCCGCCGCCGCCGACAAAATTTTCGCGCCGCCGCCGCCGACGCTGCGCTATCGGCGTGGCATCGGCGTGACCTTGGTAGTTACTACTACTTTCGGAATCAGATAATATATTTTTAATCGAGTTTAGATCATTAACGGCGCCACTTCGAATAGTTTATAGGCATTCAAAAGGTATTTTAGGCCCATATAATTCAAAAATATCGAAGGCAAATGCAAACTTATCTGTCTAGTAACCGCGCTACTAGTCTTGGGGAAACGAAATTATTTAATATCAATTTTAACATCAATATGCTTGTAATAAACATACTGATTCCCTTCCATTTTTATTGTGGAACGTTCCACATTACAATTTATAGATTGTATATATACACTAGACATATGTCAATCACAATGAAAAAATTAACTGTGATCAATTCTGGCTAACGTGAGCTCGAACTCGAACCCACATCTTTGCATTACCGTACCGATCTTAATTTTGCCAGCTAACCATCATTTACCGCGAATTTAGCCATTGCAAGCATGGTTAAACGTCTTTAAAAGGTATAAAATGGGGTTAATTTTAAGATATTAAGCGTTTCCACGTCCAAGTCCAAATGTCCGGCCGTTGGCTTCGCACGGAAGGGCGTCGGAATCGGGTCTCAATTAAACTTGGCCACTGTTCAAATTTCAAGCTTTGCTCTCTCGCAGCTCAATATATGGCCTTGCATCGCTCCCATGGAATTAAGCCGCTATCTGAACCTGCAAGTTTTTGGCCCTGTTTGGAGCTCAACTTTCGGCCTGTTTTAAAACGCTTGAGCCTTGGTCCTTATCCGATCTTAGCTCCATTGCAGCTCGGTCTTTGGCGTCGCACGAATGCGCCCGCAGGAAAGCTCGAGATCTTTAACACTATGGCTTCAGTCTTTATTGGCCTGCGCCCTCGCTCTGCTCTCATGCAGCTCGGCCTCGCACAGAACGCGCCGCAATTGGCGCTCCAGGCGTTCGGCCATCAGCCAATCTAACACTTGGCGTTCGATTCTTAGCTGTATACTTACCTGCAGCTCATCCTCTGGCCTCGCATTGGGAGGCGTCGAAATCAAGTCTTCGGTGTTACATGGAGCTCGGCGTTGGGCCTCACTTTGGGCCTCACTATGGTTATCGATATTGGTTATCGATAAGGAGACGGAGCTCGATTTTCTTTGGACTGTCGAGTCTGTCGACAAGACGTTTCCCTGATACAGTCAATCCGCAATTTTTAACTTAGCATTAGCACAAAAGAGTGCCTCGCTAAGATCTTCCGGCCAGAACCTCTCCAAGATTAAGTCCGCCTCTGATGCCGCGCGATACCGCTTATCCACTGTTTATACGATATCAATTTTTTTCGTACCATTATTCAATAAATTATCCTTGAAAATAAAAAATGCATTTATTTCATAACTTTCTTACAGCAAAAACATGTTTTTTCGGTAAAATTTTGGTTTGATTCTTTTTTCATTAATCGAAGGTGTTTCAAGGCCACGCCGCCGATTCGCCGCCGCCGCCGACCAATTTTGACCGGCGCGCCGCCGCCGGCTATATGCCTATCGGCGCTCATATCTAACTTACATATAATTATTTTTCATTATTTTATTTTCTTGTTTTGATTTTATATTGGTTCGGAAAAACAATACATTTATATGTTGATAGTATAGGTTATCATTATATTTTAATTATTTATTTATACCTAATTATAATCAGCATGGCAGATTTAATACAAATAAAAAAAACTTAATTTATACTGAGAACGCATCAAATCAAGTGCATTTTATGTGGACAGTAAACTACTATTAATGTGTATAAATCGAATAAAAACCAATGAACATTCTCAGTAAGGCTCGACACCAATCCGGTTCTGCGGCTATACATAAAATAATTAAATAACTTGTGGGCTTTACTGATGAATCAATTATACAGTTTTTACAGTTTATCAAATGGGAATCAATAACCAATAAATAAATGCTAACAGTTTCTTTGGTATTAAATATCACCATTTGGAACACAATATTTATTTTATCCGCTCATCGCTTTTACCGCTTAATTAAGAACGGTAAAAATCGCATTGCGCGTTACCAAACTGGAGTTATGGCGTACAGTTCGCTCCTCGTTTTGCATTTAAATTAAAACTAGTCATACTATTAGCATAGAAATGGGTTCGATGGCTAATCGTTGCGGTGTCAAAAATGTTTAATTAAAAAGATTGATGCTTACCGGCAGCGGAGCACCAGAAGTATAGTCGAGTTGCAAACTTATCTAATTAGTTGGAGGGCCGCGGCGGGCGACGCGCGGGGCGGCGCGGCGCGGGGGGAGAGCGGGGCAATTAGTGGTGATAGTCGATTAGCTCATCGTGCGAGCGCGGCTTTTGACAAATATTTCCATCTAATAAATAATTTATTTACTCACTCATTAATTAAACTATACGATTTAATTATGGGAGTTAAGAATCCTCGCAAGAATCCTTAATACCGAGCTACTCTGAAAGATTGATAAGTGAAAGTTTAGTAATAAATTAGAGGGACCGTAATTCTGAGATAATTAATTCTTAGCCCAATTTAATAGGTATTAACATTAATTGGAAAACTTTGAGCTCACCAGCGCTTCTGAATTAGTTACTGAATCATACTTATGTATAAAAGATGGTGAGCTTAAATTTAATTATGACGCTTACTAATGTGATGCTTTATTTTAAGAAACGACAAAATATTATATTAGTGTTACCTAGTAGGTATAAACACTTCTACTAACATTCTATTAATAAAGATGTCAATTCAGAACCTAACCCATTTAAAAGGTAATTTTACTAATTTCGTTATTAAATTAGGCACCTACTTGTAAATTACAGTGTTTGTAAATTATAATTATCGTACCATATAAATATTAGATTAGCTAAATATGCCACTTTTCTTAAATGTTTTGTCACTTGCAAGACTTAGCATACTTTTCAACCCACTTCGATTTCAATAATGTAATCAAGGTTATGACAAAGAACTGTTTGTTGGCCGGTCGCAACTGCAATTTTTACGTCAACCTCAAGCACCGGCACTTCATGTGCCTATACACCCGCCCACTCGTTCCGCGTCTCACGCTACTTGTCACCACGTGGAAAAACTCCCTCACGGCGATCGCACAGTGTTGCACGTCGTAATAGTTTCGCTAAGCGGCAGGCCACTAGAGCAGAACAAGGCGTTTAATTAAGGATGCTCACCTCGCCGCGTCTCCGGCCTCATCGTACGCGCCTTAATTACTTTCATACCGCCCTAACTGGCTTATTTTGTTTTTCTGGGATAATTTTTAATTAAACGCTTGATTAAAATGAAAGTTTGCGTAAGTAGCGAGCGAACAATCGGGCCGAGTTTAGGATAATGAATTGATGGTGTTACTTCGCTCCGTTCGCAAGGGATTTAATTAAAAATCGCCGATAGAGTGTGTAGAGGGAAGTTTGCAACGAGTTTACGGAACTTAGTCGGAGGCTCTGTTGTTTTACTATGTCAATTTGAATACGGGATTGCACGGGTGTGCGCCGATATAGCTTGCGGCTTCAAAAATTGTGGGTTTGGTTGTAAATTCGGATACGTAGGCCTTCTAGACTATGATGCACGTGGTCGAATGCTGATAGCGACCCTGCGGCACCCCATCTAGAGCGGAGTCGGCACTCGTTGGTGGTTTTAGACGGTAGTCCTCCACTGGTTAGTCCGTCTTACCCCCTGGTTCCCCCGGACCAGGTGGCATGCGTAAACGCATTTCCCCAACGTTAAAAAGAAAAAAAAGGCCTTCTAGACTATGATAAGGAAGTTTTGTACTTTGTACTTCAAACCACTCATCAAACTGTGTACCTTAAGCATTACTCGTGCCTGATACAGACTACCAGTTTTACATTTAATCTTCGAATAAAGTGAAAATGCAGTAGGTAATAAATGCAAAGAACGTGCCATACATGATCAAATCAAATCAAAAGCGTGCAAGCTCTCTAGCTACTTTCTGTTCATGTCACCATAGAGAAATATAGTAAGACAAGAGTGCTCACTCCATACATTAGTTAGACTATTAATTTCAGTGTCTACATCTAGCATCGAGTAGCGGAACTATCAGTACTGCTACTTGACAATAGATGTAGCAGTACTGATAGTTCCGCTACTCGATACTAGATGCTAATAGTCTTTTTGGTACCTAAACTGATGTATTGGAGTGGAGTGAGCAATCTATGTATTTTTTTCTCTATTATGTCACTTAACTCTCTCTCGTTAAAGTTAATTGATAGTTGATACGAATCAACATATTTATTCCCTATATTAGGTAAATATTTCTTGGATCCAATTTGAAAAAAAAAACTGGTAGAGATTGCTTTCTGCTTCATCGCATCTGCCTCTAATGGGATATACGATATTTGTTTGTACAAAAAAAGACTAGGCACGCCAGTTGCATGCATGTAAATGAAATGTGTTCGGTATATTCCCGGTTAATATCCGTTATCAGTCCTTCATATTTCTAATGGCACCTCGTCGCTTAAATCGAAATGATTTTTAACTTCTACTTGCTCATTGCTCTAGCTTCTAAAACCACGGAGGAAACAGTCGAGTACGTTTTTATGGAGAAATGACCACTCCTGTTGCCTCTCAAAAGTTTTAAGGAAGCAATTGAGGGATATATCGGATTATTTCATTTAGACAGTAGATTTCTTTTAAATGATTCATTTGTAGTGAATACATTTTTGTTATTATGAATATAGGTGTTTGCATTTTACAATAACTAAGAGCCTTATAAATATTGGAATAATTACATGATTTTTTTAGTATTTTGTTTTGCCAGCAGTTTTTATGTGATTATATTAATAGTGAATGTCGCTGTCGGCACTCGTGCACTAACGAGCTTCTTACAATGTAACCTAATAACATGAGCGTGCAATCGCGATCATATTTTACTAAATACTAAGCACGCCCACAAACCTGATCATTTGGAGAATTTTAAACGTTTGCTTTAAGGTAAGGTAACCTATGCCACAAAAGAGAATGAAAGAATAATTAAAGTACCAATTATAAGTAATTAATTTAAAGAGTCGCCATGCGTACATAAGTTGTACCTAATTGTCTATGTTTATATTCCACTAGGGCTTTCAATACCGGGTTCCCGGGATACCGTCTTTTTAAACGCATTTTTCAATACCGATTTTTAAATGCAATACCGGGATCCCGGTATTTTAAAAAACGAGGGAAATGTGCAGTATAAACCCTTTAAATTCATTATATTCGGCTGTATTATAAAGCTTACTGAACGTCAGACCCATCTAGAGTTAGACCAAGAAAAGTCTGCAACGATTTTGATAGCACACGCAGTGCAAATGTTATTTTAAAAGTCAAACTTCTATGAAATTATGACGTACAAATAACATTTGCACTTCATCAATACCGGGATCCCGGGATCCCGGTATTGATGAAGACAGTTTCGGTATTAATACCGGTATTGTGAGAAGTCCGGTATTTGGAAGCCCTATATTCCACCATTCACTGACAGTTTAAATAAAACATAAAAAAATTATTTACGCGAATAAATTAAATTCCATACCTAAGAAATAAATGTTACATATCCATAATAGCCTGTAAATTAGAATGGGATCATTTAATATACGATAGGGAACGTAAAAATTATGCATCTTTTACATATGACAAGACGTGTTTGAGCGTTTGATGTGAATCAGCGCATACGAGTCATTAGCGAATTGTCGCCGCTAACGAGTTTCTTGCTAACGACGCGACGCAGGCATTGTCGTGTACCCGGCATCGAGCGGATTATAAATACACACAGAAAATTAAAAATATTCAATTGAAAGGTTGTGTAATTCATTTTCGATCCATATATTTCTGTTGATTAGTTGTAATTTCTCCGCTGCCTTATTGAGTTTTATTAATATTTATATTTACGCTGTAAATGTATTTAGGTATGTTCATTAACGTCCCACGGTCCTACTAATACTAGTACAAATTATACCTCCAATGAAATTTAAACCAGTATTAAATAGTACGGAGTTGCTATTGTTTTATTTTGTTCGATTATAAAACGAAATAAATTCTAGCCAAGTAGCTGCCAAGTTTTCTTGGAAGATGGGCGGCTAGTATAGCCTCGTGCCGCCCAATGTACATTAGGATGTTCACTCAGTTTCGATGGATTGTCAACCTTAATTAAAAACAAAGTAGGTAGCATTTCATTTGACTCGTAAAATTTTCGAACAAATGAAATTCAACCTAATTGAAAATATAACAAGATTCTAACTTCCTTGGTTATAATTTTGTATGGTGGGCGGCACGAGGATAGTACTGTTGAATGCGATTAAAAATCGCAATACAGATGCATCTAAACGAAGTCTTATTTTTATAATAAGCATATACAGTAAGTACCTATTCCATTTATACCCAAAAGAATAATTAAAATGTACCTTATCCCTTTTACCCGTTAAACGTCTTCGGAAACATAGGATTGGAAGCAACAAGTCAAGGATCCCGTTCGCGCCTCGGACGCATTTGATCGGGACTTCGGAAACATTCGTCTCCGGGACCCGGATCCCCCTGCGGGTGTGTACCGACCCACCGCCTGCACCTACTTACTACTTTTCCAGGCAATTTCCATATTAGTTAAAAGCTTATTTTCTCTTATGAGATTTGCGAAGTTTGTAATCGGATTTCCGCTCGATGGCTGATACCTACTGTTACTTGACATTAAGCCGTTAATGAGTTAAGTGTTTTTTAATGAAACTTAAAGCTTATAATATAGGTAGGTATTTTGCACTTCCGTATTAAATGGGGTTTTATTTAAAGTGACAATATCGTCAGATGACAAGCAAAAGTCACTAAGTACCACCACAAGTTCATAGCCATAGTGAACCATATTAGTACGAAAAGAAGGTTGATTTTTGTTTAAATATTTTATAGTAATTCGTGACTTTTGCTTGTCACCTGACAATATGACGCTTTGTCATGATAAGTCGTACATTGTTGTCTAAAAACAGTGATCAAGTTACATTTTTCATCAAAAATCCATCCGGATTCTGGACTACCATTTTCGGAGGGTGTAGGGTTATCAATATGTTAATTATCATTGCATCAAATTAATATACCTACATACTTACAAGCTTATAATTTACGGACAGTAATCCGAAGACAGGATGTCGGGTGACACTAAATCGTTAAAGTGTCTGTAATTATCTAATCGGCAATAAAGCGTGTGAACTTCATTAACCTGGTAACTGGAATAACTTCCCTTGCTTGTAGTTAACTTTATAACTGCAATAAAAATCAATAGCAAGCACACATCCAACTCTAAGTACCTATACTGGAAACCTTTATCGGTGTAGGCGTTTAATTACCGTATTTAATAGTTAATTAGTAATTATTGCAGGCGCTATTAGCATCGCGGACTCGGCGTTATTTACAGCCAAAATATTAATAAATCGCAATAACAATCCGGCCGAAAGCAATCAAAATTTAATTACCTGCGCTCCTTCGTTCGTTTTCAAATAATTAAAGGTCGAATGGGAAAAGTTTAAAGATACATTTTAAACTTTAAAAGATAAATTCGCTTCAATCATTTGGAGTAAATAGCATTCGTTTCATTTACAGCGGTAAGAGCGTTTTCAATTAAGTAGCTCCGCCAACGGTATCGGCGTATGAAGGTGAAATTAATTAAACCGAAGCAAGACAAACATGTATCTATTTGTGTCTGATGAACAGTTGAACACCGCTCTATATGCCCTTGCCCTGCGTTGCACTACTCAAATATAAAATTAAATAAACAAAATGTAGATATTATAATAAAATTGATCCCATGCATAAAGATCAGTTCAAAACAGACGTGTGATTTCGTTCTGTCCAGCCTTCCATCAATATAAAATGTTAAATTCGAGCTGCCGATCATGGCTGAGGCCTCTTCCAAAAAATGAAGATGGGTACCTATAATAAGTACCTATACTTTTATCTTATTCGTATTATAAATACGTATACATTGACGCTATATTTATGCGGTTCTGTATGGTTTACAACTGATAAATATGATTTAATAAATCGCGTTAAATTAATTGGATAACAACACGGTGTCAATTGCAAAATATCAGAATTTATACGCATTGAACACGCTAACCTAGGCACCCGTGTGGTAGACTACTTACCAGACATTTATTTGCTAAAGTTATACATATGTACTTGTATATTTCTTTATATATATATTTACTAAGCATACGTTATATAAGTTTACTAATACACGCTGGTACACTCATTTGTTTTATTTATTCACCCGTAAATCGGGTTACTTTAATCAACTTTCGGAACTTGTCGAAGGGTTCAGGACTTCGAAATGATATGTAATGAAAGGTTCTCATATCTTCGAATCCAAACTTTTAGGTATCCCCTACACCGATATTAATTAACAAATGTGTGTTTAACGAGTTTAATAAATTAGGTCCTTGGCGCGATCGGCGACGCGAACGGGTCCGACTCATAGAAGAAGTTTGGTGCCAGTCTCACGCTCACTCGAAGTTTGTTTGCCATCGTTACGTGTAAAATTGAATACGTCACCGTGAATCCTCATTAATTTAAGATGAAGTCTGTATCTTGACATGTTATTTTATTCATTAAGGGAACGTCTCGAGTCGCACGGTTGTGTACGTGTAGATTGTTGTAAGGAACATAATTTAAAACCTCTCGAGGAGATCATTAGAGAAGCGAGCGGTGGGGGCGGGCGGTATCGTTCCAAACGGAGAGAAATCAACGTAATTTCGCATAAATGTTGGCACTGGTCATGATATTTCAGTGAAGTCTGAATATTAAGCGTATATATAAACAAATTTTACCCTTTCTCATATAAGAAAATATTTTATTTTACACAGAAATTAGGAAAAAAAAGAAAACTATAAACAGTTTCTCGAAGGCTTGACAGTACGCATCTTGAAATGTTTATGTACGATGTCATTTAAAAAAATATCGTTAACATTAACTATTTTATTTTATTTTTCTAATATAGGAGGAATATAGGATACCTGAAAGTAAAGTTATTGTATTTTGAGTTAAGATTAGTTCCTGTCTAAGTAAATATCGGCATCTATTAAAAAGATTAATCACTTATGCTTAGGTAGATAAGAAACATTTGAAATGTCAAATAATCGTTCGTCACTTATGTTTAACTGTACCTAACTGTCACCTAAATGAGGTATTCGGTCTGAAGTATCCAATAACGATTGATTTATCGACGCAGTCGCTACTCCCCTTTATTATCCATCTATCAAAGTTTAACGAGCTGTACCTTTAGTATGAATAACATAAAATACACGTTACGATCGGAACATAACCTTTTCTAAATTTAGCGCGTAAGCATTATAACACTTATTTCGCGTTTCAATATTAAATTCCTTACCTATACCTACGTCATTAAGTTACTAGATCTTAAGTCTAGCGATGGACAAAGTCCGTCATTAAGTCCTTTGATATAGTAGTTTATGCAACAGTGATATAATAAGGGTTCTTAAAATTCAAGGGTCGAAGTTACAAAACGAGACGTAGTCGAGTTTTGTAAAAAAAGACCCGAGAATTTTAAGAACCAATTATGAGCTGTTGCATACATTACTTTTTCTATGACAGCTGCAGCAAAAAAAAAAAAAAAAAAGTCGAGTTTTGTAAAAAAAGACCCGAGAATTTTAAGAACCAATTATGAGCTGTTGTATACATTACTTTTTCTATGACAGCTGCAGCAAAAAAAAAAAAAAAAAAAAAAAAAAAAAAAAAAAAAAAAAAAAAAAAAAGAGAGAGAGTTATTATTAAAAAAAGAGTTATTATTAAAAAAAAAGAGTTATTATTAAAAAAAAAGAGTTATTATTAAAAAAAAAGAGTTATTATTAAAAAAAAAGAGTTATTATTTAAAAAAAATTGAGTTATTATTTCAAAAAAAAAAAAGAGTTATTATTGTAAATGAAAACATACCTCTTTCAATCAAGATGATCGGAACTTGTATCTTTAAAAAAAATAAAGCAGTTGTATTATACTCATAAGATGACTGCTAGCAGTCATCTTATGAGCCTATAGACAAAGCATTCAAATGACATTGCTTTAGATATCACTGTCAGTCATTTAATTGACACATTTAAGTGCTGGAGTAGAAAAATGTATTTAATAGGTCCAAGGAAGGCATATATAATTCAAGTAGGTTAGTAGCTCTTATTGATATTATTCCACATTTTTTTTTCTTGGGAATTTAAAATTATGTCTAATCATAGTAAGCTATCTTGTTAATAGTTTACTCAGATTTAATGGCTAATCTACTGACTTAATGGTCAGCCTACTTCACAATAATTAGTTTACCCGTATTTCATCATTTAAGTAAGTAATCGCAACAGTACTCGCCGAAGTACTCGACCCGAGAGAAACAAATAGGCGCACTCTACCACCGGAATCTCACTCAATCGGCTGATGGAATCGATAATTGAATAGCTACACAAGCTAGCTAACGTGTTTTAAAGGCTTTTAACCGAAAATATACACTTTTATTTCTTTTACAAACGCTTTCACACTGATGCTTCTTGGTAGATCGAGTTTGTTCTCGTTCAATACCTGTAAACATTTGTTTTAGTTTTAATTTTTAAATCACATACATAGATACATTTTCTCAGCACGTGTAACATCCGTAACAGTCATTAAAAAAACAGATTGGGTTTGGAATATGCTCTGTAAGAATTCGGTTAATAGTTCAATGAGTTTTCTTAAGGTTGTTATATTTTCAGAATGGAGCAGAATTTTGCAATGAATTAGGTCATAGATCAGTTTAATATTGTTTTATTATTACTGAAAAGGGCCTTCAGCAGCTCAGGTATAACCTAGTTTAGTTAGTTATAATAACCACGGTTAGTTATAACTAAAAGCTAGGGAGTAAAAATTCGAAATAAATTACAACGAACGTAATTAGATTTAGCTTTACAAAAAAAATGAGTTAATGTGACTGCACGGTTAGCACAGTAATCTATCTAGCGAACGAGATACTGTCGCGGCGCTCCTGTGCTAAACACATTAAGGGTCGGTTGCACAAAACTGTTCGTATCGTTAAAGAGTTCGCTAAATTTGTATGTATGGAAAGTTTCATAGTAAAGCGCCGGGGCGCGCCGGGTGACGATCAGTCTGTCAAATGTGGTTGGTGCAACTGGTCCTAAGTAAATTGTATCTCACTGTTTGGTTTTGTCTGATAATAGTATTTCTTTCGTATACGACATACATACTTAACCCTTGTTTTGTTTTGTTTCAGAATGTTCGGTTCAGGTGGCGCGTGCGCAGCGTGCGGCCAGGCGATACCCGCGAGCGAATTCGTCATGCGAACGAATGCGCCGCAGCAGCCGCTCCATGTCTTCCACATAAAGTGCTTCGCGTGCTCGAAATGCGGCTCACACCTAATGCAGGGCGATAGGTAATGGTTGTTTCCACACTACTAAATGGATCCCACTCATATGTAATGGATTATAATGAAATTTGGCTCAATTTACGATCAGAAAAGGACATAGGATACTTTTTATCCGGGAATGATGCCCTATAAGCCATGAAAAACCTATGATTTAGACATTTAAAAATAATTTTAAACTGTGATTGAAGCGTAACTATTAGCAGTTGCATTTTTTCACTCCGTATTAACCTGGGGACTGAGTTCACATGTTCTTTAAGACAAGTTAGTTCGAAAATCAAATCTCATTAGATTCATAAAATACTTACTAATTTACTTTTTGATATTAATATGCAGCATTTAAAAACTAATCAGCTCTGGACGGTCGGACGGTATTATTTTCCAAAACCACGTGTTTTGCAGCTAGCTACGAGTATGCGACGTGCTCCCCATAAATACTGTAATTGTCACTTAGTTAATTATACAACTACCCTGACTACGCAATTTGTCTTCATGACTCTCCAGATTGACACACAATGTAAGTAATTGTTACGGTGTAGCTTATGTTCTTAACAATCAATGACTAGGTACTTTGGTAGACAGCCTTGGCGACGACGAGGACTGAAAACTAGGTATTTGACAAATAAATAGATAGGGTATCAAAATGTTTATAAATCGTGAGGTGACAAGCAAAAGTCACTAAGTACCACCACAAGTTCATAGCCATAGTGAACCATATTAGTACGAAAAGAAGGTTGATTTTTGTTTAAATATTTTATAGTAATTAGTGACTTTTGCTTGTCACCTGACGAAATGTACCTATAGTTAATACTAATTAGAGTACTGATAAAATAATACGAGTATTTCGATTTTAGTCCGTATTTTATTGTAATGCTTCAAGTCTCCCACCAAGGAGAGTTCCCTGATTGTCTGTCCCTATATTCAGTATTTTTAGTGCCCAATTGTTGGCAATTCAAGTTAAAATAGGCCTTAATTTTAAATGTGTCGACTATTTATATTTGACCTTAGAAAAATAGTTGGTGAATGTTGTGAGCTAATCAAACTCCATCATTTGCATCTTAAGTCCTTTGGCCTCCCGTTATATGCAGCTTAAGGCATCAACGTCAGACCAAGAGGCTACATAGAAAACCTATGGTAATTTTCCCCAGGTATTACATGCTCGCGGGCTCACTAGTGTGCGAGCAGGACTGGCAGAAGCTGATGAAGAGCGCGAACGCGGCGACGCCCGGCGCGCCGGTGCGCAAGGGCAAGGTGGGGCGTCCGCGCCGCTCGCGCGAATGAGCCGCGCCCGCGCCGCCCGCGCCGCCGCCGCGCGCGCCGCAACACTCGCACAGGGACTATGAGGAGGTACGTCTCCATTACATATAACTGAAAGCATAGAGAAATAAGTAAGCTAGAGTGCTCACTCCATACATAGATAAAACCCATTAAGCGAGATTTACGAAAACTCTGTAATGAGATTTAAGCTTATAAAGTATTAAGTTTAAAAGGAAACTCATGTAGAGTGAGCAATTGAAGTTTACTTATTTCTTATTCCTTAAAAACCTGAAATTGAAGGAAAACGTAGTGTGGTTACTTCAGGTCTTTTTTTTAACATAAAATCAGTGGAACTAAGGATTCCTTACTTAATGGCCACGGCCCACGCACAGCAGGAATTAGTCATCAAACTCACTCACTCAGTCTTTCAAACCAAAAATGTGAATCAAATATTGGTTTATAGGAATTTATATATTTAATAACAAACGTATAAAAAAATGCGTAAGATAAGCAAAATTATAATGAGTAGGTACTAGCTACTTGCTGCTAATAGGATATTAAATTATCCTACAAACATATATAAACCCCAAGCTTCAATTACAAACCAGGTCTAACAACATGTTTACCTTCCACGGTTCAAGTGTGGGCGTTCGTTCGTTCCTTTATGTTATTAACACTGGCTTGTCGTGGCGTTGATTAGGAAATCCTTTAATTAATTAATTATACGTTAATTATCGTCGAGGCGAGCGTGACTGGGATTTTGCCGAGTTGCACTTTGGCTTAGCATTCCTTGGCACGCTAGCGGTAATTTGATGGCGGTTTCATTAAGATCGTATTTATGATTAATCACAATTAAGTGAGGCACTATTATTTCTGTCACTTTGGACCTTGAGTTTAGCAGTAAAGAGGAAAACTAAGGATCGACAACGCCGAAGTTTTAATTAAAATAAACTGTCGCGACATAACCAAAATGCAAAACGCTACTGCGTCTTGATTGGGTGTGGCTTTTATGAGTATGAATCATTCTATCTAATTTGTTCTATTTAGTCTCAAAGGGTACATCCAAAATATTTTTACTAAACTATCGGTAGACATACCTACTCAACGTCGAGCACAAACTCAAGAATAATGAGCAGCATCACAGTCCAATAAACCAGCTAACACATTCGGCTCGCAAGTGCATGTTCTTCGGTGGTTTAAAAATTCACGAGTCATAAGCGAGCGGGCGATGTAAACCCGGCCCTCTCGAACCATTTGCCCTCTTACTGAGGATTACCTGTACGTAGCGAACACACATCGGGTAAATGGTATGTTACCTTGATTTGATTTATGTTATTACAGCTGTGTACGTTAACAACTTAGTTGTTTGTGATGGCTAAATATGGTAGTCTCATGTAGTTAGTTATATAACGTACCTAATATGTATCATTTAAAACTTGTCGCAGAAACATCTTACAAACCAGAATTTTGCCGATTGTTTCAATTCGATTTTCAGCCAATTTAATTGTTTCAAATCGTTAATGATAATTGTACAAACTTCTTTAGATAGGTACCTATTCAAGGACTACATTTAGTAAAAAATGCTTGCGTAAAAATAAAGTATAATAATGTTAATTTATCCGCTTGACTGCATAGGAACTAAGCGTAAGCACAATACTCGAGTTGATTACTCGACAATTAGCAAACACCAAATTACGGAGTGATGAACCGCACCAGCACAAACGGCGAAAGCAATTATCATTTTGAAAATTGGAATTTTAAAGTACTAATTCGATTATGAGACGCACGGCCACCGCAGAGAGAAGTGGCGAAGAAATGCAATTAAGCTGTTCAATGAACACCGCACAAAGACTGGCTTTGTTTATATGAGCGAGTCACTCGGCCGGAACGCAGACTCGGACAGTGCCGCGGCATAATATACTGCCTTATAAACCGAGCTCTCATTAAATTCGGCGTCACGAATTACGTTTAGTGTGAAACTGAAACACATTGCGCGCTAAACTTCGCCTCAAACGCTCCTAATAATATTTATTAGCGCAAAGCTTTCTAATTGCAGTATGCAAGTTGTTTAAAGGGATTGTTCATAGAGTTAATTATCTACGCGACCATGGTCCGAGGGCCGCGGGCGACGCTTTGCTTACGGCGCTCTCTCAAATTCACTGCCAACCAATTCCGAAGTTTAAACACCGCTGAACTTTATTCGACAACTCATACAACTATTGTCCAGCCTTGCTAATGAAGCCTCGAATTGGAAACCTGTAAACATGACATGCTTCTGTAACTTAGACGAGGTTTTAACGGGTGAACTTTTAATGAAACATCATTATGCTCTCTCGAGTTACTAATATAGAAATTACATTGAGTAAGTACATGACTTCTTGCAAGTTTAAAACCATTAGTAGTAACAACAAGTACGAGTAACAGACAAACTATCTTACATGATCTATCCTCAAGAGACTTTTCAAAAGCTTCTTCGCATCCAAACCTTTCATGTTAGTTTGAAACGGCAATTCTTTCTACATTCAAGGAAGTACTTTAACTTTCAAATTAGCAAACGGTAATGTTGTTTCCCTGGTATTAGTAGGAAAGTTGGGTAATTATAAGTTGGCCATAAATGTCTGTTCAAAGCGCGTTTCAATTACCATGTCCCCCTAAGCACCGAGCCTTCGGTACAGAGTTAACTATAATTACAAAGAGGCGCTAGTTGTTATTACTTTGTGCGGGCGATGGTCAAAGGCCCGATGTTAATTGGAAAGCACCTGAAAATGACAGCGCCTTTATGCCGCGTTTGTTTGGCGTAAAAATCAAGTTCGGCCGTACGCCCCTCGGCTCAAAGACTTGACCGTTCAGGTTCACCCGGCGGCTTTGTAATGCGATTACGCCGACTTGTCGAAAGTTAATTAAATAACGTTTTTCCAAATTACCTGCCGGGGCTGCACATCAAAGTGGTCTCGCACGCTTTAGGAATCTTTCCACAAAGGCTAGCTGCGGGCGAGGTCCGCCGGCCTCTGATCTCGCCCACTAATGTAGTGCGCCGGACGGGCGTACTCTTCAGCTGTTTGTCAAGCGCCGCTGACAGCTTTTCACCGGCCCTTGCTTGTTTGCAGCGCAGTTCGACACGTTCTTTTATTTCGGTTGGAGATTCCAAATTGACGTTTATTACGAAATCGTACTGTGTCGCTCGAAATCATGCTACTATTTGAACTTTTTCAGATGCTCGCCCGAAGCTTTATAAAAAACCGGCCAAGTGCGAGTCGGACTCGCGCACGGAGGGTTCCGCACCATCAACAAAAAATAGAGCAAAACAAGCAAAAAAACGGTCACCCATCCAAGTACTGACCCCGCCCGACGTTGCTTAACTTCGGTCAAAAATCACGTTTGTTGTATGGGAGCCCCACTTAAATCTTTATTTTATTCTGTTTTTAGTATTTGTTGTTATAGCGGCAACAGAAATACATCATCTGTGAAAATTTCAACTGTCTAGCTATCACGGTTCGTGAGATACAGCCTGGTGACAGACGGACGGACGGACGGACGGACGGACGGACGGACGGACGGACGGACAGCGAAGTCTTAGTAATAGGGTCCCGTTTTTACCCTTTGGGTACGGAACCCTAAAAAAACATATGGTCAGCAACATTTTCGGGGTATAGTAACATTAACGGGGATCATCTATTGAAAACTGGGTTGTGATTGTGACCAGCCAATGCGCTTTTCTTCGTCATCGTTGACTGTCTTCTTTCGGATAATAATGGCCTTGACATCACTTATGGTCTCTGTCCATCTCCCTTCCCCAATTGTGCTTCGTCTGCTCTTTTTTTATTTATATGACAATATTGTAGCGTTTATGATTATAGAACGAGCCTGAAATAGATACAAATAATAAATCTCTTCTACAAAAAAACATGGTAGTGTATTAAATCGCTCCAATTACAAATCCACTCGATGGAATCGACAATACTTGTGTGATTGATGACTTGTCTATTGTCTATAATTCAATCGGCCTCCCTCCCGCACGCGACTAGGTCGACCCTGCACGACATTCTACAGTTTACTACACGGCTTTAGTAAAAAGTGATCACATGGACATTTTCATTTTAACTTGTACTTTAAAGCGCAACTTAAGTCGTGTTTCAGCAGCGTCTAACCGTCACATTCCTGACAAAATAGTTGGGATTTGACATTAACCGTCAGTTTTGTGGCGATTGCTAACCGGCCGTTAATGATACACAGTTAAGTGAAGATGCAGAAAGAAATAGTGCATTTAGTTTTCTATTACAACTTATTTTTTGCTGACGTTCACTAAATTGTATACATACTAATATTAAACTTTACTTTCTTTACGTATACAATAAATACGGTTCATCTAAAACTGATGTCGGAAAGGAAAGTATAAAGTTTTCGGATTTTGGTTAGTCGTGAAAATATACCGGTATTACCTATACCTACTTGTATTATCACATATTATATTTGTATTAGTGTTACGTTCACACGGCGGTGCTTAATCTTACAGACTAATCTACGTTACAACGTGAGGAAAACTGTAATTTGTCATTTTCTAAATTATATTTTGACAACTCAAGGGCGTACTAAATTGAGCACCGCGTCTAGAACACTCGATTACTCTTAAACACGTGATGAATTTGTTGTGTGATAACGCAAAATATTGTCATTATATTTTCCTGGTGGGTTTAATATGTACCTGCCAAGTCTTACGTAACATTACCAAGTTAACGTAACAAAAGTTAATAAAACATAATACCTAGTCCAGGATTGTTATAGAATTCAAATTCGCTGTGTCACCATAATTTTAATACGGACAAAACTTCTAAATGTGTGGAATAGATTTTTTTTTTCTTTTGAACTTGGCTTGACACGCTGCCGCGTGTCTTGATAGACACACAAATTACACTCGTATAGAGCCATTTTGCAATGATTTAATAATATATTTTTTACCTATTTTACGTTTTGCCACTATCCTATAAAGCCTCATAACATTTTAAAAATTGAATTGTACAACTGGGAAACTAGGGTATAGAATACAGTACCTATGTGCTAATCTACGGTATTTAATATAATTAGTAAGCAGTGTTTATACCATCTAATAATCCTCGCCGAACGTACCCTATCCGGATCCGGTAACGCCAATTACACCGGCAGCCGTATTTGATTAAATCTATAACGCTCATTATTTTCTTGATACACATTCGTTCCGCAACTCTAATTGGCATATTAACAACTCCCAATTAAGGACATTAAAATAATATTGAAGCAATTACTTGCAAGGTAATCCGCACAAAGTATGTCAAGAATTTAACGTCTAATATATTCATAGTTTACGTTATAGCACCTAGTTAGAGCTTAAAAACTTAGACAGCCCAATACATAGGATAGTGGCTGTATAAGTTGACATTCCAAATTTAAATATTATGTGTTAAGTGACAGACTCACTAAAGTGTTATTCATAGTGATAAGTAGTAAAAACTTACTAAGATCGAATGTAAAACATAGGGTATTTCTTAATATTTTACCCGGGCTGCAATCCTGGGTGGGATCGAAACGTTTCTTAATGAGGAAGCAAAAGTTTTTTAGTAATGGCGGAGTGCAATTAGTCGAACGCAGAAGTAATCTCCGCGAACGTGCGACAGAAAAGTTTAATGAAACGCAAGTCGACCACATGTGGGAACAATTTACGTCTCGGCCTCTAATTTAAAATTAATACCGTGGGGCTGGTGGAAAATTTGAAAAGTTTGAACGACGTTGGCGCGCCTTGGCTCCGCCGATTGCATTTTTATACGAGTAAGACAACCTCTTAGCTTATTAGGGAAGGTTATTAGACGTCCGAGGGATATCTCGGCGGACGTGGCCTCAACCTCCAAACGACTTCGCCCTACTTAATTAGTTAAATGGATACGTTGTTTTTCCGGAACAATAACCTGTACGCTGGCCCTCTTTTCTTCGACAGTGATACTCAAATCGACGCAGATAAGTATAGGGTTGTCATATGAATTTGTGTTAGGTGAAACCCCTAATATAATAGTATTAATAGTGTTTCTACTTTCGAATGACATAAATCATTTTTTTTATTCGTAGTTGTTCCTGATTCCTAAACAAAATTCCTGACGTCGATCACTGTTTTTTCTCGTAATTGCACATTAATAAATAACGCACATTTAACGTCGTATTAAATGTTTCTCAATGATTTCTTATAATCACCTGTTTCTTATCATTACTGATAATTTCGGTCCTGACAACTGAACAAAATTCTGGCAATCCTAGACAGATGGGATGGTGGAATCCCCCAAATGGGAGCGACTGGTTCGGTCGCGCAATTTAGGGCAGCGCCGATGCACTTATGCACCGGCACATTTCCCACAGCCCGGTGCAGCATCCGCGCGCGACAAAGGACATCTTCCACAATAGCTCCATTAAAATAATGCAAGTAAATGAGGATTTGCCGAGTCCGCCGAATCCGCTCGCCGTTCACAATACCCGTCCTAGCGACGTCGCTTAAAACACTATACACGAACATGTTTCATTAGCTAAGTGGGAGGCTTTCGGTCTGAATTTGTGTATTGCAGCCAACTAGACGTAGCGTCGCTTTTACTTAAACGCCGTAATTAAAACGCCCCTCTGCTAAGGGCGCTGTTTAAAACTATGTCCCAACTAGTTCTGAGCGGACAATTAGCCTCATGTGATGTTCAGGCACTAAAAAGGTCTATTGTATTTGGGAATACTATTGCATTAATTTAATAAGTCTTTTTAGTTGTCAGGGGAAAGTAAGTAACAATATTATAAGTGGCTTCATCAACTGTATAGAATTGTGAAGATAAAGATATGTTATTCACCACACCAGTAATGCGTCGAAGGAGATAATGGATCTCGCCAAAAAACTTAACAACCATGGTCGAGGTCGTGTGCATTGCGGGAGGCTCGAGAGAAATCAATCTTAAGTTCTACACTAATAGAGACTTATACGAGATGTTAATTTATGTAGGGTATACTTACTTATATTTCCACACAAGTACCTTACACCATTACTACAGACTGGTTTAATTATATCCAAAGTGTACTCTGTTAAAATATTTAAAAACCCCCCCAATGATGAAATCCTCTGACTTTTGTGATTACTGAAAATGGAGATGTTTATTGAACAAAGTTTTAATTATGCTGAATTTTCATTAATGTTTCCTGTAGCGGCGGAGCCCGGAGATTTCAATTAACACGTTATTTTTTGTATTATCTTCATCTGTCGGAAGTTTTCATATATTTCTACATTATCAAACGCATAATTAATCACTAATATTTTTTTTAAATGTGGGTAGGTAATATAGGTATATTACATATACATATATACACGCTTAAATATATACATATATATATTCATTCTGAAAGTATCAAATGTATTTAATTCAACTTGAATGCCTATCAAATTCATTCTAAATATAGTTTACCAAATTTGAATCAACTAAATTAATTAAACTCTATGCATAAAATTCACAAGTGGGAATAATTTACATCTCTGCCTCTAATTTAATATGAAATTAATACGAATTGAAGCTAAGTAAAATTATGTAAAAGAAGTTCTACGCATTCCATACATAGACATTACTAACGTCAAATTGGACTTTATGATACTCGTAGGTACTCTTCTGTTTGCGGCTTTATATAATTTTACAGACAAAAATACATTAAGTGGAGTTAGAAACACCAAATGATGTAAACAAACCGATTTATTTGCCTTTTTTACTCCATAATTCACGCACTTTAAAAACGACCAACACTAGTTAAAAACAAATTCTGTTAAAAATAGTTGGCCGTTTGAAAGGCCAAGCTAGTCATAATTATTTGAGTAGGTACAATTTTTCCATTTCATTAAACTCCATTTTAATTAACTGTTTCGCCGCATTGCCGTTCTTATTGTTACCTATGTTATCCCTTTTCCAAAGTTTCATGTTAATCATTTGTGGCGGTATGTACTCGTATAAAGATGTCTTTTAGCAAGGGTTAATTAGTTGTTGCTTCAAAACTAAGTGTACTTTGACACGTTAATGGTTGTTTTAATTCGCTTAAAACCCTAAAAGGCGACAAACTGGGTCACAGATGCACCCATATCTACATAATTTTTCAGTTGCAATCTAGACCTTACTGAATGAAGCTATACAGTTCAAATTTGATCATAGCAATCCTTGAGAAAGTTCACCCTTTTGCGTATGAGGGCTTTAATAACTTTATTGATCGTTAACGAGTAAAATTGATCGCTACTAACGATCTTAATCGAATAGCTGGCATCGATTCATCGTGTCGATGCCCCGGTATCGAGTTAATTTAATTGAAACCGAGTTGGGTAATTAATTAGTGGGGAATGAGGGCTCTCAGCCGGATGAAGCAGCCGCTGTTTACAGCGCTCATACATATTGTATTGACCGTGGCGTCTTCGCGAAGATTACATATACGGTACTGGAAATGTTACACGTGAACCTTGTCATTTCCAAGTTTCAGCATTTTAAACTAAGTCATAATATTTGGGCGTCGTCGTTCCTCAATCATATTTATACATACCTACCTTTTTTTTATAAACATTCCCTAAAGCTTTGGTTTCCTCCGAAAGCGGTGCCGTCATATAGCGGCCGTCTCCATACAAATACTACGACATCCATATTTAGCCGTATTATTTAGTATGGAGATGGCCGCTATATGACGGCACCGCTATCCTAGGAAAACCGATCTTAACTCTTGAAATCTGTATAAGTATATACAGTATAATAAAAATATACAGACAAATTCCGCGATCTTTCCGTAAGTTATTATTACTTAGTTGCGGAATCCAAAAGGAATAATTTCCGTTAAAAAACGTGATCAAATTAAGCCGTCCAATTAAGTTAATGATACGAAAATGTGTTTTATTAATTAAAAACACGTTTTCCTCAAGCAGCAGGATAACCATAAACATTTACGATTCATCTAAACTAGGTATTAATGGAATTATTAATATAACGATACACTTAAATTAAACGAAGAATCACATTAAACACGAGTTGTTATTAAAATAAATAAATTTAAACATTATAAACATAATCGTTTCAATTATATATAGAGGTAATAAGAAGAGCTAAAATAACGGATTTTTTTTGCACAGTGTCAATTATAGAGGTCTTAGTTGCGATGTGGTCAATTACAGAGATAAAATTACGAAAAGAACTAAAATCTAAATTTCAATTATAGAGGTTCAAAATTTTCAATTATAGAGGCCTTTTGGTCTCAAGGGACCGGGACCAGACCTTTGGTTGCAATTATTAAGGTTTTTCATTTATCCAGGTGTCAATTAACCAGGTTTCACTGTATGCGCAACTTAGCGAATATATAAAAATGTACATATTCAAAACACAACAATTTATATTATACAATATAATTATGTTTGCCCTTGGCATTGTTTGATTTTTAATCAATAATCATAACTGTTGTAAAATATTAAAAAATTGCGGTCCGCCCCGCGTATATCGACGGAAATGACAGTACAAAGACGCAAAAAATAGACACATATTATACATCATACCGTCCTTACGAGTAGACTCTACACGTGTAAGGAATCAGATGTTTTCAGAATTATCTTTTCCTATTGCGGTAACGATATTCTGTATTAATTTATACTAACCAATATTACTTCAAGTCGACCTTTAATAATGTTTTCAACGATGGATAGACACATGGTAGGTATGTACCTATGTTGGTCCCCAAACCTACATATAGATGAGCAAGCGATTGATCTGACTAAGAGCAGTCGCGATAATAACGTTTAATCCCGCTAAAACGTTAGGCGATCCGTCATAATGAATATTTATCCCGACAGACGTCGGCGCATACTTTTATCGCAACAGGATGCTTGTAAGCAGTACCTTAACTCTCTAGAATTCGAAACTAAGTTCTGGATCTATTTTTCAGATAGGTACCAGTACCACTGGCGAATTGAATGCAATATCAATGCAACTATCATTTTAGTAGGAAACCAGACATTGGCTTTGTGTTTTTAGTATCTGAGATATAAGGTCAATGTGAAGAAGACTGGCAAAAAAACATGTGTGGTTGGACGTACGTCGCACAGACATAGTCAGAAAGGAAGATCTTCACACCGCTCTACCGACTTTCTGGTAAAGTATATGTACAAAACGCAAGAGAGATCATAGTCTTACCTGACAGATGGTATTCTCCACGTTGAACTTAAACCATATTTCTTCTTAAACCAAATTATCTTCGGAATGATCAAAGATCATTTTGCACCTTATTTCTCTCATAGATTAAGTAGAGTTTTCAGAGGATTATGCTTCAACAATGTAGATAGAATTATACGTCTCTATGTCAAGTTTATATCTATATTTAGATATGTAGTTTAGTTTTCTATCAACCAAGCATTAACGTGGGGCCTCATAACATAATGGAGCCATTAAAAACTTACGTAAGAAGAATTCAAGCAAAAGTTTTATGAGTTTTCATGAAAAGATTCTGAAAAACTTGTTCAAGTTTAATTAACAAAACCTGCACAGAAATCGTGCGTCATTTTTATCGATTAAATAAATACAAATAAAGTCAATGTACTGATTACAGTGCTTTTGCTCTTTTATGACGCATACATATTTTAGTAGCCGACGTAATTCCACTGATTACTTTCTTTAATTTTTCTAAAAACGTAATGTACCCTTCGTTATCTACGTATGTAAGTGTATTAAAGCTTTGGAGAGCAAACATTAGATGAATGAAAATTGAAACATGTACTTATTGCTTCGTTACTTAGGAATACGTTCGTTTCACGTAGATCTGGCAGCCTAATGTAATGAACGAGTTGCTTACATTTACTTCAGAACGATTCCATTTTTGAGTGCTTTATTAATTTATTATGATTTCAAGTTGTTTACATTACTTTAAGTATTTCATGTCTACGTTTTAATATTTCGATATGATTGACATATTCAACTGTGAGAATATATTACTGTTCTATTCGATCCATTAATCATTATATTTTAAGTGATTCACATAAATTTTAGCAATGCATTAATACTCTTCATTCTCAATTCAAATCATCTAAATCTACCCGGCAAAAAACTTTCCACCTCCCCACCTAAGGCAGAAACGAAGTCCCATAGATACATAATAATATATATCCATTGACGTCCCGAACTGCATTAAGAAGATGTCGTTTTTCGTCCATTAGTCATATGAAACATGTGCCAATATAAATAATATGGAGCTTTATGAATGACAGACGGTTACGGCCCCCCTTCCCCTAAAGGGGAGGAGGAGCACTAATGGATTACATTCGCGCGAGTGAATTAGGATATTGTCGTACGATCCTGTTCCGGTGCACTCCTTTATGATCTCCCTCGCATGTACGTATGTGTATGTACATGTGTGTGTAATGGAAAATATTGGGGGGTTGCAGTGGAATTTAAGTAATCAACCAATCAACTCTATCAAAAGGGTATTGTTTGATTCTGAGCTTCTTTGTAAGAATTGCAGTCACAATCTAATATCGGACGCTGGAGTTTCATTTCCTCTGGTATTTAGTTAATTGCGTTTGGCCATTGTACGCTAACCTCATTAAATGGCTGCCGAGATGAAATCAAATGGATATTTTAGAAATTATGATCTTCATCAAGAGGATAGGGTGGAATCGAAAGATGGTAAAACGTTAATCATACTAGATTAACCTTCTTCCTCGCGTTATCCCGGCATTTTGCCACGGCTCATGGGAGCCTGGGGTCCGCTTGACAACTAATCCCAAGAATTGACGTAGGCTCTAGTTTTTACAAAAGCGACTGCCATCTGACCTTCCAACCCAGAGGGGAAACTAGACCTTATTGAGATTAGTCCGGTTTCCTCACGATGTTTTTCCTTCACCGAAAAGCAACTGGTAAATATCAAATGATATTTCGTACATAAGTTCCGAAAAACTCATTGGTACGAGCCGGGGTTAGAACCCGCGACCTCCGGCTTGAAAGTCGCACGCTCTTACCGCTAGGCCACCAGCGCTTCATACTAGATTAACCGGAATGTAATAAAAGCATAATACATACTTGCTACCCTTTTAATAAAAATACATAAAATCCCAGGTAGCTTTGCGCGGTGCGGCAACAACACTTAAATATGAAATCTAATTAATTAAGTGTGTGTAGTTGCTTACAGATAGGTTTGCCATAACATACCATAGTGTCACACGATGTACTTACCACCTGCGAAAGTAAATCCATTACTGGAAGACTCCTCCATTACTGGAAATTTTACCATAAGTAGCTATACTTGGTCAACCAGATCTTGACAGTAGAAAAAGGCGGCAAATTTGAAAAATGTAGGCGCGAAGGGATATCGTCCCATAGAAAATTTTAATTTCGCGCCTTTTTTTATTGACAAGATTTGGTTGACCAGCTATAGATATATTTCTCCTCCAATGATCGCTAGCTACTACAAAATTTGCTCCCTTGCCGCCGTTATTCAGTGAATAACGATCCTTCTTGTAGAAGACTAACTAAATTTTCCGGCACGCGGCCATTCTAAAATAAGAAGTAGTGGTAGCTATCTTGCATGTTTGACATTCTGACAGTGGGCAGGGCTCGTCGCATAACGAAATGATCTATGAGGATGAACATTTCTGGAATTCAATAATTAAACTTAGTAGTGACGGAAGTCTGCAAGTGAATTATGCGTCGAGCCTGTCACATTAATTAGACATTTAGAAAAATACTTATTAAACGACGGAATAAAACAACTATTATTGGCCTTATTTTTATGTAAGCATTAATAAGTCTTAGTTATATTTACGGCTGTTGTTGTCCTGAATACCAATAGGTAAAATAAAAAAATATAAATTCACTATTTAGGTTCACAAATCCAACTATTGAAGAACGATAGAGTACTGCTAGTGAAAACTTACGTAGGCAAACGCCAATGCGTAATCCGTCAGGCTTATCTGAAAAAAGACAGTCAAAACAGCAGAATCAAATTACAGACATTACCATACTGTCACAGTTGAGGTTCACAATTTCAACGATTGCAGCAGTAGAGACTTACTTACGTAGGCAAACGTCAATAAGTTATGCGTTAGGCATGTCTCACATTAAGATCATGAAAAAAACATTCAAAACGGCAGGATTAAACTACTGACATTACATTACCGTACTGTCACAACTTCAATCATTGAAGAAGTAGGGAGTGCTGTTGGTAGTGACGTGAGTGCGAGTGAGTTATGCGTCGGACCCGTCACATTAATTAGCCCGCCCGCTAATGAGGACTTATGGCGCTCTAATGAGAGACTTGTAGCGATGTATTTATATACGTCCCGGACGGCGGGGCCGCGGTTTGACTAGCTCAGTATCTTAACTTCAATATATTAATAGGTTGTTTAAACCATTAAAAAACAGGACTCGTAAAAATGTCACCCTAATGTTTTTTGTTAGTCTTGGTAACTTTTAATTGTATGTGTTTAGGTATTTACTAAACAACCAGTCCAATTATTTAGGTATGTTTTTTTTTTCAATTAAGCAGTTATGTAGTTAAGAAGATAGTGGATTACCGCTTCTCCATACATAGATAGATAGATAGACGTAGTCCCCATTTTCCTCTCTGATAAAATATGTTTGCACAATTTACCATAGCTACATTCCCTGAACTCAATATTCTAAGGTATTTCCCCTTTGTTCCACATATTAATAATATCATCTATAAAAACTTCGTATTTGGAGAAAAAATTGGCGAATTACCCCGTAACGTACTGCACATACTTGTCCTGCGCCCCATCGCGCACGCACCAGGAAGGCCGTAAAACGTTACTCTCGTAAATCAAAACGTTAATTGTTCATGTAAATAAATCGCATATCAGATGGCAGTGCGGCGAAATTGCAGCAACACGTGTTTAGGTGTGCGCGTAATGGCACAAATTACGATTAAACTGAATTATATTCCATCCGTGTCACAATATATTACACGCCGCGTAAATAGCGGTTTAAAATCGGAATGCCATTCATGAAATGTATTTTGTTAGTTTTATTTTACGACAATGTAATATTAAAATGCTAGACTAATACCCGTTATCCAGTGACTAAACAATTATTTGGTTTGTTTAGCCCAATAAAAAAGCCCTATAGGTACTCAACTAAATATCAAGTTAATTAAAGTACCTCCTACTCAAGACGTCCCAGCTACAGTCATCATTACTTTTTCCTAACCCTTTTTAGGAAAAGTCGCTTCGTGAGTATTCCTTATTATTTACTCCTAAACAGACATGGAAACACAATCAGCAATGCTACGTCTGCTACGCTTTAGATAAGTATGATTCGATGTTATACAAAACCGCGCAAAAAGAACAAAGCGTTAGCGCCTCCACAAAGAGGGTGCAGAAAGACATTAATAATATTCGTCAAAGCACTCCGGCTGGTTACATTAAATCAATTTGCCCTTTCCGCGCGGTAAGTACGGAACGCTGTAATTGATAAGTTGAAACCCTTGTAGCGAAGCCTAGAGTTTGGCACTGCGCCCCGCTACCCCGCGCCTTCTTTTGCACAATACGTATGACAGACGCGCTGTGTATACACACAAGTTACACGATGTATTGGAAAATTAAAATCGAAGTGGGTATGAAAGGTGTGATATCACATTCATACTATTCATTTAGCCCGCCATCAGCTTTCAAATTCTGAATCTAAATTGCGTGTCTAATTTTACCCATGATAGATCGAAAACTGTTTGTAAGTAACAACCACGGTTTTTTTTTTAATAACAATAGGTACTTACTATAATTTTAACCAGAAGTTTTAAAATATGATTCTGCTGAAATATTTCGAGTGAAAATGACAAACAATAGAAGTTTAGATACGAGTAATATCCTTGTATAGACTTATTACTGCGCAAAATGGACAAAGGCCAGTAATGTCAAAACACGGATGGTCTCAATATAAACTGAATGCGGTAAGTCGAGTATTAATTAAGGCAATAGTACTAGTCTGGAACCTAGGCATAAACATGCATATTATACAACTATAAACCGATGGATATTTAACAAAACATTAGTATGTTTATTTTTAGGTGGAAGCGCTGGTGGCCTAGCGGTAAGAGCGTGCGACTTGCAATCCGGAGGTCGCGGGTTCAAACCCCGGCTCGTACCAATGAGTTTTTGGAACTTACGTACGAAATGTCATCTGATATTTACCAGTCGCTTTTCGGTGAAGGAAAACATCGTGAGGAAACCGGACTAATCCCAATACGGGCCTAGTTTACGCTCTGGGTTGGAAGGTCAGATGGCAGTCGCTTTCGTAAAGACTAGTGCCCACGCCAATTACTGGGATTAGTTGCCAAGCGGACCCCAGGCTCCCATGAGCGGTGGCAAAATGCCGGGACAACGCGAGGAAGATGATGATTAGTATGTTTATTTTTCCAAGAGCTATAGTCATAGTCTCGATTATTTGATTTTATTTGATTGTTCACATAATTTCTATGCCTAAGCCTGTAGTTTAGATACTAGAAACTGTAATCCAGTAATACGGTTACACATATTTGTTATGCGAATTTGTACTCGTCATTTTCGGAAACCGGTCTAATGATTCAGTTCAGAACTTTCTTTCGGTTTTCACACATTACCTACTAAATGTAAAATATTTAACGAGGAATAAGTTTTTGATTAGCTGATGGTACATTAGGTACTTACATTTGTCGAGTGCCAAGCTTGCTCGGTCGCCTAGTTCTTTTTTTATATAAATTGTCATGGCTGCAGACTCGGCACTTAATAAAACTATCTATCAGTCCACGTTTCTGTGCCAGTCATTGGCCTCCACTTTGAGAATTTTTTGCACCACCTGTCTTCAGTACCCTGTATTTTGCGGTCAGTAAAACGATCGAAATAATACCTGTTGCTTATTTATACCTTTATCATTTTAATGGTTAAAATATACACTCGTGCTGACTTGTTTGACTTTAAAATAAAATATTAGTACACAGGCAGTCAACAAAATTACAACGTTGTATTTATTATAATGCATAGTCGGATCGTTTGCATAATTTGTCGCTAAAGGACGTAAATAGTGTTCATAAAAATTTAAATCTTCAACTTTTATACGGCGTGCATTAAACTGCATTGCAGAGGAGTTTAGTAACCGATGTGGCCCGGCTTTATTAGTCTGTAATATGTATTATATGGACGTGCAAACCGTATCATGCGCTCCATCGGGATCGCCGTAATTAAAGCTTTAGGGCTAAAGTTGGGCAAGATTATAATCGCAGGCATAATTTTAAATCAAATTAACACTTCAACTTTAAACCGGGGTCATTAATGCCATTATAACGAACAATACTGGCGTCGTGACCGCGCCGGCCGATATCTAAATAATAAACAAATAGGCGAGCGGCTATCGCGCATCGTATCTCGAGTTAATGTTCGACGCCGGAGTTTTATAATTAACAATAAATTCGGTATGTTTTTTGTTGGACCGAGAGCTCGCTGCAACAATTTTTCCAACCCCCGATATCGATCTTAATAACACATGAGCTACAATACCGCGGTGGTCTACTGTCTATTAGCACTTTGTTCCTAGAATCGCTGAGATATTACATTTTGTTCATTTCTTAAAAATCAAATCAGTTTTTCGAGCTCAATTCCCGGGTGAAATAAATTAGCTCATTCTTTCTCCTCGGCCACTTAACAAGAATCTCAACGGTACTTCTTGAAATTCGTTCAAAAACACCAAAAATACTGCACGGGCTCCCTACTCGAGCCGGCTCCGTTATCTCGTTATCCTAATGAAGTCTACGCTAATGACGAGTAGGTAAATAATAGGGCGGCTAATGGGGGCTTTATCATTCTCGAGTGCGCTCCAGGTAAGGGCCAATTAGAGGCCGCCATCGGCCCGTATTGTTCGCAGTACTCGCTTCGATTACGATTATTTCCGAACGACTCTCGGCACTGATAAATTGGACAAACTATTGCAAAATGACATCCTGGTCACGGCACCAATTGTAACTTTAAATTGACAAAAATCTACTCCACTCGCGACCTCCTACAGTCACAGTTCTGTCACTTAAAGTTATATAAGACAACCGTCTTTCGTCTACTTACTTGTTGGATAGTAGGTCGTTTTTATCCACGGTGATAGGCGAAAAGCACGCTTCCATCATAATCATGTTGGTTTATCCTTACACGGCAAGAAAAACGAGTTACCAAATGTTCCATCTTAAAACGATAATATCGACACGTTTTCGTCTCTACAAAGGATAAATGCATGCTACACACTACGTCATAGCGCTACGAGTTTAGCTGAGCAATGAACTAACTAAAAAAAACACCCATCTGCCTTTCTACGTCCCAATCCAACCGCATAATTCAAATGTAACCATTTAGGCTAATTCTCTGTAAGCAGTTAAACGCGATTCCCGGACAATATTATCGGATCTACCAATTACTTGTCAGTGGGCGGGCTAATTATCACGTCTCCGGGGGAGACGGGGGCGCCACGGGCCCGCGACGGCCCGACGGCTTTCCTTCTACGGAGAGTGTGGCACTGTGCCGCATTCAGAGACGGAGACTTGTCTTTCGATATGGAAATGTTTTAATTAGCTGAAAATAAGCACTGCATGCTGTTGGTAAGTAAAAGGAATTTTGAAGTGAAAATGTTACAGAAAATTCATTATGCAATTTAAAATTTTATTCTTAACACCATCATTTAAAATAATATAAATTCAACGTAGTTTCGTCCTTTCGTCATTATACAGTAGTAACTTTTTGACATTGTTGACAATTAATGCAGTGTTAAAAGAAAATTAATCTTAGTATACATGCATCCTTACATGTAAAATACATATAATTTATTCTTGACAAGTATTGTCATCACATTGTTCTTAAAATATTTAAATTGTGTTTACCTTAACATTTTTTAAGTTCGCGCTAATAAATAAATAAAAACAACATAACCTAGGCACTAGCGTGCATATTGTGACGTAAGTAGGTACATACCTATGCTGCGTACTTAAGAATATAAAACTTCATTATCAATACACACTTAATCAATATTATCAGGAATCTTACGAGACTTCCTTGGTTGCATTTCCGCTAACTATTTCCAGTTTTAATGCAGTGTTTTTACGAAACAGTTTTCTCACATCGCGAGTGTGTCGCGGCAGCGGCAGGCGTCTTCAATCCCCGGGCCGCAGCGAAACTTCTCGCCGCTGTTTTTTATTGCGCGGAATTTAAATGCATTTTTGATGTTAGGAGATGACACGCCGCGGACGTCCGCACCCCCCACCGTCCCGTGCCCTATAATTTCCCAGCTTGAAACTTCACTACGGTATTAAAGCCTTGATTGCTTGAAGAAACTTGGGACATTTTGGCGTATTCTTCGGGCTCCCAGAAGATTCTGTGTCGCAAGCACAGACGTTTATTACTAACAGCAATTTGAATTAATTCAACCTTATTTTCGTGGAAAATCTACATAGAAATTACAAATAGACTTCCTCATATAGCCTTTGGTAACTCTCATCTTTTTACTGAGCATATCCTTAATTAATACGTGCGAATATATCCCTTTCTCTAATACAATTAGCCAAATTAATGAGTTCCGTGTCACACCTTCCAATATCCGATCGAAAGGGTTACCGTGTATTTGGATCGCTATTAAGGTTTTCAATTAAGTAGTTGGGGTTTAGTTTCGGCCACACGAGAAGCGGAACACGACAATACATTTAGTGCGGCATCGGTCCTCAGCAGCCGCGGGCGCGCGCTCAGAAGCGGGGGCGGGAGCGGGTGCGACGAACCAGGTGCGTGCGGCCCGCCACTGACTTCCCCTGCCATAGTTTTTAGCGCTTACTAAAAGGATTGTCGTGTATCACTATCGATATTTAAGAGAACTACGAAAGTTCTCAATTTAGATATATATAGATTTTACTACTTTCATGGTCGATTTTCGTTGATGAAATATTTATATGGAAAGCGATAGATTAGCGTTGGTTTTAGTTTAGAGTTTAACGAGTTTCACAAGTAATTTTTATTATTACTCATAGTATTCATTTAATTGGAACTATTGGAAGCTGTAACTTCCATTTTTATTAGAATAAGTACTCGAAATAAAATTAATCTAGTATTACGACAGATATATACATATCCTTTTACTTTGGGACAGTAATTGTTTAGTTGCAGTTGCAGTACGATCTTTTATACTAGGTTACAACATGGCCAATTACGTGATTCCATGCTTAATTAGAAGTTTTAATATTAAGGAGTAGTTTAGTTTTTCATAACGATCTTAACGCACAACTACCCTTGCAGCATAGGTATTGTAATATTACGTAAATTAACGCTGCTAGCGTTCCTGACTGACTCCACACCACGCATACATAAATAATCGAAGCGTCTACACGTCGCAAACGCTAAGCCAAAGCCATCCTTGATTTGATTGACCAAACATTTAATTGAATGCGCTCAATTCACGTGCGTCAAGTAGCGGGGCGGTCCGAGGTTCCCGCGGGCACATTAATTAGGGAGGGGGGAGTAGAACGGGGAGGGGGAAGTTTACCAGTTAATTAGTACCGTCTGGCCCTCACCTTTGTAACGCGACGCGAATGAGACCAAGTTAAGGTTTCTCATTAGGGCGTATTTCAAATCACAACTCTTGCTGCATGCTGCACAAAAGGAGCGTTTTTGTTTGTTTTGTTGCCGACTTTTGTTCGGAATCTTGTTAGAGGAAATAATTTTGAGGTGAGAGTTGAGTCGGTAATTAGTAATGTTTATTACATATATGTTGCTAATTAACATCAAGTAAGTAGGTACTCGGTTCAACTCGAGGTCGTATCTTAATTAAATAATTAAATTTAAAAAGATGTACTGTCATTGCAAAACTACCAAAGTTATTAGAAACACAGACATTTAGACCGACAATGACACCTACTCTATACCTATACCTAAATGAATAGAATCATTGAACAACATTAGACTTACTTAAGACATTTTTAATTTACGATTATTTATCTGCTGCTGATATTTTATGTAAATAGCAGGAGCTAATTCCTATTTCCATAAAGGTATATCTATAGGAATATGAGTAATCCTAGAAACACGGCACATAATCGCTGAAAACAACCAGCTATGAAACGACACAGCGACTTTAGCCGTCCAACTTACACCCAAAGCCCACACTCGGAATAAGGTAGTGGCTAATTAATCTGAAAGTGCACAAAGTTGACATACGCGCGTTGACAACAAAGGGTCGTAGGCGCCACAATTAGGGTAATGGACAGACCGACCTGGATACGCGGGTCTCCTGGCTGCGGCTAATTTCAGCCTTAAACGCCGCGTCTGGCGGGGCACACGGGCGGTTGGAATTCGGCACCTCCTCTCTACGTTCGCTTTCGTTTACGCTTTTCAATGTTAAGCAGGTTCAGTATTTCAGAAGTCAAATCTTTCGATATATGTACCTGAAGAGGGGCCATTTATCCAGTGTTTACCGATTGCTGTGTTGATGTATATGAGTAATGCTTATATTTTGTGATATTACTCTTTAAGACACGCTCACTGGATTAAAAAATTGAGATAACATAGTGTCTTGTTCAAGCTATATAAATTTGACCAAAATTCTAACTCCTGTGTTAGTAAGTTTTTTTTCCGCACGTGAAGTCATACATTTCGGCTATACAGGGTGTCCCAAGAAGTAGTGATATACTGAAGCTGGGAGGTAGAGGACCTAGAGGGCTATCTGAATCACCCCCATGTATGTTCCGCGATTTTTCGTATTTTCGGAGTTATGATTTATTTTTATTTTTCACCTATCGCCGAGTACGATGAGATTTTTATTTATGGTGACGTGGGTGATTTTTTTTGTGTGCTACGCTGATAGATAGGCCAATTCAGTGTGGTAACATTTACTATCGTTAGATCTTTGAATGGAATTTAAAAAAAAAATTAATGCCAAGAAAGATAAAATTACCCAGTATGTTCACAACTTCAAGGGCGCTTAGAAAAATAAAACATACTGGGTAATTTTATCTTTCTTGGCATTAATTTTTTTTTTAATTCCATTCAGAGCTCAAACGATAGTAAATGTTACCATACTGAATTGGCCTATCTATCAGCTTAGCACACAAAAAAAATCAAGCATCTACCGCAATAATTCACGTCACCATAAATAAAAATCTCATCGTACTCGGCGATAGGTGAAAAATTAAAAAAAATCATAACTCCGAAAATACGAAAAATCGCGGAACATACATGGGGGTGATTCAGATAGCCCTCTAGGTCCTCTACCTCCCAGCTTCAGTATATCACTACTTCTTGGGACACCCTGTATACCCGTGTTGCAACTTGCATGTTGGATCAATAGCTGAACTTCATTAGCCTTACTTTATGGTAATTTTCTTCACTGCTCTTTCTTTTTGCGGCTTATGGTGACGGTAAGGGTAGTACATATATGCGAAAGAAATATACGATGATCTATAAACATGTTTTAATTAAAGCAGTCTTCTCACTTCGAATTCATAATATTGATACGTGTTAACGATTTATTGCCGTGCCAAGACAGAATTTTTCTTCTTCCATCATCGATTTAGTGTCCAATCGCACTAAACCATAACAAGCGTTAGAGAAGTCATGATTTATGTGCAAGTTAATCAGCCACAAGCCATTAAATCCTTAAGTAGTAACTAAGTAGTCGTAAAATGATAATAGAGGGTAATGAAAGCGGTACGTGGCGTTCGGAGCGCTCGTCTGCGCTGCATCGCCTCGGAATGCATCGCGACTCATTACTCGACTAATGGAGGCAGTAATGAACCAATCTAACAGATTGCTCTAGAGCACCGCTGATTTGAAAGCCTCGCCACGCGCTCTTTTAAATTAAATACAGAGTAAGACTTTAACTTTGCAACATACTTAGAGTTGACGCCATCGGCTGAGGCTGACTGTTTCAGTGCGGCTGTCGTAATCGTTCAGTACGTGCTATTATCCTCTAGCGGCCCACCTTACAAGAAAAATTGGCAATCAAATTTGAGTCAATGGTATTAGATAATAGAATTAAATTAGTTATGTTTTAAAATCGAACGAAACAAAACAAAATAAACTCTGTTCCATTTAAGAATGATTCAAATTTCATGGGAGGTAATTTTTACTAGTACATATTAGGATTAGGACCGAGGGACGCTAGAGATACATAGTACCTACTATAATAAGTGTGGCGCTGTCACCAAGGATGCCGAATACTTATTATGTACTAATAAAACCAGTGACAAATATATTTCGTTAAGAATATTATTGTATTGCTATTCCAACGGCGACCGGTGCAGCGGAACGGAATAGGAATACATTTAGCAATAAAACAAATGCCAATTTTATCGCCGATTGGATGAAATTTCCTTCAGACGAACTGGCGCAAACGTATCTTAACTAGGGATGTACCGACTAGTCGGGAAAGCCAACTATCCGACCACTTTTGTTGTCGGCGATTAGTCGGCGACTAGTCGGCAAAAAAGGCCGATTAGTCGGCCTATTATTAATTACAGAAAGCAGGACGTAAATAAAATAAAAAGCCATTATTAATCAAATGTTACATGCCCATTCTATTCAAATACGTATTAGGGTACAAAATGTGCTTGTGTTCATATTAAATTAATGTATAGGTAATTTTGTAGGTGTATCGTCGCAGTAGCACGGAACATCTTTCAGTTGATATTGAAAGCGCGACGACGCAAGGAGTAACAAAAATGTTTTTCTAATGCATCCGAGCTTGAATATAGCTACTACAGTTGCCTTACGAATGTAATCTTTATCGGGAAGTAACGATTATGAACTCGTCGGCCGACTAATCGGCGCTCGGATGGCCGATAGTCGGCTAGTCGGCCAAAACCATAGTCGGTACATCACTAATCTTAACTCAAAACTTGTTACTAATATCTCTGGAGGAAAGTATTTACGTTTCCGTGAGTAAGTGTAGTAGTTTCCAAATATGAAACTTCTTTGCATTAATATGTTGAGATAATTCTAACATCAATAACAAATGATATACATACGCGACTACTCTTATAAATATAAGCCGTAACGTGACTCTTAAATTTCCAACCATGTCCACGCAACATGTTCTTATAATTAATGGGCACAACTCAATTTAATCCGTGCCCTTAATTCGTCCAATGATCCGCATTAATGTAGCACCAAATTAAATTTGTCCAAGCCGACACGCACCTTCTAATCGCCAAGGTTAAGGGCCGAGTTCTCAAACTTCAATTTGTAGCTCCGTTTGTAACGGGAAGTTATATTAAAAGGCCCACAGTTATTTTCTTGACAAACACAATGAATAATGAATGGCGCAATATAAAATTCGGATTGAGGAGGGCGCCTCATCATGTGTCCCGACATGTTTGTCTCTCTTAATTCTGTGTGTTTTTGCTAATTGAGTCTCGCTTCGGCACCTGAGCGATCGCATGAGCTCGCTCCTATATATTATTCATTTAGGAATTCATTTTAATGCCTAAGAAAGCTTAGGTCGGCACGACACGTTCGCGAATTCAATCAACTCCAAACTCAACATACGGCGCAAGATTTATGATCGACACAAATCGAATTCTCTAACAAACAATATCGTATTCGAGGCGGTACGTACGAGCAGGATACGATACGGGAACATATAACAATATTGCAGCGCTATTAATACGTCCGTCTCATAAGCGGGGGCGGCGCCCCGCTGCCCGCACCCCCACCCCACAGTCGCCGCTCTTAATTGAATGAGGAGCGGGAATTGTTTCCCAAAATGAAACAATTAATTGTGCAACGGCTATTCCGCCTTACATGGATAATACGTTCGTTTATGGCCTCCTAACGCGGCTGCACGGCGTCCTTTATTGGACCGACTCTAGGAATTTGTGTTCACTGCCGCTCGTATCCAAAATTTAATCGGGAATTTATAAGAACGTCTCATTGTTATCCTGGGACTGGGAAAGTTTTTGCAGCTGTCCGAGTGAATTGCTTTGTTCCGGGGAAAAAGATTCTTGTTTTAATCCTCACCCCAAAATAGTGTATTGTTAAAAAGGTGGTTTACTACACAATTTGGCGGGCGTTGTTAGTTTGAAGTGGCGTTTATAAAATTTCATGGTCAGGTTTGCACGTGTTATGCCGCGGGATGCGCAAATGTGTGGTGTATTCGTTGAAGACGCATCGTAAACCGCCTTTACGCCTCTCCGCGAAACCTCTCAAAACTTTTCATATTCCCCACCCGTAAAACGAGCCAAAAAATACGACCGACGAAAAACATTGTAAATGCTTGGGGGTTATCGACGCGGGCCCGGAATTAGTTTTAAAACATAGTTTTAACTCTGCTTGTTGCACCCGAAATTACCGGTTTTTCCGTTTTAGTACCGCGGCGAAACGGTGCCGGCACTGTCGTGCTGTAAAAATAAATTGGACTAATTTAGCCGGTAGACGCAGGACTTATCGATTCAGTTAATCCTTTGCTTAGGGAGAATTAAGTTTTGTATCCACTGAACACTGCAACGTTTTACAATGGTTAATTGAAAAATCGTAAACAGCGCTATACACAGTAAATGAAATAAATACTAGTTACCACTTTAGTTACGAAGTACTTTTTAGAGCAAGTCTGAGCGTTAATCTTGTAATTAGAAGTTTTTGGATCTTGAATAAAATATTCCTTTGCAATATTTTATTTTCGATCCTCTTTTATAGTTTTTAGTACCTACTTACTTATTATTCGTATGGTCACTGTGTTAGTTTACTTAGGTTGGCCCCTTCGTTATTGAAGAATTTTTGTTTACAAAAAAATTGATAAAAGGCGTTACAAAAAAGTATATTTCCATATATTTTTACTCATAATATATGTTTAATAATTGTCTACTAACAGGCCCTAGTGAAGAAAGTGTATTCAATTAGCTGTTTATCCCAATGGATGTACGTAATTACTTAGCCGGTCGGGCAGTGGAAATTACTGCACGCGTACGTACCCGTAGCAGAGGAACGTATCGTGATCGAACGAGCCAGTGCTGCGCCGTAGCACGTGTACCGTCACACATACATTGACGAAGGGGTACGCTAATTAATTAATTTGTTACATATATCCCTTGAGCCCGAATCTAATTTTAATGTTCTCAAATAGCTAGTTTGTATCTGTCAGCAGCCAAAGCGACAGTTTTAGTCCAGAAATGTCACGACAAAAAAGTTTTTTAATATGTTCGTTTTTTTACAGAATAATATTTATGTGCAATAAAATTAGGTGATCATAACTAATATTGTACATTTAATCATTGCACGGCAACTTTACCAATTATTACTTACAAAATCCACTGCCTACCTACATAATGGACAAATAAAATCAAATGTATAAATAAACATAAATAGAGTCTGTGCGAAAAGAAAAGAGTTGTGGAATGTATGGGGCCCGATACATTCTACGATTCTTCTCTTTCCGAACAGACTCTATGTACAATATTGTATTTCCCCTAACGTAAGTTGCAATAATAATGCAATAATCTCAAACTTTATTGCGCGCTCCAGATATATTGCTCGAAAATGGGATTCGGACATAAAATTTACAGTTAACTTATAAAATTGTATAAAACCATCATCCCACAGATGCTAGAGGGGTTCAAGCTTTTTAAATAAGAAGGGACTGCACACGTAAATATTTAATTGGGATTTCATGATAATATCAGGGTCTTAACCGAATAAACCTCCCCCGTTACACAGCATTCCTTAATTAACTTATTTAGGGCAAATTTACCTCATGCACTTTATATTACATCGTTTCGTAGGATCTCGCAAAAATAACAAACGGTTTTTAAACACGTCTTGAATTAGAAAACTTAAAAATATTTTGGAACTTTTGGAACAAATATGTCACTTAAAAATAGCATGAGCCAAATACTTGTAATCCTTTGTTAAATGTTTTCAAATTAAACAACTTTCTTAATTTTTTTTAAACAACTTTCTGTTAACTAAATATTCGTGTTGCGAAACGTATAAATTTTGACAGTCCAAAAACTTACGGTAAAAATTGGAAATAATTTCCACAGGTTACATTAGTTTGTTTACATACTTGTCCAATCGTACAGTCGTATCGTATCGCCGAGTTCACAAACGTTATGCCAACGTTTCAAAATATATTTTTGAACGTTGGCTTGTCTAGATATTTGTGAACTCGGCCGTACCAGTTGCAACATTTCCTACAATGTATGCACCGCGCAAGGAAACGTTATAGTAACATTAATAATTTGTAGTGCCTCAAAGATTCGTAAAACCATTCTTAGCAAGGACCTCAATCAGAGGGAGTGCAACTCATTCCGGAAGTGGTTCCTTTGCCGTCTCGCTTGCACAGTCTGTCCTCTTCTTACTAGGACTAATGGATGCATTCGGCCGTTTGATGCGTATGCATCCAATAAATTCGGGACCAAGAATGTTATATGTATGTATGTAAAATGGTTTTACAAATAATTTAGAGTATGAGATTGGTTTTCAGAATGCTGAATTTTATATTTCAAATGTATATGTAATTAATGCTTATGGTATAGATATCTCCCGGTTTATAATATAAGTTTATACCAGTTAAAATAAATAGTATGTGGATATTGTGGATAAAGGAGGAAAACAAGGGATTAAAGTTTTTAAATCTTTATTCGTAAACAGTTACTATAACTTATTTGAGTTTGTCATCTTGCATTATATTTCAATGTAATTGAATTCAGAACATTCTAGCATCATGTATGCAATTTTGCATTTTCATTCCAAAATAATTAAATTTAGAGAATATGTATTAGCATCGTTTTGGTATACCTTTGTAGGTAGGTAGGTACCGTGGGCGGTACGACTACAACTCACTTCGTAAAACTTTTGACCTAAGTCCCAGAGTCATTTTTGCGGTTTTGAATTTGGAGCCTTCTTTTATCCCATTATAGTTCAAAATCCGGTCTGAATATGTGCTTTTAAAAGGACATCAGGAGGACGATAGACTAATACCGTAGTTCAACGTTAATGTTAGCCCGTATAGCTTCATTACAACACAACTTACGTAGGTGCTTTGTGTAAATTCTTCTGAAACTATAATCAAATTAAGGCAACGTTAACACGATCCTAAACAAATAAGGCGAGGGTAAATAAGGGGCAGTAGGGCGACCACACACTATGAGTCACACAGGCCTGCTATTAGTCAAGGCTCGCTCATGCTGGCTTTAGGTTCAGTTGCTGGATGTACTATTACTATTTCTATATATTACTATTTCAAACTAAGCTAAACTACCAGTATCATAAACAATATTTGTACATCTCATAAAGTGATTAAGGTGATCATGCTATAACTTTTCCCATGGACCAACCACGAAAAAAGAAAATATATATCGCCTCGTGTTCAGAGTAGTTAGCCGAAACATATGAAGGACAGAGTCTTTCGTATTGGTCCCATGGGAAAAGTTGTTCAATACGACAATCTTAATCATCATGACCCAGTAATCATCTAGATTCTAGTCAATCAATACTGCATGATAATACCACACCTCGGACACTGGCGATCAAATGTATGAAACAAATGCGTTCCTACGCACACAGTCTAAGCTCGTGTAGGTGAACGCGTACCATGCTTGTGTGAGTGAGATAAGACGTGCTAGGGTTCCCGCCATTTTGTTGTCAAGTCCGATGATCTCAATGACTCAAAACTCATTGCGCGAATTAGGAAGAAATAAGAATCGTATTATGCTGTAAGGTGGGTATCTAAGCCAGGGATCGGAACCGGTTTTTTGCATAAACTGTGAAATAACCATATTTTTCGAATTATTTTATACTCGAAATGTAGGACTCAGTTATGTTTATAGGTAACGACTTCGTATTATTAGATTGCCCAATTAGAAATGAAATAATTAGCAAAGAACGAAAAAATACCGTTTTCGTTCCCATACAAAAAATACCGGTATCCGATCCCTGATCTAAGCTCGATTTATATACAATAGTTTCCTTTTTGAATCATTATAGACCAAAATATTGCGTAAGTTGAAAACATTATTTTTTGGTCATGTAGATATTGTGTTGTTTTCAGTGTGATCTGATAGGTTTTGTAAATATTTGTTTAATTTTTAAATATTTTATTTGGCCTCCGCTCTGCGCACCGCGTCGTCGCGTCCTTGCCAGCCGGTAACTGTGAGGTAACCGAGAGCGGGTGGGCGGCACTTTCAACGGGAGACAGGGAGCCTCCATACTGTACGCTAGTACTCTTTATTATACTGTGACCTAGCTAGCTAGGTTCTATTCTCTAGAAAAAAATCCGCGCTATTAGGCAAAAACCAAAAAATGTGCTTATAAGTTAGTTACACGACATAAAAATGGAAACCTCTATACACATAGATCATACCCACGGCTACTGAAAGTTATGTAATCCTTGTAACTGACAATGTCAGTGTCACCTTCCATTGTTATCTGAGAAATAGACAAGTGTATCCAAATGCAGACATCCTTATTTGCATGACATTGTTTTTTTAGACAATCATTTATTGACAACTATTTATTGATGCCTTTTTCGAGACCCAACACTGTACCAAGTAAATAAAACTATATACCTACATATTAATAAACAACGAGTTCGCTGGCTCAGCCTTGCCTGCCCAACTATGTAAATATAATAAATAATTATAAGACTTAGCATTAAGCACTGTATGTTGACGTGTAAAATTATATTTTTATCAATAAAGAATTGAATTGAATTGAATTGAATATTATTCATATGTCAGATTTACATGAGTGTTATTTTTCATTTTAACCAAGGTATTAGGTAGGTAAGAAATAAGAGAATGAGATAGTGTCGATAAAGCTTATGATTATGAAATGGCTCGATCCATCACAGACCATTTGATGTAGAAAGATCATTTCATACAAGAGCACCCACAAGTATCCCGACTAATAGTAAAATAAAATAAGTTTTTGGCAAAAAGTTAATTTTTGGTACAAGCTTTTATCGCTGACTGTACTTTTCTTACGACAGACAACTAATACTCATCGAGACAATTCTAAAAACCCCTAACACAATTAGGTTGTGTTGTTTCATCACAGAGTTCCTATGGCCACCTCCTGTCTCCATCATCAGATCAGTTCGACAGTACCATATTATATTGTCATCAGAACTACATACAGCTGCCAATTTTCATGACGCTACGATCCTTGGAAGATGGTTAAATTAGTTACCTTAGATTCCATTACATAGTTACATACAGGTCGACCTAATAAAAGCTTGTTAATAAACTTCACTAAGAAATTTAGGAGGCCTTACCTCATATTTACCTCAGTAGTGTTTTCACTCTTATCAAATTCATGAATATAAGGGTTAATATTTTGACGTCGATTTTCACATAAACTACTAACCATCCGGAAAGCAAACAATTTGTCCAGTATATCCGCTCCAAGCTAAACGACGTATAGTTTTTAACTGGCATATGTCCATATGCCCTTTTGTAGTGCGACAGAGTTTAGCTGTGAGCGAAGCAGCGGGTGCACTGATAAGGGTGCGCGATTAAAACGAATCACCGCGCCGCTCTAATTGGCCGGGCTGATCCAATTAGCTGCGACTTAGAAACCCGCAGGCCTCAGTAATCTACGGGGATGTAAGAAAATTGCATTTCTTCTTCAGTTGACAGTTAGGTAAATACTTTGGCGATATAGGTCTGTAACTGTTTAAACATTTCTTTCACTGACTTCGATCGTATAAAATATTACTTAAAAGCATTTGATTTTCTTAGTTTTGAGTTCTTTGATGCCTAGTAGATTTTTTCCATATTCTGCCTTTGGTACCTACCACAGTAAGGGTTTACTACAATACTTAAACACTACAACTACAATAGATAAGATCTTTATCATCTACACACACATTTTACTCACGTCTGTTCGCCTGAGGAAATCTTTATGAAAACGTTCATAATTATCAAACAATTGTCTCGTATATAAAGAATTACCTTTGCGCACTTTTTACCATACATCGCAAATGAGAAGAAAGCTCAAATCAAAGCGGTATAGTGGATCCAATCCATCGAGCCCGGCGCCGGCGACTGCCCGATTACCATATTCTGAATAGCGCTCCATTTACTCGCTGACCTACTGCGCGAAACTGTATTCCTGCTCCGATTCAATGAAACATTACTATAGATTTTCTATTGTTACACCTAGTAACTTTGAATCACTTTTTTAAGGGAATATAGGTTGTTTACTTAGTCAGTTATTTTAACTAAACAGCTATGAACCAAAACGATGATACCGTAAATGTCTAAATGCTCTATGATTCTAATTTTGGGGACAGTCCTCGTCCGTAGCATAGTTCCATGAAACTGGTTGGTCCAATTAAGAACAATTTGAAAGTAGGTACCTAATTGTTTTGTGATTTTCGTTCGGTCACTCTATTCATCTCAATCAGCTATCTTTTGAAATTATTCTGCCTTTCAAATGCCAACAATCCGTTCGTCATTATTCAGTGTAAGTATGTTTTGCATTGTTCCCTCAAACACTGGGTACCCTTATTAAATTGTACAGGTAGATATAAATTCATTAGGAAATTTGATGGAAGTTGTTTAGACAAGACGCGGTAACGACTCGCTTCGAGCCTCCGACGCCTTTAATGACATCGAAGTTGGTGAGACCCAGTTTGCGTGCGCAATTCTTATTATTTCTTTATTACAAAGGACTGCCTCATTAATTTGACAGCCCCTCGAGGCTCTGACTCAGGGTTGAGGGAGTCGCGAACCCTTGACCTGGTTCGCAAGAGCCCGCGACAGTGAGCCGTTCGGAATTGAAATGGCAACGCTTGCCATACTTAATTAACGATCCTCATTACGGGTATCGCACGTTGCGTGATAGATGCGTGCGCCCGCGCGCCGCCGCCGCCCGCTCTACGTCACACCGTCCGGAACTTGACGGATCTACTTATCAATATCATATCGTAACATATCCTATGTCAGGATAACAAACACTCGAAAGATATTGCAAAAGCTCGTCCAAGTAGATGCCGCATTTTAAAGCAGTATTTGAAGATGTAACCAAAGATGAGAAAGATTCCAATCTGTCATCACGAGACCACGATCGAAAATAACTTCAGAAGTAGAGACACAGGAAGATTCATTTATAAATTATGTCGAACTGAAAGCCACGGGCAGGGCACCGCTCCGCGACCTAAGAACCAAACAAACACGTATAAAAGTCCAACTTAGATAATTCCAGTCGAACACATAATTCCTAGACTCATCGTGCAAGCTAGACAGTTTCTATTATCCTTAATAGTGGCCGTAAGAGTTTCAAAACGGCTCAGTGAGAAACTTGTTCTCGGGAAGTGTTCGCAGGCCATGCAGAACTGGCAAAGTTCGATATTGAATGTCGCGTTTTATTGGGCGAATTCGATTATCGCAAAGCGCAGCGGCTACGTACCGTGTATTTTGCTAACGACATTTATCCCATACACAGAGCTAGCAAGATAGCTGTTCTAGCTACCAATTATTGGCCGATATTTGAATAGGACAGCATGCAAACTGTCGGAACTATTTGTAACGCGCTGCCGATCAGCGCAGACGTTCGTTGAAAGCAGACGTTGATTGGGCCGCGTGTTGGTTTTGTCTAGATCTAGTTTCTTTCGTCGGGTCGTGTTTTGGGACCTTAATTGAGTCGTCGGCGTGAAGCTAGGTTCATTTGAAGGAGCCGTATGTAAAGAGGCTAATGAACGCGGGCAACGTGTCCGTGGGCTCGTGCATTTTTAATGGCGCGCGCTACACACCCACTATTAATATTTACCGAACACGTCAAGAGGGTGCACTTTACCTTTTAGTTAACTAGCGTCCGGCCGTTCATTAAATTTTCACGCGCGTCAGTTTCGGTCGAATTTTCCGCGGCGCTGACCGGCCGGAGCGGCCGATAACGAGCGAAACGAGCGCGGTCCAGCCCCCCGCCCCGCGACCCGCCATCGCCCACCCAAATTTTATTAATAATAAACTGTAACTGAAACGGCAGCTTTGAAGTAAAAGAGCGACTCGAACGCTCGTTATCGAGAATTATGCAAAATCCTTTGACGTACAAAGATATTTCCAAGCTAAAGTTAATAGTAGCTTTGGCGACTGTGAAAATAACTACACATGGATACTTGCTGAAACTTCAAATAAATATCGTTATACACTTATTTTTCCATTTCGGTCACAAATCAAAATAACAGCGCCCCTGACAAGTCGGGTATTTATTTACCAAATGTAATGATTGTTGAATATCATGATTTCAAGTTTTAAATATTTAATAAACACTTAAGTTTTCCAGCTTCTTAAGCTTGTAATAAATATATTTAAATCCAAAAGTTTACAAAAGTAATTAGTCAAAGTCAAAGATAAATACTAAGCGCTTGTTTTATATGGATATGTTACTACCTAGGCTAATAGTTACATCTCAAAAACGTCCCGCTTTCAATGCGCAATCAAATAAACCTGTCACATCAACAAGTCCTTAAAAACTACGCAAAATTATTCATCGATGCATCCTAAGGGTGGCCTGGGCCCTGAGCTCCCGCGGTACGCGTGCTGCCCGCGCATGAATAACGAATGAGAAGCGCCAGCGCACGCGAGCGGCGACAAACTGCCGCGGCGCACGCGACCCCACCCTCCCCTTATTTATTACCACCCCCCGCACCCGCACCTATCACTCTTATCTTACCTTTCCCTATCTTTACACCGATGCTGATGCACGTCTTGGATATACTTATATGTCTGGTTGAACTGACGTGCTGGTGAATTATGGCGGAAAATTGCAGAACTACACTAACTGTATGAAGCAACGCTGAGTAATAAATCACCTTAGTTTTTTTTTTAATTTTCCTGTAATGTTTCCATATTTATCACTTGAGTCGAACCTATCATGATCCAACGGAAAATGCTGTCAGAAATAAATCATTTTAAGCAGATTCTTTAATTCGTACTGTAATTATTTATTTCCTATTTATCGGGCAGACCTATAAATATTTCATTATTTTTTGAAATGTTATCAACTGGTCCTGACACTCCTAACGGAACTGAACACTGAACTGGAATATCTATAGGTATTTAATATTGTATTTATATGGAATAATACTAAACCGTTTGTCACAACTGTATTTTCCGCTCAATAAAATTTATAAAATAAGTAAGCCTATTTGTGAGTGACAGATATAAATTAAGCAATCATTAACTCGCTTTTTTATAATGAATTCACGTTCCCCTATTTTACACCAAAATAAACAAAGTATTAATAATGTCTGCCACAGACAAGCAAAATACTTAGGTACATAACAAGGGTAAGAACGTTCACAGAGAAGGTAAATTTATAAATAGATAATGAACATTGAAGGAGTCTGTCCGAAGCTCATAAGCAGGCCCTTCGACGAATGCAATATTGCGGCCAAATATCGCCGTGTTTGCCGACCGCTCTACGACGCCTACTCGTACAACTATTAAATTATTTAGGCCCGAGTCTTGTATAGGTATTGTCTCGCGAATGTCGGGCCGATTGCCGCGCCGGATCGCCCGGGCCCGATTTGACTTGAGAATGTAACTGGATTGTAATGTTTCTGTTAATCCATGGGGGAAGTTTTTGGCCGAAGGGGTGTATAGTAAATCGTCGCGGCCATTCTGTTTTTAAGTTATAGGTACTTGTTATTTTTTTAATAATTACTTATGGGATTTAGTTGCCAGATAATAAGTTATATTTCATGTAGGGACCTAGTAGCTAAATGGTGCTGAACTTGTAGTTTTATAAATTAGGCATCTTACAAAATTTTACAATTTGTCCATGACATCACCTATTACCACTAAAAAGCGATGGCATGGTAGCTACGTCATATCTCGAGTCAAATAGGGCCGAGGGACGTCGACATCGCCAATATAAACAGTCGTTAGTGTTGTTACAAGTTACAATCCAATGGGAATGTGCCGAATGCGAGTATCGCTAGGAATCGTTCTGTATTGAGTTAGACGGACGCGTCCTGTTTGCTCTGCCGGTTAATGGAATGCCGATGGGCCATTGTGAGCGGGGGGGCTTTCTATTCGACCACGATATTAAATTGAACTGGTGTATATGTATCTTCATGCCAACTTAGATATTAAATTTAATAATTTTTTATGCCACCTAAGTCAAGAAATCGGCCAAGTGCGTGTCTGGCCACGCGTAATGGAAGGTTCCGTATTATATTCTATTTTGTATCGAGTACGAAACCCTAAAAATTAACTTTTCACCTCCCTTCAAGAATATTTTAATATTCTGAACTGGCAATGACGTCATTTGCTTAATTTATTAACGACTTTCTCGAAACAATACACATTGTAAACAATAGAGGTACGGGTTTTATATTAAAGAAATATACATTTAATATTAACGTTTTCTCGCATATCATTTACTTTATTATTCATTCTTCGCAAAGATAATGTTTAGCCGCACGCTAACCTCGTCGGTGGCTTATATTTTTATGTAATTTATAGTCTCTGCTTAACAAGCGTTATAAATTTATTTTAATTTTAAAGAGCTTTATTCTAGCATAATACTAGAGAACTGGTTATGGTCACGCAACAAACATTAGAGGAGATTTGAGGAAAGTGGTTTGAGGTAGGTTAAGGGTACTCATTGAGTTCTGATACTACTTTCTATAGCCTCTAGCCGCCCATACATCAAACCTTGCCAAGCAAAATGAAATTTTATTTCGTCAACACAAAGGTCAAATTAGAATGGAACAGGAGACCTTTTTATAGGTCTCGGGGCGGCTAGAGGATACGGACCTTTCAACCTTGAGACATCCCTCAAGGTTTATTTGTAACTCCAAAAATGACTTATCTATGCCACTAATTCTAACCAAAATCAAACAAACATAGCTTATACTTAGTAGTGTAGAAAGCACAAGAGTCTAGGCGCTACCACAAGCTTTGGTATATAAGACCACTCTAGCGTTTCCTTAGCCAAATAACTCGCGAAAAAATCGTACCAAATGTGCCTGCAATAACCGTAGCTATTTGCTCAAGTAGACACGTAAAATATTGACTGTAACGTCTAAATTAAGAGCAGTAAACCCCCGTCGTAAACACGAGGCATCGGTGCGTAAACTCAAAGGTCAGGCCCCGGACCTTTGGCTGCACTCTAATGACCGATATACGATATTGGAGTTGGAGATTCGCAAACTTGGAGGAAAGAAAATGGGAGATCGGTTATTTGGGTTATAGGGTTAGGAATCTGAAAACAATGGAATATTTCATTACGATTGCACGACAACATTTCAGAATTGTTTATTTGAGAAGCTAAATTATTAAAGCTTTTAGTGACTTACCAAAAAGTTGCGGACATTGTTGAAGCAAATGGCCTATCATTTTTGTATAGACCATTGCACCCTAAAATTGGGTTGGGTTGTTGGGTTACATTGACCCAATAGAGGTAAACTTTAGCCCATATTAAAACGTTAATGGACAGCTAAAACCAACCACATGTAATTATTAAATCTGCACCGAATTAATTCCAATAGCCAAACCTTCCAGGGCTAATGTAACGCGACTTTACGAAACAGAAAAGCACGACTTGTGCAAATGTGCAGCTACCTACAAAAGTTTTAAGTTTACATTGAAAACAAGAGTCACCATGCGCTTCCGCAAAATCCAATAATACAATTTGTTAGCCAGTTAATCATTTACAACAACATAATTGCATAATTTGAAAATGTAAACTGAATAGCTCGCGCGATTCATCCGCATAGAATGGGACATTCGGCCGGGCAAGTTTCAATAGCGTATACGTATTAGTTTGAAACCTAATTGTTCCGAAACCCGCCGCGACAATACCGCTCCACTACTCGCCTCCGCAAATACGCATTGTTTAATTAACGCTACTCCTAATTCATAATCCGACAGTTATAAATTAGCGAGATCCGCTCCTGTAATTAGCTTCGCAATTATCGCTGCTTGAATTTCATTAATGCCGAAAGTATGGTCTAGGTGTGTGATTTATTACGAACAGTGTCTCTACGTAATTAATATCGCATTACACCTGGCGTGTACTAACGCTACAAATAAATTAATCAACTACAAGATCCTCATATTGTTCCCCCGTTCTATTATTAGGCAATAAGCTCGTTTTCCGTGCCCGGTGGATGTAATTGGAAACCCTATACGGCTATTTAATTTACCTAGCCGCGCCACCTGGCTCGATGGCGAAACAATTGCCGCTCGCCTAATTATATTTTAATCGCAACATGCCCGCTCCCCCCGCAACCCGGGGGGCAACACAACACTAATTCATTTGTGCGACGAGCCCCGTCCACTCGCCTCGAGCCAAACTGTTTATTCTCATAGGAGAGTTTAGATCTCCTAAAGCATTACCGACGCCTGAACATATTAACCGAAACGTTTACGTTAAGGGCTTAATTATGCACTTTACGGTCTAGCGTACAATCGCGTCAACTTAATTAACTTGGGCACATTGTTTAGCGACTTGCCTTAATTTATGCATTAACTCATAACTTGTCCTTTTAATCTCGTTTATTATATATAATATGAATAGGTAGGAAACGTCTCGTACGCGCAGCAAGTTGATCAAGTGCAATAAATATTAAAGTTACAGTATCATTGTTGGAACCGTACCGGGTACCGCGTTACCGAGAACTATACTATTGTGCGGTTCGCTTTGTTCGTGGCATTAAACTATAAAACTGCTTCCAACAAAGGTACGCTTGTAACATTTAGTTACACTCATCTGAAACTAAAATAAAGCATTTTAATCCCAGCAATAAGTGAAATATGGGGGATGTAAGAAGCCGATCATGCGGTATGGAATCAATTTCACGGGCGATGTGCGGCGTGCTGCAACACTGCGCCCTGATATATGGGGCCCCCGTGTTGTATTTATAATTCTTAGACGCATTCCCGGACGCCAGAAACTATTAAAATGTCGTCTAACGAACGCTTGTAAAATTAACGTTACGCTTCATGTTACAATATCGTTGACTTTATACATTTCAATTTTGTTTCGCAACTGAGCACTGAAATTACGACCTGACAAACGACATATCTACTTCATAACCACCACTTCGCGTCTGGTGAAGAAGTAAAACCATAGTAAATCTAAGGAACTTCCGAGTGAAGCGGCATAGAGGACGTGTGATACGATTTAGCACGGGACTGGCTGTAAATTATCGAAGCTTAACAAGTACTCGTCTCAAGAAGTCCAATTTCAGTATGACCTAGAGATCCGTAATAACTATGAGTATTCTGAGATCGGTTTTGAGCTGGTTCGCTTGAAGGATGTTCGTTAAATGCCAGAAATAGCATCCGTGCTCTTGCGCCCACTCCGTATTAGCGTGAAAGCCTTCGCGGGGCGCGGGGGCCGGGACTACGCATTGGCCATTAGCGTGATTAGAGAGCCTCCCTGCCTCCCGCGAATTCTTTAGTCCTCTCATCTCATAATAGATACTACATATTTCATTATTTATGTAAGCTCTGTTTTACTTCAATCTACTCTCCGGGAGATTACGCAATATTTATTTTGTACCTACCGATGCAGGAAATTGGACATTACGTAACGAACATATTCACATACTTCATGGGGCCTAGTCTTCGCGAACAAGACATATTAAGCAGTAACTTTTCAGTCATTTCTTTAATACGCTAATATTTTCACTCCAAAGAAAGAAGTGAGTGTATGTTTGGCTACCAACTGTGCTACTAGACGTACGAATTGCCAGTTAGACTCGTAAGAGTCGTAAGACAAAGGTTGCTCCTTTTTCCACATTTACGAGTACCTAAACGTGTATTGACTATTGTGTTTTAAGCATAAGAAACTAGATAAACAGGAAGGGTTGTAACATGAAACTGTAATTTATTGGCAAAGTCCTGACGCAATAGAATGTCTCTTAATTCGTTACTTATAAAAGTACCTAATCCTCCACAGATGATGGCGTGTTCATACCTGAGCGCTGCTGGCATGAAGCCGGATCCGGGCGCATGCTGGCCGGTGCTGCCGCTGCCCGGGGCTTCAGAGCTGCCGCTGCAAGGCGCGGAGCCGGCGCCCGCGCTGGCGCAGCCCTACCGCGCGCCCGCGCCCTGCCACCCCCCGCCGGAACCGGCCCTCGACCTCTCCACCCCGCACGCGCCGCGGCTCACCCCGCCGCGCGATGACGAGTGACAAGTGTTGCCAGACTATCAAATAAAATTATTACTCAGCGACTCAGGTGATCGCCATAACTAATTTAAAGAGCGGTCAGTAATAATTTTACAACTGTTAAGTTAAACTTTAGTGACGTACATATTTAATTTCGGTTGTGAAAATGGCAATTTATGTAAATTCGCTTTAATGGTATCCCATTGAGCTCTGGTAGTACTTAAGCGTTGGACGAGATGTGTTTAACACAACGCGTTTTTACTTAAAAGTGATAATGAGATGTTGATGTATGAAAACAATGACGACATATCGTATGGTATTTAATCGAACTTTACTCATTACCTGCCTTATTTCGAATGTCAGTTAATACCATCATAAAAAATACAAGGTACTTGAACAAAGTTGTTTTAGTTGATTTAATTATATTTAATTGCTCTTGAATAAAAACAGATGCCATTAGTCTCCAAACAGTTTGTGCGCTAGTGGTCTTAAGTTAGCAAAATTTAGTATTTGACCTAAATATATGTTTTATGATGGGTTTTAATTCATTAGGATACTTCATAAAAAGTGTCATATACACCCTTGGTTATCGAACAATTATTGTTACATTAATAATGATTGAATTTCAAGTCTGTGTTTAAATATACTGTTTCAAACCCTCACTGGAAATCATGAACGCTCGTAGTGAATAAAAACTTTCAGCAACGTTTATTTATAATGGAGTTTGTTCCCGCGTTTAAATCAATACGCTTTTAACGCGAGATCAAACCGACTCGATATTTTGTTATTGCCACCATTTATGTTATTGACATGACATAGTAAAAAGAGAAAAGTAAGATTAGACGCCGTTATTATGACTCAGTCACCAGTGGGAATATTATAAACAGGATTTACTCTTTCTTTTTTTGCTATGGTATCACCATCGAAATACTGAACGAATCAGTGCTCTCAGGTACTACGTGTGTCCACTGGGGCCACCTCTTGCCAGTGGTTAATATTATTTATTGTAGCTCCTTACTTTAGAACCTTGTTTTACGCACGCGTCTCTGTGATTTGCTATCATGCTCTGTAAATAATAACATTAATTCTCGAATAAATTTGTTATTTCGTATATAAACGACGAGCTGTTACTTAAACTTCGATATGAGCCCGTTAATATTATTCTTTTAAATTGTAAATATTAGCATAAACATTTAGATCTAAGTAGACATCGTGTACCTAACTCTTTAGGCGCAAAACTTCGTAGCAATAATTCGATGCCAACATCTTTGAAGTTAAAATTCGAGTTACTAACATTCTCTGTATATATTGAACTAAGTTTTACCATCAAATAAATTTGTGCGAATCAAAATTTTAAATGTAAACCTACAGTTAATGTATGTAAGTTATCTTAAACGCTAACATTCCTTTTCGTGTAAGTGTAACTCAAACACATGCCTATAATATACTTGTTATTTTGTTTTTAAACATTTTTTTTGTATTCTACAAAATTTATTTTAGAACATTTACTATCGATTTCAATGTTACGTTAATATATTGTGAAACATGTTAGTAATTCATGGACTGATATTAATTTTAGGTAACTACTCGTATTTACCGTCTCAGATATGCATGTAAATGTCTTTTAATTTTATACAGTCATTATTACAATAGTAACGTGTACTTATTGTGTAAATTCATCAGTGTTACGATAATTCAAATCGATATAGTATCTGGAATCAATATATATGTAATGTTAGCGTTTAGTGAATCTTGCCATCTAACGATACGTAATGTATAAGGAACGGCCCGGGTTTCAGGCACAGATACTCGTACATCCTAACCAAAAACAAAAAAATGTGTTACACAAATCTAGGTGTTATGTGTTCAGGATTCGATGAACACTCTTCGTTATGTCTTTTGGAGATTAGAAGTCAAGTATGACACCTGTGCCTTGTTTATCAAACGCTTGTAACTTGTAATACAAGTGGAAGTCCCTTTTTGACAGTTTTTGTTAAAAAGGGACTTCCACTTGTATTACAAGTTACAAGCTTTTGATAAACAGGGTACTGATATCTGTTAATTTACCTCAACCTTTGGTATACTTTAGCACTGATCAGTGCATCCCTAGAATTAACTTAAGCATCTCAACATTAAGTACCCACATGCTTAGAACAACCAAGAATTTACAATAGCATACGAAAGGTTAAAAATTGTATGCCAATGTGTAAAATTTTATATCATATTTATATGAGATGTGTCCTGAAACCGGCAGTTTTTCTAGAACAGTTATGGTGTTACCAGTACCTACACAAAGAAAGAACGTTACAACTAGCCTAAGTCGGCGATGGGAGGAGAAAATTAAAATTTTGTAAATTAATCCCTCGTTTCTCTTGCATACATTTCCTTAATGTCTCCTGCATAAATTAAGCCGAGATTTCCCAGTCTGCTCAGCGACCATAACTATCACGAGATTAAGAATATGAACAGCAAATATTCGTGGCTGACTCGTAAAGATAAATTCAGCCGTTATAGCATACAACTAGGAAATTTGGTATGGAGATCGTTTGAGGCCAGGGAAAGAACATAGGATGGTTTTTATCAATCATCATCATAATTTCACGCAGACGAAGTCGCGGTATAATAAGAAAAAAAGTTAAGTAAATCTATAAGATTTTCGAGAAAAGTCGGAAAAGTCAAAATCGCTGAAGGCCATAGTGGCAATCAAGCAAAGAAGTCGTGCAATTAGTAAGCTTCTGGCTCTGAGCTCATATGGATCAGGTTTCAATCAACTTATTTTAAAAATCCCTTTTCTGAGTTTTTATTGCTACAGATCAAGCGGTTAGTACCTATAGTCAACTAACTACAGGGGTTTACATGGCCAAGTGTCCGTCTAATTAACCTTTTGGTTCCTATTTGAAGGAATAAATAATATATATCATATAGCCAGATGAACACGCGTTGCGTTAAAACATTACTCGAGTTTTGATGTTGCGATGTCGAGTACGAACGGGTGTCGCTGACATGTTGCATAGCGGCGCTCCCGAGACTTTAGACACAAGATAATCTTTATTATATCATATACAATTAACGAGGTTGCATGAAAAAAAAGAGACGGCTTCATGCGGTGCTGGAATGCAACGGAATGGCTCCATACAGGGGAAAACATGTCGGATCTCTAAGAGATCTCCCCGATGACCTCCTACTCAACATTAGAAGTTTGATAGGTTTCCTTGAGGAGTAGAGCTGGTTGGATTAGCCTACCCTTCACCCCTTTCACGCAAAATAGGAGCCAGTCATCGAGTTGCGGAAACCTGCCGGTGCTACAATACAATACACCTTATGGTAATTAAATACCGCACTGTAAAGTGAATCACGGTCGCGTCGCAGTAGCATCGGCTAAGATGTAACCGTTTCCCCAGACAATTCAAGCTAAAACCTAATCATCCTAATATCCAGGTATTCTGTACTGCACTTTAGTACCCCACCGGATTATTACTTATTAACAGTCTGCTACAAAGCACTCGACTATCCTAATAGAATAGATTAAGCGCACGCTACAACCACAACACCTGGCATGCAATTAGATTCAATTTAACCGGGGATCTGATCCTCTGCGGTACTCTTTGGAAGTGAACTGTAATACTGAACAAATTGGTTATTTATGATATGAGCTCATATATTTTACAGGTTGCCACTTAACTAAAGCTTAACTACGGTGATCGATCGCTAAAGTATTGCGTCTTGGCATTCTCTTAGAAAAAAGCTTAGTTTTGGACTATAGCCGCACGCAGCCAAGCTTTCAATCAGTCTTTATTTAGTTAACTACAAACTTCTAGGTAATAACTTATTAGCCATCTTAGTTAATTGGAAATATTAATCATTTTCAACGGTTAGACTGTTACATCATTCGATGCGTTCAATCTGCAAGTTACCTAGGTACTTATTAGTTTCTTACGAGTAGAACTTCTAAATTAAGCCACCCGAAATGCGATGTAAGTAGGTATGGACATCTTTTTAGGAATAAATTTTTGGGGTTCCCCATACTACTACAACAACAATACAACTGAAACTCAAAAATTTTTTTTTCATCAAACCCATACGTGTGGGGTATCTATGGATAGGTCTTCAAAAATGATATTGAGGTTTCTAATATCATTTTTTTCTAAACTGAATAGTTTGCGCGAGAGACATTTCCAAAGTGGTAAAATGTGTGTCCCCCCCCCCCCCCCCCCTGTAACTTCTAAAATAAGAGAATGATAAAACTAAAAAAAATATATGATGTACATTACCATGTAAACTTCCACCGAAAATTGGTTTGAACGAGATCTAGTAAGTAGTTTTTTTTTATACGTCATAAATCGCCTAAATACGGAACCCTTCATGGGCGAGTCCGACTCGCACTTGGCCGCTTTTTTTACCAGCATTTCCATAAAACTGGCATTTTAATTTATCATTCATTTCATCGTTTAATTTAATTCGTTTGACTCTCGTAAACAACGCCGGTAAAGCAAACTGAAGAAAAATCTACATTATTATTTTTACCAAAACATTATTAATTTTATTTTAATTTATGGCAGACTGTGGCGACCGTATCCCGCAAAAACACGGTGTATCGGCTTAAAAAGCAAGAAAACAGCTGGTCAACGCTGTTTAAAATTGCAAATTGAACGATTATGTAAACAAGCCTTTCGAAACCTTTTTTGGTGGCGTCATGACAAAATGAGTGGACGGCACTTAATTAATTATTGAAAAATATGTCAATTTCAATCAGTCTGCGAAGAATTTGAATGACACTAAGTAGAAGCTGGAGCTGGTGCAATGAATTGTCTGGTAAAGTCTACGAGAGTTGTTTGATATAGGTACATATTCTGGATCACTGTGATTTCAGTGCTAAAGTTTCAAACTTTACCACTGAAATCACGCAAACTACAGGACGTTTGGATGATGATCCTCATGGCTTGAGAAACGAGACCATGTATATACCTATTTACTAATAATTATACCACTAAACTAAGGGCCACTTGCCAACCAGGGTTACCCAAATCCACAACGCAGGCTTCTATAATCGCAGGTACTATACAAGTACCTACTATAAACGACGAGTTGTGTGTCCTGTTTTGGTCCAATTAGCAGTTACCACACCGTCCACTCTACATAAACTTTTCCACCGCACACATAAAACATTTTTTACCTATTATTTGTCATTTTCCCAAAAAAACGCATTATAAAATTTGAGAGCCAGAATTATTATCCTTATTTCTATTATTAAATCCGGAACCATTACACTGGAACGTCCAACCAATGAATCGGCATTAAACCCATCGGGATGACAAAGAATGGTCCACACATACAACATACAACAACAATTCAGCGTGAGCTTAGCTCGTACCATAGTTTGGTGTCACGTTTTGAAACAGAAATGAAAAAATAACAAAGTGAGGGAGTGTCATTGTAAACCTCATATTTTCATAGAAATTTGACATTAATACATAATAACAATGCCACACTTTGTCATGCAGAACTCTGCATCTTGGTACCTACGACTATATGTACCTATGCCATTTGTTTAAGCATGACGCGCCGGAATCTTATTTTTATCTGGGAAATTGTTTATTTACGGAACTAACATTAAAAAAACAACGGGTTGCACTCCGGGAGTGTCGCCAGCAGTGAAAACTCAATGACTAGTACAAAATGTCTGCAGCGCTGTATAATAGAGGTTAACGCCATCTAGCGTTATTTCGTCGCATTACTTGAAACCCCTAAGCACATCACTGTTAGTACTCGAGTTATATTAATACCAGTTATAGGGAAACTCACTAGATGGCATTTAAATCAATAAAGAAAAGCTCAATGACATTGTAAGTTTTTCGATCAGGTCACGTGTCCATCTTACGGCCACGTGATCTGTCGCGAGTTTAACATTTTTTCCCCACCTCAAAAAGTACACAGCGCCGCTAAAGAAGTTTTCACTTCAAAAATAAAAACTTAATAAGTCTCTGAAGTCGTAAAAGTATAAACAGATTGACGGAGCGTTCTTATGGTAACGCCGAGCTCGAAGCACAGTCGGACGCACTTCACGCCAATCGGACACGAGTTTTGGGCGCAACGGCAATTGGATTATCTTCTATTTATCCTTCACTGTTACATGTGTCGGTTTCGGTTTTACCCAAATTGTAGGTACACAATATTTACACCATAAGAGAATCTACTTAATACTTACCTTTTTAGGGTTCCGTGCCTCAAAAGGAAAAAACGGAAACCTTATAGCGTATAGAAACTTGTGCGTCTGTCTGTCTGTCTGTCCGACAATTCCCCCCTCCCAGGAGGGTCCCTTCCCCTTTATCTCCGAAACAGCTGGGTCTAAAATTTTGTAAAAACCGGCCAAGTGCGAGTCGGACTTGCGCACGGAGGGTTCCGCACCATTAACAAAAAATAGAGCATAAAAAGCAAAAAACGGTCACCCATCCAAGTACTGACCCCGCCCGACGTTGCTTAACTTCGGTCAAAAATCACGTTTGTTGTATGGGAGCCCCACTTAAATCTTTATTTTATTCTGTTTTTAGTATTTGTTGTTATAGCGGCAACAGAAATACATCATCTGTGAAAATTTCAACTGTCTAGCTATCACGGTTCGTGAGATACAGCCTGGTGACAGACGGACGGACGGACGGACGGACGGACAGCGGAGTCTTAGTAGGTCCCGTTTTTATCCTTTGGGTACGGAACCCTAAAATATACAAAATAGTTCTAAGTAGATGACAGGAAAACCTAATAGAAATATGCAGTCAAGCGTGAGTCGGACTTAATGTACGGAACCCTTGGTTGAAACGCGAGTCCGATTCGCACTTGGCCGGTTTTCTTTTTATCGAATCTTATAGTATTACAAACAGCTACTTGTTGGCCTCGTCATGAGGCGGGTCTTCAGGAACGCGCTTGGGGCTATCCTTGATAATGTGCTGGATTGTTTGTATTATAAGGTACCTTATGCGTAATAGGACTACGAGTAATAGGTAAGAAGATATGCAACAGCAACTAGCTTTTGATAGGTAACCTAAAGGTATATAAAAAATAAAATAATAAAACGAGGTTGGTGACATCATAGACCACGTCTATTTAGTATGAAGCGTTTCGCAGGCTTCGTAGAAACATCCGATTATCACTTTTCTACCTTGCTGATTTTTCTATTACGGGTCCCTTAACATTATCCAATACAATCGGTTTTATATAAACACTCGATTGCCAGAATAACCGTATCGATTGACACCATTAAAAAAGTCATCATTTCATCAAGCTAATTGTGTAAATTCTGAAACTTCCACCCGTCGAATAAGGTTCACAATCGCTTACATATTTTTGGACTTGGCCATCCCGACACACCGGTATTTGCCCCGGGGCACCAATTACTGCGTCGCTTCCTTCCTGCAGCCATCAAATATGTACCGGCCTTTAGCGGAAAATAGCAAATGGCAAAAATGCCGGGTGACGGACGGCCGATGAATGAGTGATGGTTAGGCTGATCAATAGACAGTGGAATATTCAGGCTGGCTGCAATGCTAATCCTCTATTTTGTACATTAAAATAACTTTATTAAGACTAATATTACCTATTGGTACCGACGATGGTTAGGCTAAGCTGTACGAACAGAAAAAATATGAAAAATAAGTTATGCGTCTTTCCTGTGTTCGCAGACCCTGAAGGTTTTATAATAATTAGATTTAAATTAATTTTGCATGCTTAGTTATTAAGTTAAAATAATACAGCATGTTTATATTTAATTAACACATACATATACTGTATATCAAGAGCGAAACTAACTGCCCTCAATCTGTTTCGCAGTTTGGCAGTAATATTTTAATGTAACACTTATGTTATTGTATCGTGTCATGAAAATAAATTATTTAAAAAATACATTTCAAACCTTAAGTTTTAGGTACATGTACTATAATTAAATGACAACGTATGTAGATACGGTACAGGGTAGAAATGTCTCAGCTAGGGGGCATATATGTACTTATCCTTAGAGTAAGGGTCAGTCGGTCGCGTCCGAGCTACAGTGAGCAAGCTAAGTTTCACTTCAGATAAAGTATTTTACCTAATAGTTCTACATAAGAACGTTGTGATATTATTGCTAAAACGCAAATTAAAAGAGTTAATTAATGGCCCTAATTGGATGTTACCCGGGTTACCCAATTCATAAATAGAAGTGCCTAATCAAGACTACTTCTATTTATTTTTATATTTAGTTACTTTCTGCATCCTATATAACCGACTTAAAAATTTCTAATGAGGACTTGGGAATTTATTTTTCTGTTTTTGGCAGTTGGTCCCACTCCCATCATGCCGTGCTATCTGTTGATTGAGGGGACTTTTGAATATTATAGGCACACTAATTGTGATTTCGGTATTTCATGTATTTACTTTCGGAAAATACTATATTTGGTGAAGTGGAACTCCGTAAAGACCATTTAAAATTATGACTTCTAAACTGTTTTGCGAAGTCGATTTTTTTGTAAAAGATTATTTACTGCCGATTACAAATCACACAACACAAACTAGACACAGCCAAATAAACACTGAACATTTAGCAACGCATCAACCACATCGCATTTTGTAACCGCATTAGAATTCATAACAAACCTTTTTGCATCACCGTACGTTGTCTTTCAGTCGGGGCTTATTATGATACGATAATAATGTCAGCATACATCATTATGCGTGTTCTGGCCAGCCAGCCATGCTACACTGACATCTTTAAGACAATCCTCCCTCCCCCCTTTACCTCTTTCGAGGAATACTAATGAACATGCGAGGTTGGTCGGTGTTTTCTTTATGTAAATTGTAAATTTCTAAGTTAAATTACTACAGCTCTGGGTCTGGGCTACCCATGGCGTTCGTTTATTTTGCGTTAATTGGTTGTATAAAATTTAACCATATTGAGCGAAGAGAATGACAAGTTTTACATATAGGTAATTACTCTTTAATTGACGAATAGGCAAACTTACACTAGGAATTGTAATAGGCAGGTCAAAAACTTGTTTAGTATGACTAGTATGAGTTAGCATTAGTAACGCGCCTTTCCTCAAAACTTCTTAAAATAATGGACTTTAAAACCTAATTTTCTTTCAGGACCCTTCTGTAATAGCCTAAGCAAGGAGAAAGCATTAGTAAAGCGAATCGTTAACTATATGTAATTTCCAAATGAAAAACACCCGTTTTACCGAAAGTTTTTGACTTACGCATAGGGTTTGCAATCCGGATCCGAAATGTATGAAATTATCCGGATCTGGATCCGGATCCGCGGATCTTCCCATACATTTCGGATCCGTCGTGCGAACCCTACTTACGCATTTACGCAACTGAGCAATTTTCTTGTGCTTAAAAAATATAAATTAGTTGGAGGTAGACAAATATGATGCAAAGCATAACTTAACTAGGTTTTTCCCCAAACTTCGTGCACAATTTGTAATTTGTTAACAATCATTTTTCTTGCGATATCTACCAGACGGTACCTACCAGAAAAGCAGGACTTACCCACAATAACATTGATGTAAACGTTCTCAGAAATGAGTTAATTTTCTTCCCAGTGTTTGATAACTGAGCTTCCTCGCGTTATATTTGAGAAACAAGCTAAAAATACCAGCACTACCTAGACTTCCTCTCATTTATGAGAGTAGGTAATAGAGTCATATCTAGACAAAATCTAGTAGACCCCCACGGCCATGGCCCACACTTGCCCGTTACAAGTTGAGACTTCGAATAAGTAGGTACACAGGTTTTTTTAAATATGTACATATTAGACAGGTTTCCTTACAATGTCTCTTTAACCAGAAAGAAAATGTAAATATCAAGTTATTCTGTAATTAGGACATACGGACTCTATAAAACAACTGGTATAAGACAGGATTCGAATCCCACTACTCCCGGTTTAAAACCGAACGGTTACCTACCAAGACTCCGCCGCATCAAATTAATAAAATACCATCACTAAATTATTCCCAGTTCTAGATTAATCTAGAAGTCGGCTGTAGAGCCGCAGTCCGACGGCTCTTACATTATTACAGCATTCATTAGAGTTCGCTAATTACTCCTTGCTTTAATGAATAAGCTCTAATGAACCACTTTCTGTTAATTAAAGGCGGCAGGGGGTGGGGGGGCGGAGGAACTTTTCTCCGGGCTCTGATTGCAAATGTGAATTTGTGTAAGTCGCAGGCGGAGTGGAAAGAGTGTTCTGCCTGAAAAGAGGTAATGAGGCGGTCGACCATTGCTGCACCCAATATTTAAACTTTTGCTACCGTAATTTGTCAATATTAAGTTCGGGATGTTCTGGGTTTAATTAGCTTTCGAGCATATCGCTTTCATTTTTTTAAGGTTGGAACTTTTTATTAATATATCTAATCTACCTAATTAAGATTCCTGGGTGCATATTAGCCAAGACAAGATGTCAATCGTTCGCTCCGTGGCGAACGATACGATAGTCTCTCTCAAGGGCTCATTTAGACGGTGCGAGAACTCGCATGCGAAGTTTCATTACATTGCGTCATTTGATCGGTCGGCTGAATTGTTGTAACCTCAATGGTCCGCAACGCAATGTAACTAAAATCGTATACGAGTTCGCTCGCCGTCTCAAGGAGCCCTTACTCTTCCATATTAGTGCGAGAGAGACATTGGCGTTTCTTTCGCTACGGAGCGTAAGCATATGGCATCTTGGCTAAGCACCTTGGTGCCCATTGGGCTTCTTTTAATGACGGATATTGCATTCATGATACTAACTTTGTAAACTGCTTGTGTTACTAGCGAACAGTCAAAATGCACAGCCATAGAAATAAGGTAAAAACGGTTAAGGTGCGCTGGTATAAGTGCGCGGACTATTTTTCTACTTGTTGGTAGCCTTATTTTTTTTTTTTGCTTCGCTTTTGTTAGGATTTTTCGAACAGTTAATGCTAACTATGAAATGTACTTTGCATACACATTTTTAGGGTTCCGTAGCCAAATGGCAAAAAACGGAACCCTTATAGATTCGTCATGTCTGTCTGTCTGTCTGTCCGTCTGTCCGTGTATGTCACAGTCACTTTTCTCCGAAACTATAAGAACTATACTGTTGAAACTTGGTAAGTAGATGTATTCTGTGAACCGCATTAAGATTTTCACACAAAAATAGAAAAAAAAAATACATTTTTGGGGTTCCCTATACTTAGAACTGAAACTCAAAATTTTTTTTTTCATCAAACCTATACGTGTGGGGTATCTATGGATAGGTCTTCAAAAATGATATTGAGGTTTCTAATATCATTTTTTTCTAAACTGAATAGTTTGCGCGAGAGACACTTCCAAAGTGGTAAAATGTGTGTCCCCCGCCTGTAACTTCTAAAATAACAGAATGATAAAACTAAAAAAAATATATGATGTACATTACCGTGTAAACTTCCACCGAAAATTGGTTTGAACGAGATCTAGTAAAGTAGTTTAGTAGTTTGGCAGTTTTTTTTAATACGTCATAAATCGCCTAAATACGGAACCCTTCATGGGCGAGTCCGACTCGCACTTGGCCGCTTTTTAATTGTATCATACAGTAGGTATAATGTTTTGGCAAAAAAACTGCAGACGTTCAACATAAGGCAAGTGCGGACTATTTTCCAAAAAAGCAAAATTCTGATAAGGAACTGCGTTCCAATAAATAAGATAAAACTAAAAAGCTCATATACTTCTCTATTTTGGCCCATTACGATGCTCACCCTGTATGAATAAGCCCCCTGTATAAATAAACATACCTACTTAATATGAGTATTAATATCCAGTAAGTAAAACAAGATCATATCGCACTTAGTTTTTACGCTAAAAATACAGCTACAAACTATTCCAATTAATTCGCAACTACAAGGTGAACAACTTATAAATAGGATCTGAGGGCCTACCGCGAACCACGTTCGACGTGTTGCCTCCCTGTCACACTTACGTACGAACTTACAAGTGCGACAGAGAGGCAACACGTCGAACGTGTTTCGCGGTAAGCCCTCTGAATATTTATAAGTTTGCGATAGGAACAATTATGCATAATTGAATCATTTTAGTGTGAGTTATTCGCATTGCGGGTTGTGAAGAAATTGATTACTTCATTATCTTATGATTATTTATTGACTATTCGGCGCTTTTAATATGTATGCGATGTAGAACATTACCGACCACACGTTTAAGGCGGTAACTGAGGGAAAAGACTTTAGTAGTAGTGAGCTTAGTAGGTAAACAAATTTACTCACAAATACTTTCTTCAATCGTCTTGCAAAATTATATATAATTAAATTACTTTTTACGAAAACCTGTTTTTATGACGATTACTTGCAGGAAATTACAGTTTCCTTAAAAAGACATGTTTAGTTTCCCGCCGTTACTATACCGTCTGTGGAGACTACAGGCGACTCTCTAAAGTAAACAAAGTTGTATATCTTTGCTCCGTTTCTATCGTACGTATGCGTAACAGTCGTAGAAGCGTAGACAGGTAGTCTAATACTCGCCTGTGTTTACTTTGTAAAATGAGAATGCTGCTGCCTACGAAGTAACTAAATTATAGTCATGTAGTAATAACTCATAGTTTATAGTTTATTTATTGTAGGTAATACACAAAAGCATTTACAGGGGTGCAAAGATTATCCTAATTATGTACAATTGACAAAGTGTAGGTACCTCAGCTAAAAAATATATTGTGTCAGGTTGCTCTGGTTCCTACACTAGGCTCAGCCTGTCTCGTAGGTAACCCAGACTCAAGAGAGTTTATACAATTGAAACTTAAAGCCAAGGAAGAGGAAATACTAACAGAAATTACTCTTACATTTTTACAATAAATTAAATTAAAAAAACAAATCTTGTGAAACTATCTTAAATTATAATAAAACTAAATTTACCTAGAAAAATCTAAACTTATCATCAGCGTGCGACTCAGTCAAGTTAATTGTTGCTAGTGAATGTGTGTTTGTGTTTGTGTATATATATAAATGTATGTGTGTGTGTGTGTATGTGAAAGGAAAAAGTAGTTATTTATCAACTTTTAGAAGTTCTTCTATGTCTATGAACGGGAACATTCGTCTGTTGAGCAATGAAATGACAATGACAGGTATAGGTAGTTTTTTAAGGTCGCTGAATGTTACGAACAACTCTAAAGTTAAGTATTATATTAAACTTTACATGATTTAGGTATATAAGTAATCAAGGGCAAATGTGATGGAAAAATTCACACGGAAACTAGACTATATTTGAAAGAACAGGCTCTAACCAAAACCTTAAAAGCTTAAAGTTGGCTATAAAAAGCCACGAAAAAATGTCTAATTTTCATTTATTTTCAGTAAGTGAGTATATGATTGCCCTGCAAAGTATTCCATATAAACCCAAAACTATTTCGCATCTCAAAAATTTTCCTAATCAGAACAAAATACCGAATTTGCGCCACCAAGCGGTCATATTTGTCGTAATGAAGCGTTTTGTTAGACAGTGAATCTTCTGTAGGTACATAGTACTATTATTTATTTTGAGCCTATACCTACACCATTTTACATAATGACCAGTCCAGGTTTTTTTCTATTTTTCTGGGGGTCCTAAATGCTTGTGTGCTCAAGGACTTACAGAGAATACCACAAATCAATGTAGGCAGCAATAGTAGATTTCTACTCAACCATTCTGCACAACTGGTTAGTTTTTACTGATAGGATCCTGCTGTGATGCCTGTGATGCTGTCGAACTCCACTAACCTATTACCTACCTATAGGTAAGTATTTAAGAGCCAATAGGAGTGGTCATTTCTCCATACAAACGTACTCGACTGATTCCTCCGTGGGTTTTGAAGCTAGAGAAATGATTTTTTCAATACAGATTAATATTGTCAATATCTGTGTCGGACCGTTTTGATTTTATTGATATTTTTATTTTTTAAGGCGCTAGAGCCCTTCAAAAATGGCCAAAATGGCCTAATTGACTATGCCGCAATGAGAAGCGTGGTATTCAAAACTGATATCAATTAGCCAAAAAAGCAAAACGGTCCGACACAGATAATTTCATAATCATTTAGGTTTCCAAATTTGGTTACGATTGGTTAAGTTTTGGAGGAGGAAACAGTCGAGTACGAAACCTCGATTTTTGAGATTTTTACGCAGGATTTTTCGCCTTGTCCTTATCGCACTAGTTTTAGGAGCCGCTTCTGTTAGCGAGACGGGTATATTTACTTAAAATATTTAAATCTCAGCTCCTGTTTCGTCTTAATAAAATGTTGCTGTTACCTACATAATTAAAATAGGTAGGACTACCTATTTTAACACTAGTTTTTCAATTTGCGAATTGCGACACTCTAGGGGGTCCAAAGGCCCGGGGGGTCGCGGGACTCACAAGCCTACGTAAACAGAAATAAGTTTTTGGCAAAAATTTCATTTTTGGTACACGCTTTTATCGCTGACTGTACTTTTCTTACGACAGACAACTAATACTCATCGAGACAATTCTAAAAACCCCTAGACAATTAGGTTGTGTTGTTTCATCACAGAGTTCCTATGGCCACCTCCTGTCTCCATCATCAGATCAGCTCGTTGGTACCATAATATTGCATTGTCACCCGACTTACATGTGTATGCAAAATTTCAGCTCAATTGGAAACCGGGAAGTGGATCAAATTTAACTTGCAAGATTCCATTACATAGTTACATTACATACAGGCTGACCTAATAAAAGCGTGTTAAAATGAAAAAAAAAACAAAAGAAACAACTAAGAGCAAGGGGTGGCGAAAAATGATTCATGCCAAGGGGGGTCGCCAAAAGCGTTCCTAATGTTCCTATGTCAAGGTTTGAAAATAGGTACTAATTTTAAAAATCTGATGAAACATCGGATCGCATTTGACTAAGGCGCACGTTACGAAAACACTCCAGCGCATCTATTGGAATAGTCAATAAGCGTGAACATCCGAAGGGTAACGTATTGGCTATTGGCTCATGCTGCAGTATATAAGCGAATTGGTTTACCGGCAGGACATCATACTGTAACTGCTGCTTTGAGGAACAATTCAGTGAACCCGTGAAAAAGACAACATGCTTCACTACGTCACGGTGAGTTCTGTTGTTCTGTTCTGTTCATGTGTTGTAAGCAGGATGGGCCCTGCAAGTCCTGAAACACGCGCAAATAATAGAGAGATTGATTCAAACTTTGAAGGAACTAAAGAAAGTAAAAAAATATGGTTACCGTAAAACAGTTGAAAAGCCCCCAATTATGTATGGTCCAAATCTATCACTGATATTTTCGTTGGTGTGACTTTTATTTGGATGATGTTGATTAAAGATAAAAGTTTGACAACTATTGATATTGATACTTACATACGTATTAAACGTATGGCCCAATATATATATGTATATATATATATATATATATATATATAGAATATAGTCCAGTACTACAACTAAGTACTGGACTATAGTTGTGTCGCACTGGTGCACACGGCCCGTTTTTAACGAATCCCATTTTGATGTTCTTTCTGAAATTTCAGAAGATATTTCTTTCAGTTTTGTGTTTATAATTACTTTAGGCGTGCAACTTTATGATAAAACTTCATGGCTATAAGCACTAAACTAAGCTGAAACCAGCAACTTCCATTAGTTGTTCCTGAATATCCTGAATAACATCAACGTACCTAGACATAATTCCGCTCTGGCAATAAACAAACTTTCATAAAAAAAGCACTTACCTAATAATTACAAGTTACAAGCAAGTAAAAATGGTTTTGCTTTAAATAGGGGTTAAATCAAATCAAATAGGTATCATATATATGTTTAGGCAACTAAGGCCACACTTTACAGACCTACTTATACCTACATACAATAGCAATAATCTTAAAAAATAAAAATAATTTTAGCGACACAACAGTTTTCTGCTGCGTCAGCCGTTTCAGTGTAGGATTCGGCAGCTTCCCACGGAACCACAGGTATTAATTAAATAATTAAAAATTAGGTAGGTAGTTAAAAATGCCCCGTTTCTCTCTGCCTGCGCCGAATACGAGAACACGAATGCTTAGGTACTGTGGTACTTAACCTTTTGACCGCTACAGTCGGCTGTGGCCGTCATCGGAAAGTCTTGCCTAGGAAGCCAACGACGGCTACAGCCGACAGCCAATTCAATAGGGACTTACGTGAGATTCAGTAAAGTTCAATTTTGCTTGAATAATCGCGATCCCCTGGCGTGAGGGGTACGGCAAATTCCTTCGCTGTCTGGCGTTCGAAAGGTTAATAAGTTTAATGCCAAGATAAGGCGTCTAACTTCCGGTATATTGTTGTCTAATTGACGCATATGCAACATTTTCTTCTAGATTGTTTGCCTGCTGGGAGCCGCCCACAGCGCACCGTCTGGCGGCATCTACAGCCAAGCCATCGGCGTCGAGGTCGGCAGTGTGGTAAGATAACTGTTACAGTCTCAATTTTAAGTTCACATTTCATTGTTTAATTTTAACCTTTACCCCTTGACCGCCACAGTCGGCTGTGGCCGTCATCGAAAAGTCTTGCCTTACGGACGCCAACGACGGCTACAGCCGAGAACTTCGCCAATGTAATAGGGATTTACGCGGGACTCCGTAAAGTTCAATTTCGCTTAAAAGGTTGGCGTTAACCACTCTAATAACAAATGGTGACTGTTCTTAACCATCCGCGGTCCTCTTGCAGCAAAGAATGTTAGCGTAACAAATGTAATAGTAGGTACGAGTACATAGCTGAAGGGGAAGTAATTTTTGAAGTGAAAACTTCTTTAGCGGCGCTGTGCACTTTTTGAGGTGGGGAAAAAATGTTCTCGAGACAGCGTGAGATGATCACGTGACCGTAAGACGTAAGATGTCATTGAGTTTTCACTTCGGTCGGCACTCCCGAAGTGCAACCAGGGGGTTTCACTCCGCAGTTTAGGCACATTTGGCCGGCGCGCCCATCGGACAGGCGTAGCGTATAGCAGTGGGCTGCCGCTCGGTGCACACGATAGTCGTGTACGTGGCGCTCGCGCAAAATTGAAAATACATAATGGCTTCGAAACTTACTTCCGCGAGAATCAGACATGCTATCTTCGGATAAAAAATGTATGTTTACATAATCAACGTTTGTAATTCCTACATATTTATCTTAAAAACAATAAATCAGAGGGTATAGGTATAAATACTTGTCAAGTGATAACCCCGTGCCGACACTCACAGCTCGGTCATAAAACTGTGGCGCGCAAAGGAGATTCACGGTTCGTGCGCGGTTATAAGTTTCAATTTTGCTTGCAGGCGGCGATATAGGTGTAATTTTATACCTAAACCTGACTTTTGTGAAGGAGTGAATTTTCTGTACGGTAGTACTACTAGTTATTCTGTGGTGCAACCCGTTTTTTTGGCGTTGTTATTATTTGTACATTTTACTAAAGACAAGTAAAATTACCTACCTTTCCGCAAACCAATTATTGATTGATTGAAAGGCCTCTGAAAGTATTTTCAAACAAATGAGAACATAAGTAGTTTTTTTTTTATAGTCGAACCCGTCGTACGGCTTCAACTACGCCGTGAACGACCCGCTGACCGGCGACAACAAGGCGCAGTCCGAGCAGCGCCAGGGCGGCGTCGTTAAAGGCTCCTACTCGCTCTCCGAGCCTGACGGCACCGTCCGCGTGGTCGACTACACCGCCGACCCGGTCACCGGGTTCAACGCCGTCGTCAAACGCATCGGACCCGCCGCACACCCCGCGCAACTCGCCGCCCCGGTTGTCAGCAAAGCTGTCATTGAACCCATCAACATCCCTATCGGACTTAAAGGCGGACTCGGACTTGAACTAGCCGGACTCGGACTTGGCGCCCTCGACCTCAAAGGCGGCCTCGGCCTTGAGCTCGCCGGACTCGGATTAGGACTAGACGCCGGCTATTGGAAACACTAGTTATATATAATAATACATAGAGTGCTCACTCCATACATCAGTTTTAGTACCAAAAAGACTATTAGCATCTAGCATCGAGTAGCGGAACTATCAGTACTGCTACTTGACAATAGATGTAGCACCGACCGGAAAGTCTTATGCTGTTGAGATAAGACTTTCCGGTCGGTGCTACATCTATTGTCAAGTAGCAGTACTGATAGTTCCGCTACTCGATGCTAGATGTAGACACTGAAATTAATAGTCTAACTGATGTATGGAGTGAGCACTCTTGTCTTATTATATTTCTCTGATATAATATACTGTGTTTTCGCTTATGAATTGACTGTGAAATTCAAATGTGAAAACAATAGTGTCTCAAATTTCAATACTCAGCAGCATGATCAGGATTTAAATAAAATTAAGTGTTTGTCAGAAAACTTTATTTTCTTACATGCCTCGGGCCCAAAATAGACAACATATGCTTTTATAATTTACTACACATTTAGTACATAAATAGAATACCACTGACACATTCATTAACTGGGGCCCGACACTAATAGTCACTAAACCGTATCACCACAACAAGGAACATGTATTTACATGCATAAATGCAAAATATGCATAAATACTTAATACTTTAGGTATCTTTTGATAACGAAAAGTCAATACGAATAAGAAATATACTTACGCACATGATTCAAATACTTGGGATAGCATTCGATCGTTTTCAGAAGATTCGTACTAAGGTAACTAAGGACTATGATCACAATATTTGAACCATTTGACCGCCAAAGATGTCAACTGACGCCCGCGGCGACCGCCCGTTATGGATGGGGCTGTTCATAAATTACGTCATCTATTTTTGACGATTTTTGATCGTCCCCCCCCCCCTAAATCATCCAAAAACCATGCTCCAAATGACCCCGTCTCCTCCTACGTCATGCTACGATCATCAGATGTCCAGACCCCCCCCCCCCCATTTAAAATGACGTAATTTATGAATCGCCCCTATCGCGCACTCCTACAGCCTACTAAAGTCTATTTTTTTATTCGGTAGACTGAAATGACAGTTAATAGTATGAAATGACTTTAGGCGTAGCGTCAAACAGTAAGAACATCGTTTCTTTGTATCAACTAAGAGTAGCGTGAACTTCTTAGTAAAGTTTGATGAACTTTATTGTGATTCAAAGTAGCGACTAGTAGTGCGAGCCCTACTCGGCATACTTACAGGTAAATGCAATAATATATTTGAGCGTCATATCGAGTCTCGATACGAGATCAACCCTCACGGAGACCGATACGAATTTCGATACAAATAATAACCGTATCGGAAAGAAAATAAACTACTCTATTGTAAAAGCTGATTTTAGTTACAATTATAAAATCAAACCTTTCTCTGCAGGTGATTGTTAAATTATACTAACTGAAGACGAGAGTCACAAAAGGCATCGAACTCCAACCTCCACAACCTCTCGACCATTGTTTTCTGCTGCAATGGTAGAATTGGTAAAGGTAGAATTAGGGGCTATTCATAAATTACGCCATTTTAAATGGGGGGGGGGGAGGGATAGCGTAGGAGGAAACGGGGTCTTTCAAAGCATGATTTTTGGATGATTTTAGGGGAGGGGTCAAAAATCGTCAAAAATAGATGACGTAATTTATGAACAGCCCCTTATATAAAAAATATTCTAAACGTTTTGGGCACTATCTAAGACCAACCCATACAGGGTGTTTTTTAACCCTTCGGTACATATATTTATGAGGTGAAAATATTCTGAGCAACTTTTACTGTGGGACAAATCTCAAAATTACTAAAAAAAATTGGTTGATTTTCGCGGTTTCGGGGTTGGTCATATAGTATAGTTGGTCATATACTAACGCCCGCCCCGGCTTCGCACTGGTTAACAAATTATACATAAACCTTCCTCTTGAATCATTATATTTAAAAACACCGCATCAAAATCCGTTGCGTAGTTTTAAAGATCTAAGCATACATAGGGACAGACAGACAGCGGGAAGCGACTTTGTTTTATATTATGTAGCGAAGTTACTCAGTATATATTAACCTCTGAAAATTTTGATTAGGGTTGAAAAAACACTCCGTATATACGCAAGCATACATAGGGACAGACAGACAGCGAGAAGCGACTTTGTTTTATACTATGTAGCGAAGTTACTCAGTATATATTAACCTCTGAAAATTTTGATTACGGTTGAAAAAACACTCCGTATATGCGCAACCCCTGCCACCAATACATTTCTTAATACAATATAAACATTACAATAGTTAATTCTCATTCCGATACGTTTAAAATGAACCTTAATACAATACGCGAGCGTACAGAACAGCTTGAGACCGGAGGCTAGGTCGCGAGCGAGCGGCCTTCGCCAAAGAGCCAGAGGCAGGCGCGGTCAACCAGGTACGCGAACAACATGTCCGCTATTAGGACTTCGACTAGGATGAGCCGGTACTAGAACAAATATGTTAACATTAACGTAGTTACTATATCCAGCCAGCCTATTATGGATAGCTTTATCCATCTTTATCCACGTGATAAAATAACTGTCACTGTTTAACACCGTGGGAAAGAAAGTGACGGACACCGTTTTATCACGCTGTCACGTAGACAAGAACGACCATCATATCCGTACAGCGCAGGTGTCAGACACCTACATTTGTAGACGTTATTGCAGCGACATAAGGTGTATAAAATAAATATTATTATTCTTCAGGTATGTTAGGGCTTATTTCATAATAAGCGCTAACATACCTAATTATAGTAGAAATTGTTAAAAGGTATATTATGATCCTTATTCGTGAACGCGTCCAAATTCAAATGGCAAATAGCATCAGTCTAATAGCCGTAACACACTACCGCACCGCACCGCGACCTTGGTGCGCCGCACCCATAAGTGAAAGCGAGAAAGAGATATATGTTTCCCGCTCACACTTATGGGTACGGTGCATCGTGACCTTGGTGCGGTGCGGTAGTATGTTACGGCTTTGAGTAGGTAAGCATAATTTTGAATAGAACAGCAAATAATAATAGAAATCAACAGTTTTAGAAATGTCAATAAGCTACAAAGGGTCATTTGGCTGGTCTAAGTGCCAGTTGCACCATCCGCACTTGACAAACTGATCAACATCACCCAGCGCGCCGCGGCGGTTTACTATGAAACTTTCCATACAATAAAATTTAGCGAGCTCTTTAACGATGACAAACAGTTTGGTGCAACCGACCCTAAGTCTGCCAAGTGTTAATTGTTTGGGTCCTGTCTTAAAGAGCCGCCATTGCAGGTCCAAAAAGCTGCGTGAGGCTCACAAGCCGCGTGTTGCCGACCCCTGTAGGCCAATCTATCCACTCCGGCTTTTAGAAATAGAGTTCAATATAACTTACATCGGGCTCAAGTCGTAAGTCTTTCATTAACGAATCTCTTCGCGCGAATATCAACCGTAACCTACGGTAACAGAGTTGAATATCACTTACATCGGGCGGGAAGTAGACGATCTCGAACATACTGGAAAGATCTGGCAGTATCCCCGCGGCCAGCGCTAACACGGCGCCGCCGGAGACCACGATGCTGTACAGTAGGGGCTTGTTGTCTCGTAGGCCTTCCATGAACGGCTCGCCCTGTGCGAACATCAACCGTAAGTTAGGGTACATAAAGTTCAAATTTAGTTATCATATGCCATGCAATAAGCAAATCATTCTGGATAAGATACTAAGAGCCAAAATACTGATGTCGCCACTCAGCAATGAACTATGAAACTTTCTATACAAGAAATTGTGTAAATCAGCCCTTAGTCTAGTTTACAGAAATAGAGTTCAAATTTTACTAACACTTTTCCTTTAAGAGAGATCACAATCGATTGGTGCGCAACACTCGACACAATAGACAAAAATACGATGCACTTTTCGCGATGTACATTTGTGAAGTCTCAAATTGTTTGGTATATAAAAATCAATTATTGACACTCAGTTTTAGCATAAATAAGAAAGAGTTGAAAAAAAATCATAAAAGGTCGAATGTGACTGAACGAAAATTACAGTTTTTTGCGTCGTAGTAGCGCGTGCGGTTTTATTTAACAATAGACAAAGGATTAGCCGTTCGGGGCCAGCTAACAATCGAACGACTATAAATCTATAAAGCGTTTTTTCTCAATGAATAATGCCAGGTACTTACCCTATAGTTGATCGCGAACGTGGATATCTGCAGCGCCATGGATATGATGTAGACGGTGCTGTTGAGCAGGTCGGGCGCGAACTCGCGCTCCTCGTCCTCGGCCAAGTCCATATCTAGCTTCGGCTTCGTGTCTCTGTGGGGAAAAATATTAAATTGGCGACGAGGTAAAATTGGATAGACGATTGAATTGGATTAGAAATTGGAGACGAGCAGGCCAATTTGTGACATCAGAATTATATTTGAGTCATGTTATTTAGTTATCGTGCGTCTGTATCGTGCCCGCGCCAATACATGTACGGACAAGTACGAGCGAAATGCACGATAACTGAATGACATCAGTTGAATGGTATTCTGATATCAGTGTACGTTCGAATTGGCCTGGAAATTAAATGTCGTAATTTTGAGTTTATTAGTCTTGAAGACTGGTCTGGCCTAGTGCCCCTAGTGGGTAGTGACCCTGCCTGTGAAGCCGCGGTCCTGGGTTCGAATCCCGGTAAGGGCATTTATTTGTGTGATGAGCACAGGTATTTGTCCCTGAGTCTTGGCTGTTTTCTATGTATTTGCATATTACATATGTACATGTGACGTTATCTATGAAAAGGGACCTTATTTTCGATGGCGCCTACGCCATTATTAACGATGCTCCGATATAAATACAATGCCGCGCGACGCTGTGTGGCGTAAGTGCCATCGACAATAAGGTCCCTTTTCATAAATAATGCCCCACATTATATATATCGTAGTCTGAGTACCCACAACACAAGCCTTCTTGAGCTTACTGTGGGACTTAGTCAATCACTTCCTATAATATTTATTTATTTATTCATCCAGCTTGGTAGATATGTCGCAGTCAGATCGTATAATCCGCCGTATTACATTACGGCTAGCCGTTTTCTAAAACAGGGGCGTTTTGAAATGCGGCGGTTCGACGTTTAGCCGGATTGTCATTGCGATACGTTCTTCAATAAGGCGGCCTACGTTTAGCCGCATCGTATCTACTATTTAGAATTTTAGATTGTAGAGTGACCAGTTCTTTCGGTCGCCTACGTAACCGGAGTTTGACAATGTTTGCAATTTAATTTATTTTTACCATGGTATGTACCACTACATGTGTTTCTTTTCCAAAACATTTCCCTCACAACTTAAGTAGACGGAGCCCCGCTTTGCGGGGCTCCTATTTCTGGGCGATTTGACCTTCGGGCATCTGAAGCTACCTAACGAACCTTATCGAGGAATACCGAGGTTATCAATGGTTTTTTTGTTTTTTTTTTAAATGTTTGTTGCTCGATATCTTCCGTCATTAGTGGACCGATTTTGAAATATATTTTTTTGTATGTATATTGTATGTATATACAGATTGGTCCCGTTTTTTTCAAAACACAGTTCTGATGATGGAATCCATGAGGAATCGAGGGAACTCCTCAAATCTTAAAGGCGTACATATAGTAATTTTTGTTTTTATTAACAAATCAAGCATATACTTTAAAAAAAGTGACATTTGAGGAATTGGAACTGCTGATGATGATCAGAACGGAACTCTTCAACGATGCATAGTTCACGTTTGGCGATTTGTCCTCTTCGTTATGTTTGTTAAGCATGTTAAGTTTTTAAGCCACATTTTTGTCAAGCTTGATTTCTGATGATAGTAGTTAGAGAAGTCGGTTTTTTTTTCTTTTAAAGATTATTAGTTTTATTATTACCTGCCCGGCGACCGCTCCGTGGCCTCACGGACTAAGTAAACGAGACAGAGGAAGTGCACCGCGAACTGTGTGAGCACCGTCATTATCGTGTACACGTTGAAGATGTTCGGCAGCGGCCGTTGCTTCGACAGCTGCTTTAGAGGCTGGAAGGTAAATGTAATACAAAAAAACCGGCCAAGTGCGAGTCGGGCTCGCGCACGGAGGGTTCCGCACCACAAACAAAAAATAGAGCAAAACAAGCAAAAAAACGGTCACCCATCCAAGTACTGACCCCGCCCGACGTTGCTTAACTTCGGTCAAAAATCACGTTTGTTGTATGGGAGCCCCACTTAAATCTTTATTTTATTCTGTTTTTAGTATTTGTTGTTATAGCGGCAACGGAAATACATCATCTGTGAAAATTTCAACTGTCTAGCTATCACGGTTCCTGAGATACAGCCTGGTGACAGACGGACGGACGGACGGACGGACGGACGGACGGACGGACGGACGGACAGCGGAGTCTTAGTAATAGGGTCCCGTTTTTTACCCTTTGGGTACGGAACCCTAAAAAATACAAATACAAAATTCTTTATATCAAAAAATACACATAAAATATGATGCAAGGGATGGAGCTACCCTGTAAGCAAAAATATTCCCGTGTTGGGTAACACCGCTCTTCCCTGTAATACATAGAAATTATAACAGTGTTTGGGTAATATACCAAAGACCATATTGTGAACAGTGGAGCGTATGGTAGCTACTTTCAATATGCAAAAATATGAAAAATATAGCATTGAATTTAGTTTTATCTGAAGTATTAAAAGAAATCTGCGCCAGGCCACAAAAATTTCGTCATATAAAGCTGTAGTACCAGTGAAGTACCACAATCCCGACTATCGGGTCGTCCGGCCTCGGAACAAACGATAGTCGGGGTTTCGGCACTGAATGTGTTAAAATATAGCTTCAAATACCCGATACTTTTCTATATTTGCGCCAATAACTACAAGATATCAAAATATATGTACGTATAAACCATGAAAGCTTTACTTTGTCATTGTCTCATTGCCATTCGACAAACTAGCTCAGGAATCGCGCGAGAAAAGCGCGACTCGCTAACCGCTTGCGACTCTTTTCAATTACATTCACACTGTTCAAGTCAGCATTAGTGGCCCTTTGCAATTTAAAACGCACCACATAGACAGAATCGAACGTATTTTATATATTCTTAAACTAGTATTGGAGTAGTTACTATCTTTGCGTGACAAAAATCAGGTCAACTGATAAGAATAGAGTAAATATAAGACAACTGTCTCACCTTAGACCGCGATATTCTTTACGTGACAAAAATCAGGTCAATTGATAAGAATAGACTAAAACTAGGACAACTGTCTCACCTTAGACCGCGATATGAATAAAAAGCACGAAGCCAACAGCAAGCTTTGCAGGGTCGCCTGTGTGTCGCTGAACTTGATACCGTCGAGGTACAACACCGATTGACTGTAGGCCAGTATAAGAGCGTTGAGGGCTAGTATCTTGAACATTTGGAGAGTGGTGACCAGCGTGCATCGACCTTGCTTGATGATGTGGCAAACTGGAAAGAAAATTATGGATTAATAAGTTTTTGGCAACAATTTCATTTTTGGTACAAGCTTTTATCGCTGACTGTACTTTTTTTCCACAGACAACTAATACTCGTCGAGACAATTCTAAAAACCCCAAACACAATTAGGTTCCGTTGTTTTATCACAGAATTCCTATGACTACCTCCTGTCTTCATCATCAGATCAGCTCCATGGTACCATAATATTGCATTGTCACCCGACTTACACACAAAATTTCAGCTCAATCGGAAACCGGGAAGTGGATCAAATTTAACTTGCAAGATTTGATTACAGATACAGACTGACAGACAACGGGACAGGTGAAAGTAAATAAAAGCTTGTAAAAAATACCTTCAAGCAGAATACCTTCAATAGAACTTGCTAACTATGTAAACAAACCGCCATACTAAAATTGACACTGAATGTCAATTTACTAGTAACTTTTGTTTACATAGCAAGTTCTATTTAATGACACTTTACAGCACATACTGGCGTATTTTTCTACTAGAATTTTCACGACTTTCACTACTTATTCTTTGTTAATCCTTTGTGTTAATATTCGACTTTTTGTGGAAGATAGAAAGATAATAATAGGATAGGTACCTACATGAATTTTTCAATTGCACATGTCTCTCTAAACGGCAAGTGCTTTGTGCCAAAAACTTAGGCAACTCAATGTTGATAAGCGCACAGTAATCTTGAAAGGCTAACTGCGATAGACACTTTCTCTAAGTTTATCATCGCACGGCCTATAGTTCGTTTTTTTAGCATTAGAAAGAACTTGAAAGATGGTAAGCGATTTTGACATGTCTTTTAATTGAAAAACACTTTTTAAAAATCAATAACTTTTACTTATGAAAGCAGCCCTAGTAGCACGGTCGCATTTTTATCATTTATCACCATGCCTGTCACGTTCTAACAAGTAGGTAAGTGCGAAAGTGACGGGCATAGTGATAGTGGATAAAAATGGATCCGTGCTGAGCCCGCTGAAGAGTATAAAATAATATTCATAATTGTTACATATTTACCGTAACTTATTTTTTAAATGTGTTTTTCAATTAATACGTCGGCCATCATATTCAGATTAGTTAAAATCTTTTAGTAAAATCTATTTTCCCGGTTCCCGAGATACAGGCTGCGCCTAGTTTGGGGCCGACGGATATTAGCTTAGTTGTAAAATGTAATTTATGATAAGTTCAATCTGCTATGTCGATTTGTAAAAATGTTTGGTAAATAAACGATTTGTATTTGTATTTGTATTTAAAAGACACATCAAGATTGTTTACCAAATTTCTAATGCTAAAAAAAGTATAGTCTCGTGGCGATCTCACGGAAGCATCAAGATCTACATAGTTCAAACACGATCATAATATACTCACTGCACAAAATACTAGAGAGGCGACTAGTAAACGGCGCAGCGACGCTGGCGTCCCCTAATCTAACCAACTGCGGCTGATCCTCTTCTTCCAACTTCTTCATCGCGCGGCGCAGCCGGGCCGCGGCCTCGGCGCGGGCCTCGCGCGGGTCGCGGCCCGCCGGCCTCCGCGCGGGCTCGGCCTCCGGGGCCGGGGCGGGCCGCTCGCGCAGGCGCTCGGGCGCGTTAGCGAGGATCGCTACGCCCACCTGAATGAATGGCGGTTCGTTTGATGTAGCTATAGTTGATGGCGACATCTCTTGACTCAAAATAGGGTCATTGCGCTAGTTTTCGTCCACTTGACATAATCAATATATATTATAAAAAAAAGTGTACAATGTGCGTGCCGCTAAAACTCAGAAATGAGCCCCGATACGATCATCATCTTCCTCGCGTTGTCCCGGCATTTTGCCACGGCTCATGGGAGCCTGGGGTCCGCTTGGCAACTAATCCCAGGAATTGGCATAGGCACTAGTTTTTACGAAAGCGACTGCCATCTGACCTTCCAACCCAGAGGGTAAACTAAGCCTTATTGGGATTAGTCCGGTTTCCTCACGATGTTTTCCTTCACCGAAAAGCGACTGGTAAATATCAAATGATATTTCGTACGTAAGTTCCGAAAAACTCATTGGTACGAGCCGGGGTTTGAACCCGCGACCTCCGGATTGCAAGTCGCACGCTCTTACCGCTAGGCCACCAGCGCTTTTTTTTTTTTTTTTTACGATCGATGGAGTTATATGGTGTGGTAGCCCTCTATCTCCTGTCCATGAAGAAGTTTCCCGTTTTTACCTGAAGCGTGTGCTTTTGAAGATATAAGGGCTGAAAGTTTCGCCCACACCCAGACTTAGAAGCAGTCATATTGTTATTGAATATTGAACCTTAACTTAATAGACGAAAAGTTCAGAATCGATCGTGAAACATATACCTTCAAAAATTTGTACCTGGGGTGGTGTCTCGGGTCTCTGAGGCTAGACATTTCTAGAACAGGCCAGAACATTCGGGGAAATTCGAGAGCATTCCACAGCATTTCAGAATATTCTGGAATGTTTTCAAATGTTTGAGAACAGCCTAGATCATTGTGGAACATTCCAGAACACTTTCGAATGTTCTGGAATATTCTGGCTTTTTATAGGGTCCGAGAGGAGCTACCTATTGGTAGGGGTATATAAATAAATCAAGATCCGTCGTGAGGTTCGAATGTTCGAGAACATCCCAGAATATTCTGGAATATATTTCCATGAAGAAGGTTCCTGTTTTTACCTGAAGGGTGGTGCTTTTGAAGATATAAGGGTAGATAATTTCGCCCTCTAGACATTTCTAGAACACTCCAGAGCGTTCGAGAGTATTCGAGAGCATTCCACAACATTTAAGAACATTCTGTAGTGTTGTCGAATGTTCCAGAACACTCTCGAATGTTGTGAACTCTGGAATATTGGGCACCATTTGATTTTTGCAACTACCACACAGTCACATGTCTACTCTCTGAGCGAAGCCGGGTACCTCAGCTAGTAGGGAATATTATGCGAAAGTCTGCGTAGGGGGCGCCACTCCCACAACAAGTAAACAATCTAAGGTTCTACCGCAAACGAGAGAGTCGATATTTTGTTATCTAACCTCTCTATCACTCTTGCATATTCAAGCGATAAAGAGGCAGATAGCTGAGTTTTGATTTCGCGTTTCCCGGTAGATCCTTTCAAATCCTTTGTAAACCGCCTTGATGTATCAATGTCATATTTGATTGTCTGTGAAAACTTGTCAAAAAACAGTTTAAGGTACAGTATGTATAAGTTACTCTATGGTATACTTAAGTCAATAGTGCTGCACTCTGGCGTCAAAATATTGCAGTAATACTCCCTATTAGTAAAATAATATTTATGATATTTAAATTGCTACTTGCGAAACATAATTTTTATGTAGATAGATATAAGATATATTGTTTCGATAGGATGGCAATTAGTCCAAAATTGTGCAGCAATGTAGGTTTATATTGAAATTTCGTCCAGTGGACGAAAACTAACGCACCTACCCTATATGACACCCAAAAAATTTACAACTGATCCTTAGTTTCGGCATAAAAACCATTCTTCTCTTAATTAGAATAGGCGTGATCCGACATGCACTTGGCCGGGTTTGTATACCATTTACACGAATTAATAGGTTTCTTTGTTCTAAGTATGTCTAAGAAGAAAGGCCACCGAAAATGTATTCAACAAATTTTTCACGTCTATAAAAGTTTCGGATTCGGCTGAACCCGATTCAAAACCGAACCTTCGCTTTCGTTTAAGTGTAAGGCCTGAGTGGACGCTCATGTTGGGCGTGCAGCGGGGCGGGGCGTGCGGCGTGCATGTTAAACAAATGCAAACGTATAGTAGCGGCCTTAGTGCACGCTGCTCAAATCCCTTGGGAGCTCGACGCCACGCTGCACGCCCCGCCGAACGCTCCGCTTTGAGCGTCCACTCAGGCCTTACACTTAGACAATTAAATCTGGTTTTGTCGGACACTAATTTAAGTTTCAATAATGTAATTATTTCTAAACAAAACCATGATAAATTTTTATATAGAACAAGAATTTTGGTACTTACATCAGCATGTTTCAGAGCTCCCACATCGTTAGTACCATCGCCGCACATCAGCGTAGAATACCCGAGAGCTTTCAATGTCACCACCACGAACTCCTTCTGCTTCGGTGCGAACCGCGCGAACACCTTTATATGAGGCATCAGCTGTATCATGAACTTGTAGTAACTCTCATTCAGATGGCTCAAACCCTCGCCGGTCACACACAGGTCGAACTTAGAAGTCAACTGCTTACTTTTCTTAAACGGCTGTACTGGCAAAAACACTTCGTCATCTATAGACTTCCATCCCCATTCTTCTTTACTTTGAGTTAAAATGAGAACTTCCTTTTGAGTAAAATTCAACTCTTTAGCCACATGACACGCCGTTAAAGGATTGTCACCAGTTATCATAACTACGGAATGCGACGCGTGAACTATCTCCGCTATAGCCTTTTTCGAGTCCGCTTTCAGTGGACACGAAATGATTACGAAGCCGACGAACGTCAAATCGGACTCTATATCTTCCCTTGATAAATCACGGATTTCTTGAGAGCTTAACTTTCCTAAATTTCTATAACCTAAGGCTAAGACCCTGGCGCCCCTGCGCGACAACGTCAAATAAACGTGGTCGTAATGACTAGGAACCTCTTTCAGCATAGACTTGATCGTTTCTGGCGCGCCCTTGACGCTGCTGATATAGTGAGTCTCTATGAACCCTCGCTCGGTCACCTGGTAACCGGCGATCACCGACATCCTCTTAAGGGCACTTGCGAAGTGGTTTCTGTGGACAATCTTCAGACCGGGCGATTTTCCCTTCTTTGGCACTATAGCGTCCCCTTTAGTTAGGTTCCATTCGGCAGCCTTCAAAGTGGCCTTTTCTAATGGATCTCCGACTATTCCGTCGTCTAGTTGAACGAGTGAGTGACAAGACGCTAATACTTGTATTGTCTCCATAGGAGCTTCAGAGAGTGGAATGACTGTGGCGTCTTTATGTACGCCGATGCCAGCTACACCTTCTACAACTAAGTTGTCGCTGGTCAATGTGCCGGTTTTGTCAAAACAGCAAATTTCAACTTTACCAGCAAACGGTATCCTAAATGGTTCTGTACAAAATACTGCTAGTTTCGATAGGGAGAGCAAAGAAGTGTTCACCGCTAGAGACAACTCTATAGGCAGCTCTGGTGGAACAACAGATGTCAATATCAAAGTGCACTCCAAAAATAACTTATAACGATTTCTTGTAGGATCCTCACAGCCCTTCACCCAAACATATGCAGCGGCTGCGATCGCGAATATTAACAAAAACAAAATAAACCCAAAGGTTTCTAGATTATTGGCAGTGACTCTTTTGACTCCAAACAGAATGGTCCTTAAAAGTTTACCCTGTGATGTGTTAAATCCTGTCCGAATGACGTAGCCAATGCATCCATTATCAGGTGCTTTCAGACCTGATGTTTTACTTGGTGACGAATGTTGTACAATTTTAGTTCCACCAAACAGCATATGTAATTTTCCGTCGCCCTCCGGCTCTAAGTGCTGTTGTGTGTTCTTTTCATTTTCTAGAGGCTCCTTCATTTGTGGGACACTCTCACCAGTTAACATAGATTCATCTACTATACAGGAACCTCTTAACAGAACTATATCACACGGTACAAGGTTTTCGTTGACGGAGCGTGTGATAGAGACAATGTCTCCAGGCACCAACTGGTCACTTAACATATGTCGCCATCTTCTGTTTCTATAAATGTTAATGTTGTATGGCTTGTTGCCCATTTTTCTGATTTCTGACATATTCCTAAGCTGCTGTTGGACCAGGGTGCACTCGAACATGACCAACATGACGAGGGTGAATATGGAATAGTACCAGTACTTGTCCAGGCACCAGAGAGCTACGCAGAACACTTGGAACACAAAGAACGGTGCTGTTGCCCTTTCTTTAAATAGTTCCATGAATTCTGGTACTACCTAAAACAAAAAAGTTAACAACATCAGCATTATTAGACTGGTAAAGAATGTTTTTGGCATTAAGTCAGCTTTTTGTATGATAAGTATTTTCATTTGTGCAATAAAGATAACTTAATAATTTATTTATAATACTTAAAAAAAAAAAGAAGCAGAGATTACAAATGGAACTGATTGGTACCCCAAAAACCCAGGATGTGATATCACATTTTTTGCCTAGACGCCATAGAAAATTATTTTATTTCATAAGTAAACCATGAGTGCCTGTACCATAATTAAACCTACACCTGACTCAGTGTTTGACTTAATAATCTGAGTAATCCAAAATGCTCTTAAAATCCCTGCCCTGAACACTGCCTGAAAGTGCTCTAAACTAGGCCAAAATATGAAATTAAAACAATACTTTACCATTATCATCTCATTCTTCCCAAATTCCTTTTCCGCCATTTCAATAGCTTCATCATCTGCGTACCCCTTGGATTCCAAGTACTGGTCATGTGGTTTGTTGATGGGGAACTCCACTGTGCTGAAAATCTTCTTATCCCAGTCGTAAACATATTTACTCTTTTGGAACATGAACCATACATCGGGGTTGAGACTGCCTTTCTTTGTGGACTGAAATTTAAAAACTATAGTAAAACAAAGCTCAATCTTAACTACTGTAATTGTATTTTGAACATTGTTGCTAGTATTTTCCCTAAAGGTAAAAGTGCCACAAATTAACCCATTGTGATAATAATTTATTATCATGTTTCCCGTTTGAATTCCTTCATGGTTTTAATTAGTAGAAAAGCGATAAGACAACATTTTTACATAAATTATTTCATATTGTGTCTATTTATAGTTTACTGACTTTTATATACCAATCATTTGTTTAAATTAAATATTATCATAATATATATGCAAGCTTTATTTTACAATAGTTATTTAAAACAATAAAACTGATAGCATTGCTTCATTAGTAAAATAAGTAAACTCATTGTTATTTATCTATTATCACCATATAGACGTAACAATTGCCTCACACCTTTTGATAATGATTACTCTTAACCTCTGAAACTTACCTTAGTATGATGCAACTTGACAATTTCAGAAAATCCATTGTTCGGAGTTGGAACAACTTTGACAATCTCAGCTTGTATGGGGTCTTTTACCTATAATGAAATAAACATAAAAAAATACATGCTTATCCTTTAAGCATATGTTTCATTACTTTAAATTAGTTAAATTAGAAACAGAATGTGCATGCAATAATTAATCACTAGGCTTTGGTTAGGTACAGTCAGCAGCAATAGTTGCTAAGCGGGCAAGGTGTTCAAAATGATCTTGACGCGACTTTATTGTTAAGAGAATAAGAGCGCGTCAAGGCAATTTTGAACACCTCGCCCGCATAGCAACTATTGCTGCTGCCTGTACTAGAATAAATAGAAAACTAACACTAGAAGAAACCAAGGATACAGTCTCTTACCTTAGAACACGACAGGAAACATTGAATGTGAACGCTCCAATAGCAACATAAACAAACGAGGATTTGAATAGTGGCCACGACAGCGACAACCACGAACCCTGCCTCCACATTATCCTCGATACCGTACACCACAATCCATGAATAAAATATCACCGGATATAATATGAGAAAAGGCAGCACTGTCCCTTGAAGAACAGTCGCTACAGGCTTAAATAGCTGTGTATATTGGACTAAATCATCCAATGACGACTGCATCTCGTTAGACACCATAATACATTGAATCTAAACAACAACTTCTGAAAGTGACTTTTGTACACGTCACCATTAGAATTACAAATTAGGGTTATGCATTATTGCATATTTCTTTCATACAAATCAATTGAAAAATAATACTACGGAAAATTCGATTTTGCCGAGTTTACGGACTTGACAGAACAGACAGAAGGGCGAGGGTGAGAGGCGGGGGACGAGGAAAGAAGAACAAGAGCGTGCGTGACACGTTTTATATTCCTTTTCAAGCATACTATACTTTTCAAAAGTAATTCTCGCCCGTGGCGATTTTAACCATTATCTCACCAGTTTTAACCATTTTCAAGATACATTAACCCAGGCACATGATGAAATGAAAGTACAAAATCTTTGATTGAAAGTGTATATTTTTGTAACTTGCTATCCTTACTAGATTACGTTCAGAAACCATATTTATTTATTTCCTTCGCATTGACTTAAAATATCTATCTTCTACTGAAGTCTTCTGCGGCTTTATATTTTTTTATTTATTATGTTAATTCCTAGGGTTGATATGAAATAGCACACATTTTTATACAGGTATGATTATACCCGTAAAGACGAAATAGGATAAACAAGTTTTTGCACAATCATCCAAAGGTAGTCATTTCCAGATATCTAAACGCTCCTGTTGCTGTCAAATATGTCAGTGTCAAAAATTAGCGCGAAATCGTCGCAAACCGCAACATTAGCAATCGTATTTCGTTACGTGTTCTAAAATTTCTCTATGAAACGAAATAGTGTTGAATCGCCAGGTTTTAGTTAAATGACAAACCGTTATGGATCTCCAAATCAAAAGGAAGTCTACAAGAGCACCCATTACCGGCAGTCTTGTAGAAACTTATCCGCACGATCTCCAAATGTATAAACTGCCTCCAACCGAAAACATTTCACTTCAAGAGTTCGAAACCTTGGCTTTGGAGAGACTTACTCTTCTGCGAAGTTTAGCAACTGGTACTACTTTAAAAGGACTTCGAATTTACTCTGAAGAATGGACAGATTACGTTCTGAATGAATTAAGAACACATGGCATCAAGTACTACATGAAGCTATGTGAAAAGACCGCTTGTGGTACTACTGAAGCCGATTTGCAGGCGAGACGTAAGGATCATATTGCACATTTTATACTACGTCTAGCATACTGTCGCACTGAGGAGTTACGACGATGGTTCATCGCGAGGGAAATGGAACTATTCCGAATGAGATTTATGATCATGAGGGGTGAAACTGTAGATAAATTCTTCAAACTAAACAATCTATGCTACACCAACATCTCAGATGAAGAAAAAGATAGCATCATTCATTTTCTGAGAGAATCTACTCCGCATCAAAACATTGACAATTTGAAATACTACAAAGTCAAATTCTATGAAGTGTTGGACCTTGTTAGATCTAGGAAAGCTTACCTGAGTGGTGGATATGCTTATATTCCGCATAAGGATTTCATATCAGTTCTGTCAGCTCAGTATCGGACACACTTGAAGCAGAGTCTAGCCATTGCTTCACAACATCTCTCAGAGGTTGAAAATGATGAGAGGCTTGTAGGGTTGCTGAAAGGATTGCACCAGACATACACAGGCACTGACTATAGTGACACTAAGGCAGTTATACCTATTGAAAGCCTGGACTCCCTGTCTGTGAAATCATTCCCACTCTGCATGAGGCAATTGCATGAGCAGCTGCGATCAGCCCACCATCTCAAACACGGAGGGAGACTCCAATATGGACTGTTCCTTAAAGGCATTGGAGTTACATTGGAAGACTCTCTAAGATTCTGGAGGGAAGAGTTCACAAAAATAATGGAATTGGACAAATTTGAGAAGCAATATGCCTACAATGTGAGGTATAATTATGGTAAGGAAGGTAGCAAGAGGAATTATTCACCATTCAGCTGCATGAAGATAATAAGCAATAATGTGGGACCTGGTGACTGCCATGGCTGTCCTTTCAAACACTGCGACCCCAGTGGCTTGAAAAATAGACTACAAGGATATGCCTTAGACCCCCAAGCAGTAAACAATGTTGTAGATATGGTCAAAAAGGGCCATTTCCAGATAGCCTGCAGTAAATACTTTGATGCTGTGCATAATGTCGACTTAGGTTTAGGTATCAATCATCCGAATCAGTACTTTGAGGAGAGCCAGAAGCTTCAAGGAGACAAGAAAGGTGAAAATAAAGTACAAGTTAAGAAAGAAATTAAAACTATCAAAAAGGAGCCTGGGAATGACATTGAAGACATGGATTTTGATGAAATATCTGAATGGAAAGATTCCTAAAAGCAAGCATCTATCAATAAATTTTCTTGCAACTGTTTGGTGAATAAATGTGTCATTCTGAAGGATAGAAGATTCCCTGGATGAGCATATTAGTCAGGAAGCATTGCTGTTACCATATACCATAACTAAGTCCCTGAGAATGGCAAAAATTAATAAGTTTTTGTATGCTTCATTTCATTCGTTTTAAAAATCGAAATAAATAAATCCATTTTATTAAAGACTAATAAAGTATTTATTTGTTCGTAATTTTACCTACTTAATCTATTTTTTCTTAACATACATAGCCCGTCTTGACATGCGTCCGCAGTATAGACCGAATATAAAGATGAGGCCAACTGTGGAGATACCAATGACTAGGAAGTATTTCTTTGCTGGAGAAGATGACATTTCATTTAAAACATCACCCAGATTTTCCAATCTAGCCTGAAAACGAAAAATATTAAAAATCAACATTAATCAATTATTTTTGATAGGTACAGCAGGCCTGGCACAGGAAAGGAACTACAGTATCTCGCCCGCGAGATAGATTGCCTGTCTTTTTCTACATGTATTAATTAAAGAAGGACGGGTAGTCTTATCTCGCGGCCGAGATACTGTCCCGCCAATTATGTGCTAGGCATAGAGAAAAAAATACATAAATTGCTCCCTCCATACATCAGTTTTAGTACCAAAAAGACTATTAGCATCTAGCATCGAGTAGCGGAATTATCAGTACTGCTACTTGACAATAGATGTAGCAGTACTGATAGTTCCGCTAATCGATGCTAGATGTAGACACTGAAATTAATAGTCTTAACTGATGTATGGAGTGAGCACTCTTGTCTTACTATATTTCTCTATGGTGCTAGGCCTGCTACTGTACCTATCAGCTAAAACAAATCAAGGTTAAATATACAATACTTACAGCACTAACGTGTTTATACATTTCCAATCTATTTGTCAATTCTTTTTTACATTCGTCCTCTAGTTTTCGGCTGTCGTCGTTGAGTATTATTTTCAAACATTTTAGGCCTGAAACAATAATGCATTTTACTCTTTACGTGCCTACTTTAACAGCCAGGTCTACACAGAGCGAGTATACGCGCAAGGCAATTACTGCCTTGAATTGGCTATATATATAATATATAATATCATTTATTGTCAGGCAACTAAGGCCCATAGATACATACCTTACAAACTAACATACATACAATAATAATAATCTTACAAGCTAAAAATTATTTCGGCGACACTGAGGTTTTCTGCTGTGTCGCATGTTCCGGTGTAGGATTTGGCTATGGATGAGGTCTTGTTTTCTCAATTGGCAGAGCGCTGGAGTGTCGATCCAGAGGCCGTGAACGGCGCAGGATCGGGAAAAGTGGTGTGCTCTCGTTTCAGAGGCCAAGACCCTCTTTGGGTTGCCCGTTGCTGAGCCATATTAGTTAGTTAATATTACTTACGTCTCCCATCGCCATGTTCCAGATCCTTGCAGTACTTCAGTAAGTCGAAAGTGCAAGCGCGCTCCAATAATGGATCGGCATTGATGTCCACCTTCCTGTCTTCAATTATTTGAGCCACTTCGTGGGCACACGCCGGGGAGACTATTTTGTTGTTCACTAGAGCATTTTTGAGACACTCTTCTACCTGAAATGAATGATAAATATGTTTACAGCCTATGACAATACTGTTTACTGAAAAGTAAGCACTTAGCTAATACCATGGAGCTTATCCACAGCTTGTCAATATTTATTGCATGATATCTCTCATCAATATATTCTGAAAACGTGATTTGTACGCATCAAGCAGCAATGAAAATAGGCACACCCACATATTTTAATCTACTTTATAACAATCATTAATAATTGTTGCATGTCTCTGGAAAGCAGTATATGTTTATGTTATGCTGTGTGACTTTTTTTTCTGATTATTTTAGGCGAGTATTTAACAAAAAAAACCGTAAAAAATATTTTTAAATGTTTGTGTACACACATCAGTCATATAACGCAGTGGCGGATTTGCAGTCTTTGCCACCCTAGGCCCCAGGTCCTTTCTCAGCAGTCAGCACCCATCATATTGACTACATTTTGAGTTATTTCTTGTTATCGTCAGCAATTTTTTTTTTCACAACTTGCCGACTCTAATATCTCGCCTTACAGCAAATTAACCGTTTTATTTCAAAATCATAATAATTTCTTACCTGTCCATCGGATTTCGTGATCGAATCATTAGGCACGGCGCATATCGTCTGTATCTCAGCATTGCACAGCTTGCCAAGCAGAGGGTTAAGTCTGTAGTTCAAGGCTTGTTCCTTGAGTATGTTCGTCAGCTCATTCTCACAGCCGCTCGACAGTTTAGACTGCCGGAACTTCTCTGTCAGACAATCTAGTACTTTTCCTTGGAGTTCAACGTCTTGAGGTTCATTCTCTGTAACAAGTCCAACAAAATTTAGCAGTGATTTCGTGCACAAAATAAGTTAACTGAAACCATATTTAAGGCATAGGCCGAATGTTCGGTGACGGCCAATACTAGAGCAAAACCGAACCTTCAGTTCTAAGGGGCTACCGCGAAAACCGAAATTCGCAAATTTTACTCCAATGATGAAGGCTTAATTAGAGTGAAAAAGAAAAATGCCCGAAATTTGCGGTTATAGCCCTGTTTGTATCGGCAAAAATCCGGTTTCGGTCAGAAACTAGCTGAAACCCACGGTAGCAATCGACCACACTGTTAACCAACAATTATAAACCTTATTGGCAAGACATAAGATTCACCGATGGTGAATTAAGTGTTGTAGGTACATTAAACAATGCGAATGTGAGTCATAAATAAATTTCTATTGTTTCTAAGCAAAATTTGAAGTGAAAATATTTCTTACGTAAGGAATGTGTAACTTTGATGAAGGAGTTTAGTGGTTTTCCGGACCAGATGCAATCAAGGGTGCTTTAGGTGATTTTGTAATTCTTTAAAGTTCATTTACAAGAATTTCGGCCCCTGAAATGATCATCAATCGCCTTGATCAGACCTTGCCAAACTTATACCCCTATTTATCGGTCAGACCATTTGAGATTTTGTTTTTACTTACCAACAATACTTGAACAATGTTTTTTAATATCCATGTCACAATTCTTCTGTAAGTTTATATTAAAACGATAATCCGTATTTTGTTCTATCATCCTGTTTACTATAACCACTTTACAACTTTCCGCGAAGTCTGATTTGTCATGATGTGCCTGAAATTATAAAAAAAGTATTTAACCTCTGACCGCCAAAGACGTCAAATGACGCGCGCGGGTACAGCCCAATATCAACCTTTAGGCATACCAAACAAGGTTCACGATGACGCGCCGCTACAATAGGTGTGGCGTTCAAAAGATTAATGCAATAGTTAAAAAAAAACATTTGGAAATTCCCAAAGTCAGTCAGTAAAGTTTAGAACATACCTTCAAACATTCAAATATGTTGGCAGGATCCGTATTGTGGCAGTATAAATCTATCATATTGTTACATGTATTGATTAAATGGTAATCAACTGCGTTATCAGTGAATTCCTGTTTGCGAACTACAAATATAGCTTTCCTACAACTATCAGATAGTTTCCCAGTAGCTGTTTGTAAACATTCTAATGCAGCGGACTCTGCATGAGCTACATTTGGACAGTATTCTTGTAAATCTGTTTTACAAGCTTCCTTCAGCTCTGGGTCCAAATCAATGCTTTCTTTCTGTTGAAACAACTGACTCCTTAGCTGCTGGCGACATTCCTTAAATATTGTGTGTTTTCTTCTGTTAATAGTATCATTCCTAACAATCTCACTCAAGCATGTCACGACCTGAATTTTAGTTTGTGCTTTTGGACAGTACCTGAGAACATATGACTTGCAAGCATTTTTGAACTTTCTTGTAAATCTGTAGTTTCTGAGAGATATCAACTGCTCGTGATCAATTGCCGCTTTGCATTTTAGGTTGCTTTTAATTTCTGGATCATTTTTGTGACTTATCAAACATTCTAATACTTCATCTTCTGCCTTTTTAGTCTTAAGCTCAGAGGAGCAAAGCCTCTCTATAGGAACTCTACAGTTAGTGCTAACCACTGTGTTTAACTCTATGTGCCCACTTTGGGTCTCAGTAAAATTAGTAACAGCCTCTTTACATTTAGCAGATAAATCTTTAATCTTTCTCTGCAAGCAAGCAATTTCTTCTCCTTTGCCTGTGTAACCTATACATAAATTAGTTAGATCATCTATACAGTAATCTTCTATTTCTGGAAGTAAATCTACACTCACTGCCCTTTGTCTCATTACTCTCCTTACTTGTTGTACACAGGCTGGTTTTATTTTGTCTCTTAAATCTGGATCATAAGCAAAATTGTAAAGGCATGGTAAAACTGCAGGATCTTTCTCAGACTGGTGTTCAGTAGCATCAGCCCATTTAAGCGTTGCTCTACATTGCATGACAGCATCATATTTACATGCCTTATATAATTGAGGATCTAGTTTAAAATCTCTTGATATGAAGTATTGAATTTGCATTATGGCTGCCTCACAGTCGCTGCTCATGACTGCTGTGCCAAGTTTTTCCATGAGACATGACATGACCCTGCCATTGCCACCAGTGACTTCTTGGCACGCTCTGTCTACTACAGGCTTGCAGGCTTTGCGCAAAATAGGATCAACTCGCCAGTCTTCCCCTGGGTCGGCCTCTTGGACCAGTGCCTGTAAAGACTTGTGACAAGCTACGCTGATTCGTTTTTCCTTTCTCTTCCTAGGTCTTGCATGATCCATCAGACAGTGAAGTGTTTTGCCTCCAGCTTCTACTCCTCGGCAGAGCGTAGTTATATCATTGGCACAGTCATGCATCAGTTCTGGTGATAGTCTGTAGTCGTCCATGAGCATTTTCCTGTGGTCAATCATTTCTGCTGAGCATTCTGGAGCGAGCTTATTAGTATCAGTCCTTGATACATTTTCTAAACATAAAAGTATTTGTGCAAGCCTCACATCCTTATCATCGACTACTCCTTTGCGACAATGATATTTCCTTATGTCTTCCTTACATGATCTGACAAGACCCTTACTAGCTTTATAGTTCATTACCATACTTCTTTGGTCATAGAAAAGTTGGTCTTGGCACCTTTTAGTCATTGCTGAAAATAAAATGATATATTTTATAATTACTACTGTAAAATCTATTCTGCTCAAAATGGAATGTATGAAGGCTAGTAACAATCTAGTTTGCATTGCAACAAAACCTCTTAATGAATTAATTGGCATTCATTATTTTGCATATACATTATAATATATGGTGATGATTATTGCTATGCATTACTTTAACTTCCTTTCTTATTTCCTAGAAAATATGTGGTGACTTCCTGTACAAAGAGCAATTTTAGTACCAGCTATTGTGTCAACACATTCACAGCCAAAGGTGTCTTAGCAATGACCATACTCCCAAATCAAAATTATCCAAGTTCCATGGCAGATATAGTAGTCGCCACCAGATATATCAGAGCAGCCAAGGTGCTCACAAATATCTGAATACTCCTTTGTAAGGAGTGTGTGTTCAGATATTTTTGAACACCTCTACCACTCCGATATATCTGATGGTTACTATACATGTTTGATCTGTTATTAAGCTAGTTTTCTTGTTGTATATTTATTTTATTGCTGGAACAATGGTAGCTGTTTAAAGACCCTACTGCAAATAACAGGTGGTGATATTGATAAACTATGTATCCATTGGCTGTTTGGATCTAAGGTGTATTCGGGTTAAATAATGAAAATGGACTCTGTTAGGATAGAATTACAGGTGACTTTTGAAATAACACAAATATATTATTTGAGAAATGATAAGCAAAATAATTTCTAGGAAACATATACTACAGAATTTTTTTAATATTCCCAGTTAAATCTTATAAGAATGCAAAACATTCAATAATGTTAACAAATTACAAGTAATAAAAACTTACCATTCTCATATTTATGCCGAACAAGACATTTGTACATCAACCATGATCCCGGGACTTCATCTGGGCAGAAAGTCTTGTGATCCAAGTTACAAGCCACAAACACTATCTTATCCATTTGAAGAGTACTATATTTCAACTCTTTCAATGCAGTGATTTCAGTACTGCACTCTGGCTTTAAAGTCCCCTTAGTCTCAAGACATTTCAGTGTCTGACTCTGTGAAAGACTTCTAAAATCTGGCGGGATTCTACCACAGGTATAGGCCTGGATATCATCATTACAGGCCTTTAAAAAACTGTCAATTATTTGCCAATCATTAAAAATCATTGACTCTATTTTATTTATCATTCTCCAACAACTTCTGTTTTTTACGCTTGCCTTTTTCTTGAGCACACAATCTATAGCAACTTCGGGAGGATTCAAGCAATCCATTATTAGTAATTCGTCTTGACATGGTTGTTTCAGCTTATAATTAATGTATGTGTTGTCAATGAGCTCTGCCTGATGAGCCCACACTTGATGTTGGCACGTGGATAACGCTTGTGTCTTGTTGTTGCGGGCTGTGGTCAAAGCACAAGATAATATAGCCAGATCATCTTCCAATTGTGCGCACTGCTGTTCAAATAACCCACAGCCACTTAAATCCAAGGTATATCTCCCCTTGGGACGTTTCAGGTCACCTGGCAGTTGTGCACATTCTGTATTGCTTATTAAATAAGCTGTTAATATCCATAACAGCTTTAATATTACAACATTTGTTAACATTTCGATACCGGCTAAGTAGTTTACAGGAGCGCTGTAAAACGCCAGTATAGTGTCATAATTTAAATGCCTACACTGTTAATATCTTACCCCTAAGTACAATTACTCTTTATAATGATTACAACATTGAAATATGATATTTAAGTGAACAACGCACGCGATTTTGCAAACAACACAGCCCGACATAAAATAAATTTATTATTTATATATTTATGCATAGATAACACAATATACAGACTGAGTGGTCGTTCCAAGTTGATGAGTGCTTAAGCCCTTGCTACACGGTCACCGACAAGCCCCCAGACCGCGTGGCCTTGGTCCGTCCCGGACCGTGTAGACAGTTGTTTACAACAAAATTTGACCAAAACTGACCAAGGACAGACCAAGGTCAGACGGTTAGAAGGCTTGTCGGCGACCGTGTAGCAAGGGCTTTAAAGCCCTTGCTACACGGTCGCCGACAAGCCCCCAGACCGCGTGGCCTTGGTCCGTCCCGGACCGTGTAGACAGTTGTTTCCAACAAAATTAGACCAAAACTGACCAAGGGCAGACCAAGGTCAGACGGTTAGAAGGCTTGTTGGCTTAAGCCCTTGCTACACGGTCGCCGACAAGCCTTCTAACCGTCTGACCTTGGTCAGTTTTGGTAAAATTTTGTTGGAAACAACTGTCTAGAGGTCTACACGGTCCGGGACGGACCAAGGCCACGCGGTCTAAAGGCTTGTCGACGACCGTGTAGCAAGGGCTTTAGCTTGGCCACAGACGTTCGAAATTTTCCGTACGGAACATCCTTCTATGGTAGAGTTAGACCAAGAAAAGTCTGCAGCGATTTTGATAGCCTCGCAGTGCAAGTGTTATTTACACGTCATAAATTCATAGAAGTTTGACGTTTAAAATGACACTTGCACTGCGTGGGCTATCAAAATCGCTGCAGACTTTTCTCGGTCTGACTCTACGGAATAACTTGTGCAAACGAGACAGCGCTATGCATTTGTAGCGACATCCCGTTCCCACCTGTCATTTCATAAAAGAAAAAGGAAACCGAATGAAAATTTCGAACGTGTGCGGCGAGGGTTATATACTGGGTCAACCAAATCTTGTCAGTAAATAGGAACAAAAAAAACTATACTCATCCTTTTCTTTTGGGTGCTAGTCAAAGAGTAGTATAATATATATATGGTGCTAGTACTAGTGTTAGACAAAGATAGTATGATTCTCTCTGTCTATGTTTGAAATCAAACAGACCTTTGACACACTATACTTTGGCACACCCACTTTGTTAGTAAAAAAGGCGGCAAAAAAAATTTGGCACGAAGGGTTGACTTTGACTTTCCATAGAAAAATTGAATTATATAGATGGTCAAGCAGATCTTGTCAGAAGAAAATGGGCGGCAAATTTTAAAAATGCACGGGCGAAGGGATATCGTCCCATACAAAATTTGAATTTCGCGCCTTTTTCTACTGACAAGATCTGCTTGACCAGCTATAGATGGTATATGTGCCTTTTTAGGGTTCCGTAGCCAAATGGCAAAAAACGGAACCCTTATAGATTCGTCATGTCTGTCTGTCTGTCTGTCCGTCTGTCCGTCTGTCTGTCCGTCCGTATGTCACAGCCACTTTTCTCCGAAACTATAAGAACTATACTGTTGAAACTTGGTAAGTAGATGTATTCTGTGAACCGCATTAAGATTTTCACACAAAAATAGAAAAACAACAATAAATTTTTGGGGTTCCCCATACTTCGAACTGAAACTCAAAAAATTTTTTTTCATCAAACCCATACGTGTGGGGTATCTATGGATAGGTCTTCAAAAATGATATTGAGGTTTCTAATATCATTTTTTTCTAAACTGAATAGTTTGCGCGAGAGACACTTCCAAAGTGGTAAAATGTGTGTCCCCCCCCCTGTAACTTCTAAAATAAGAGAATGATAAAACTAAAAAAAATATATGATGTACATTACCATGTAAACTTCCACCGAAAATTGGTTTGAACGAGATCTAGTAAGTAGTTTTTTTTTTATACGTCATAAATCGCCTAAATACGGAACCCTTCATGGGCGAGTCCGACTCGCACTTGGCCGCTTTTTCTAATACGGCTAGGCACGCACGAGCAACTCTTATCTCTGCACCTTTTTTTGTCTCTGTCGTACTTTCATTCTACCCATCATATCCATAGACTTGATGTGAGAGATAAAATATAGTTTGTCAAAGGACTTTCTCATTTCAAACATAGACAGAGAGAATCATACTTTCTCTTACACTTACTCATCTTTGTCTTACACTAGTACTAGCACCCAAAAGAAAAGGATGACTATAGTTTTCCTGGTTCTTACTAACTGACAATTTGGTTTGACCAAATATAGTTGCTCGTGTGTGCCTAGCCTAATACACAAAATTTATTTTGATATTTATATGATCCTAATTACGAGCACACCCTTAATATTAGTTTATTTGTGTTTATCTGTGGATTCAAATGTCACTTACTATTCCATAATTCATACAGCTATTTTATTTTATTTTGTTGTGTGGCTAAAATCGGTGGACAAAAGTAGTATTTTAATTAGTAAGAACAATAATCTACTTTTTCAGTTATGGAAGGTTTTATTGAAGTGAATGAAATATCTGATTTCGTTTCATATATCCGCAGTGTAAGTATTAGACCTTGATACCCCAATATATCTGTTTTTTACCTCTTTCTGCTGTAATTCTGATTATAAAGATTCTGCGTATGTGTTGGGAGGCGTAAACACCGTGAAACTTGTCCAAAAAAATATTAGTGCTTAGGAATTTAGGTTGGATCTAAACATAGTTTCAGGCAGAATTTTAGGCAGATAGGTATTGAACCGAAACCGACATGTATTTATACGCAATACTACTGTATATTGTCATACAACATTAAGATTAAAGTACAGGCATTCATGAATTATAATTATACACATGTAACTGAACTGTCAATGTATACATGTCTGCATAGATTCAATACTATACTAAGTACTACATATTATTCTTTCAGATTGAATGGCGTGATCCGTGGCTGATAGCTTTACTATCATTTCACATTCTGGTAACATTTATGTGCTTCTCTACAAGGAATTATGGGAACTTTCAAGTTATGCTGTTTATAACATTATGTAAGTTAATTTTCCTTTTCTTTACATTTGACATTAAAATTAGACTAGATTATTGCTATACTAATGTATTGTGGGTGGTGATCAAAAATCGTGAGGTCAAACCTTGGTTGTGCTGTATAGAGTAGAAACTTTTTTTTATAAATGTAAAAAGATTATTAAAATATTGGTCAGGAATCAGGATCCTTATCTTAAACAGACAAGAGATTAAAAACATAATAAAACAGAATGATTGCACCTCTGCATGTACCTACATCAACTATCTCAATAGCTATTATTGTAAATTACAATATATTAACAGGTCACAATAACTGGTAGTTAATTATTATCAAATGGTTTCTTGTCATCCTGACCAGAAAGTTTGTCCACCTTGTTTAGGGTGTTTCTATGCTATAATTTTAATTGTCTAGAGCAGCATTTCCCAAACTATGGGTTGCGGTGGGTGGGTCACGAGCGAATATTATATGCATATAAATGCTGAATGGAAAAACTGTTCAGGTGGGTTGCAGCCCAGTAAACTTTGGGAATCCCTGGTCTAGAGACTTGACCATTATCACCAAATTATTGAGCAGAAAAGTATGTCATGTTACAGATTATATTCATTTGTTTTTCATCAATATATTCAAGCCATTTGCTGATAAATGATTGATTGAATTTTATAACAGTTTACAAAGTTGAATTCATTAATTATTATGCTTGTGCTACCTACTAGTCTACCAACATACTGAATGGATTTTTAATACACTAGTATGGCCTGCTATGTGAAAACGATCGTAAAATGCCTGCCTTAACTATTTAATTTATGATAATTGTTTATCCACCAATTCTAGAAAAAATGTGGAAATGATCTTATATGATAAAAAGTGGTAAAAAGCTTTTAGGAGGCCAACTAAGAAGGGTATATTTGGAATGTTTAAGGTGTCCAAATGTTACTTAAGACTTTTTACTACAATTCGGACATCTAACAAACTATAATAAAATTATAAGGTGTATTTGGGTAATTTCCGAAATTGGGTAATCCCACAAGTCATAAAAAAATTACACATAAACCTTCCTCTTGAATCATTCCATCTATTAAAAAAAACCGCATTAAAATCCGTTGCGTAGTTTTAAAATCTACGCATACAGACAGACAGACAGTGGGAAGCGACTTTGTTTTATACTATGTAGTGATAATTTTTACCTCACTGCTCTTAACTTAGTAATGACATGTTACATACATGTAGGTACTATGTTATTATTTTCTACAAGGTCTTGGGTAATTCTGCGTGTCATTGGCTGAATAATGAGCCGTATTTTAAATGACGGCTTGCATAATAAACTAGTTATGGGCATTTAAATTGCAAATCCATAAGGTAAAAGTAACTTAAGGTTTGGGAAAGGATACATGGTTTTAAAATACCTACAGGAGATGTCACGTTTTATGGTTCTCATCCTCGACAATCATGAATATCGTAACGATTAATCGACATTCAATGGTATTAACACAAAAAATGCCAGCATGGGGTAAGTCTGGCGAATTTAAATAAAATTTGAGAGTATCTATTTAGGTATCAGTTTATTGTTGTCGAAACTAACTGCATTACTCCTAAGTTTTCCAAGTCCAATCTCAGAGGGTCTACCGTCAAAATCGAAAAACGTTATCTGCCTTTTAGGCCAATCAAATTAGATCCATAAAAGGCATTTCGAGGAATTAATTAATTTCCAGTTAGCTGGAAATCGTTTTAATACCTTCATTTGGTCCTGAATGTGTAATCCGAGTTTGCGTAATCCCAGGAGGCTTGGATTCAAAATGTCCTGAATGTTACACTTCGCTTTTTTCTTTTCCAGTACTTCTCGTCTATTTCTCGGAGAGTATAAACGAGGTGGCAGCAAGGAATTGGGCCCTGTTCTCCAGACAGCAGTATTTTGACAGCAAAGGATTGTTCATATCAGTGGTGTTCTCCATCCCGATATTGCTGAATTGCATGATTATGGTGGTGAGTAGACAAACCCCAAGCCATCATCTACGTAACCATAATGTACCACAAGTATTTTTATGACCAAGTGTTGTGGGACTTTCATATATATATTTTTTTAACTTAATCAAAACTTTTTTAGAAACTTTCAAGTTGTTAAATACACCTATAATGATGTGCCACGTGTTGATTAGTTAGTTTGTACGGGAAGAGAAGATTCGTAGAATGTATTGTACCTATTATACTTACTTTACTCTTTGATGTACTTATTGGATGCCATACCACGACGTCCAAGACTCTTTCCGCACAGACTCTAGTTACATGTAGCGTAAATTAATTTTCTTCAAAAGTCAAAACCCTTATCATCACACTTAGGTACTTTTTATGGACTGTTAAAAATAATACAGGCACACTTATTTTTTTTGTACATATTTCATACATTTCGTTTTATAGCTATAGCGGCTATAAAATGATTATTTTTTTTTTTATTTTTTTTTTATTTTTTTTTAAGGTTCACCAACAGTTATTACATTGAGGCTTAAGTACATCAATACAAACTTAAATAACATGCTGAATGTATAACTAATTACTGGTAAACACCACATGCAAAAATTAAAAAAGCAAATTCAACAACAAAGCCACATTTGAACACCTTATTACTATAGAATAAGGAGCAAAGCGCAACCACGATGTAGACTGGTTAAGTAGGTATATAACTAAATATGGAATTAAAACTAAATATACTAACTACTAATGAATAAATTTCTAATTTTTGTCAGAGAGTCAAAGTGAACATCAAACCTGTTACTATATCTATTGAGTAAATTGCTCAAGCGTGGTACTGGGGAGTTTGACCCTAACACAGTTCGGCGCTGAGGGCGAGACATTGGTTTGATAGCAAAACGCGGTATTCTTCTAGGTACAGAGAAACGAAAGCTACTCAAGAGTTGTGGACAATCTATACTGTTTCTTATAAGCTTAGTGAGAAATTTTAAATCTAGTAAATCTCTACGGTTCTCAAGAGATAACATTTTAAAAAGTTTTAACCTATCCTTATAAGAGAAAGATCTTTTCGCAAGACCTACCGATCGAGCAAGGTGCCACATAAATCTTTTTTGCAATCTTTCAATCCGAAGACAATGAGTTGCATAATGTGGTCGCCAGACGATACTACCATACTCTAGGTGACTACATACTAGACTATAATAGAGAAGTTTTTTGGTTTGTATCCTACGAAATACCTTTCCATTTCTTATGACGAATCCTAACATACATGAAGCTTTTTTTACTATTGCATCGATGTGAGGAACGAATGTAAGTTTTGTATCAAAGATAATTCCTAGGTCACGTATGGTTTGCACTTTAGGAAGACATTCACCAGCGATATGATATGACGAAGAAACTATATTGATCTTACGAGTAAAACTAATAGAGGAGCATTTTTTGGCATTAAGAGACATACCATTTTCTGAACACCATTTACTAAGCCTTTCAATGTCATCCTGGAGAAGGGCGACATCGGAAGGACAAGTTACCACTCTAGCAAATTTGAGATCGTCTGCATACATGAACGGGATGGAGTGATGAAATTGGGCGGGCAAATCATTAATAAATATATTGAATAATATAGGACCAAGGTGGGAGCCTTGTGGAACACCTGAAGGGATATTATAAGTCTGAGAAGAGAAACCATTAATAACTACATAAAATGATCGATTATGGAGATATGACTCAATCCATTTTAGTAAAGGACCCGTGACGCCGTAGGAAGAAAGCTTCTGAATCAAGACCATATGAGAAACTCGGTCAAATGCCTTGCTAAAGTCGGTATAGATGACGTCGATCTGCTTATTAATATCAACAGCCTTAGTGACAAGCTCAGAGAAGGAGGCAAGATTGGTGAAAGTTGACCGCGCAGGGACAAAACCATGTTGGTGTTCAGTTATATACTGTTTGAAGTGACATTGAATAAAAGGACAGATAAGGGATTCGAAGATTTTGGCAAAAGTAGAAAGTATAGATATAGGTCTATAATTCTTTACTACACTAATATCCTCGGCCTTGTGTATTGGGATAACTTTAGCCCTTTTCCATATATCTGGAAAAATACCAGTTACAAGCGATTCACGATAAATAATATATAACGGATAAGATAATGTTTTTGAGCAATTAGATATAAAAAATGGGGGGATGCCGTCAGGGCCAGCCCCTTTAGCAGCATCAAGGTGTTTCAGTTTTTTATTGATCGAGTCAAGATTTAATGTTACGTTATTAAGACATTCAGATGATCTTATGACACCGGCCATATTAAAGTTATTGCTGTCATCCTCCCTGTAAACTGATGAAAAGTATTGAGCAAATAAATTACAAATCTCTGATCCTTCCGAGCTTACAGTAACCCCATCTGTCATCGAAGCAGGAAAGCTACTCACACCTCCTCGTTTTGCTTTTATGAAGGACCAGAAATATTTTGGATTATTATGTATATTATTCTCAACGTGAGAAATATAAGAATTATAGCAAGAGATTGCATAAGTGTCACATCTTTTTCTTAGTAACTTAAATTCAATTAGGTCTCGCGGATTATTAAATTTTTTGTAACGTTTTCTTGCTTTATTTTTTTCTTTTAATAGTTTTATAAGAGTACGATTAAACCAAATTGGATATGTATTCGAATGTTTTTTTTTAGAAAAAGGGACCAGTAACATAATTGCATCGTTAAGTACTTTATAGAACGTTGATACCATTTCATTAACATCGTCACATTGTCCAAATAATTCATCCCAGTTTTGACGATCTAAATATTTATTTATGCTGTCATAATCAGCTTTACGAAAGTTTGGAATCAAATGAAGGTTGTTGCTCTTTAAACTATTGGTCTCGATTAAGGGAATAGTGATAACAATGGGCGGATGATGAGAGCCTGGATTGGAAAGAATATCACAAGCATTGGAAACAGATGTAGATATAATATCTGTCAAAACCAGGTCGAGTGTTTTGCCGAAATTATTAAGAATGCCATTACTCTGAACAAGGTTATTTAGATTTGCAAAATCGATTAGCATCTCTTCTGTTAAGGACAAACTAACGTTAAGCGATTGCTGATTATTCGGTTGTGCCCAGTTTATGCGTCCTAGATTAAAGTCTCCTATAAGAATAGTCGAGCTATCAATTGACTCCATGACCTCATTACAGTTTGAGAGGAAATAGTCTAAGGTTGTTTTTACAACAGGTGGAGGTAAGTATACGGCACATAAGGCAATTTTAGTACTGGCACATGAGTTATGCATGGGGAGATCGAGAGTGACCCATAGATCTTCACAGTTTGTTTCCCAACTATACATTCTAACAGGCGCGAACCTTTTCAATATTGCTACAAGAACACCACCACCCTCCTTACAACTATGAAAGCCGGTTGACTCTCGATCCCTCCTGAATACAGTATAGCGGTCATCAAAAAGTTCATGTGACGAAACATTTTTGTTTAGCCAGGTTTCAGTCCAAACTATAACATCATAATTAGAACAACAGACATTGGTATAAATACTATGGGTTTTGGTCCTAAGACCACCTATGTTTTGATAATATATATTAATGTTCGAGAATTTTAAAATAGTTACAACAAATCAGCTTGCTAGGTATCTTAAACTATCTTATTTAAAGAGTCCATATCTCTAATCAGTATATATTCGGAAACGTCAGATTTTCTCACAAAGACGCGGCCTCCTCTCACCCAGACATGCTTATATCCCTTCTCCTTTGCTTTTATTCGAGTTGTCGCATGAAGTGCCTTGTTTGCGAGGCTCAAATGTTCCATAATGTATATCGGGGATTTCTCACCCACAAATCCCATGTGTGACGTGTTCAATTTTTCGGAAACAGGTTTAGATTTGTTGAAGTTAATCGCTGCAGCTAAGAATGAGTCTCGAAGTCTGGGTGTATTAAATTGCACAATAATGGATTTAGGTCGGTTATTGTTGTTATTTGACTTCATGACGCGCGTGCAGTGAGAGACGTCTACTTCTTTTACCTCGCTTTTTACAACCTTCCCTAAGTCCATAACAATTTTGATTAAATTTTCGTTACTTTTTTGGGGTACACACTGTATCTCGACGTTGCTGGCCCGACTCTGTTGTTCTAAGTAATTAAGACGGCCTGTCATATCTTGTAAGGTAGCTGACATTTTATTATTCTGGTCCTGCAGTTCCCTAATTCTTTTTTTATCTTCTTTGTTCTCTTTTTTTATATCCTCGTACTGAAGGTTCATAAAAGTTACAGAATCATTAATCCCCTTTATCTCATCTCGCATTGTTTTTAATTCTCTGTTTAAAATCGCCCCCATGCTCAACGTAAATTTTGCCATTAATATCTCAAATTGGTTCTCCATTACCTCCTCTACAATTGTACGTATGCCCTGTTCTGTAATCGGTGCCTCTGATACACCCGGTGGGGACTGTAATGCAGGTCTCTTTCCAGTGCGCACACAAGCGCTGGTGTTGAATCTTATCGGAGTTTGGTCGTCTTTTTTTACTTTAGACGTTGCTGCGCATATGGGGCATATCCAGTCAGTCAGTTCAGAAGACAAGTCAAGACCTAGGCATGTATAATGAAAGCCTTTCTTACACAGACCACATTGTACGAACTTTTCATTTGTGTCAGTCGATGGACAGCAGGCCCATTTCACAACTTGATTGGCCATAATTCAGTGTTAGTAGAATAGCGCGAAGAAAAAAGTTTTTTATTTTTATTTTCTTTAATATAAATCATGCACTGTTAAAAATAATACAGGCACACTTATTTTTTTTGTACATATTTCATACATTTCGTTTTATAGCTATAGCGGCTATAAAATGATTACTTCTTAATACCTACTTAATGTCAACGACATCTGGCACGCATACGCATATCGTAACATACAAACTAAATAGGTGCTTCATTAAACAATACGATAAGCTTAACACAATCTAATTCGTCATAAAAGTTTATACTTCACTCATTCATTTATTTAATTTTGTTTAATTAGGTACTAGTTATTTGTGACGTTTTCAATCAAAAGGGTACTTATTGTCGGTTGTCGATAAGGTTGATTTCAAATTGAAGTCACATGGAAATAGCGCCTTATCAGAGATGCGATTTATTTGAAATACTTCTATTTCAAATGCAAATACAAAATGCAAAATACCTATTTTGTATTTTGCATTTAAATGCCTTTTAGTAAAAAAAAACATTTTGTATTTTATTTGAAATACTTTTCGAGATGTATTTTGCATTTTTAATATTCATTTCAAAATGCAAAATACTTTGTGATTAAGTTCAGCCAACATTACCAGTCAAACAAAATGAAATGAACGAATGACGCTTGTATTGCCGAATTTGACCGATAGAGGCGCCTGCTAGCCTGGTATTGTTAAAAAGCGTAATAAATAAAAACTGATGTTTATTTTTTTGCACTTTTTAACAATACCAGTCCAGTCGTTATTAATAAAAGAAAAGTGTAATAATAATAAAATAAGAACTAGATGCACAATCAACCGAAATAAATGGCCACACAAGTCACAAAATGGAGCCATGGCCAAATGGCTCTCTTTTCGTTAGTCTAGTTTTTTACATTATTTTTTAAGTGAGTATTATTTCCTTTATTTATTTCTCTTCTTAGGTTGGTTTTTTACAATATGTATATAAAATTAAAATATAAAAAAACCCACAAAAACAATATAAAAAATATTATAAACACATTATAAAAACCTAACCTAGGGTGCCGCCAGCAGCGGGGCAAGGCCCAAGCTGCCGGTGGTCAGGGCCGCAGAGAGAGGAACCGACGGACTATTATTAATAGGCTAACAGAATTTATTGATACGCGTACTGATAAATATGACCAAAATGTTATGCATAAGGTGCCATGTTATTAGACGTTTTTGTTCGGCTCGGCATTGTGTCTCTATTTCTCATGATAAATACCTAAACTAAATTAAATTATCTGAGATTTAGTCAAAAGGTATTTTATTTTGAAAAAGTATTTTGAAAATACCTATTTTGCATTTAGCATTTGAAATACAAAACGCAAAACTATTTGGTATTTTGCATTTGAAATAGTAAATCTGAAAAGTATTTTGCATTTTGTATTTAAATGCTTTTTTAAAACCATTTTGTACATCTCTGCGCCTTATTGACAACCGACAACAAGTAGTCTTTTGATAGTGATTGGCACTTTTGAGTTCGTTTTAAAACGACCATGTACACAGAACCTCCACCCTTGTCGCAACTTGTCACACTTTGTTGAGTGACATTTGACGGTTATTATTATAAATACTGGCGCAGGCATTCTGTTCAGAACTCTTTCAGAGTATTTTTTATTAAACAATGTACTGACATGTCTCTCCCTCCTTAACTTGTGACGTAATTCATAAATTTGTCAACTACGTATGAATCCATATAGGTCCCTTAAATATGTAATGATTCTTGAAATTTTTGTTTCAGGGTTCATGGCTATACCAATCAACGCAGATAATGACCAACATCAAGAAGGCACAGTTACGGCAGCGGCTGAAAGAGCTCAACATCAACAGAGAGCAACAGAAACACATCAAGTCAGACTAAATGATAACATACAGGTACCGGTAGGACACTAAATAGCAGATATTTTATCAAGCAAAAACTAGCGAGAAGATATCCTGGTCACGGCACCACATTTGTTGTAAGAATATTGAATAAAAAAGTTCTTAAAAAACAACTCTGGAAACGATTAAAGTACAATTTAGTTTTTGCAGTAGATAGAATATCGGCATTTTTGCAGGGATCGTGTGGAAACAGAGTACGATATCTTTAGTAATCTTGATCGAGTATCTACTACAAACAGTCGAGTATCTACTACTACATCTTTAAAGATCGGTCTAAAGCCCCGAATACTTATGATGTGGTATAACGTTGAATATAATATTCGATCACGTTACCAATGATATCGTTTGGCGTAAAAGAGTATAAATATTTTTGCCATTATCACTAATTAAATTTAGTGTAGAAAATGTGATCAAAATTTGGATAAGAAATGTTATTATAATTATTGGAGCAGGCATTCTGTTCAAATCAGTTTTTTCAGAGTATTATCCAGATATTGCTATAACTTCTTTTAATCTATTTATTAACTTTCTACCTACTGAATGGAATATAGACAAAGGAATATCTACGGCCCGGTTAGACCTAAAATTTATTTATGATCATCTATCTACTATAACAATATACTCGTAATTAACTTTCATCACATTTAGTTTTTACTATAGATTAAACAATCAGTTCAGTGGCACCATTCAACTAAAAACATAAGATTTAGTACACGTACATGTCATCTAAGTTGCCTAAATTTCAAATAAAATGTTTGATTCGTCGATAAATTACACAAAATTGACAAGATGGGTATCGCCTAATATTCAATATACGTACGTGAAAAGATAACGAACGATACGAAAGTGGATCTGACATAATGGCAGGTACTGTAGGTGCACCAAATACCTAATCAAATTGATTCGACTAAGACTGTCCATGTCCACAACAAGGTTTCCTGCGTTTTATAGGGATAAGGTACTTTGTTTTTAAGACACTGAGATGTAAAATTACTTCGTTAGCTGCACTTATTTCTAGCTTTACATATAAGGTTTTATTAAGCGAGTGAATAATATTGTCCAGCAGTTAATTTTCAAGATGTATTGTTGACATCACTTGTATTCCTACTGCATTTTTCCCTACGTGTTACTTGCATTTTCTTGTACTTAAGATATTAAACTGTATTTTTCTTTTCCTATAGTCATGTGTTGTAGCCAGTTGTCTACTGTAAGGGCGTTTTAATAAAAATAACAAATTGAAATATCTGAATGTTATAAACGCTCTGTTGTATGTTTTTGTACGCTCCCATGCTTGCACTGCATCGGCAAGGTAAATAAAATAATAGCATAGAGTTAAAGCAATTATAAAATGTACGCTCCTCCAGCTAGTTATTTCAACCGTCAATAGGGTATTATCTGGATCTGATACCGGGTTGGGCGGATTTTCCCTGTAATTAGGATTCGGGTTGCAAAATTTGAAAATACTTGCAGATTTGTGTGCATTTTATGAGTGTTTTTACTCTACCGCATTCATGTAATTTTGCCGTTGTTTTAGCACGAATTTAAACGATTAATAGATATGAAACCTAAACTGTTGCCATTGCCATGTATTTGTAGGTTTCGTATTGAAATATACGATTATTAGAAAAGGTAAAATAAATTTAATTTTTAATACATGAAGTCGCTAGAATAGGTTTATTTTTATTTGTTATTGTGAATGTTTTTTACAGAATTATTATTTAGGGATTATGTCGAAATTGTTTGTTATATTACTAACTGTTGTTTTGTATATATATATTTTAATTTGTCATTTTTAGGTTTAAGTAAATCGATGCAGTTGTCTTAATTTTAAAACCAAAATAAAAGGACTAGACTATATGAGAAGTAATTTTGACATTATAAGAAATGCTATATTTTGATAGATTAAAATAATATAATAAACATTCACAATTACTGTTTATATTTAAGTTTGTGATAAATTATCTAGTTAAACTTGCGAAAGATTGAAGTATATCGATATTACATTTCGGAAATATTCCTTGGAAACAAAAATTAATGTTTTTTATCTGATAAAGCATAATTATTTATTTAACATCATTGTGCCGACATACTGTGGCTCCATGTAAAGAATGATGCTAAGAAGATAGATTTCTTTTATATTAAAATATACGGTGATTTTTACATGTTCACTGGCGGGTATGTTGTTTGAATGTAGACAATATAACAATTTGTGCCTATATGTATATAATAGACAATAACTGGATTTTTTAGAATGTTCTCTATTTTACTCATTCTTATTATAGTGTTATTATTTAAAAATCGGAGTTTATGTATGCTATTTCATTACTGTCAATTGGATCTCGTTTTAATTTATTGTTTATTTTGCAGTATTTTCGAAGGCCAGATAAAGTATATCTAAAATAGTGATATCAAAATTATAAGATAACTCTACCTTCGCTTTGATTTCAAGACTAATCAATTTTATACACGTCTAATAATAATAGACTTAAACATTCAATTATTGATTACGTCCATATGATATTTAGATAATAGCATTTGCTGTAGGCATTTGATCCATATAAAAAATATAAATATGTATATATTCGCGCCATAGAACTTTAACCTTATAAGATCATTGCATAGAGTTTATATTACTTTGAAAGTTTGAAAATAGTTATATTACCCCATTAGGTACATCTACAGCTTAGGCAGTAACTCATAAAGCGGCGTTTGTAGATCCAAGCTGATGCCTTCTGTATGGATAAAGTATTACATTACAATACAATATATTATGGCGTGTAAACAAAATACGAAAAGTTTAACTAGGACTTACCTTCCTTTGTAAATTATCTACTTTTTTCTTTGTTTCTGCCATATCGATTATCGGAGCCTTATGTAAATGATTTAATTTTTAATAGTATTTAGCAGGTAATGAGTAAATATCAAGACTGAGATGTGTGTGATTCATAACATAATTGTTACAGGCTTTATTATATCACCTACATCTACACTGTGGGTTCTACAGGCATTTGACACGATCATTACTATGTCCAATGATGACTTAAAGTGGTGTTCAAAATTAGAAGGAAAAACTACAACTACATAAAAAACAGGCATTTTAGTAAAAATACAAATGGTTTTACCCATGAAAATAAAAGTAACTTTAACTCTCAATGTGCTAGTCTTGGACATTCATCGAGCTTTCGCAGTTTTTAAGCAGTTTCGTCGAATTCTACGACGAACTCTAGTAAATTCTTCTGTTTGCGAAAATGCTCATTAATATTATTACATTTGAATGTTCAAAGTCAAGTCTTTCAGCGTCTGCGGGCAGTTTTGTTGCCCGCAGACGTCAGTTTCGTGTACCGAACTAATTATAAATGCCACTGTAGAGTAGAGAGAGGCAATTCTCACTGGGCCAAAGGCCTGCCCGCAACTAAGCTCGCGTTCTATTTCTCCTTTGAAAGTAGAAATAATTGAGTGCTTTTCGTTACCTAATACTTATATCTAAAGTGTCATTCAATAGAACCTAACTATGTAAACAAACCGCCATACTGAATTTGACACTGATTTGTTTACATAGTTGGCAAGTTCTATTGAATGACTTGACTTTACTCTGCTGAGTGCGGGGAGCTTAATCTTTCCAGCTTCCAGCTTGCTGGGAATTAATTATTCGAACAAATCTAATTTAATTGACCTAATATAGCACCAGGTCTGAAAATGCGGCCTATAAATTCCTAGTGGCGTTGCCTAGTAAAATTTCGGAAAATCATCGACTAATGTAAAGTATTGTATAGTATGCGCACTATTTTATTTTAAAAACCCCAGAGAAGTTGAAGACCAAAAAATCTTAAGTGCTTATACTAAAAAAAAAGCATTTATTTTAAACAAAGAGTTCGGAACAGCAACGATAATAAAATAAACAAATACCTTTATCTACCTACCTAGGTAGATACAGGGTTTGACATTTGCCTACAGGGCCCACGAGGGCTCCGAGGTTAAATTTCACAAAAACAAGTGGGTTATTATTTCGATGCGAATTTTCTATGAATTTAGTACCCTAACCCACTATTACTCTCTATCTGCTATCATCAAATTCTGTGTTTGATTGTGATAATGTCGTGCGCAGTAGATTGTTGGAAATCACTTTGTTAGCTACTTACAGCAAAACTTTAGTGATATAGTTGTTTTCGATACAAGTGCGAAAAAGAGGAAATTCGAAACGAGTGGCGATAAATTAAAACACTACCGAAGGGAGTGTTTTAAATCGACACGAGTTGCGAATTACCTATTCGCACGTGTATCGAACAACGTTTTACAGTACATATGGCACTTTTAGTTTCGACATCGCACGAAAAGTGCTATTTTACGCACTAGTGCGGAAAAATAGTCCCATATGTACTGTAAAAGTATATTTTGCTTATTAGAAATAAATAATAAAATAATATTTCGTACCCAGTTGACGTTCGGCCTTATGACAATTGTGTATTATGTATGTATTTAAAATTTTAAAAAGAGCCACAATACAGAAATGAATGATTTACAATGACGATGTAAATATGTAATTAATTTTTATTACAAATTGCTACATATGTATTTAAACTAGACTAGAGGTATGTATTTAAAATAATGATTTTTATTTACTTTAATTTGTATAAATCTGTTTGCCAAGCTTTGTACAGGTACCTACACATTCAACATGATTGTTGTCGATGGTCGATGTTTTGCCACGCTTTTAGTTCCCCTATCACTATCACGCACTATGCATATAGATAATGCGAGACTGAGATCTCGCCAATGTTGTCGTGCCATGCCAATGTATCTATTAACCTTTTGGACGCCAATTACCGATATATACGCACCGCAGGTCCAACGCCAAAGACATTAATCGGTCATAGACCACAGAGCAACATAAACCTAGGTGCCATATGCACACATAAAGTTCAATTTCAGTTTCTAGTTTTGACACTTCGGTGACGTGGCGTCTGAGAGACAGCTTTTGTGTTTGACACGGCGTCGAAAAGGTTAACCTATAATAAACTCGGGTATAATATTGTACTAGGTGCTATTTTGACAATGAGCGCCCAGCAATTGCCATTTAACCTGTCAACACAGTGATTCATCGTAATGCAAAGAGTCTGCAATGATAGGTATCAACACACATTTTTGTTTGGCAGACAGATTGCATTTTCAGTCATTTATTTAACTACATATTTCATTCACCAGATATTGCTTTAACCAGCTTATTAATAAAATAGTTTCTAAAAATCCACTATGCTTAAGGTAAAGGATTTTTACTTAATTTGTTTTATGTATGCTTTTTAATAAAGTCATGGATTACATATTCAAGCGTTTTTATTTGAGCATTTTTTTACCTGTTAAAAAAATATCGTTAACATAGGTAAACTAAGACTAATTTATTTGATGAAATCAGCAGACGTGTTCAATATTGATCAACAGTTATTATAGGTAGATCAAAGAGTAGTATAATATATATAAGGTAGATGGTCAACCAAATCTTGTCAGTAGAAAAAGGCGCGAAATTCAAATTTTCTAAGAGACGATATCCCTTCGCACCTACATTTTTCAAATTTGCCGCCTTTTTCTACTGACAAGATCTGGTTGACCAAGTATACATACTTTCTTTAACGGACAATTTAAAATAAGTAGATCACAAAAGCGCTCCTAGCATAAGGAACTGCTGTTAGGTATTTCTATAAGACAAAGAAACAACTGTAAATAAATTAAACTCATTTATATAGGTAATCACTGACTCAATCTAATACACATAATTATAATTATAAAATGTGAAAATCACAGTTGAGGGTTGAACACTTTAAACTCTTTAAAGTTTTTAAATGTACAAGTATGAAAATTTACGGTTGTCAATTATTATCTAAAATTTTAGTACTACCTATTATGAGTAAGTAATAATAAAATTCTCCTAATTCTAATTTTCTATATCCTTTCAGCAGGCAGCTTATCAAACATAATTACGATTGCAGGTGGTTTGACACAATCAGCCCTCCCTAAGCATAACTAACTGGGGTCTAAAACCCAAAATTGCCTTATGGCTGTACACATCTATAGTGAGGCCGATAGTGTCTTACGCCTCTGTAGCATGGTACAGGAAAACGACGCAGAAGGTAACAGTGACGAAGCTTGGCAGCTTGCAAAGAACTGCCTGTGTCATCGTCACTGGAGCCATGTCATCCTCCCCGACGGCAGCCCTAGAGGCCATACTAAATCTACCGCCCCTTCACCTGCATCTGGAGTTGGAGGCGAAATCTAGTATGCTTAGAATAGCGGGCGCGAGGAGAGGTAATTGGTTATCGAAAACTCTGAGACTGTTTAAGGAATCAGTGTATGATATCCCTGTTCTTGGGATGCCATCCGACACTATGGCACCCAAATTTTGTCCACTCAAACATTACTCAGTGGAACTCCCCAAAAGGGAGGACTGGTCAAACAGTCAAATTAAGTGGAAAGAAGGAAGCCTAAGGTGGTACACTGATGGCTCCAAATCCGGATCTGAAGTAGGCTGCGGAGTATACGGTGAAGCGCCTAGGAAAAGCATCAGCTTAAACCTAGGACGTTTTTGCTCTATATTCCAGGCGGAGGTATACGCCATCCTAGAATGTGCGTCAATCAATCTGCAAAGCAACTACGGTAATCACACAATCTATATCCATTCGGATAGCCAGGCGGCACTCTTAGCCCTAACCTCTGATGTCACCACATCGAGGCTGGTTGAGAACTGCAGGCAACTATTGAACAACCTTGGAGCCAGGAACAAAGTTGTTCTACGTTGGGTCCCAGGGCATGCGGGTATCGTAGGAAATGAAAAGGCCGACGAGCTCGCGCGAGCAGGGGCTAAAGGGATAAACTACAGTCCTGAGCCGTTTTGTGGTATCCCCAAAAGCCTAACGCGGCTCACCCTAAAGACCTACTGTCAATACACAACAATTCAACTCTGGAGGGAAACAACAGGTTTGAACCATTCCAAAGCGCTTATCAAGGCCTTCAGCAAAAAGGCGTCCTCGAACGCCTTAGCGCTGTCTAGGAACCAACTGCGCAACTTGGTAAGGGTGCTTACTGGGCACTGTTGCCTAAATAAGCACATGCACACCATGGGGAAACGTGACATGGGGCGGTGCAGACTCTGTATGGAGGCAGAGGAGACGCCCTTGCACATCCTCACAGAGTGCCCTTGCCTAATGCGTACTCGTGACTTAATCCTGGGCGGGCACATATTGCGCCCGGAGGAGGTAAAGTCTCTCGAGTTCAAAAAGATCCTGCAGCTATTTGAAGTTGCATGTTTGGATCGAGAGTTGTAGTAGGTGGCGATCACAATAGATCAGCGATGGTCGCAGTGATACATAGGCTTTGGAGCCTTATATAGCCCCTAACAAGAAGAAGAAGAAGAAGAAGCATAACTAAGGGCCGGTCGCACCAACCACAGTTGACGGACTGACTAACGTCACTCGGCAGTGAACTATGAGACTTCCCATTAGGGATTGCTCCCGGTACTGAGTTTATATGGCGAGAACCGGGAATTTCCCGGTTCCGGTACTGTATTTGTATAGAAAACCAGTACCGGGAGCAATCCCTACTTCCCATACAATAGAATTTAGCTAACTCTTTAACGGTGACAGACGGTTTGGTGCAACCGAGCCTAAGAGCTGATTTAGACGGCGCGCGAACTCGCATGCGATTTTAGTTAGGTACATTGCGGACTGTTGGTTACGCCCTGGTTACGCCCAATTCAACCGACCGATCAAAACCCGCAATGTAATGAAACTCGCATACGTGTTCTCGTATCGTCTAATTGAGCCCTAATAGAAGGTACGTCTGAACGTCAGCTCATAAGCCGTTAGCTGCAATCTTCTCTTTGACCTCCTTCATCATGAGTGCTACCAAGTTGTCGAGGTTCACCTCTGGCTTCCAATTCCAGTCGCGGCGAGCCTCGCTGTCATCGAATACTTGGGGCCAGGAGTCCGCTGAAACGTAAAATATATTAGTTAGAAATATGCGCTTAAAAGTTAAAACCCGTAGTTGTTAGCTGGCTGCTGGGATGAGACAGTAATATTCCTATATAAATCGTAGCAAACTCTTACGTATTTATTGCTCTTGGCCGTTTGTAGCAGTCCGTAGCGGAAAATAAGATAAAGACATTATTTCAGATTATTAACCTTGTTTCACGGAGAACACATGAGTGAACTACATAAACTTGGCGTTTCTCGAACTATCTAGCGTAGGCATTTACGATGGCAGTTAGATTTTTACCGTCCCAGCGAGCATAAATATACAGCTGTATTATCTAGAATTTCACGGTTGCACCCTATCAGCATAACTTAGCCTACTTTCCGGTTGCTAGCCTTCGACGGTTTAGTAAGGCCACTTATTTGAATAAAATAATAAAATTGTTGCGTTTATAGGTATGAAAGATACAAATTTCAGGTAAGTATATATCTTACCAATATCCTGCCTGCTGTCAGGGCGGTACGTGATCTTCAAGTCAGGTACATATTTAGCTATCTTATCAGACAGTTCTTCCGGCGTGAAGCTCATGGAGGTAACATTGTAGACCCTCCTGTTGAGCAGTTCGTTGGGAGTCTCGAGGAACTCGGAGAGGGCTCGGAGGGCGTCTCGCACGTGCATCATGGGCAGGCGCGTGTCGGGCTTCAGGTAGCATTCGTAGTTGCCCTTACGAATGAGATCGTGGAAAATTGCAATAGCGTAGTCTGGAATAAGACAAATAGAAATTCACACACATATTTCCACAATTACAACTATCAGACAAGCTTTCTAATGTGGCATTGGGGATTATGAAGGACTCAATTCAAGAAGTGCTGAAATTGAAGATGTAGAGGTAACGAGGAGTTTTTTACACGTGGAATGGAGTTTCATTCATTGCTCCATATCAATCACCATTTGGAGCGATGGGGCCCTAAAAGATCTGACCAGGAAAAGTGGAGTTGTCACTGTGTCTGAGGCAAAGGCCGAGATCCACTCTTCGGATCACTCAGCCAGTAAATACGTAGGTATAGTTACTACACTATAGTTGGTCTGGCTATTTTATCAAAATTCACTTACCGGTGGTGCCACCGCCGGGCGGATCACTAGAGATAACTCCCGGGAACCTCAAGCACCGGAAGTCCAAACCAAACTTATAAAAATAATATTCTCCTATTAATTCTGCGTGCACTTTCGACACGCCATAAATTGTTCTAGGTCTCTGTACAGTTACATTAGGAGTAGGATTTCTAGGAGAATCAGGGCCGAAGGCTCCAATCGTGCTAGGGACGAAGATTCTTAGTTTATACTGCTTCGCCAGTTCTATAACATTATGCATTCCTTCTATATTCACTCGGACCGCTAGAGGAACATTCTGTTCTCCTATAGCGCTGAGTAATGCTGAGAAATGGATCAGCCAATCAACTCTGTGGTTGACGACAATTTTCTGCAGGCCCTTGAAGTCGAGGATGTCCGCGAAGATGTAAGGGCCATCTTTAACGACGTCCGGCGTTGGCTTAATGATGTCTGAGAGTATGACATTTTCTCGACCGTATTTTCCTCGTAGATACTTGGCGCATTCGACGCCGAGCTGACCTAGACCTCCTGCAAAAGTAAATAATTCCGATGTTAACGATGATTTTGATTACCTACCTGTATGGTACGTAGATATAAGTACACTGTATTAGAAAAGGACTATAGGTACTAAGATATATTAATGGAACATGGTCACTTGCATGGTCAAGAGCAAAAGTGTTAGTTTAAATCTAGAACGAGAGATTCATATTTTCGATAGATTGAATGTCTAGGCAACAAGCCTTGTATTGAGGATTTTTGTGGACACTATAGTCTATACCACAGAATAAGTAGGTATACTAGTATTATTATAACCATAACTATACTTAGCGCCACTTGCACCATCCCACTAACCCGGAGTTAACCGGTTAAACCGTAAACTTAGTGTCAAATTGTATTGGTAACCATGGTAACTCCAGGTTTAACCGCGGTTAACCCCGGCTTGTGAATGGTGCAAGTGGCTCTTAGTGTAGGTAGGTACCAGTGGCGGCGCGTCAAACATATCCATAGGCAAGCCGGGGCTAATTTGGCTTAGGTACCTATTTCCTTTACAACTCTGCACAAACGTCCAAAAACAGGCAAGCCGGTGGGAATCGGCTTTTATGGACGCGCCGCCACTGGTAGGAGTGGTAGGTACATATATTTACGTTTAGACTCTAATTAACTCTATTAAAGCTGGTATTTGTAAATAAGATGACATCTACTTTCACAGACTATCAAGGTCAGGAATTATTGAATGTGAATTATTCAAAGATTTTCAATGAAAAATGCAACAACTACCTACGGTCCGTGTCCGTAACGGGTAGTAAGTAAGTACCTAATTACTCTGCAGATTAATGTACCGTTTTATAGAACAGTCTATTAACTTAATACATTTTATTTTATTTACAAAATATAATTACATATTAGGAACATCGCGTAAAATACTACCATTCGACATCAATCATCCACCTCGGAATTCCGAATAGTCGGGATCACGTGTGTTGTTATATCAAGGAGATTTGGGGATGTTGTGACCTTAGAACCTTAGAATGTCTTAGGCGGTACCTACATTATAAGGGTTTAAGGTTAGGGTAAGGTTTAAGTAAGCAATCATCGCGGAAAATGTTACTTGCCTTACCCAACAACCTAGCTGTAGAGGTACGATAGTTTCATGGTCGTGGATCTATTTGAACGTAACCCACAGACAAGACAGTGACGTGGCCTAGAGTACCTAATAGTCGTCAAGTAGGTAATTAAGTATATAATATATAATACCTACTATAGTTACTAAACAAATAGGTACGGCGCAAAGGCCCCTAGTCTTTAAAAGATAGCATAATAAGTATATACCAATACCAGGGAATTTGGGTTATTTGGGACGGGTACCGCCGTGGCTAGGGTTGCCAACTATTTTTTGGTGGAATATAGTATTTTCCAGAATAAGACATCAAAAATATAGTACATTTCAAAAAATATAGTACTTTTAGATAAAATACTAAACATAAGTTTAATATACGTTTAATCGGAAATATAGTATTTTAGCGTACTATATATTTTTCCAAAAATATATAGTACAGAGAGCCAAAATATAGTACAATACTATATAATATAGTACGGTTGGCAACCCTAGCCGTGGCCGTGGCCGGCGGGTGGTCTATCTATACTTATAGTGGTCGGACGTTAGCCGCGTAAGCTGTAGACGCGGGTTCGATTCCCGCCTCGGCCACCAGTGGATTTGGTCACATTTTCTTTAGTGTATGATATAGAATCTATTTCAGTTTACAATTTAAATAGGCACGGGTTTTTTCATGTAAATAATTTACTAGATTCCTTATACGCACTGTAGCCATAAAGGCTACTTTCTATTATTTATTTTTAGAAACCTCAGTATCCAAAATGAACCTAAAAGGTGCATTTTAGATCCTTTGGTCACGGAACCAAAATGTCACCTCCCACTACCTCCATAACTTACTTAACTAACCTTAATATGAACCCCCCTTTAGATTTACCCTTAGAATATGGCCATGTGATTTAGTCGTGATCGTCTAGTCTAGCGTTAGGACCCCTCGATGTGAACCGCGGTACCCTAAGTTCTTTAATGAGTATCAGCTAAATTTTGGACTCCGACTTATTTACAATTACCTGGACTGTAGGAAAAATATATTATGATATTGGAAGCACATTTTATTATGATGTTACGAGTATCTTACTAGAATAATTTATTAAATTACGAAAATAGTACCGAAAGTTACCAGAATTTATTAGTGTAATGTAAATGTTGTTATATTTTACTTCAAATAATATTATTTAGATAAATGCAGCATACATGATAATACGAATATAAAAGAAATATATTTGGTAAAATGAGTTTAAAAATGGGGTTGGTAAAAGCCTGCTACAATCTATTAAGCCTCCGGGATAACATATGAGTAGCACTCCTGGGGTAAGCCCATTTACACCCTAGCATTTCAAGTTAATATTATTAACTACCAGCTTCTATACGAAATATGCTACCCATACGCTCGATGCAGGACTGGGGGCTCCTAGTCCAATCAGCAAGGTCAATTGGAACTCCTACCCTACTCTTTAGCCAGACGGGCTATGACCAACACTTCGGAACCTATGCGTACCTAGATGGCTATGGAAAGAAGTGTCAAAGTATCCATCAGTCATCAAAATTACTATTCTTTTTTATTTCAAAAGCTAGGGATGCGAATCCCATTTCCATTCCCCAGAACTAAAATATAGACTGTATTTCTAGTTTTTTAGAAGTATGAACGAAGTACTAAGTTTATTTGTTAAAAATATACTATATTTTATGAGACTGAAATATCAAGATGAGCATTATTTCACTCAAAATATCCTTTGGATTACTCTTGCCTGCCAAAGGTTCCCTAAAACAGCTAGTCGTCGATTTTCTATCTCCGAATAGACTGTGTTCCTAATCCCAACTTGATATTTATGATTTTATTGTGTAAATACCTTAGAAACATGATTGTAATACTCAGTACCTCGTCTTTACACCAGAAAACCAGAATTTCATAAATAAAAATAGAGATAAGATTTTACATTAATTATTTTCCCCAAATGAATTAAAATATTGGAAGATTTAAGCAATTGAAACCCTATACCTATTTACGCACAATTTTAGTTTAGCAAGACCGTAGTTGAAGTCCCTTAAAAAGAGAAATACATCAGTTTTACAGACCAAGACTAGAACGAACCCTAAATTCCGAATAATTAGTGTGTGAATTTACCCTAAACCTACCCTTGTCCCTACTCTAGTATAACCAAAGCACAGTTCGTACTTACCATCGACCTGGTACTTTGGAATATACGCAAGTGTATCCCTACTAAGAAACTGTAAGAGTTCGGCGAGCGATTCCGAGAATGCAACCTAACAGCTCGTGGGCTTGTCTCCCCCCATGGCGGGTTGCACAGAGGCAGGGTGGCAACATGGGTAAGACAGGTCCCTATTATGTATATAAGTGGTATAAATAAATATATTTAATATACGAAGCCTCCAAATACTGTAGATTTCAAATGGGCCCAGATTACTCCGGATGGTGCGCATGTGACACCCCCACTATTCATCTAACAGCTGGACATTGGAGAGCTAAGGAGGGAGACGTTTTTCACCTTCTATGTTGGTAAAGAGAAGGTGCCAAGATAACCCTCATCTTGGAACAAAAAGACTCCTAGACAGCTCACATTTAACACCGCAAGGGGTGAGCGGTCCAGTCGGACAAACAGTCAGTCCAAACAATGATCTGGTTTTAAACTATATAGCAAAAGACCCCATAGTAAAACACTAAAATAACTAGGTTCAATTTTACGAACCAAACTACTCACAAAATCAAACTAACTAAACACAGAAGTGAAATTTCCTTAAACACCGCTATCTAAGTTCAGTTTTATGACGATATTGTCCCCACAAAACCAAACACAGACACGCTCTCCAAGCCCCTGTTATGCAACGATATTGTCCCTGCATAACGTGACGGCACTTAGAAAACACAGTGTAGAAAACTTCACTATAACAACACACAGTAGCAAAGAATCCCCGCAATAGCCCAAGTTCAGTTTTACGACGATATTGTCCCCGTAAAACTAAACACAGACACGCTTTCCAAGTCCCTGCTATGCAACGATATTGTCCCTGCATAACGTGACGGCACTTAGAAAAACACTGCGTAGGAAACTTCACTATATTTAAATCCCGTACACGGTAACAAAGAATCTCCACAAAAGTCTAAGATCAGCTTTACGACGACATTGTCCCCGCAAAACCAAACACAGACACCATTTCCACGTTTAAATTCACCAGGATAATCCCAAGCGAAAACAAACATAGTAACAGTAGTAGAGGAACTTTGCTCACCGAATATTTAAACGCCCGAGAACCAGAGTCACTGCTAGCCGATGGTTGAAGAATGAAAGAATCGCTCGCGGCGCGCACCTGCCTTTTATACCCCTTACTGGCGACCTATTGGCGACGCAACGGCGACCTATTGGCGACAGGCGACGTACTGGCGACCTATTGACGACAGGCGGCATATTGGCGACCTATTAGCGACAGGCGACTCAACGGCGACCTATTGGCGACAGGCGACGTACTGGCGACCTATTGACGACAGGCGACTCAACGGCGACCCATTGGCGACAGGCGACGTACTGGCGACATATTGGCGACAGGCGACGTACTGGCGACATATTAGGGACCTATGGCTAGGGTCATAACAGTGACGTATTGGCGACATATCGGCGACATATCGGCGACATATCGGCGACATATCGGCGACATAACGGCGACACAACGGCGACATATTGGCGACATAACGGCGACATATTGGCGACATAACGGCGACATATCGGCGACATATCGGCGACATATCGGCGACATAACGGCGACATAACGGCGACATATTGGCGACATAACGGCGACATGTGACTTACTGGTGACCTTATGACACACTGGCGACCTATTGGCGACAGGCGACGTATTGGCGACCTATTGGCGACAGGCGACATATTGGCGACAGGCGACATAACGGCGACATAATAGCGACAGGCGACGTATTGGCGACATATTGGCGACAGGCGACGTAACGGCGACATATTAGCGACATGCGACGTATTGGCGACATATTGGCGACAGGCGACGTAACGGCGACATATTGGCGACAGGCGACGTAACGGCGACATATTGGCGACAGGCAACGTAACGGCGACATATTGGCGACAGGCGACATATTGGCGACCTATTGGCGTCAGGCGACGTAACGGCGACATATTGGCGACAGGCGACATATTGGCGACCTATTGGCGACAGGCGACGTAACGGCGACATATTGGCGACATATCGGCGACATAACGGCGACATAACGGCGACATATTGGCGACATAACGGCGACATGTGACTTACTGGTGACCTTATGACACACTGGCGACCTATTGGCGACAGGCGACGTATTGGCGACCTATTGGCGACAGGCGACATATTGGCGACAGGCGACATAACGGCGACATAATAGCGACAGGCGACGTATTGGCGACATATTGGCGACAGGCGACGTAACGGCGACATATTAGCGACATGCGACGTATTGGCGACATATTGGCGACAGGCGACGTAACGGCGACATATTGGCGACAGGCGACGTAACGGCGACATATTGGCGACAGGCAACGTAACGGCGACATATTGGCGACAGGCGACATATTGGCGACCTATTGGCGTCAGGCGACGTAACGGCGACATATTGGCGACAGGCGACATATTGGCGACCTATTGGCGACAGGCGACGTAACGGCGACATATTGGCGACAGGCGACGTATTGGCGACAGGCGACATATTGGCGACATATTGGCGACATAACGGCGACATATTGGCGACATAACGGCGACATATTGGCGACATAACGGCGACATATTGGCGACATAACGGCGACATATTGGCGACATAACGGCGACATATTGGCGACATAACGGCGACATGCCGGCGACATACCGGCGACATACCGGCGACATATTGGCGACATATTGGCGACATAACGGCGACATATTGGCGACATATCAGCGACATACTGACGACATACTGGCGACATACTGGCGACATAACGGCGACATAATGGCGATATAACGGCGACATAATGGCGACATAATGGCGACATACTGGCGACATATTGGCGACACAACGGCGACATAATGGCGACATAATGGCGTCATAACGGCGACATAACGGCGACATAATGAGACAAACATTAATCAGAAAGTACCAGGATACCATGACTGAGGAAGAGGTCATTTGCCCCGTACCTATTAGCGATATGCAACCGACGACCAGTGATTTATCAAGACAAATGTTTACCAAAAGTACCAGGCTACCATAACCGAGGAAGAGGTCAAAAGTCGTAAAGTTCGATGCTACCAAGATCTATCCCTTTCACGCTTGCGTCTTAGAGAAAGACGGAGATATTCTCAATGACGTCTACGCACACATTCACAGGCAATAATCGGGTAGTCAGTTTGAGTAGACTAAATTATAATAAAAAGGAACGCTTTATGGCCCCTCTACACGCACGAACCTGCAAGCATTATTTTACTTTGGGATATTTTTAGTCTCTTTCCGAAAAACACTCCTGTGTGGAAGTATTTTACGTTCACCAGTAGCAAACATACTCAAAACATAGCGGGAAGTTTAAAATCTTAGGCGTTTTGGACTGTTTGTATTAACTCTGTACTAGGAGTTCAGACTTCAATACGACCGAACGTCACGCTGTCAATGTCACTGTCATTCTAATGCCAAAAGTTCACATATTTGGGTTAGTTTCAACTTGTGATAGTTATTTTACGCAAGTTATTAATCTAAATAGCAAAAAATTTATAGTGGGTTATATATTTAATGAAACCACAAGTGGTGAAATACGAAACGTGCACTTCAAGTTGTAATTGTGACATTATTCATTGGAATCATGCGTGAAATACGCGACTGAAAGGGATTTTAGTATTCAAGGTATTTCTTTCTAGTTTGTGTGTTTTGTAATGAACAAATTAGGTTAATACTAGGTATGTAATAGGCATACGACCAGTCACAGCACTAATAAACTATAAAAAGAAAGAAGCTAAAATATACGCGATTACTAATAGTATTACGTAACGGCATTTCAAGTCAAACTACCGTGGAATGGCCGCATATATGGCTATAATTAACTGGACATACAAAACTTTACATATTTCCCCTTAAGAGTAAACATGTTTGTGTGCTCTACGACGTGTCTATTTGCTGAAGTAAACAACTATATAGATTCTAAGAATATTAATGCGTATCATCTATTGCGTTGATGCGTATAGTCTATTACTAATACTTCTCTATCATGGTAGATAGTTCGATCAAAAAGGTGAAAAAATAGAGATAGTTAATACCTACGAGGGGCGTTCAATATATAATGAGAATGAGATGCAAACTCTTTAAATATTAGGAAAGTAAATACTGGCCGGTAAAGCTAATCTACCTAGCTGATTGCCATGAAAAAAAAAACTAACTGTTTTTGTTTAAAAAAAAAATACGGCGATTTCTTTGCGATGCTATTGAGTACGTTAGCGAAAATGGAGAAAATTGAACTGTACGGTTACCATCAGTTTGTCACTGACATAAACGCCGTCGAGAACGTAATTTACTTTCTATACATCTCGCTCGCACTCGCATATTAGTGCAAACGGGATGTATAGAAAGTAAATTACGTTCTCGACGGCGTTTATGTCAGTGACAAACTGATGGTAACCGTACTGCGCGCCGTTATCAAATACTTGTGTTTGAAAAATTTTTCTACGGACCAAGTCAATTTAGATTTACGGGACACTTTAAGGTCTAATGCTCCTCCGTATTCGACAGTCGCACGTTGGTGCGCCGAATTTAGACGTGGAAGAACATCGACCATGGATGACCCCCGCTCCGGACGCCCTACTACAGCAGTAACTGAAGAAATTGTGAAAAAAGTCGAAAACTTAGTTTTGGCGGATCGTCGTGTCACGGTTCGTTTTATTGCTGAAAATGTAAAGATTTCAACGGGGAGCGTGCATAATATTTTACATGAACGCTTGGGTATGAAAAAGGTATCAGCGCGTTGGGTACCCAGAATGCTTACTGACACACAAAAACAAACTAGAGTCGAGATTTGTCAAGAAGCTTTGGACCTGATACAGCAAGACCGGGAACTTTTTTTGGCGCGATTTATAACAATGGACGAAACATGGCTCCATCATTACGACCCTGAAACAAAACAGCAGTCTATGACATGGAAAAGGCCATCATCTCCAACTCCGAAGAAATTCAAGGTGGGCCCATCTGCCGGTAAGGTCATGGGCTATGTTTTTTGGGATGGTAAAGGGGTCGTAATGATTGAGTATCTCGAGCATGGAGCTACAATTACGGGCTCTTTATATGCCAAACAAATAGCAACATTGGGCAATGAGATCCGTGAAAAACGGCGAGGTAAACTCTCGAAAATTGTGTTGTTCCATCAGGACAATGCACCGGCACACAAGTCCGCCGTTGCAATGGCTGCAATACGTGATGCTGGGTTCGATATCCTTAAGCATCCTCCGTATTCACCAGACCTCTCCCCTAGTGATTTCTACCTATTTCCGAGATTGAAGGAATACCTAAGAGGCAAGAAATTTGAAGACGACGACGCGGTAGTCGCTGCAGTACAAGATTTTTTAAGTACTCAAGATGAAACCTTTTTTAGAAATGGAATTTTAAGTTTAGAAAAAAGATATACTAAGCGTATTATGCTAAAAGGTGACTATGTCGAAAAATAAAATTACATTTAATAAAAGTTGTATATAACATACTCATTCTCACTTTTTATTGAACGCCCCTCGTACTGCTCCTAAAAATTCGTGTGGTCCTCATTGATTTCATTTTTTTACATGCTAACTGCTAGCACGCTTCTAATACATACATTTTTTCTAGACATCATTACGAATCCAATGAGGTAGGTATGAGTATGACCGTATATTTAGGAGTAGGTACCAAGACTAAGAGACCATCAGTTGAAAAAATAGGCCAACTAAGCCCATGACAATTTATTTTCGGGGAAATTGTAGTCACTTTTAAGATTTTGGTAATTTTTAAATCCCAGGAAACAGTAGAAAACTCTACATTGTCAATTCTAAATCATTACCGTCAGCAAAAAATAACAGGGCTAAGGGACTAAACCAGGTTCATTAGACCCAAGGAACAATCAAACATCGAACCAGTCAAATAAAGGTCCACGGTCACTGTCGTTCCCTGAAAGGACCCTAGAACACGCTAAAGTGTCATTCAATAGAACTTGCTAACTATGTAAACAAAAGTTACTAGTAAATTGACATTCAGTGTCAATTTTAGTATGGCGGTTTGTTTACATAGTTAGCAAGTTCTATTGAATGACATTTTAAGTGATAAATGATAATGCAAAAAATATCGCTATACTTAGGGCTGCCATCTCTAAATTCGCCGAACACGGACATAGACTTAAAAAAAACAATCGCTTTTTGAACATCGACACTTTTTGAAAACCTCGCCGGACGGTCTCCAAACAAGGAAAAATCCGGGGAAACCCGGACGGATACGGAGCCGGACTGAGCCGGCTGATCGGACTCTATCAACGTATGTCGTTCAACGTATAGTCGTACTTTATGTACTGTGCGTAAACGCGTTATGGCATTCATTTCACTTTCTCAAGAATCTCCACGTTCTTTGAATAAAATAACAACAATTAAGTATCAAGTTCCATCTCGGTGATTTTATTTGTATCCAAAAGTGGAAAAGCGATAACGCCACATAACCATCCCAAATTATTTAAGTAGGTAGGTAGCTTGGTCTTATGCCACAAATTCCAGCAGGTCCCTTTAATAAGAACCATCATTCGTTTCAAATAAAAAATACATAGTTTCTGCCTCAGTATATTCCAACTTACCGGTAATTAAAATTTTTGGTGGAGCCTGCTTGCCGCCATTTACACTGTATGTCCTATAAATATTAATCGCGTGAGAAGTCCGGCACAGTTTCCTCAGCAACATCATGCCACAGTAGAAAACACGATGAAACACTAAGTAAGACGGACGACGACTGGCTTCAGACAATATTGGGTCAGATCGTGCTAAGGAATGGAAAAACTGGTTGCCGGTCGAGCCTCTACGCAAACACTAATTGCAAGCGGAGGCCAGGTAAAGGAAAATGAGTCGTAAATCTTCAAGTTGTAGCTTTGACTGACGAAAATTCAAACGTGAATGGAGTAGAGGAGGTGTGTCGCGATCACGATGTTTTTTGCGTTCCTTGTGACCTTCGATTTTCGCTATTCGTGCGTTATTATGTAAAAAATTATTTGCATAACATAACTATATGATGATGTCGTGTATCCGAGTTATAGGTAGGTAGATTATGTCCCTAATACCTACTTTTACTATTCTTACTACTTACATATTATCCAAGCTTAGCTTTTTTTAGCTTTAACAGTAGTTTCTCACATAGCTATGTAAAATGCTAAAAACATTCTAAATTATATCATGCAATTATGTTTCACAAATCCTGTTTATATAGTTTATGCGAATTTTTCGCGTTTTTTATTCGTGCATATTTTGCAAATAAACGACGAATTACATTGAAAGCACATATGTATAAGAAATAGAGATCACAATTTTCCAAAATAACTTAACTAATTTGACTGTTTTAAATATTTATAAAAATAAGTATTATTAGCACATAGCAACAACAGTACCAGGTACCTACCTATCTATATATTTTACATCATGGACAGATACTCATTATAATTTCCAAGCTCTACATATTTTAACCGTTTACTCATATCTGCTCTCAGTGCTCTCACAGTCTTGAGTAAATCAATATATTTCTGATACTTAAGGCTCTACAGATTTGCAACAAATGGCATATATGCGGTTTTAGATAATTGCTAGCTAAGTAGGGGCAACGAGTTCACTCGATCGACCAAATGCCGCAATGTATTGCAAACCACATAGGATTATCAGTTCCATGCGGTATATTATCGGACGTTTGGAGAGGCCTTTAGTAAAGATGGGCAGATAATCAGCATTCATATTACACGTGTTTCCTGAATCGACGTGCTATATTCTCGCCGGTCTAATGTTTTACCAAACGAGCCTCAAGGAGAGCTGGTTTTTTGCCCGTCGCGCGGATTCGCGGTTCGCGGATATATGGGCGACGCATAATATTTCCACGATTTCCACTGTTTTTAGGGTTCCGTAGCCAAACGGCAAAAAACGGAACCCTTATAGATTCGTCATGTCTGTCTGTCTGTCTGTCCGTCTGTCCGCCGTATGTCACAGTCACTTTTCTCCGAAACTATAAGAACTATACTGCTGAAACTTGGTAAGTAGATGTATTCTGTGAACCGCATTAAGATTTTCACACAAAAATAGAAAAAAAACAATTAATTTTTGGGGTTCCCCAATCCCCATACTTAGAACTGTAACTCAAATTTTTTTTTTCATCAGACCCATACGTGTGGGGTATCTATGGATAGGTCTTCAAAAATAATATTGAGGTTTCTAATATATTTTTTTTCTAAACTGAATAGTTTGCGCGAGAGACACTTCCAAAGTGGTAATATGTGCCCCCCCCCCCCCCTGTAACTTCTAAAATAAGAGAATGATAAAACTAAAAAAAATATATGATGTACATTACCATGTAAACTTCCACCGAAAATTGGTTTGAACGAGATCTAGTAAGTAGTTTTTTTTAATACGTCATAAATCGCCTAAATACGGAACCCTTCATGGGCGAGTCCGACTCGCACTTGGCCGCTTTTTAAATCTCTATCGGTGAATAATAATATTAATAATACAAAATGTGACGTTGTTTTTAAGCAAAAGTTATTTATATAAAATAAGTAAAATAACATTACATAAACTACTTACACTTACCCATTGGTCTGTGTAGGTAATATTTTATGTAGGCCCACCTATAATTTATAGATACCTAACCCAAAACTAGCAGCAGCATCATTTATAAGTGGTAGCAGGCATTTACCACTTATAAATTAGTATGATGGTGACGATCTGACCATATAGGTACATAAGAGGTACCTAATGCGTTCGGTATACTGTAGACCGTACTCTACTCTACACAGACTTCGAGTGCGACCGCTCTATAAGCATTCCACCATTTATTGCATGTGTTGCAAATTACATGGCAGTTGGTACAATTACTAAGCGACATGTCAATTGTATTGTCCACACGCCAAACGCCTTCCTTATTACTACATCTTAAGATTTCATCGAGATAATACCAAAACATTCCTTGTTTTGCAATTTAAAAGACATAGATTGTAGAAACGCAGATACGACACGTCCACCTTTGTTTGTTACTTTACCGTGTCCATTAATCACATCCATCACACTCATACAGGGTGTCACTCATAGGGACCTACGAAACGAATGTGCTTAGAAGATACTTACGTGCACTCAATTGCTCTTCGAGCTGAATGTGAAGTGTGGATTAATAAGACGAAATGGCAATTATTCAGTTGCAAAATCGATAATTTTATTGTAACGTCTTCCATGGCGTAAAATGCAAGAGGCTTTATCTCGTACTTATAGTGAGCTTTCAACTGGTGATGATTATGTTGTAACATACTTTACGTCATCCTAGGCCCGTAAGTGGGATTTTCTTCTCGCGTAGCGTAAATCTCACTTCCTGGCCAAGGCATGACGTAAAACTTTATCCAAACCACGGGCGGTAATTCGTAAAGCCCCAGATCGCATATTTAAGGCACAAACACCTGCGATCTGAAGCATTTACGAATTCACCTCCCTAGGTATATAATGTACTTGTATATGATACTTAATATACTTATATGCCAACTGGCGTAAGCTCTCAAATACGAACTTGATCGACTGTTGCTTATATAAGTTCCTAAAGATCTAGACCCTCAGTGCAAATTACAACATCGTATCTGACGCGTTAAATGCCAATTTCTTTACCATCAGTTTTGCCCGCCCATTTAAATGTGTCAGTGTGTAGGTACTCGTAAGTATACCATTTCTACCTAACTCCCCATCTGTATCCCAAACTCGCACGTTACGTCGGTACGGCACGCGCCACAATGGTGAAAGATAAGTGACTTGGTGCGCATCGAGCTGTGAACCGAAAGTCTGGTGTTTACATGCGAAATAGACTTCGCATCCCAGTTTGTGTCTAGCCACCGCGGGCCCCGCTTGCCTCTGGATTGTTTACAAGTGTCAATGAATTACGCAAGTTCATCGAAATTTTGTAGTGTCGTTCTGATTTAATTATCTGATCTGTGGTGTGCTTAAAGGATATTTTCCAGGTATTGAATAATTATAATATTAATTGATAGTTTGATAGTACGTACCTATACCTACCTATACTGCAGCTATGTTAGCAGGTTTTGAAATTGAAGGCAATTCAGTTGTTTTGAGAGAATTAGTTGAATTAAGAGATGTGCACTGTGAGCTGTACCTATACCTAACAAACTAAAGCAATTTCAGAAATATTAGACATAACGTAACTAACGTAAGGTAATATACCTATATGCATTATGCATATTACCTAAACAAATTCAACAAACTCATTAAGTAGGTACGTCTAATTTGACAAAAGAAAGTTCAGAGAAACCGACTTTTTAATAAGATAATAGGTATTACGATACCGATTTTGCCACTTATGGAGTCATGCGTGTTGCATCTTTCCCATTTGTTCTAAAAGTATTCACCATAAACAATTGTTATTAAGATTTATTATTTGTGCATTTTATTGATTAAGGTAGCATTTTTATCAACTTTAAATTGTTTCTTGACTAGGTATTAGCACAGAATAAGTAATAGTATTATCACTATTATCATGTATTAGCTTTGCTCATATGTTATTATAATGATATTCCTCACATAGGAAAAAAGTTACAGGTTATGGGGTTGGAAAAACCTAGAAGTTAAAAGGGTTGGTGCAAAGTAGTGCAAACACACTGCAGTCACTTGTCTTTTTTTTTTCAACCCCGCCGCTACGGATACAGGAAGCCGTGTGTCTAGTTATCAAGAGTACCTAGGTAGCAGTGGCGGCGCGTAAAAAATATTCATAGGGAAGCCGGCTATGATTTGACTTTTCTTTTCTTCATGAGTTAAAGTATTCAACGTGCTGAATTAGGCATGCCGACGGTAACCAAGTTCTATATTTATACATAACGAATAATAATAAAATTGGGTTTATATTAAGCGCGATTTATTAAGCAAGCTGATGTAAATTCAGAGGAAAATTAGAATAGGGTGGCGGCTATTGTTTGAGTATAATTATACTATTATTATTACAATTAAAACTCCTGAATGCTTACGTAGGTAGGTACTTAACTACTTAGTTTAGATAAGTCAAGAAACGAATCATAAGTAACCCTCCTTTTGCTTTGCCGTAGTCGGGTAAAACCCCTCATTTCTTCCAACGCGCATGTTATACCTAGAAGGTGATTCAGAGCTCGGGAAATTTGTTGTGTATCTACAAAGTTAAGTACACTTACGTACCCGCTGTTATTGAACTTTAGCGGCACGAGGGTTAATTTTGCATAATTATTCTAGGTACCCTTTGAAAAGAAACTTGGCGTGAGGCGTGACTATTACTTATGCTTTTACTTCACTCACAACAGGCTTAGCTCGAAAAATTATACTTTATCTTCAATAATCTGCGTTTATTTTCTAGAGTCGAAAAGTAGTTTCCTAAAGTGGAATTGTTTTTTCGCGATAGTGGATAAAGTGGACTTTTGAATTTAGATTAGTACTAATGTACCGGTGCCTAACGCTAGAACTAGAAGTTACACGCAGATTTCCTCTGCCTAACATTAGAAGGATAACCTCATTTTGTTTTTTCCCAGTCATAATAACGAACAGTTTAAAACCCCACAATGAGATATCCACTTCAGAAACAATTTGCTGAACTCGTACAATTTTAAAGTTAGCAGACTTATTTTTCGAAGCACGGTACTCTTAAAATAACCTACCCCAATCATATAGGTAGGTAGGTACAATATACGTTATTGTGTTAGACTAAACACTTACTAATAAAATGTGTTATTAGTAAGTGTTTAGTCTAAAAATGAATATGATAATTGTTATATTATTTCCAAAATGTTACCTGTTTTATTTTATTGTAACTAAGTGTACTTCAAACACAATCTTGTATTGTTGATGAATAAATATGATATGATATTGCCAACCGTTAACGTTTATTTGCAAGTACTCAGTAGGTACTAAGTACTAAACAACGTCTAATTTTCCGCATTGCACCCCGGTATGTAGGATGACAGTTGACAGTTAGAGATAACTTGTGTAACTGTACAGTGATTGCTCGTCTTGCTGGCTGGTTACTATGATGCACCGGTAAGATGTGGCCGTAGACATAATCTAGATAGACGTCGCATGTACCGTCGGCCTTAAAAGTCGCTGAACGCATCGCGCTTATGAAACCGAACTAAGCACATCTACATACTTAATTAGATTTGAGTTAGATCGGGTTCGTTTTTGTCGCACCTAAATCTTAGTAGGTACCTTGTAATTTTTCCAAATAAATGAAATATGAATTTTAGCCGTAGCAATGTAGGATGCTGGTGTACCTATATGATAAGGACAGTCAGCAACAAATAGACAGTGCCAGCCAAAATCGCCAAATAAAATATTGTAACACGCCTTTGGTCATTTCTATTAGAAATAGGATATTTAGGTACGATTAATTTGGCTGTCAATATCTATTTGATGCTGACTGAAGTCTGAATTATTGTATCTATTCTGTAAGTTCGTTTTTTTAGCATTAGAAATAAGGTAAACAATCTTGACGTGTCTTTTTATTGAAAAACACGTTTTAAAAATAAATAATGGCAAATATCTAACAATTATGAATCTAATACGATCATTTATATTCTTCTGCTTTCATAAGAATAGGTACTGATTTTTAAAAAGCGTTTTTCAATTAAAAGACATGTCAAGATCGCTTACCTTCTTTCTAATGCTAAAAAAAACGAACTATAACGACTTTCGATAAATTGACGCCAACTGTAGGTAGCGCGTAATTATAGGCACACGAATTTAGATGGTATACAGTATGTGTCTACAATTCTACATCGTGTGTCTGTGGATGTGTCCTTTATTTCTGCGTGCTCGTTAAAGAATATACCACTAACAATGGCTTTGCCAGAGTTCTATAAGCAACCTTTGGCAATGAACTAGTTTAGAAGGTATTGTGCCCATTTTAGTAACTAAGTCGAAACATCGTGAGGAAGCGGAACTTCTCCCAATAAGGCCTAGTATACAAGGCCATCGCTTTCGTACAAAGTAGTTTCTGTGCCAATTCTGGGGATTACTGTATGTCTCTCCCGAATACGGCTTTTGTGTCCAATATGGCTCTTTTGAGATGTACCTAATCGCGGCTTTAATTTGGTTTTTCCAAAATTGAATATTTATTTAGACAGGTCTAAATATTTGTAACGTATTTGGACAAGATATTGATAGCTTCAATAGATCTCTACTGCGGTTAGACATTTATTTGATAAATATTGACATTGGATAATATAACAATCCCAGTGCTAAGACGAACTTTGCTAGAACAATTTAGGATGACGGGAAACCTAAAGAAATAAAGACATACAGCCATAATTATACTAGAAGTGAAATATAATAAGCTCAAAATGTTCATTAGCTTTCGACATCCGATAAAACAATGATACCAAAAACTGATACAGCTACTTCAATATCAATAGGTATAAATTAGCAATATAACTACAACAACTGTCAAACTTAACATTGCCTTGAAGTTATCGCAGGCGCAGATTTTTAGGGGAATCCCCCATTCAGTCATACTGCACCGTAACAATTAAGAGTATAACGAATATGACCATATAGCCTCCATAACCAGGTCCCAACATTACGTGCCCCGACCTACATCACCAAAACTATACAACCTCCGGATTAGCATTGTGTAACCTCCTTTAGAACAATCGTGGAACAAGGAACAATAAAGTACGTAAACTCCGTAGATCGCCAATAAGAACAATAGAAACAGTGAAAGTGCAGCAGCACCGGACCGCAGCCATTGTTACATTCATTGTTCTAAAAGTCCTTGACGCAATCAGTTTAAAGAATTAATTTCTTGCAAACTTGGTGTACCTCTACGACACAATCCGTTATTGTTCAACTTCCGTTTTGTCAACAGTGACCAATACCTAATCATCCAAAACACAGTTAAGACTACCGTTGATACTAAGATCGAGCAGCACAAAGGACACTTCAAATTAACCACAGTAGACTGTAACAATAGTCATAATTTAGTAATAACAAGAAAAATGTTTTCACATTTAAAATAACCTAAAAAAGTAAAAACTTCGACATATTTAAATCAGCGCCATTTATTGATTCGAACCCATCTAACAACCATTCTCAACCGACAACAATTTCGATTTAAAAAAACAAGGCTCAAATCGGTTAAGTATTAACCTGTTAAGAAGCTACGATTCCAAAGACAGACATTAAGCACTTGAAGCACTCACAGAGATGCACTCAGTTAAAAAAAATATAATGTACTTAACACACACCTGACACACTCCTACTTTTCCTTCGGAAGTATAGCGAACAGACGTCAAAATTATCTCCTTGTTCCGTGAATGAAACACTTAAAATATGATGCTACACAAAAAATATAACAGATATTATTATATTCCAGATGCGCAAAACTTGGATCTTTGGATGTAACACTAATTAATATAATGAGCGGCGAAGCAGTGAAGAAATGCTACTTAAGACTGAGAGGGTTTGCTTATGCCTGGTCTTCCTAATAACGATTGCGTCGGCGCAGACATTATGTCCAGCTTCAGAGACGATTCTTCCATGCATATGCACCAATCGAAACGAAGATATTCAAATATGGTAGGTACTATTAAGTGACATTGTCGTACTAACTACTGAAGCTCCGCAGGTTCGTTAATCTTAATTTCGTGGTTACAGGTGCACGCACAGCGATTTGCCACAAGTATTGAAGGGCGTACAAAAGATCGGAGACACTGTCAGAAAATCTATAGATGAGCTCATTATAGAAAACAACTATTTACCTTCGCTACCTGGAAAGATATTCCAAAATGTAAAGATACTTCGTCTGATGCTGCGGCATAATGGATTGGAAAGGCTATCCGTAGCATGGCTGGAAACTCAGGAGACGAATTTAGTTGAAATATTTATAGTTGAAAATGACTTAAAGAGCATACCGTCGGAAAGTTTGATGAAACTGCAAAACCTTCAAGCAATCACTATACAATCGCACAATCTAAAAAGGATACCTGCCCTCACAGGAATGCCTAGATTGCGCTATATCAACGTCCAATCCGGAAGTCTGAATGCTGTGAATGAGCGCACATTTGAAGGTTTACCCAACGTGGAAAAGCTATTTATTAAAGGCAGTCCAAACCTTCAAATTATCAAAGAAAATGCGATCTATAATTTACCCAAATTAAAGAAATTAGAGATAACCAACTGTGGCATAAATATCATTCACATGAGAGCGCTGTCTCTTCTACCTATGCTGACTGAGCTTTCTTTTAGCGACAACAAAATAACGGATGCATCTATGGTCGGAAGAGCTACAAGAGATTTACCAGCTCTGTCTATCTTAAATCTTAATAACAACTTAATTGACAAATTAAACGAAGGAGCCTTTGTAGACCAGGGAATGTTGGCAAGCCTATTCCTGTCAAATAACAACATTAATGTAATACACCATGGAGCTTTTCATAGAGTTCCTAAGTTGAGAGTAGTAGATCTAAATTACAACAACATAAACCGCATTCATCCCGAGTCATTCCTACAACAATCTGGCAGTGGCGTAGAAGAATTAAATCTCATCGGCAATCAAATAACGCATATTTCAGAATTCAGAGCTTTGCTAGATGCATTACCTCGTTTGAGGTTTTTGGATATGAGTGAAAATTTACTTCAGGAAATTCCAAGAGGTGCTCTAAGAGGCCACCCGAGTTTGGAACGTCTACATCTAAATAAAAATAACATAAAGTTCATACAAGCTGACGCATTTATGGCCATGCCTGCCTTACGAGAATTGCATTTAAGTAATAATTCCTTGACTGATTTTAATGAAGGACCATTTTGGAATTTGCCCGCATTAAAGGGTTTAGATTTATCATTTAATTACTTCCAACGTTTACAACCGAAGCTACTCTACAATTTACCATCCCTTAGAAGAATTAATCTAAGTAATAATCAATTGACAATGATTGACCCGATTACGTTTATTGAGTCCCCGTTGCTAGAGTACGTAAACATATCAGGCAATGCTTTAGTGTCCATACATCCTGCGACTTTAAGAAACCTGGCTAGCCTCTATGAAATTGACGCAAGTTACAACCGACTGATGGAATTTGTCCCTGGACTGCCGAGAGGTATAGAAAAACTATATTTACAAAGGAATCAGATCACTAGCTTGCCAGTACCACCATCTCTAGACTTGGATCTACCGTCACTAAGAACATTAGATATTTCGAACAACGGAATACAAAAAATGCCCCGTGCAAGTATGAAAACTTTACATAACTTACGTAGGCTGTATATGAGACGCAATGGGTTAAGACAGATAGATCCGACGACCTTTGGAGACTTGGAGAAACTAGAGATGTTAGACCTAGGTGAAAACCAGATAATATCCGTTCACCCTAAAAGTTTTACAAAGCTCCAATACTTGAAGCAAGTCAATTTACATGGTAATACCATTGAAAATTTTGATTTTATGGCTGTACAAGACAATGCCGCATTATCAAAACTGGATTTTAGTAAAAATAGACTGAAAAGTATAAGTCCGAATATTGTAAATAGAGCTCTCGACATTGAAATATTGAATATCTCATCCAATAATCTTGTAGAGTTACCTATATCTCTGAATATGCTACCAAAACTACGTCTATTAGACGCCAGTTACAATCATATTAAATTTTTTGATGGCAATGCCATCAATAACATCCATACATTGAAGGAAATAAATATGGTGAACAACAAAGTTAAAGAACTACGTTCTGGTAGTTTTGAAGATCTGAAAGAGCTAGAAACTATACATTTTGAGAGCAATCAAATAGAAATCATCCATCCGAAAACGATTATTAATCTCCCAAATCTTGTTTCCATACATTTGAGCCGAAACCATATAATAGATCTACCGGATAGAGTTTTTTCAAATCTCCCAAAGTTAAGGATTATTGAGTTGCAAGGGAATCGGTTGCAGTACATCTCATTGCGGGCATTTGAGAACATCCCTCTAGTTCAGTATTTGAACATGAGTAATAATCAGTTGACGAATATCGATAATTCAGGACTCCGGCAACTAGCATCATTGGAAGTATTGGACCTGAGTTTCAATAAACTGAACAAGATCACAAGGGCTTCATTTCAGTATATGGAATGGCTGGTGGAGCTCAACCTAGACAATAATCTGATATGCTACATCGGTGGCCAGCCGTTCGACTTCATGCCGCGGCTAAAGGTGCTCTCACTGCAACACAACAAATTGTCAACCGTCGGCGAACCGGTATTTGCGAAGTTGAGAAATAATATCGCCATTTTGGATATTGATGGTAAGTTCTGCTATTTTCCTCTACTATACGAATGTGTAAATGGTGTAATGATGTGTCCAATTCTTTCATACTAATATTATAAATGCAAAGGTATATAGCTGATACAATTAACGGAAATAAAGCTGATATCGCTTCACGCTAAACTAATGGAACGAATGTGGACCATAGAAACTAACATTACTTAAATCATTTAATTTTCAGGAAACCCGCTTATTTGCAACTGCAGAATAGTTTGGTTAAAATCCTGGTTAGCGGAATCGTCCTCTATAGGGCCCAAATGTGCCGACGGAACCTACGTGAAGGGAATGCCGTTCTCGAGAAGCGACTGCGCAAACACCCCTACAGGCGACGAAGATTTGAGATCGTGTGTAGCCCTCGAAAACGAAGCACTACTCCCTAATTTAGCCACATCTCAAGTTTTCTCTACTATGGACAAAATAAAAGACTACACCCAACAAATAAAAAATAACTACCACATCAACAAACTTAACAGACCTTCTCCTGAAGAGTCAGAATATTTCTACGACGAATACGTCGACTATCCATACAACGAAACACTTATCGACGGACTAAACGAGATAAACGCGCAAAATAAAAATAAGTCACATTACACACCAGGAGACACGCCGACTCTTTATGCTGAGATGAAGAATACAACTAAGAAAAATCCCGCCCCTGATGCAGGTAGCAGCGGCTTTACGTTCTTCGGGATGCCTTTACCCACTATCAACATGGGACAGTTGCTTAACACGGGACGCAAGATAGACTGGCAAGAGAACAAGCAACAAAATCCTGCAGATAAATACCAAACACATGAGCCTCCAAAGTTTGAAACAGGTGGCTTTTCACCCATACTCCCAACTACAGCTACTGGTTTCAAACCAATAACAAACCCTGACATGAATGTGTCACACAATGCTGTCGCAAATGTGGGTGATGCAAAATACAGCGCCAAAGGCAGTGTGCAACACAGTGTTGTAGGAACATCAACAAAACCACCAGTAAACACAGTTCAGAGGAACTCTACACATCAGAAAATGAAGAGCGAAATTCATGAGATTCAAGCATTTTTGAATGATGATAACAGTACTCATGTAGCTTACAACAGAACTAAAGCTATAGAGGAACAAAAGATCGACCCTAATAACATCAGCAAGTACAATCTGATGGAATCTAATTTAACAGTGAATCACATAACGGAAAAAGAGGGCTTACTGATTACTACAGACACCAGCAATGACATGTCTTTGCAGGCCTGGCTGGAGACAAGCACCCAGCCATTCATAAACCCTACTGTGACCTCTAAGCCCCCTATAAAGAAACATATCGAAAATAACCCACCAACAGCACTGTCAGCCATTCTAGTACCAAACAATGAGGAATTAGCAAGAAGGAACTATACTAAAAGGCCAGCCACTATAACAAAAGTGACAATGCCTCATGCTGAGCATTATGACAATCATGACAACTATTTGCCGGTAATAAACAGAGAGGCTAAAACTAGGTTTTCTGAATTGCCCAATGTAGGGAATACAAAGACTAGACAGGCGGATGACAGAGACTGGTACTATAAGAATTACAATAACTCTAATTTAGAGCCATATGTTGCTCCAGGAGTGCACAACTCGGGCGCGGATATTGTTAAAGTTAAGATTTACATAGTTTTAGTTGGATTATGTTTGAAACTATATCATTAGAAAGTAAATGTGTTTCTTATTGAATAAAATAAAATGGGAAATTAAATTTTAAACTTGAGACTGAACATGGAAACATTTTGTTGTCATCAAAATTCTGTTGATATCACAAAGCAGTATACCTATTTAATACTACAGAGTAATTGAAAATTGAGAAAATCTATGAATATTTCCACACCTTTCTTACATGTTGCTATTTTGGAAATACTATAAATAAAGTATAGTATAACTATTCTGACTGAAACAGTTACAATATATTAAAATTTACTAACTAAGGCTAGGATGAGATTAGCAATAAAATGAAGATAAATACAATAATATTTGTATTATTTTACACATTAAATCAATCTCCTTACAATCATTCTAGGTATTCATTATCACAAAGGTTAAATAATTACTAATTACCCATTCTGTTCAAAGTGTTTCCTGAGCTTGTCCAAAGCCTTATATCTGTGAGATATTGTGTTCTTCACTTCCTTTGCTAGTTCTCCGTAAGTCTTGTCGTAACCCTCGGGTTGGAAGACACAGTCCCAGCCAAAGTCTCTCCTACCTCGTGGTTCAACAATTTCACCTTTTGTTATTCCTTGGAACAAGATCACTTCAGCATTTTCACTTTCTCCAGAACTGTATGCAAAAGTGCATATGGCTTGAGCAGACTTATCTTCCCATCCACCTAGTAACTTTGTTAAACCCTCTGGCTCTAATTTTTCTAGAAACCATTTGATGTACGGCCCCGGGAGACCTTTCAAAGCATTGTAACATAGACAGGTATCTTCAACTATGACGGGTCTCTTCAGAAGGCGCGACGCTTCTTGGCACTTCTTAATAGATATTTCATCAACTTCACCCTGTAGTTCTGGGAGGTCTAGCTTATGGCTGACCAACTCCAAAGGGAAGGTTTTACCCAAAATAGCACGGAGCTCTTCTAACTTCTTAGCGTTGCCGGTCACGAACGTTAACGTTCGTTGCGCCATGATTTCAGCGATATTTATGTAACAAGTATATGTTATGAGTGTAGAATTTTTCTTTATTGTTTAACGGCTTAACTTTATACTGTTCAAAGAAAATATTATTATCAGTAATGACCCAAAAAATAAAAATTAACCTAACTCGACTCGCACCTCGATTCGAATCGAAGTGACATTGACATGACCATTATGACATTGACGTTTGATTTTTGATGACAAATCAAACTGGGTCCTATTATTAACGCCGACTAAAAGATCAATGCAATCATGCAATAAATTAATGAATTTGAATACGTAAAAAAAATCTGCAGCGAACTTATTATTATTATTATGTGTACAAATATATAAAAAAAAGCGCACATGATGCATGGCTCCTGTGATAGAAGTTTCTTTGAACAAGTAATAGTGTTTTTAAGAGTATCTCGACTAAACTGTAATAGTCATAGACAATTTCTACTTACCATCGACAAGCAAAGCAAGATGAAGATGACTGTCAAATTTTAGTTGACTAGCGGAAAGGCATCGTTGTTGGCGAATTATTTATTGTGATTTTTGTTTTATCGCCGTTTCCTGAAGTACCTGCCTATCTTCAATATCATTTTAGTTGATTAAGCAACAGATCAATTTATTTTCAAGATGCCTAGCCAAGAAGTTGTGACCACAAAAGTGGTTGTTCATCCTCTAGTTTTACTTAGTGTCGTGGATCATTTTAACCGAATGGGTAAAATTGGGAACCAGAAACGTGTTGTAGGTGTCCTGCTTGGTTGCTGGCGAGCTAAGGGTGTCCTGGATGTATCGAACAGTTTCGCAGGTTAGTAACCTTTAGATATCTGCAGTCTCATTCCTTTCTCTAAACAACATAAAAAAATGCGTTTTCTTACCCAGTTACTGTCAACATAATGACTTAACATACTATTTTTTACGCTTTTAATTGATCTTTGTTGTTATAAGTTTATAGATTACAGACTATAAGGTTCCAATTTCCTAGTAATAACACAAAATGGGTCACAAAAGGATCACCAACTACATAATCATACTACAATTTCTCTCTCTCTTTTAACCTCCAGTAAAAAAAACAGAGTTCGGTGATTGGAGTTTTGATGCCACACTGGTGTATCAAATTGAAATAGTAATATGGATACACCTTTAAGCCCACAATACCTTTTAAACTGCTAGACTGCTGTTATTTAAGTATAGGTAATATGTTTATAAAATATACCACATTAAATAGCAATTATAGAGTGCACCCTGACTGGTAACCAAAACGCCAAACACTTTTCATGAAGTGAACTAGGTGTCATTAAAACTTTCAATTAACAGTTGTTTCATAATATTTCTTGTCTATTTTCCAGTTCCATTTGATGAAGATGACAAGGATAAGTCTGTCTGGTTCCTCGACCATGACTACCTAGAGAATATGTATGGTATGTTCAAGAAAGTGAATGCTAGGGAAAAGGTAGTGGGCTGGTACCACACCGGCCCCAAATTACATCAGAATGATGTAGCTATCAATGAACTGGTCAGGCGTTACAGCCCTAATTCCGTTCTAGTCATCATTGATGCTAAACCAAAGGACCTTGGTCTGCCTACTGAGGCTTACCGGGCTGTAGAAGAGGTTCATGATGATGGCAGTCCAACAACACGCACCTTTGAACACGTGCCCAGTGAAATAGGAGCTGAAGAGGCAGAGGAGGTTGGTGTTGAACATCTACTGAGAGACATCAAGGATACGACAGTCGGAAGTCTCTCTCAAAGAATCACCAATCAGCTGCTCGGCTTAAGAGGCTTACACTCGCAGCTGACTGAAATTAGAGATTATTTGCTTCAAGTTGGCCAAGGTTCCTTACCTATGAACCATCAAATCATCTACCAGTTGCAAGACATATTTAACCTGCTTCCCGACATTGCCAATGATAATTTCATTGACAATCTCTACATCAAAACTAATGATCAGTCTCTTGTTGTGTACCTGGCTGCTCTTGTAAGGTCAATCATTGCTTTACACAACCTTATTAACAATAAGATCACTAACAGAGATGCGGAAGAAGGCAAGAAAGAAGAGGCAAAGAAGGAAAAGAAGGATAAAGAAGATAAGGATAAGGATGAGAAGAAAACAGAAGATAAAGCGAAAGTTGATAAAAAAGATGAAAAGAAGAAGTAATTTAGAATGAGTGTTAGATTAAGTTGTTCGTAATGCTGAATTATTTTAAAATAAATTGTATTTACCAATTTCAAATTAGTTTTTTGTCTAACCTTAAAATATCTGAAACGATTATCATAGCGAAAAAAAAGCATTTTAGTATGATCAATTTTTTTTACATATTGTGATATTTACATTTTTTTTATCTTTAAATTATCTACTCGTGAATCATGACTATGATTTTATGCATTTTTATCATCTTTCAAGATTAAATCACATTGTGATCAAAAAGATTTCATAAATTAAAAACCATTGTAATCTATATGGTACAAATGCCGATCTAATAGCATGCACCAATCAAGTACTTAATCAATGTATGACAAACAATAGTCAAGTGTTAACATATCTCAAAATATGATAACTCGATAAGCGCAGAATTATCTGTATATCGTGTGATAAGGCTGAATTATTGATAAGTGGACAGTCTTGAAGCAAACATTATACAGGTAATGTAGTGATGGAATAAAAATTTTATATGAAGTGAATCTCAAAGGAGCGGTAAAATGGCAGACAGGATCCAATTATCGGTAAGTAACATCATATTTCCGAATTCTTTTGTGGAAGCCCAAAACCCATTTTAATATTCGTTATTTAGTCAAAGTCATGAGTTAATTAATACAATAACCTAGCTTGATGGTATATCAACTTAATGGATTTCCTGGAATTGCGTTTAATATTTTTGAGGCAATGTTTAGTAAGTATTTTATTTAACTAAACTAAATTATCCGAATCGTTTACTTAATCCAAAAAGAATATTTAACAGGATTTAAAAATATGTAGGGTAAATATACCTATTCTTGGCATTGGCACCCCACCCCAGTAAAATTAGGTAAGCTAAGCCGTGTTTATGTTGTTGTGCAATCCCAGACATTTTAATCTCTACTTTTATTTCAGATACTAAAATAACTGATCGATTAGCTATTTATAATTAACTACCAACACAATCATACTGTTTTTGTACTAATGTTGTAAAGGCGACGTCAAAGATATGTTAACATTTTTGCACCTTATTACAACGGAGTAAGGTGCAAAACTGTAAACATATCTTTGACGTCGACTGTGCTAAAATGACAGCTCATATGGGTGAATTTCATGTGAATTTAAATCCAAACACCTGTTTTTATTTTTTGTATAAGTAGTATTTAAAATGACAGATCAATCCATGATCAATCGGATAAATTTGGGCAATCAAACAGACGTTTTAGTATTTGGGATATAGAAACAATAAGCATAACATAAAACATGATTTTAAGGTATTTTGGGTTATAAGTCCAGAGATGTACAAAATGGTTTTAAAAAAGCATTTAAATACAAAATGCAAAATACTTTTCAGATTTACTATTTCAAATGCAAAATACCAAATAGTTTTGCGTTTTGTATTTCAAATGCTAAATGCAAAATAGGTATTTTCAAAATACTTTTTCAAAATAAAATACCTTTTGAGCAAATCTCAGATATTTTTATTTATTTTAGGTATTTATCATGAGAAATAGAGACACAATGCCGAGCCGAACAAAAACGTCTAATATCATGGCATGGCACCTTATGCATGACATTTTGGTCATATTTATCAGTACGCGTATCAATAAATTCTGTTATGGTATTAATAATAGTCCGTCGGTTCCTCTCTCTGCGGCCCTGACCACCGGCAGCTTGGGCCCTGCCCCGCTGCTGGCGGCACCCTAGGTTAGGTTTTTTATAATGTGTTTATAATATTTTTTTATATTATTTTTGTAAGTGTATTTATATTTTAATTTTATATACATATTGTAAAAAACCAACCTAAGAAGAGAAATAAATAAAGGAAATAATACCCACTTAAAATAATGTAAAAAACTAGACTAACGAAAAGAGAGCCATGGCTCCATTTTGTGACCTGTGTGGCCATTTATTTCGGTTGATTGTGCATCTAGTTCTTATTTTATTATTATTACACTTTTCTTTTATTAATAACAACTGGACTGGTATTGTTAAAAAGTGAAAAAAACATCACTTTTTATTTATTACGCTTTTTAACAATACCAGGGGGCCGATTTTTGAATTTCGATCGCTCGATTTCGTCACTCGAAAATCGGTGGAAAACGGTGAGATGCTGATTTTTGAAATACGAGCGATATAAATTGTGAATTTAGTGGTATTGACCACTAGTTTTTGATTCTATTAGTAGAATTTACATGCCTAGTAGTGGAGATATTACTGAACGAAATACACGAAATCGAGCGGTCGAATTTCAAAAATCGGCCTCCTGGCGCTGGCGCCAGGCGCTAGCAGGCGCCTCTATCGGTCAAATTCGGCAATACAAGCGTCATTCGTTCATTTCATTTTGTTTGACTGGTAATGTTGGCTAAACTTAATCACAAAGTATTTTGCATTTTGAAATGAATATTAAAAATGCAAAATACGTCTCGAAAAGTATTTCAAATAAAATACAAAATGGTTTTTACTAAAAGGCATTTAAATGCAAAATACAAAATAGGTATTTTGCATTTTGTATTTGCATTTTAAATAGAAGTATTTCAAATAAATCGCATCTCTGTATAAGTCATGCATAATTTTTGAATGCCAACATTTTGTAATTTTGGGATCGCGCTAGGCGATACCTAAATGATTCTGTGTGTACCTCATCTTTTTCACTTTTAAGTGTACTTACCTATGATTTTTACTATACCTTATACCTACCGTACCGACTAGTAACAATAATATATAGGTAGGTAATTATTTTAAATGATTCTAGGATCTAGTCTGGCTAAAACCAGAAAATGCCACAGAGTTTGACCTTCCCATAGCTGTGAAGATATTAAACAGTTCGGGCGACAGGATCCAAGTACGAGATGACGATGGCAAGGTGTTTTCCACATCAGTACACAATGTCCTCAAGCCTTTACACTCCTCCTGCGTTACGGGGGTGGAAGACATGATCACGTTGGGAGAGCTGCAAGAACACACGATCCTAAGGAACCTCCATGTGCGGTACAATCAGCAACTGATCTATGTGAGTAATAAGTTTTTGGCAAAAATTTAATTTTTGGTATACGCTTTTATTGCTGACTGTACTTTTCTTACGACAGACAACTAATACTCTTCGAGACAATTCTAAAAACCCCTAACACAATTAGGTTGCGTTGTTTCATCACAGAGTTCCTATGGCCACCTCCTGTCTCCATCATCAGATCAGCTCGATGGTACCATAATATTGCATTGTCACCCGACTTACATATGTATGCAAAGTTTCAGCTCAATCGGAAACCGGGAAGTGGATCAAATTTAACTTGCAAGATTCCATTACATCAGCGGTCGGCAACCTTTTAGCAGCCAAGGGCCACATAGTAGCTAACGAACTTGACACGGGCCGCACTTTGTTAATATTTATGACTTTATCAGACATTGTCGTTTGTCAATATTACATACAAAGTAGCCAGGGAGGCTCGCGGGCCGCAAGTGAGAGGTTCGCGGGCCACATGCGGCCCGCGGGCCGCCGGTTGCCGACCGCGGCATTACATAGTTACATACAGGTCGACCTAATAAAAGCGTGTTAAAAATAGTAAAATTCTTTTGTTCAGGTACTTAGCTGCCTACTGTGTTATGTCGACATTTAGGTAGTACATAGCTGTTTTCGATTTTGATTTTTAACAGCTACTATGCAGCAGCTATGACATTTCTACGGCAATTCATTTATCGTGACAGTGAAAATTTCAGACATACACCGGGTCGATGTTAATAGCAATCAACCCATACGAAATCCTGCCAATATACACAATGGATCAGATACATTTCTATCAAGAGAGAGGAATGGGCGAGATTCCGCCGCACATATTTGCCATCGGTGACAACTCATACAGAGAGTTGTTAGATACTGCGTCCAACCAGTGCATCGTCATCAGGTATAGAAACTTATCTAAACCTTACGTATGTTTTCTAATAGATATGAACCTTGATTTGGCTGTTGTAATTCAGTCGAGGAAGCTACTAGATATTAGGGTGTGAATTGCCACCGAACAGACTAGATTTTATATCAATTTTACATCGTCGTTACAGAATTTATACATATACCCATTATAAATTACTAAAATAATTCCAATTCAGCTTGGACATTACAGTATTTATTACTGACACATTCAGTTGATAAGAATTAAGTAAGGTGTGATAACTAATTTAAATTGACTTTCCGGTATTCAGGAGAATGATTAGATTACTTTTCTAGCAAAGAATGCAACTTCAAGATAAGTATTTACGTAATATAGTAAGTTTGTTGACAACTTTGCCGTCATTACTAAGGGGAATCCCAGGATTGGTTGAGGTTGCGGTAAACCTGTATAGTATTGAGATGTATTAATTTGTAATTCGAGCTTCACATATTTCTTTACAGTGGAGAAAGTGGCGCTGGAAAAACAGAAAGTACAAAATTATTGTTACAATATTTAGCAGCCGCTAGTGGTAAACATTCGTGGATCGAGCAACAAATCCAGGAGACAAATCCAATCCTTGAGGCATTTGGAAATGCTAAAACTGTCAGAAATGATAATTCATCTAGATTCGGCAAATACATCAACATATATTTGAGTAACAAAGGTGTAATTGAAGGCGCCAACATAGATCAGTATCTACTGGAAAAAACCCGTATTGTTTTTCAAAGCAAAGGTGAAAGAAATTACCACATATTCTATTCTCTGGTGACTGGATTAGCGGCCGATGAAAAAAAGAAACTAGAACTAGGTCATCCAGCCGAATACAACTATTTGAACTCGGGTAACATGCTAACCGCCGACGGTCGCAATGATGGCGTAGAATTTGCAGACATTAGATCAGCGTTCAAAGTTCTTAATTTCCCCGACAACGAAGTGTGGGGAATCTTTAGCCTTCTTGCAGCAATCTTGCACCTGGGAAATTTAAAATTCAAATCATTTAATTTCAATAATATCGAATCATCTGAAGTTTCTGACGCGGTGAATGCAAATAGAATTGCAGCACTCCTAGGGGTGAATAAAACCAAGCTCTGTGACGCCTTGACGAGGAAAACTTTTGTAGCACACGGGGACAAAGTGGTTTCAACGCTTACAGTGGCTGCTGCTGCGGAAGGTCGGGATGCCCTTGTTAAAGCCATATACGGCCATATATTCGAATATGTAGTCGAAGTTATTAATAGAACATTGCACAAAGACCAACAGCTGTCCAGCAATTCCGTTGGTATATTAGATATTTTTGGTTTTGAAAATTTCGAAAACAACAGTTTTGAGCAACTCTGCATCAACTATGCCAACGAAAACTTGCAACAGTTCTTTGTAAGGCACATTTTCAAGCTTGAACAGGAGCAATACGAGAAAGAGGGCATTACTTGGACTAACATTAATTACAAGGATAATCAAGATAATCTGGACATGATTGGGCTAAAGCCAATGAATTTATTATCACTCATCGACGAAGAATCAAAATTTCCAAAAGGAACTGATATAACACTTTTATCCAAGCTTAGTAACAATCACAGCAACAACAATTGCTATATTACTCCAAAATCAAGCCATGAACACAGCTTTGGGGTGAAACACTTTGCTGGAGATGTCACTTACCAAGTAAAAGGTAATGGCTCCTCTACACGATGGGCCAACGCAGGCCACTCCAAGGGACGCATTTATGCGTTAGAGGGAGCAAGTGATATTGCTATCTCATTCTACCGCATGGCTGCGTCCCTTGGAGTGGGCGGCGTTGGCCCATCGTGTAGAGGAGCCATAAGAAATCGTTGATATAATCAAATTAATTGGTATTTTGGTTTAAGTACTTATATCTACATTTTAATGACCTATGAAAGCAATTCCGAAACTATAAGTACCTGCAATCTTTGTTCTAGGCTTCCTGGATAAAAATAGAGATTTGCTGACAACAGATGTTAAAGAGATGGTTCTGGATTCTAGTAACGTATTCTTAAAAGGCTTGTTTGGTACTGAAGTCGTCTCTACCCAAAGTGGCAGTCGGAAGACGGTCTCACTCAGCTACAAGTTCAAAACATCTCTTGATGCTCTAATGAAAACTTTGTATGCCTGTCATCCCTTTTTTGTCAGGTGTATCAAACCGAATGAATTTAAAAAGCCACGAGTAAGTAACATTATATGGTGGTGATGCTAACACCACTTAAATTAGGTTAGTTTGTATTTTAAAATTTAATTTTTTGCAGGTATTTGATAGAGCTCTATGTGTTCGCCAGTTACGATATGCTGGCTTAATGGAAACAGCGAAAATAAGACAAGCAGGATTTCCGATTCGCTATTCTTATTCAGAATTCGTCCACCGGTATCGGCTAATCGTACCAGACATCCCACCGGCAGAGAAAACTGACTGTAAAAATGCCACAAAGAAGATTTGCATGGAAGTATTGAAAGATCAAGAGTTCAGGCTTGGCCACACAAAAGTTTTCCTCAAGGACATGCATGATGCGATATTGGAAGAGTTGAGGCATAAAGTGCTAATAAATGCAGTGATCAAAGTACAAGCCAATGCTAGACGATTCATTCACAGAATGAGGTTCTTAAAGATGCGACAGGCTGCTATCACGCTGCAAAAGCACTTCCGCGCTCGTGGATATAGAAACAGATACCTAGAAATGAGGAGAGGGTATCTGAGAGTGCAAGCGGTAGTTCGATCAAGAGAACTGAGAAAGACCTTCATAAACATGAGGAAGTTCTTTAGGAAACTTCAAGCACACGTCAGAGGCTTTCTTATTAGGAAACTTATTAAAGATAAAGGTCATATCATTAAGGCTAAGTTGGTGCAATTTAAGAAAGAAAAAGAAGAACTAGAGCGGTCTGGGAAAGCTGATACTAAAGGTGCTGAGGATGATTATGAAAAGAAGGTAACGGAACTTATGAGGTCTATCTGGATTGTTAAGGACGTTCCAGTTGAGAATCAGCGTCACAGCACAGCGGTTATTGATGACAGATATGTTGATGATGTGTTTGGATTCTTAAAGGATACAGCAACTCCGGCTGGTACTGTACGCGTGCCTAGATACGGAATTGTAAGTGAACTTTTTGTCAATGCAATTATCTGTTGATTATGTACCTATGTATCAAATATTCTAATACAATTTTGATTTCTTCAGACTTCTAAACCTGTAGTGTCAAACGTAATTCCACTCCCACAAGAACAAGAGGATGAGGAGGAGTTTGATGAATTCAACTTTAGAAAGTTTGCTGCCACATACTTCTTGGGCAATACAAGTCATCAGTATTCGAGGAAACCTTTGAAGCAATCATTGCTGGAACTCCCATCACCTATGGACAAAATGGCGTCACATGCTTTGTGGGTTACTATTTTAAGATTCATGGGTGATATGGCTGAGCCAAAATATGTGGATGATAAAATTGACAATGTTCCCGTTATGACCAAATTGTCTGACACGCTTGGTCGGGCTTTCCAGAAGAGCAAAGACTTTGAGGTAATTTTTACTAAAAATGCATATTATATTTACGAATAGGTATACATACATTGGTAACTATGTAATACACAATGATTATTTTTTTAAATATAATATCTTCATTTTAGGAACTCTTGAAATTAAAAGAAATGAACAATGGTAACGGTAGCAGAAACAAACTGATTCAAAAGACACTGAAACGACAGAACAAATTCAACGATGAGTTAATGATGAATTTGATGAAAGATGAAATTAATAATGATATGTATAATAACTGGTTGAATGCTCGAAGAAGCACTAACTTGGAAAAACTACACTTTATAATAGGCCATGGCATCATCAGAAAGGAACTGAGGTAGGTGGCAATGGTATATTAGCAGAATTTACCATGTATGGAAATTGTTAGTTGAATGTAAATTTAACATAAATAGCGTTTTGTTTCAGAGATGAAATTTTCTGCCAGCTATGCAAGCAACTAACCAATAATCCTTCCAAGGCCTCTCATGCAAGAGGATGGATCCTGCTCTCTTTATGTGTTGGATGTTTCCCACCGTCCGAAAAATTCGTCAAGTACCTTAGGTCCTTTATACGCAGTGGCCCTCCTGGATACGCTCCTTATTGCGAAGGAAGACTTGTAAGAACATTTAAAAATGGTCCTCGTGCTCAGCCACCCAGTTGGTTAGAGTTGCAGGCTACCAAAACCAAGAAACCCATCCTTCTAACTGTCACTTTAATGGATGAATCCACGAAAACTGTGCAGTCTGATTCAGCGACAACATCTGAAGAGGTCTGCCAACAGATTGCTGAAAACATTAACTTGAATGATATGTTCGGATTCTCATTGTACATTACTCTTTACGATAAAGTGCTGTCGTTGGGTAGTGAAGGAGAACACATTATGGATGCAATTTCGCAGTGTGAACAATTCGCAAAAGAGCAGGGGACGCCGGAAAAGAGTGCTCCGTGGAGGCTGTTTTATAGAAAAGAAGTATTCACCCCATGGCACAATCCTGCAGAAGATCCTGTAGCTACTAACTTAATTTACCACCAGATCGCTAAAGGCGTAAAGTTTGGTGAATATAGATGTGATGCGGAAAAAGATTTGGCCATAATCGCCGCTCAACAACACTACATTGAATACGGGCCTCGCATAGATCCAAATATTTTAAGAAAAGTTATTGTTAACTACATTCCAAATCACTTTATACAGTCCAATGATGTAGCATTAACCAAATGGGAACACCTTGTAACAAAAGCATTTGAATCTTCGCAAAGTATTCAGTCAAAGATAGATCCGTTGCGATGCAAAGAGGATATAGTAATATTTGCTAAATTAAAATGGCCTATGCTTTTCTCCAGATTCTTTGAGGCCATTAAAATTAAGGGAGAAATTATTAATAAGGATGTAGTTATAATTGCTGTGAACTGGACTGGAATTTACGTTGTTGACCAATTAGAACACATACTTCTAGAAATGTCCTTTGCTGAAGTTACCTACGTTGCTTACAATGCTGATAAAGATTATGACAACGTAGGGACGATAACGTTAAGAACGATACAACAGGAAGAATTAGTATTCCAAAGCGTAGATGCGAGTGAGATGAGTTCACTGATCATCTACTTAATTGACGGTTTAAAGAGAAGGTCAATATATGTTGTAGCTCAAAGTGATGCACAAGGTTACAGTGACGCTTCGTCGTTCTTGCAATATAAGAAGGGAGACCTTATAACACTTTTGCAAGATTGCACTGGAGAAACACTTATGAACGCTACTTGGGGACACGGAGCGTGCAACGGACAGGAAGGTCTATTCCCAACCGAGCAAGTATATATTTTGCCAACCATGTCAGTACCTTCAAATACAATATTAGAAATCTTCAAAAAGGGCAACATCACCACTGACAAAAAAGCGTCAAAGTACAATACTATTCAAAGAAAACGTATGCATACATTAGAGAAATATTCCAAAGAAAATTTTAGAGAAAATTACGATATAAATGCCACAGTTCGCAGCACATCAACTTTAATTACAGCTAAGAAGGCAATCACCGGTGACTTGTGGGCTCACACCCGTGATCCTATTCGGAAACCACTGCTTAAGAAATTATTAGGCGATGAAAAAGTTGAGAAATGTGCAGTTGCTATGTTCATCGGTATCCTAAAATACATGGGAGACATGCCAGCACCGAAAGCGAGAAACGTTACAGAATATACAGATGAGATATTCAGATCGGGTGGAACCGATGCCGGCTTGCGAGATGAAGCATATTGTCAAATCATGAAACAGTTGACGAACAATAGGATACAGCTGAGCGAAGAACGCGGATGGGAACTCATGTGGCTCGCTACTGGCGTCTTTGCCCCTGGACAGTCGTTAATAAAAGAACTGGTAGATTTCCTGAAGACTCGACCGCATCCCATAGCTAAGGAATGTCTCAAACGCGTATTCAGAATACAAAAGAGTGGCGCCAGAATGTATGCTCCATATGTGGTAGAAGTCGAAGCGATACAACACAGAAGCATGCAGATATACCACAAAGTTTACTTCCCAGATGACACGGATGAAGCCTTTGAAGTAGACTCTTCGACTAAAGCGAAAGATCTTTGTGAACAGATTGCTGGAAGACTAAATATAAAGAACAGCGACGGCTTCAGCTTGTTCGTCAAAATAACTGACAAAGTGTTCTCTGTTCCGGAAAATTATTACTTCTTTGATTTCGTACACGAGCTTGTCGAATGGATGAAGGCATCGCGGCCTGTCCGCGCCGGTAAGTTTACGACCCAATAGCAAGTCAAATGCTCTGATTTATGTATGAAATACTGTTAATTAAACTTACATTTTTCTTTCAGCTGGATCACAATTGCAGTTAAACTATCAAATTTTCTTCATGAAGAAGCTTTGGATCAATACAGTTCCTGGCAGAGACAAGAATGCTGACCAGATATTCTATTTCCCCCAAGAACTACCTAAATACTTGCGAGGATACCACAAAACCTCTAAACAGGATCTAGTTGATTTAGCCAGCCTTATTTACAGAGCACGGTTTGGAAGCGACCAATCATTGCTACCTCAAATTGGCCAGATGCTAGAAGAATTTATACCTCCTGACATGGTTAGGATACAATCGGCCTCATCATGGAAGTCGAGTATTACTGCAGCGTATTTGAAACATGGAGTTATGACTGAAAATGAAGCTAAAGAACAGTTTTTGAAAAAAATATACCAGTTGCCAACATTCGGAACTGCATTCTTTGAAGTCAAACAGACGTCCGACCCATCTTATCCTGAGTTGGTAATAATTGGGATCAACAAAAACGGTGTCAGCGTTATACACCCTCAAAGTCGAGTATGTATATCAAATTTAAATAAGGCATTTCAACTTTTGAACATTACTTTTTAAAACGACTGTGATTCAATTTAACATGGCCTCTTCTTGGTTTCAGGATATACTGGTGACTCATCCTTTCTCACAACTTTCGAATTGGTCCTCTGGGAATACCTTCTTCCACATGACCATGGGTAACTTCTTAAGAGGAACGAAGATTCTGTGCGAAACTTCTTTAGGATACAAAATGGACGACCTGATTTCATCATACATTGCCGTTTTACGCCAATCATTGAAGGAGAAACAATAAATTGTAAAGTCCCAGTCATATTAGCAACGACAAACAAATTAAACGTGTAGGAGAAATAAACATTGTAAGAAATGTAAAATATTTTTTTATTAACTAAGTAGCAGAACAGTTTGTGATTCTAAGTAGAAATAACATTTTCCAAATAAAAAATAAGTGGGCGTGGACAACTTTTCTAAGAAATAAGTAAAATCGCCTAATTATACATTATTTATAGCAAACATAACTGACTTTAATTTGTATATCTTTACCTTTTTTTATATCCCAGATAGTTCGATTGGCCAAATACACTAGGTACTATCATGGTTTTGTACTACATTTTGTACAAACAAACAAGACAAATAAAAACAAGCCTTCATTTGCAAAAAACTGGTCAACTGATAGTTGAAATAAAATAAAATAGAATGAAAATATTCACCAGTTTATTCGAGTGCCGGGAAAAGATACCTTTACCTCAGCAAGACCAAGATTATCTAGGCAAGTTGTTAAGCCCTCTCCACACATATAAAATTAATATTTGTTTAAATTTGAACTTTAACAGCTATCAATAGAGTTGCACTTTATAACTGCCATTATATGGCTTCGTATGAAGTACAGGTTGGGCTTCGTTTATATTTTTCCTATGACACAGATAAATTAGATGAAGCAGGCTATTTTAAAATAAATAAGAAAAATTATACTTAAAATCTCTTAGGACATATAGCCGGTCAAACCGCTTTGTCATTAGAAAAAGGCGCGAAATCCAAATTTTCTATGGGATGATTACCCTATTTTAACCTCTAGCCGCCCATACGTCAAATCTTGCCAAGCAAAATGAAATTTTATTTTGTCAACACAAAGTTCAAATTAGAATGGAACAGGAGACCTTTTTATAGGTCTCTGGGCGGCTAGAGGATATACTTGGTCAAGCAGATCTTGTCAGTAGAAAAAGGCGGCAAATTTAAAAAACTAGGCGCGAAGGGATATCGTCCCATAGAAAATTTAAATTTCGCGCCTTTTTCTACCTGCTTGACTAAGTATATTTACTCCTTGGATTACCCTTCACGATTACATTTTTTCAATTTACTGCTTTTTTTCTACTGACGAAAATGGCTTGACAGACTATAATATAAACACTTGGCTTTCAATTTTAATCATCTGGCAACATTGCTTTGTATCTGTCAAAACATGGTCAAAACCAAACCATAGATTCAACTTGCTGTGCTAACTGCTTACATTGTAAAATTTATTTATTGTTCTGTGTTCGCGTTATTGGAGAATAATTTGTAATTAATCAATTAGTAATATAGTACACATTTCGGGGTCTTATCAATTCATATTAAAATGCCAACAAACACTTCCATGCCAAGTATTGCTTTAGAAAACGGATTGGATTTGAGGTCTGTATTTTGATTTTATTTCCTTGAATTTTAATACATATTTTGCTAAATAGTAGTACTTATTTCATTACGTACACGGTATCTAGAGAACAGGTACCCCTTATAAGAAAATTTCCTTACTCTCGCCTTTGCAGCACTCGAGAAAATAAGTTTTTAATAAACATTATAAACTTTCAGACAACTATGCACAACGGGTTCAATACTTCACATAAATGACGATTTAGAAGAGGGCCATGGCTTAGAGACAGAGAGAGAAGATGCTAGAACTTTTGATCATATTGGGCAACCTGTGAAATGCTTAAAAACCTTAGAGCAGCAATTAACGTCCGTGGATTCAGATGGTTGCGTCAAGAAGAAGATTCTGGAACAAGGAGGTGGTTTTCCACTCCACGAGGGTTGCACGGTCCATATAGCATATACTGGATTCTGGGAAGACATAGAAGAACCATTTGATGTTCGGAAAATGCACAAGCCATTGGTAAGAATAATAAATAAACCTATATCACACATTTCTGTCACTGATATGAACTTTGTTTTCTTATATAGATGGATGCCGGCAGTTATTTATTCACTTCTCTTGCCCTTTGTGTCTTTAATATAATTATATAAGTGATACAACTACCCTTCAATAAAAAAGTGGCCAATGAAGGGTTCCATATTTAGGGGATTTATGACGTATTAAAAAAAACTACTTACTAGATCTCATTCAAACCAATTTTCGGTGGAAGTTTACATGGTAATGTACATCATATATTTTTTTTAGTTTTATCATTCTCTTATTTTAGAAGTTACAGGGGGGGACACACATTTTACCACTTTGGAAGTGTCTCTCGCGCAAACTATTCAGTAGTATGGGGAACCCCCAATTTTTTTGTTTTATTTCTATTTTTGTGTGAAAATCTTATTGCGATGGATGCATTCATAGAATACATCTACTTACCAAGTTTCAACAGTATAGTTCTTATAGTTTCGGAAAAAAGTGGCTGTGACATACGGACAGACAGACAGACTGACAGACAGATGGACAGACGGACAGACAGACAGACATGACGAATCCATAAGGGTTCCGTTTTTTGCCATTTGGCTACGGAACCCTAAAAATTACATTATTTTGTGCAGAAGACAATGTGTCTGTGACCTGCGGCGGTAGCACGGTCGCATATTTATCGCTTGTCACCATGCCTGTCACGTTCTAACAAGTATGTAAGTGCGAAAGTGACGGCCATAGTGACAGGCGATAAAAATGGAACCATGCTGCGCCCGCTGCGTGTGATAAGGATTTTGACCAAATTTTTTGTCATGATTTTGCTTTTTTTTCGTGAACTAGGCTTGAACACATTTTTTGGCCGCAACATACATATGAAAGGTTAAATTTGTGTAGTTATTACCAAAAAAACATCTGTTGTAGCAACTTCCTTTGCATGTATTATATATATTTTTATTTTTTAGGTAGTTGACTTAAAGGACAATGATTTGTTGCCGGGCCTACAAACTGCTGTGAACTCCATGCTGGTTGGAGAAATGTCAGTATTTCTCCTATCTTACAAAGTCATGTTCGGGGAGGTTGGGGTCCCGCCTCGGATAAAACTAAAAGCAGACTGTGTATTCTACATCAAACTCATTAAGAGCATTCTGACTCCGGTTGAAGGGTGAGATATCTTAATTTTATTAGGGATAAGTAAATAATAATAACTACTTATACAGATATTCTATGTTTAACTTGTGCTGCATGATGATAAAAGAATTATCTATATTATGTATTCTGTATGTTTATTAGGGTATCAGTACCTACCACATATATGTGGTGGAAAAAGACCACAAACTCTCTGTGAGTTAAATGCTAGCATCTTTAAATTGAGACTCGAAATCTTAAGTACAGATCTGTCATTCCATTTAGCTATTTTTTTAAATATAGCAAATCCAGTAATGTATTTCTATTTAATCTGTTTAACTTTTACTTCCTAGCTAAAAATATGTTTAACAATTTCCTATTTTAACAGCGATGTATTTATTTTCAGAGATATAAACTACTTAGAGCCCAACATGTTTCAGCGGGTCTTCGGCCAAGTAGCGAAACTCTACAGCTCTGGCGTAACCTTACACAAAACTAAAAATACAATGGCCGCAGTCCACCTATTCAGAAAATCTATAGCCATGCTGCACAAATGTCGGTTGGCTGATGAAGAAGAGGAAAAGAAACAAGAGAAAATGCTCGTAAAGTTATATTTGAATTTGGCTATTTGCTCTAATGCTCTGGAACAGCCGTTGAAGGCTTGTATTGCTTGCAATGAGCTGAACAGACTAGAAAACCTATGGAATAACAGCAAAGCTCTCTTCCAACATGCCAAAGCTTTACGTATGATTGGTCAGTACGATGCAGCAAAAAATAGATTGTTAAGAGCACAGAAGTTGTGTCCGGATAAAAATGAAATCAAAGAAGAATTATTATTACTTGAGAAAACTAGAACTATCTGTGATCAAAACAAATTGCTAGCTAAGAACTTTGTCCACCCGTCTCTAGAGTTAGTGAGCGAAGATTTTAAAAAAGAGGTAGATACTTTGATAAAGAATTTCAAAGAGAATGTCAATTTGTGCAAACTTACACTGCCGGGTGGTTTAAATGCGGAAGAAATAAAATATGTAAAGGAGGCTTGCGTAAGGGAAAACTTGTTTTGCACTAGAATAGAGAAGGACTTTGCATTAGATAAGACTAATGAGATAGAAACTGGAGAGAGTGAAGAGCCACTAGGTTTGTCAGTTTGCCCGGACAGCAATACCAGTAAATCATAATGGTAGGTATATTTTTGTATGTAAAGCATAATCATAGAGAAAAAAATACATAGATTGCTCACTCCATACATCAGTTTTGGTACCAAAAAGAATCAGAATCAGAAAAATGTTTATTGCCACAAAAAATACCTTATCAACTAAGTACAATATATAAAACTTAAATAATAAAAAGACTATTATTCTGCCCTGCTAAGCCGAAAAGCGCTATCTCAAAAGAAAATTCATTGCTAACTTATACTTTAGTTTCTATAGCTGAGAATTCCATTTTCAAAATCATTTGTTTTTGAGATAACGCTACTTGGCTTAGGAGGGCAGTATTATATGTTGTTAAGCATATGACTTTCCGGTCGGTGCTACATCTATTGTCAAGTACCAGTACTGATAATTCCTCTTCTCGATGCTAGATGTCGACACTGAAAATAATTGTCTTTTTGGTACCAAAACTGATGTATGAAGTGAGCACTCTCGTCTTACTATATTTCTCTATGGCATAATTAACTTTTTCGACGCCAACGACCGGATATATATCCGTCGCGGTAGGTAGAGGTTGATATTGATTCGACTGTCTTTATTCCAATAAAATAAGTAGTTTAAGTACTTTACTCATAAATATTCTTGTTTAACTAAGCTACTATAAAAATTCTATATTTCTACACAGACTAAAATAAATACTTAAAAATGTTAAGCACCTCTATTTCAACTACTTGACACCCTTATTTATCAGTACATTCCCTTCCGGCAAATAAGTCACGTTTGGAGACTTCGACAACTGATAAGCTATATCCTCAGCTGCCTCTATTCGTCGCAACTCCACCAACCCCTCGCCCGCTTTACCAAAAGACTTCGCTAACAAAATGGCGGCTCGGGAATCGCCTTCTGCCGTAATGACTGCCGCTTTTTTTTTCTGTTCCTCTTTTTCGACTATGAATCTCGCTCGTTCTGCGTCTTGCTGAGCGACCTGCTTGAGTTCCACGGCTCGAGTGAACTCTTTGCCGAATGTGAGGTGTGTGATTGAGATGTCGTCCAGTATGAGGCCGAATTGTTTCGCCCTTTCAGTTAGGGTGTCGTTTACTTTTTGAGAGACGATCTGGAACGAATAAAAATTTAAATTTACTTTTCTTAGAACTAATGTTAGAACATGCAACTCGTCTAAACAATATACAAGACTTTACGTACGAAATATTGTAAATTTATAGCATTTGTAGGTTTTAACAGCTGAAGTAGATGGCGTTGAACGGGCTCCTTATTCGGCTGTGAAGCCCTAACGTGGGCGATCCAGTAAACAGAATGTAAGGCGCCATATGCTTCAGCTATCAAATTAGCAGCTCTTTATGTCGTCTCTGTCCTTTTGTAGTTATCTAGGTACATCATCTGCCGACCTGGGGGCCGATTTTTCGATTTTGGATCCGGTCACTTACGGCCACATTAATTCTAAGGCCAAGTATTATGAACGGCCACTTCCCCGTTCGGCTACTTCCTTTAAGGGCCACTTACAAACAACATTCCCCGTAAGGCCACACTCCTCTAACGGCCTCTTACCCTTAGGGCCACTTCCTCAAACGGCCTTTTCCTCTTATGGCCACTTCCTCAAACGGGAACTTCTCTATATGACAACCTTCTTCGTAAAGGCATCCTTTTGAATGAGCACAATATCAATATATGATGATGGTCATTCACATTATAAACTTAAACAAATGTCATATAATAAGAAAAAGTGACTAAGGCCTCGGTGGAAAACGGCGAAATGCTGATTTTTGAAATACGAGCGATAGAAATTGGGAATCTAGTGGTATTGACCACTCGTTTTCAATTCTATTAGTAGAATTTACATGCCTAGTAGTGGAGATATTACTGAACGAAATACACGAAATCGAGCGGTCGAATTTCAAAAATTGGGCCCCTGATAGTGATACTCAAGGCTATAATGTCTAATTTCTCGAATAGGTATGTAAGAAAGGCAAATAAACGACATTTCGTAGGTCGAAGGTCGCGTTAGCCGGGTTAGCTTAGCCCACGGACTTGTATTATAAACAATTAGATAACAATAAGACACGCTGCCGTATTCGAACTTCAAGATATTCACAAGAGACGACACGTACTAGATCCATTCTAGATACGTTATAGTTTAAATTTCAACTAGTTCTCTTTTGCAGCGCAATTCGGGCAACCAATGTCACTTTTACGATAGATCGTGTTAGATATCTATTAGATGTGAATTAGATCTCTAAGTAATATCTTGTGGAAATCGTTCAAGAGTATCTCCAGAATCGCGGAAATGTCAAATTTGACAGGTTAGATCTTAAACATATCGTTATCGTATCTTGGCGATGTCTAAAAGATATCTAATAGATGACTATTACAAAATCCGAATCGGGCCCAAAGTCCTTACTTCTCTCTGCGTGATAAGCTCTTCAGCGTTGAACTGCGCCACAACTGCCTTCAGCACCTCGGACGTGATGGAAGGGAGGACCCTGTCCTCGTAATCAACTCCTAGCACTGTGAAGATCCTGGGCAGCTCATCAGGCACGGGTCTAAACAGGATGCGGAGGTTTATGTTCACGTTTTGTAGATCTGAAAATGTTTGTACAGTCGCCATCAGATATATCGGAGCGGCCAAGGCGCTCACCAATATCTGAACACGCCTCTATTGTCAGGGCGTTAGAGGCGTGTTCAGATATTATAAACACCTTGGCCGCTCCGATATATCTGATGGCGACTGTACCTAAGTCAGATTGGGAACGATAAGGTATACGTTTTCAATACAACTACTTTAGGACGTTGAGGTCATTAGGTTTAGGTACCTATTTATTAATGAAAGATTTATTTGAAAAATTGAGAACCAAATTGCGTGGTAACCTCATACTAGTACTAGGTGACCGACCGACAGCGTGACTAAAAGGTATCACTAAGTTAGATGTTTACCTTTGCTCCCGGTCAGCGTAGGAACGTTCCTAGGCCGCAACTTAATGTCAAAAATATAAGGCGTCTGCACCCAGGGAATGATGAAGTGGGTGCCCTCCCCCACCACGTGTTTCTGGATGCCGGTGAACTTGTCCATTATCACGGCTCTGTGGCCCCCGTCCACTGAAAGTACCGTGTTATATTGCATTTACATGATGGCATCATCTTCCTCTCGTTTATCCCGGCTTTTCGCCGCGGCTCATAGGAGCCTGTGGTCCGTATAGCAACTTATGCTAATATGGTGGCTATTTTACAAGACTCACTTATTTAGCAAATTGTGACTGCTAGTAGTAGGTACTGAAGTATAGGATATAGTAATATTATGTAAACTTTTCGGCTAATATCAGGTGGATTTTTCTGCATGAAAACGGACCTTTATTTCTGTAAAGGGACACAGTGTAACAGTAACCAGGCGTGGCTCACTCCGCGATTTCGTCGCTTTGCTACAGGTAGCTAAAAGTACATCCGTTCCGCCCCAATTTTGGGGAAAGGCATAATCCACCCACAAGCCACCTAGCGGCCATATCTGTACTGATCGTAACAGACGCGTTTTCTTAGAGAGTGAGTCTTCTGTACTTAGTACTATTATTTATTCTGTGCAGTAACTAAGTCAACCGCAATCGCTGAAGTAGGTATGTTTTAACAAGGGACCTATTAGATTGCTCTCACTCGCGTCGCGACATAGCTAGCCATCATATTCTGTACCTAATAACGTTCGAGAAAAGTAAGATGAGTATCTTACTTACTTTTTCGAAAGTCATGTCATGTCATTTTGACTGAAGTAGTCGAATATGTCCATTACGCACATTTTAAAAACTTACCGTTGAATAACGCACTATTGACGGTACCACCAATGAGGGCCATGCCCAATCCCACCTGTCCTAGCCGGTTAAAAATATTAGCCGCCATTTCAAAAATGTTCACTACACCTTACAATTTCTTTACTAACTAGATGAACGCTAATTAAGGTCTGATAACAATGGTCGTGTTTACATGATCAATCAAATTCAGCAGGCCTATTATGGATGGCTTTATCCACGTGACAAAATATCCGTCACCGCGCGATTGAAAGTGACGCATACTGTTTTATCACCCTGTCGCGCAGACAAGAACGACCATCATAGCCGTGTAGAAATACCTATCGGTGTAGTCTGCAGTGTCTGAGCTACCTACACTAACTCAAGAGTTAAGACTGGTGTCACATTATGATTCACACTATGTTAGCGAGCCAAGGTTATATAGGTACCATTTATCGTTATCTCATTATGGTGTCAATGTTTGGAAAATTTGAGCCATAGTTTACTGTCATTATATTTAGTAGCGGTGCGTAATTTGCGAAGGAGCTACTGATTGGACGTTACTTGTACACTTCGTTTATCTTTAATTTCTGATGGTGATATGGATGGTGGTGGTTTTATATACATTTGATTTTCTACCTTATTGTGATAATTATAAAGTCAATATTGCAAGTGATCTTGATTTGTAAAAAGGAACCGAACACTAGGGAGGTAATTTTATGTGGAGTGTCGCAATAGTAGTTTGTGTTACAAGGGATCAAAATGATATATTTCCGTCAAGGGCGTACATTGAATCCTGAATGAAGCGATGGATTCTACAATAGAATCCCGAACGTAGTGAGGGATTCTAAAGTAGAATCCTGAGCGCAATGAGGGATTCAAGTGTTAACGCCCAAGACGAAATAATTTTGATACCGTGTGACACATACAGCTTTTCACATCAATTATGAGGAAAATAAAAAAATCTTAGTGTTGACACAATTTGATGCTTAAACAGATTATTTAAACTAAAAAAATAATGTGCAAAATAATGTAAAAATAGTGTGCTTGAACAGAAAAGTGCCACTTTGATCCCTCCTAGCAGGGAGGAAAAGTGCCACTTTGATCCCTCCTAGCAGGGAAGAAAAAGCTCTTTTCTGAATAGGTGTGAAAAGTTAATTAAATGGGGTTGGCCGGTCGTAGTATTTAGTAGGTGGCGCCATCATAGCTTGCCCTGTCAATCCCTAGAATTGTGTCAAAGTTTTGGTTATTTAATGACCGATTTTTTTAAAGCCAAATCTCATAGAAAAGGGTGCAAGCTATGATTGAACTGTTTTTTTACCCTAAACCGCCATTATCTGCAAACTGCGCCATCTAGAGTGAGTAAAGGTTATAAACCTCGGTAAGTTTTTGTTTTGCGACTGGGGCTATTGCATAGTAAATTACAAGCTTTTAATTTTATTGTAAAATCACTAATAGTCTTCTTCTCTCCTTGCCTTTATCCCTATTCGGGGTCGGCCCCCCTAATACATTGTCGCCATAGTTGGCGGTTTTGCGTCGTTTCTGGGTTTATTCCCAACGTCTTCATATCGTTGGCAACGGTTCTGATCCAGGTGGCAGGAGGGCGTCCTCTGCCTCGTCCACCCTCTTCGATGGCCATTACTTTACGGGTCAAATGTTGTTCGTCACGCCGCATAACGTGCCCGTACCATCGCAGCCGCGTTTCCCTCAGTTTAGAGGCTACATCAACAACTTTGAAGGAACCCCGGATATACTCGTTTCTCACTTTGTCCATGCGTGTGACTCCTCCGGCCCATCGGAGCATTTTTAACTCGTTTACGTGCAACTTCTGGGTATCGTCTTTTCGCATGGGCCAGCACTCCGAGCCATACAGCATAGCGGGCCTTACAGCTGTTTTGTATATCCTGCCCTTGGTTTTGATTGGCATTGTTGAGTCACAAAGAACACCGGAAAGAGATCTCCATTTCAGCCAGCCAGTTCTAATCCTAGACTCGATGTCTTTCTGAATATTGCCATTGGCATCTATTACTGAGCCTAAGTATTTAAAACATTCTACTCTTTTTAGCGGAATGTCGTATATTGAGGCCGTGCCAGTTTGTGCAGCAGTAGAGAAGTTACAACACATATACTCCGTCTTTGGCTTGCTTACTCTGAGTCCACTTCCTTCCAAAGCGTTACACCACTTTGTAAGATCAGCCTGTAGCTCTGGTAACGACTCCGCTATTAAGACAACGTCGTCGGCATATAATAAATTCCAAGGCGCTGGTTTTTGTATATGTTCAGTTACAAAGTTTATAACGATGTTAAACAATATCGGACTTAACGCTGAGCCCTGGTGTACGCCCACTCCGACTTCAAACTGGCTGCTCGTACCTACAGGTGTAATAATTTGGGTTTTTATGTTTGTGTACATGTCCCGTATGAGGTCTATGTAGTATTCGGGCACATTCTGAGCCCTCAGTGCTTTCCAGATTAGCTGACGCGGTACACGGTCAAAAGCCTTTTCAAGATCGATGAAGACTAGGTGAAGATCTTTTTTTAGTGTCTTGTACTTTCCACTGAGTATCCTGATTGAATGGATCGCGTCCGTTGTACTGGCACCACTTCTAAAGCCGCACTGGTTGGGTGTGATGTTAGTTATCCTACTAAGCCTCTTTACAAGAACACGTTCCCACATCTTAAGAGCATGAGATGTTAGTTTTATAGCCCTGTAATTTCCACATTCCGCAACGTTACCCTTATTCTTGTAGAAAGGGACAAGATTACTAAGTCTCCACATGTCTGGCATTTTTTTGGAATATAAGATTTTGTTAAAGAGTTTGGTCAGCCACGCTATGCCACTGGGTCCAAGTTTTTTCCAATATTCGGCTGGGATTTCATCGGGACCTGTGGCTTTTCCGTTCTTCATACCGGAAAGGGCCGCCCTAACTTCCTCAAGTGATATTTCTTCAACTGGGCCCAGAGTATACGGTAAAGGACTCGATGTTTCCTGGGGAAATTCTTCATTAAACAAAGTCCTATAATATTCATGCCACCTGCTTAGTATGTCTTTATCATCTGTTAAAAGCTTGCCTGTGGAATCGTTTATAAACTTTATCTGCTTGAAATCTTGAGTTTGTTTATGTCGCGCTCTTGCAATTTGAAAAATGTCTTTTTCATTTGTACAGTTTTCTAAACGGCAAATAAGTTCTTCTTGTGCCTCTGCGCGGGCAACGGCAACACTACGTTTTGCAATTTTCTTAGAAAGTATATAAGTTTCTTTGTCTTGATCTGAGCCAGACTTTTGCCACTTTTTGAAATTTTCCTTTTTTGCTTCTAGGTTTTTCTTAATCGATTCGTTCCACCAGCTTGCTTCTTTTCCAATATTAAGTTTTGCTTCTTTTCCAATATTAAGTGTAAAATCACTAATAGTATTAGCTTGTATTTTATTATGCAATAAGCGCCTCAAGTCACTAAATTATTATTGTCTCTATCGATATGACTGCTGTTTAAAAAGGAGCGTCAAATAAAAACAATTTAGGTCAACAATTATAGTTTAATGCGTAATTAAGTTTACATAAAACTAAAACGTGACTACATCTATTGGCGGAAATAAAGCATTCAAGTCTTCCAAATGCATATCCTTACAATTATTTGTGTAAATAAAGTCAGCAGCAGAAGTTGCTAAGCGGGCGAGGTGTTCAAAATTACCTTGACGCGCTCTTATACTCCTTAACAATAAAGTCGCGTCATGATCATTTTGAACAACTCGTCCGCTTAGCAACTATTGCTGCTGACTGTACAAATGCAATTGCACCAGAACAGAGTCCCAAAAATCCTGTACATTATTATCAACAGTTGCATGTTTATTGAGTTTCATTCCAAATTCGATTGATTCGGTGAGATTCATTGCAACCTAATATCATAATATCAACCACAAGACAACTTCAATCTAAATGCCAGGTTTACTTAGTGTTAAAAAAACTGGAATTACAATTTTAGCATACCTACATTTCATGATAAGTCATTTTGTGATCTTCATGTATAGGTAATATTTGGATAACTGTTACCATGATTTGATGACATTTGTTTGCAACAAAACGCACATCTCCAATATCAGTATAATAAAAAAAAAAAAAAAAAAAACACGAATTTAAGATAGATTTTTGGAAGAAGCCTTCACCGCATCGAATTTGGAACAGAACGCATGGCACTAACAATTCTACTGCGGAAGGTTGAGAAGGACATTCTGTCCCGCCGGTAGGTAGGTGACGTTGCGCGATTTGGATAGCTGGTAGGCGATGTCTTCCGCGGCCTCGATACGACGGAGTTCCACTAGACCTTCACCAGCAGTGCCGAAGGACTTTGCGAGTAGGATAGCTGCTTGGGCGTCACCCTCCGCGGCGATGACAGCAGCCTTCTTCTGCTGTTCAGCCTTCTCGACGAGGAAGCGGGCTTTCTCGGCGTCCTGTTGGGCGACTTGTTTGAGCTCGACGGCCTGTGTGAACTCCTTGCCGAAGGTGAGGTGGGTGATGGAGATGTCGTCGAGGATGAGACCGAACTGACCAGCTCGCTCGGTTAGACTTTCGCTCACTTTTTGTGAGACTACCTGGAACCAGAAAGATGATCATTTTAAATTTCAAAATATTACCATCAATTTTAGGAATTGCATGTAGTTTGATATTTGCTAATAAACTAATAACTAATGTTTAACTGAAGCGGTTGGTAAGAAGATATTATGCATGGTCAGCTATAGAGTGGTTGAAGGCTTAGCAGCACAAAGCATATTTGTTTTATATTAGGTATGTAAAGATATAACTTTTAGTTCCAAAACAACCTTCTACAAGAAATGTATGAGATAAAGACAAGTGGTAGATCTGTGTATAGTAGGTATGGTAAGCCTAATTAATTTCAAAAGGGTCACATGGCCTAGCCCATAACATTATTTAAGAATCATAAGATCAAATAGGGCAAGTTTATCTGTCTAAGTATATAAAATAGTCAGCGGTATTTTGAATTAATAAGATTTATTAGCCTTTTGTATGCAGCTGTATTTTTTTCGCTACTATAACAAATACATCCTTAAGTTGAACACAGAAGTGCATTGATCAGCGCCCAAGCATAGCACAGGTAAAGCATAATTTGAATTCCTCACCTCTCTCTGTGTGATAAGTTCTCCGGCATCAAACTGTGCGACAACCGCCTTCAGGACCTCCCCAGTGATGGAAGGCAGCACCCTCTCATCATAGTCCACACCCAGGATGGTGTAGATCTTGGGTAGCTGGTCGGGCAACGGCCTGAACAGGATACGGAGGGTGATGTTCACATTTTGGAGATCTGGAAATGTAAATACAGGATCAAATATTAATAAAAATGTAATTAATAACCTCTATAACCTAGTTACGAAACTGGAGGTCCCGGATTCATATCCCATTAGGGCATTTATTTGTGTTTGTCACAAATATTTGTTCCTGAGTTATGGATGTTTTCTGTGTACAGTGTAAACTCCTTATAACAAAACGATATAGCAAATAACTCTTTATAACATACAAGTTGACTGACTATCTTAGTATAAAATACCTTAGTTTTCTTCACTCAAGCTACAAGAAATAAATTTCCAGACAATTAGGTAATTCAAAGGACTAGTTATAGTAAATTGGGGATATTGGCAGACAGTTGCAGCTGCAGATTGATAACCATGAGACTTGATTACTATGTATAGTTCCCAAATATCTGAGCATGCCTCTATTGTCAAGGTGTTGTGCTAGTTCAGATATTGTAAACACCTTGACCGCTCTGATTGTATTTTTGCCATTTATTTAATTTTTAGTGTATTTTGAATTGTACTATATGTATTTTAGGAATAAGGAAATTGTATACCGTTAACCGGTTGATTGTGACACTCACCAATCTAATAATTTTGTAAAATCTGTAAACTGACATGCACAATCTGACAATAAATGATTACTTACTTACTTACTATCTGATGGCGACTGTACACAGAACAAGCCATCTCACAAAGAAGTCGACTTGTGAAGCAGCTCAACTATCTAGACAAGTCTTGGCCGAGGGAAATATGATTGCAATGCTTTTATCAAGGTTTACACAGAATGAGCTGCTTTGCAAGGTAATTTCGATAAACCCACCTTTGCTGCCAGTGACTGTGGGCACATTTCTGGGCCTGGATCTGATGTCAAAGATGATGGGCCGCTGCACCCATGGAATGAAAAAGTGTGTGCCTTCACCCACCACTAGGTTTTTGACTCCAGCAAATCTGTCGAAGATTACAGCTCTGTGTCCTCCGTCAACTGAAATAAGATATTGGGTAGTGTGAGTTTACAATGAAGTTTCACAAATAGATATGTTTGCAACTGTTTTTTTTTTTACAATTAATTTATATGGTAGAATTCCTAAATATATACATGATGTTTATGGTATATTGTGTTATGTTGCCATATTGTGGTCGTAAGGTATATAATATACCTTATAATATGTACCTTAGACGGCTTAGACAGACTCTTAAGTATAGGTCCAGACAGGGTTCAATCTGACTTTTTGCAGTTCACAGTTGTTTCAATAAGAAGTGGTCAACAAATTGTTTATCACTTTGGTATTGCTTCCATAAGTTCCATAATACTTTATTATATGCTTGACAAGTATATAATTATAAGTCCAATGATAACAGTATAATATACATACCATTGTAAAGTGCAGAGTTGACCACTCCACCAACGAGAGCCATGCCCAGGCCTACCTGGCCGATGCGGTTAAATAGTTGAGCAGCCATATCTGAAAAGATTAGATGCAGTCGTGAGATGCTGTTAAGTATAAGCAAATTCCATTGACGTATAATATCTAAGGACGGGCTAATGGGGCACTAAACATCGTACTAGTTCAGCGGTGCTACCCACGAATTCCAGCCAATCGTGCAGTCTAACGCGACTAGTTGCGACCAATAGCGCGCGTAATGCGAACTCGTCAACCAATCGCGCGCGTGATGCGAACTCATCAACCAATCGCGTTGTAGCGATTTCACACCGCTGTACTGGCCCCTGTCATGCCTCATTATTATTGCCCGTAAAGCCAGTCCCTAGATATCTATGTCAATGGCAAATTCAGTTGGACGCTCAGTTATTATTATGGCATCTTTATTAATTATTGCACCAGCTAAGATTTCAGAAATCTACATTTGTAAGAGCACATATAGCTTGTTTAAGTAACAGTAACTGATCCATTTAAGTATTTTTACTCAAATAAACGTAAGAATATTAAAATTATCTCGAGTTTTCGACCATCGCACATAACCTCAAATTTAGTAACAGGACTACACAACGATTATAATGTAACTTTTCACTCTAACTCACTTTGTTTTATTACGTAAACTTACAAATTTTGTTATTATATCAGTTAATTAATGGTAATACTCCGAAAATAATAGTAAAAACCTCAAATGTCTTGCACAACTTTTTCGTACGACAGGCCGACGACCGAACCACAGACTAGAGAACACTGACATAAACTTTTTTTCACGCTTACGCTACAGATTGGAATCTTGTGAATTGGGCAATATTCTGAAACACACCAACTGGTCAGTAGAAAGAGGCGCGAAATTCAATATTTTTATGGGATGTCAACTCTTTGCACCTACATTTGAAAAAACCGCCTATTTCTACGGTCAAGGTCGCTGTGCCAGAGTATAGTTTGGCTAGGGACTGTTTAATTTCAAACATAGATAGAGATAATCATTCTGTCTTTGTCTTACGCTAGTACTAGCACCAAAAAAAAAGGGATGAGTATAGTTTTATTTTTCTTATACATATATATTTACTGATGAATTGGGTTTGCCAGGCTATAAACAGAATCCCAAATTTTACTTCAATTTAATTGAAAATAATCATTATTATTTATAAGTTATAGATGGTCAACCAAATCTTGTCAGTAGAAAAAGGCGCGAAATTCAAATTTTCTATGGGGCGATATCCCTTCGCGCCTACATTTTTCAAATTTACCGCCTTTTTCTACTGACAAGATCTGCTTGACCAACTTTAGCAGTGTTACAATTATGCTGACTCCCACACTAGGCATACCCTAGCCCAAAGAGTATGCCTAGCCTGTGCGAACGAACTTCGTGGTTGGTCATCGGGCTTATCGAATATCGGGTGTTGCCCAAAAGCTGGCTCCTGTGAAAGGAGCGTGAGGGACCAAGCAAAACCTATATTTATAATCCTGCTGTTTTTTCATAGCAATGGCATATACTTACCCTTTTAAATGTTCTAAGGAAGGAACAAAATGCAGCACGAAATTTTCGGCAAATAGGGCGAGATAAATGATTGAACTATAGTCAAGGGTAGACTTTTTAAGATCAACAACCAACCCCACTGTTTAGATATTCTGTTTGAACTACTTATCCATTAAATTAGTGATTAAACCACCAACGGTTACGAGACGGTAATTGTACGTAAAACAAACAAACAAACTAGCAAGTAGCAATGAGGGATAACCGGTGTGCTGGGGGTCGGCCTGGGTGGCGCAATTATGCAATAACTCCCATTACAACAAACTGTTGCTTGGATCGAGTAGGTACCTACTTGAAATAAGTGTGTCAACGCTAACAGATGGTTTGTGAGATACTATCGAAATAAATCCTTAACAGAAGATACGTAACTAAATGAGTTACCTACTCTAGTATATGTAGTTGCAAACTAGCGTACCTGCCTCTGGCCAGCCGTATAGTAAGCGAATATCTACCGTGGAGCACCGTAGAATGGTAGATTATTACCTAAAGATTCTTTTAATATGTTGCTGATCCTATTATGCATAGTACCTACCTACCAGTACGGATATGATGGTCGTTCTTGTCTACGTGACAGCGTGATAAAACGGTGTCCGTCACTTTCTTTCCCACGGTGTTAAACAGTGACAGTTATTTTATCACGTGGATAAAGATGGATAAAGCTATCCATAATAGGCTGGCTGGAGTCTAAAATTCACTAATATGTTGACAGCTTCACAGCTAAGGACCGGACCAATGCATAATTATATATGTTACGCGCTGTTAACACATTGTATCCTCGGGAGTTCTTGCAACCTTATTCAACACCTTATCCTTATATTCACACTATATCATCATGTGATATTATCAGGGCCGGATCTAGGCCCTAGGGTAGAGCGAGTGGAGCGGTCGCTCTAGGCGCCGGATGGCAAGGGGGGCGCCAAAATGGCAATTAAGAAAAAAAAAAATTTAAAAGACGCGAGTGTGGCGGGGGCCCAAAATAAGCTTGAAAACTTCAACGAAGGGCGCCAAAACCCGATTTCGCTCTACCCTAATCAAGGGCTCGGGCCGGCACTGGATATTATTGTTATTATAGCCTTGTTTCTGTTACGGAGGTACCTACTTCTTCAGCAACTACAGCGTCTCTGTAGTGAAATGTCTTGCCAATTGATAGACTTAAGTATTTATTTTGTTTGAAACTAAACAAAATAAATACTTTAACTCTAGATTACGCATTTTGGGCAATGATTAAAAAAATCTCAAAAAAAGTTTTTCACGTGAAAATTATCGTTACCTACATTAGATACGCGACGCGGTGTGAACGAACCTGCCGACATTGTTCGCCGAATGTCCTCTGAATGACGCGGGCGCATGCACCTTATTTATGTAACCCCGCTGATAACAGAAAAATAATTACGCGGCTAAGCAGGCGAGCGTTTCATCATATCATTTCATATGTTGTTTTATACCACGTCGGTGGCAAACAAGCATACGCCCGCTTAATGGTAAGCGGTCACCGTAGCCTATGGACGCCTCCAGGGTCGACGTCGACGAGATGCGCTGTGGGCGAAGGGCGAACTCAAAACGAAATTAAGCTGTAAAAGACTAAATGCGGCTCTTTGGTCATCGATGTAGTCGTCAGACGTCAGAAAATGATGTTTGGCAACTTTGAGCAATACGAGTGACTATAAACAAATACAGACCTTTTTAGTACCTACATATCTGTGAAAACTCGTAATTTCTCAGTTCCGGTTTCCGGCCATACAACATCGGTAAAGGGAGCCCAAAGTGGTATTAAACACAGAAAATTATTAAGTACTAGTTCTGTAGGTATAACGTTGTCTTATGTACACACAGTTGCCAAAGGACATACCCACTTTACGAATGGAAGTGGGCATGCACTATTGCAGCTTGCTGTACACTTTGTCGAATTTAAACCTACGCCATAGTTTCTCACTGTGACATTCAAATAAATATGCAGCATTTCAACCGCCCGTCTGCATTGGCGAAACTTTTAGATACTGGACTCTTATTTATTACCACAACAACACCTTACGCTTAACAAACACAATTATTTTATTCGTGGATGACCAGTGCCATTATTAACTCTCAAGATGCGTGTACCCGAGATGAGGAAATGTTGCTTTTGCATCCCTCTACCTACGACCGGGCATAATATTGTGCGGATACGTCAATATTGTAAGTACATAAAAAAAGTTGTGCGTGTCCGTGCGCGTTGGAGGGTCTGCCACCTCGTGGCCTGAATCGGAAACATATGTCCACATGTATATTGCCAAAGCAAGTGCTACCATCTACCGTTCTCGTCGGTATGTTTCCTTGTGCATTGTACATATTAGGTTCTGCCATCTTGTGGGCTACATCGGAAGCATAAACGACACATTTACGCCTTGCGCCAAAAATCTGACAGCTCCTGTGCTGCCGCCTATAGTTCATACACGGGGCCTATATCGTAAATTAAGAGAGTTAAGTGTCCGGCGAAAGGAAAGGTGAAAGGGTCAAACTGCTGGGAAGGGAATCGTATTGTTACCTACTTTATAATTTATAATAATTTGCTACCTACTTTATAAAATGGGTTTCAGTTTTGTCATCATGATTTTCTGCCCCACAGGCGTTCTCTATACTCGCGCTATCATGCCTCGTGGTCAATGTGGAGCTGAAGAAAAAAATGGTAACCAACGACGCGTCCATAGAGGCGATCACTTCCACGGTTCTGTTCTGCATTCTGGGCATGAGCGTGCTTTTGAACGTGATGCTGCTTGTGGCTGGTTTTCAGGTAATTATTAGAAAAGTACCTTTAATACGTTTGATTTTATGATATCGTTATCTTTATGATAGGTATAGTTATGGTGGCGGCACGATCTTGACGTCTTTCGGGAAGATTGACCTAATATTGCCATAGAACTCGTTCTATAATACGCGTGGAAGGAAGAGAGGGAGGTCTTTGCCCAGCAGTGGGACACAACAGACTAACAAATAAATAAATATAATAGGTATCATAAGTCTTTCAAATCTATTCATAGGAGTTGGATTTAATATTTAGCATTTATGACAGTTTATCATCTTACAGATGTTGGAATCTCTAAGAAGGTCATTCATATTTGTTCAGCAATGTTTGTCTGGTTGTGTCTCGCCTTTTTGTCCCTACCCAATCTACCAATACCAACCTAACCATGAAGATAGGTAAATACAGATACACTTGAGAGAAACGAAACCGTGACTTCAAAGTGTTGAACGTCCTTGAGTGTAGGTACATTAATTGCTCACTTGAAAGTTCTATTGTCATCACGAATTGCAGAAAGACATCCCGATGCTTCGGTTGTATAACTACTTCGCGCTGGTCACCACGTTCGCCATGCTGATGCCAGCGCTGGTGCTGCTTTTCAGGCTGCAGTACGTTGAGTGGTGGGCAGCCTTCGGCGCTATAGGTATGTCTGCAACTTCTTAAATCCCGCTTTGCACTGACCGTATCCAGTTTTGGGTCGAAAATAGGTATAATAGGTATGTCGCAGATTTTATAGTGGGGGGCTCCAAAAGCCCTTCTTGGGCCTTCAGGCGTCCCTTGTGCATACTGACGAACCATAACCTGTGCCATAACCAAACATGACCAATAAAATAAGAGCCAATTTAAAATTTTTAGTTCCGAAATTGCTGGCCAGTGAGCTTAATGTTTTAGCGTTAATTGTTTAAAATTCGAATAGAAATTGTAAAGTTCCCTTGCAGACCTCGCATCTAAATATATTTGGTCATTTAAAATTGAATACGGATTAAATTCTGTGTTGCTATACTTCGTTTTTTTTAGGATTAGAAATTTGGTAAACAATCTTGATGTGTCTTTTAATTGAAAAACGCATTTTAAAAATAAGTTACGGTAAATATGTAACAATTATGAATCTAATACGATCTTTTATAGTCTTCTGCTTTCATAAGTAATTAGTTATTGATTTTTAAAAAGTGTTTTCAAGATGTGTCATCAAGATTGTTTACCAAATTTCTAATCCTAAAAAAAACGAAGTATAGTGTTGCTACCTTAGGACTTGCGAATGATAAATTGATAATATTTTGTTTAGCCTATAAGACCACGCCGTACGTTGAACGACGCATTGATATCTTTATCATATAAATTTATAATTACTTAGAGTTTAACCTAATGTAGGTTAAGTATTGTGTGTGTAATGTTTTTGTATATTGATACCTAAGACCTAAGAGAAAAATATAGACCATATTTTATACTGAGGTACATATATATTTTATGTGAGGGACTGTGACTTGTCTTGTCTTGGCTCTATGATATTGTACCTACTTACAATAGGTATAGGTACATACTTACTGTTTTTTTCAACCCTTGGCCATAAATATTCCGCAAGATGAATATATGTAGGTGAAAATGTACGATTTTTACTATACTTAGGACCAATCTCGATATCACGAGATAAAACTGTCAGTTTCATACATTTCACCAAGATATCGAAGTTTTAGGACACCCAATTTTCGACTTGATTTTAATTGACTTGATTGTTTGTTACAAGCTTTTATTGTAAAAATCCGTTTAGTAGATACCTGTGTCATCCTATACTAAAATCTAGTAACTATAGATGACTAGTATGACTAAGTGAAAAATACTCTATATATGTATATTATGTGGTATGTGTCAAAACGGTTACATATTTTGTTTCGGTTACAGCTATGCAATGCTACGTCATAGTGCTGGTAAGAAGCGAGGTGATACGGCTAGAGATGAAACTGTTCAACCGCGGCCAGGCGACAGCACGCACCGATCACGTCATCAATGTTCCTGACACTGACACTTTAATATAACGTAACCAGTATAATATTTACAATTAAATATGATCTTTTAATTTTACGATCACTTTGGGTACTTATACAGGTTGGATTTCTTAAATGGGGCACTGAGATCAGCTATAGATGACATACCTATATACTTAGTCCATAGATTAAATTCACATACTGCTATGTCGTAGCATTTAAGTAGCAGTAGGAGTGGATAATTTTACTAACGTAGCGACTGTCTGAGATAATAGGATACTTTACAGTAGATTAAAGTTAAACCTATTTTTTATTTACTTATTTACTATTACTCGTAGGTCCTTTACATGTCTTTGTTAATTTAATTTTACAAGCAGAAACGTCTGCGACCGATGCTATAAAGCTTAGAATAAATTTAAAAGTGGAAAAATTACTGTCTTGGGTAAGACTTGAACTCGCGGCCTCTGGATCGATATTCCAGCGCACTGCCATCTGAGCCACCAAGACCTCATCCATAGCCAGCAAACGAAACGAAGCGAAACGAAACGAGCGAAGAAGTGTAACGCTCTTACGGTAGATGTCGCTAGGGTCCCCTAGACCCATAATATGGTGGAAAGATTTGCTGGCTATGGATGAGGTCTTGGTGGCTCAGATGGCAGAGCGCTGGAATATCGATCCAGAGGCCGTGAGTTCAAGTCTCACCCAAGACAGTATTTTTTCCACTTTATATGTCTTTGTTAGTCTTTGACAAGAGATACTCACAATTTACCAGTTCGTATAACATGAGTAAAAATATTAAGACATGCAAAAGAATTAAAAATATCTCCCTTTGGTCAGTTGAAAAGCCACAAATTCCTTCCTGACATTCATAATGACTTGATAACGTACATCACCTTACTAAAGCCTTGTTTAACTCGCATTTATTAGTGAAATGGGAATAATTCGTTAAAATGCATTTTAATATCAATATTACGTACACCATAAGGCTTTCAAAGCTGCCGCTTTTTCGGCAGCTCACGATCCTGCCGCGTAATGGCAAATTTTAAAATGTATAAGTTTTTTTTTAATTCGTGGGAAGCACAGGTGCACGCCCGCGGGACAGCGCGTCGTGACTTACTCTCTGCACACTATTGTCAGGGATAATAGTATTTTTCATGGTAACATTGAGTAATGAACATAAATTAAAATACCGGAGCTCCATGCAAGTAGCTACTTAGGTGAAACTGTTGTATATTAAGTTCCAGTTAAGTATTTGGGATATCTGTAGGTACCTACCAGGATTCTTTGTAAGTATTGCAACAGTCTTGTTAAAACGTATATTGAATTTAGATTCTGCAAATTCCCTGATTATAGTAGTAAATATTAAGAACTTTCAGGAGTCATAAGTTTCAGCTGGTATAAGCATGACTAGGTACCTACAGAAGTTGACTCTTGAAAGAAAGAGTAATATGAGTAGGTAGGTGAGGTACTTTATATATTCACACGTATTAATAAGTAATTTTTTGCCCGCGACTTCATCTGCGTGGAATAAGTAATTTGGGTACCTTACTTTTGAAACAAATCTGTTTTTTATTCATCCTTCTTTTCATCCCCAAATTGGTCCACTCTATAAATTTCCATCCCATTTTTACACCCCTAAGGGATGATTTCGGGAATAAAAACTATTATATATCCTTCGCAACAGCTCAAACTATCCGCATACCAAGTTTCTTCTAAATCGGTTCAGCTGTTATTGATCCCCACACACATTTCCACCCCCCCTTTTCACCCCCTTGAGGGGTGAGTTCTGAGATAAAAAGTATCCTATGTATATCCTTCCTATCCTATGTATATGTATGTCCTTTCCCGGAACTCAAAGTGTCTGCATGTATACCAAATTTCAACTAAATCGATTCAGCGGTTTAACCGCGAAGAGGTAACAGACAGACAGACAGACACACTTTCGCATTTATAATATTAGTATGGATCAGTATGGATTTAGTAAAACTTATCATAAAATAATTACCAAGTAATTTCACCATTAAAGGAAATTATATTAAAACATAGTATAGTTGTCTCCAGCAATACTTAAATATTTCGAAGGGGCTCATTAAAATAATTTGCTATGTTTTACGGTAAATATGGCGTATAGCTTCAACAGCAGGTGGTTGGCGATGAGAAGGCTGAAAACCACAAGCTGTAGGCGGAGCCTTGCGCTGTTGCTATTGAAAGGATCGAAGGCCAACGAGACAGGTTAGGAAGACAAGGCTCCGAAAGTAATTTTCGCTAATGTCGTAAGGCGTTATAGTCGTGCGGTAATTGTCGGGTTGACTTTCTACATTTTTTCTTTTTTCGAGTGACTATGACCAGGCGTGTCTCACTCCGCGATTTCGTCGCTTTGCTACAGGTAGCTAAAAGTACATCCGTTCGGCCCCAATTTTGGGGAAAGCCATAAGCCGCGCGTGGCATATCTGTGCTGATCGTAACAGACGCGTTTTGTTAGAGAGTGAGTCTTCTGTACTTAGTACTGTTATTTATTCTGTGCTATGACATAAAACAGACGGACACTCGCCGAAGTGATCCAGAAATCGATTTCGTTAAGTTTGTAAATATCTAACGCAACCAACATTTACCTAATTCACCTAATCACTACATAGTACATATAAAACAAAGTCGTTTCCCGCTGTCTGTCTGTCTGTCTGTATGTACCTATGCTTAGATCTTTAAAACTACGCAACGGATTTTTTTTTAAAGATAGAGTGATTCAAGAGGAAGGTTTATGTATAATTTGTTAACCCGTGCGAAGCCGCGGCGGATCGCTACTTTTTTATAATTTAGTTACCAACTTCAGTGTACTCTCCGCACTACAATGACTTAATTATAACCTCTTCATTAATTAAGTTTAACAATTTAACGACTTAACAAACAATGGAACTCGCAGCTCGCGTGCCATGGCGGCCATTTTTAAAAAACTAGCAGGCTTAAACATGGCACTAAGGAGTCCTGTAAAAATGCACTTATTAGCCGCCGAGTACGCCAAGAGCCCAGCTAATGGTTGCCATTCATGCGCTGAATGGAAATGCGAAATTGCCAACAATTATATACTTTCGCAATGATAACCGGTGGATGCTCCGGCTTCGGCAACCTGAAAACGGAGATATCAGGACGCTGCGGGGTTTTAGTTGGGATTTTAAGCACTTAGCGTAGTGCACGTATTAAATATTGTCGCAAATCCTTATTCTGAAGAATATAATATGGAATTTGGGTGATTGACTGCTAAATGTTTTATATAGTTTGGCCCAAGCAGGACTGTCTTATTTCAAACATAGAGGAGAATCATACTGTCTTTGTCTTACGCTAGTCCTAGTACCCAAAAGAAAGGGATGATTATAATTTTCCTAGTTCTTACTGACTTAGAAGTTATGTTTACCTAGGGTTGCCATGGTGGAACAGTGAACTACAAAAGGTAAGAAAGAAGGTGCGTAGGGCAATGAGAGTGGCGACAAAGAGGGACGACTCTCAGAGCTGGGACGCGTACAGAGAGGTCAGGAATAAATACACCAGACTTAGAGAGAAGGCTAGACTAGAGGGCTGGAGGAGGTTCACAGGAGATTTAAACAGCTATTCAGAGGGGGCACGAGTCGTGAAACTGCTGGCAGGGGATCGATCGTGCCAACTGGGTAGTCTGAGAGTAAATGGAGACTTAGTCACGGAACCAGAGGAGGTACTAAGCGTCATGCTGAAATCACACTTTCCGGACTGCAAAGAGGTGACAGAAATGGAGGAACAGGAGGGTCGGGAGGAGTCTGACTGGGCGGCGGCATTGGAGGTGGTTGAGGAGGAGAGGGTAGAATGGGCGATCAGCTCCTTTGCGCCCTTCAAGGCCGCGGGCCCTGACGGAGTCTTGCCGGCGCTACTGCAGAAAGGATATAGATACATAAAAGAGGACTTAGTGGAACTATACAGGGCAAGTATTGCACTAAGATACATTCCAAGGGTATGGAGAGAGGTGAGAGCGGTTTTCCTGCCGAAACCGGGTAAGAAATCATACCAAGAAGCGAAGTCATTCAGGAGCATAAGTCTGTCGTCTTTCGTACTAAAGACTTTAGAAAAAGTGATAGATAAACATATAAGAGAAAAAGTGGAAAGCAGCGGAGACCCGCTACACGGGAATCAGCATGCTTACATGGCAGGAAAGTCAACGGAGACAGCTCTGCACAACCTAACGGTAAGGGTGGAAAGGGCACTAGAAACGAAACAGTATGCATTAGGCTGCTTCTTCGACGTGGAGGGGGCTTTTGACAAAGCAACCTTCGAGGCCGTAGAGGAAAGTCTAAAGAGAGAGAGCATCCGACCGGCAATAGCGGAATGGATAGGGAGAATGTTAAAGGGCAGATCCATTACGGCGGAGCTGGGAGGAGTAACAAAGACGATTAGTCCAAGAAGAGGGTTCCCACAAGGGGGATGTCTGTCCCCACTGATGTGGTGCCTACTTCTAGACTCAATGGTAAAAGAGCTCAACAGAGGAGGCATGTACATGCAGGCTTACTCTGATGACGGAATGCTGCTAGTGAGAGGAATGGTTCTTACCGTGATGAGAGACATAATGATAAGAGGCCTCAGACAGGTATTGGGGTGGTGTAGAGAGAGAGGGTTGGATCTCTATCCATCAAAAACAAAGCTAGTGTTATTCACTAACAGAAGAGTAAAAGAGATGAAACCTATAAAGGTACAAGGTATAGAACTAGACATGGTAGATGAGTTGAAATATCTGGGCGTTATTTTAGACAGTACACTCAGGTACAAAACTCACATCAAGGAGCAGACGGCAAAAGCTATAAGGACACTGTTCCAATGCAAAAGAGCAGTCGGAAAGAACTGGGGACTGAAGCCAGGAATGATTCACTGGATCTACAAGGCGATAATACTACCCAGGGTGCTATATGGTGCTGTAACATGGTGGCATAGAGCACATATTAAAGAAAACCAAAGAGACCTAACCAAAGTTCAGAGACTAGCGTGCCTCATGATGACGGGGGCTATGAGAACGACCCCGACACATGCAATGGAGGTAATGCTAGGTTTGAAGCCACTCTGGATTGAGGTTGAGAAAAGAGCCACCGAACAGTGGTACAGAATGAAAGCATGCAAGGAATGGAGAGGAAGCTGCGTGGACAAGAGACATGCGCTGATACAAAGAGAGGCACTATCAAAACTTGAGATGTTGATGGCCAATAATGACCTTATAAAGAGGCAGGAGATATTTGACAAGAAATATAGAATACACATAGAGGAGACAGAGACAACTGGAAGGTGGAAGTCGGTCACCCGACGACCATTTGCTTCACGGATGGCTCAAGAAGAAGCTCGACTAAACTGGCAGGAGCGGGCATAGTGATCCCCAAACCAGGGGAGAAAATATCAGTACTACTGGGCAGATATGCTAGCGTGTTCCAAGCAGAGGTATGTGCAATAGCGCGCTGCGCAAGCATAATCAAGAAGAGTGTAAAGCAAGAGGGTGCTATCGTAATATACACAGATAGCCAGGCAGCACTAAAGGCACTAAAGAAAATATCAATCACCTCCTCTCTCGTGAGAGAATGTCGAGAGGAGCTCAACTTGATAGGCAAGCAAAGAAGTGTCACGGTGGCATGGGTACCAGGACACCAGGGAGTAACGAAAAATGAGAAAGCAGACGAGCTGGCGAGGATAGGGGCGGAGACGGAATATATAGGTCCGGAACCGGCTCTGCCTATGTCAGCGGATGTCACGAAGGGAGTAATAGAGAAGATAAAAGAGATGGAAGCACAGAGAGAATGGAAAAAGAGACTGGGTGTAGACAGTCGAAGATGATGATCAAAGGGTTAGACCACAGGAGAACCAGGTATCTTTTGAAACTAGGTAAGAGCAGTCTGAGACTACTGACAGGTATCATTACAGGTCACAATACTCTCAACAGACACCTTAAGATAATGGAAATTAGTAGAGATGCCTCCTGCCCACACTGTGGTAAGGAGGAGACTAGCTTACATTTACTAGCAGAATGTACTATGTACGCGGCACCGCGATATAATACATTCGGTAGAGACACACTGAAAGAACACGAACTAAAGGACGTCGAACTCAAAGATGTCCTTCTGTTCTGCAGGAAAACAAGAAGATTCGAGGAGAATAGTGTGGGAATGCCGCCGGGACAGTAACCTGCAGCTCCAACTCCAGGGAACAGGGCTGAATGAACGCGACACGCGATCGACAGCCCGCCTGCATCCGGCCGGGCGTCCCTACACTACATCTATCTATCTACCTAGGGTTGCCATAATTAGTCGGAACTGATAAGGGACAGTGGTATTCTAGGGCCATATTGCGCCTCAGAAACTTTGGCGGGCCACCGAGGGGGGAGGGGGGGGGGGGTGTATCTGGTTTCTGCTGTTTGGAGCTATAAATAAATGCGTCCTATAAATAAATATTATAGGACGTTTTTACACAAATTAACTAAGCCCCACGGTAAGCTCAAGAAGGCTTGTGTTATGGGTTTCATACTCTTCATAGGCAGGGTCACTACCCACTAGGCCAGACCGGTCGACAAAATACGGGACAAAAACGGGACCAGTAAAAATACGGGACGTGATACTTAAATACGGTGACAGTCCCGTATATACGGGACGTATGGCAACCCTATGTTTACCAGACTATATGTATTGTATTTAATCTTCATATATGTATGTATATGTTTTTCGTTACATTATGACCTTAGATTTTTTTCTCATAATTATGTTTGTCTGCATCTAAATTCACACCTCCCACACTCCGCTTACATCCGCTCCCTACTTCGAAAGTTGCGGTGGACAGGCCAAGATAACCGCGACTGTAGCGTTATTCAATTGTCGTGAACGAATTCATTTCACACAACTCATCTTGTGGCGTTGGGCGGTGGCTGACAGGCGGCCACAGAAATCAAACCAAAACTTTGCTCTCACTGCCCATTAGATTTCCTATTACCAACTTAATTTTACGTTTATAAAATACGACACTGTTGTAACTTAGTTGATTTTAATATGACTGTGTAGTCATTCTTCTTATGCCAACGGAAAATGTAAAGTTGTGGTAAGATAATTGATTTTTGAGTAGCTCTCTTACGCTACGCCGCTGTAGCATTAGTGTACCCTAATGTCACTTGGTCTACGATTTTCTTGACCTTTGAGTAATTCACAAATCGTGAACAATTAGGTAGTAGGTACGTTTAAATACTTACAGAGGGAATGTAGCTTTCCAGTTAATGTGATTTACTTTAGCAACACAAGTAGTTGACTTCGCTTAATATCTACCTAGTTATTAGGTCTCTGGCAATCAAATCGTGTTTCATTTACCCCGCTATAAATTGCCTTTCAGAGTTGCGATAATTATCTCACGAAATATTTAGGTATTTTACTTAGTCAACCGTTTCAGCCATAGATAACGGCAACGTCATACTTTTTGGGATTTCGCAAGACCAAATTCTAAATATGAGACGACGCACAAGATGCGTCTGAAAGTAGTATTTTATATCTATGGGCTTAATATGCTTGAAAACGTTGTCATTCACTCAGTCCATCATTCATTCCATTCGTCATCTAAACTGCGCTTAGCGAAGCCAACATTCTGCGTCCATATACCTTCCATTCGCTCGTACATCAAGGAAGGCGGCGGCTCCGACGCACGGCCGGACGCGTCATGCCCGCATGAAGACCGGAAATGGGCAGGATGACCGGATCCTATCTCCGCTCCTACCTGCTGCCATGTTGTGACGTCACAATGCCAGATTGTAAATAGATTTCGTGTGTTAGTTGAGGAAATGTTTTTATTTATCACTGTTTGTGTCAGGTTATTACGATTGCTGTGAGCGTGACATATAATATGTCTTTAATTTATTTCGTGGGTTGGGTTGTGTCTTTTTCGTTTACCATGGTATTGGGCAAATCCCAATACCAAATCCATAACTAACAGCGTTAGACAAACTACGGAATAAAATAGGCATATTGTTGAATCTCACATAAATCGACCTAGTAACTAAACTAGGCTTATACCTGCTACATATCTATTACGGTTGCGGAAGGGAGTGGACGAAATGGCTGAAATTCCTACCAGACTTCTTCGGAGTAATTTCACCACACCTTCACTTCAGTATAGTGACGTTAGTCAATATGTCTGGGTCATACATATGTATACTACCTACACATTTTATAGTACCTATGCTTTAATCGTCTTTTCTGTATACGTCGGAAAGGGAAATTCAAAGCTTATTTTTTAGCTGTAATGCATGGTGTTCTTTACATGTGCATTCCACAATGAGGCTTATACATCATTGAATACCGAAGCGAGGCATCCCAAGTTCTCAGCATAAATATCACGCGGCAAGAACAAAACTTCATCACCTAGGTCTGTGTCAGTGTAGTGCGAACTGCGATCCACATGTGACTAGCTCCCTACCATGTACTAAGAACGACGGAGAGTAATTAGTCACTTCATTTACGGAGTTGTTCATCGCAAATTGAATATTTGGGATAAAAGTGTCCCAGGATCTGTGATCGTTACCTACAAACGTGGACAGACAAGTGACAAGAGTCTTGTTAAAACGTTCCACTAAATTTATTTGAGGACAGTGCTTTGGTGTATAATACACGTTTGGCACCTTGTATTTCTTAAATAAGGCGTCTGTGACAGAGCTAACAAATTTACTTCCGTTATCTAAAAAAATTGTTTGCGGAATACCGTGTACCAAAAATATTGAGTCTTCTAAGACTTTAACAACTGCGTCGGCGGTAGCGCGACAAAGAGGGAATATGTTACAATATTTTGTAAAACATCAAGTCACGACAAGTATATAACTATTCTGTTTTCGAGAGACTGGAACTGGACCTACAAAATCAATCGAGATCATTTTGATGTGGGCGACCGCACCCTTACAGGCGGGATACATGTTTTCAGTGCTCAGGCATTGTCCACAGAAGTGATCTTTTTCTAAAATGTGTTTGACCCATCTACTGTCTAAAGGGACCCACCGATTAACAGTCCGCCGGACGGTATCGGCCTGTCAGTTAGAACAAAAAGTTGACAGTTCCGAACTTAGAGGATATAATCAAACGGAGACGCCTTGTCTGTAATTTTCTGTAAAACAGTCTGCCGATTTTTGCGGGGGAGGGGAACGTCAAATGTATGCATAACGTAAAAATAGCCATGTCAGATAAACGTCAGTCCATACATTGTGCATGACCGTTGGCCGCTTATTTTCGACAGAGGGGAAAGCCTGTCAATGGCTACTCCGTTTAGTTGTATTCTCCAAGGTTCCGAACAACTGACAGGTCGATACCGTCCGGCGGACTGTTAATCAGTGGGCCCCTTTACACCCAGATACTTGGAACGTAAGTGTTTATTTCCAGAGATATTTTCGTAGTAAAGAACTAAATGGTATCTATTAGCACCTTATTCGTGTAGGTAAAAAAACTAGAAACAGACCCTCAGGTTCTACATTGACAGGTGCCGGGCACCTGACAGCGGTCATGCCCATATGGTGCCACCCTTGCACGCAATACCCGCCCTGTGATCATACCTTCGGTTAGTTTTACTACTGTGCACTGCTACTACTTCATGTTTATATTGGTCAATTAGTTTGTGTGTGATTAAGAATACGTATAAGTTGATTCACAAAGCTGGCGCGGATTTTGTAAGAGAATTTTGACAGTTAAGCATAAAACTCGTGTCAGCTTTTATAAATCAACACATAAGTATTTTACCTTTAATTAACAAATAACTTTTAGTTGCACAAAACATTTGATTTACGCCTGTGATTGTTTAGATTTCAGATCCGTTTTTGTTTTTACAATTATACCTACTGTTAATAATTGTCTGCTAAATGCTGATGTAAATATGTGGTAAGAGGTTACTTAATAAAAAGAGATAGGTACGAGTATCTACATAGGTATTGTACCGAATATGCATACAAAATGGAAAGTATATCATGATATAATAAGCGCCATGGCCCTTGGTTATAAATAAAATAAAATAAGTATAAATAATATAATAATTGCAATGAATTTAAAAAAATAAGTAGGTAAAATGGAACAAACTTTCGCAATTAAAGCGTGTTTCGTTCGACGCCCTCTTAATTAGACTCCCTTTTATACCGAGAGGGCCCGACATGTGTCGCTGCGGTTTGTAAGGATAGTTTCTTTACATATTCTTAATCATGGCTGAGGAAGTAAGGACACCTTTTCATTTATCAGTAGCAAAATTATGCATAATTATCATAAATTATGAAATTTCTGCGCGGCACAACGGATATGTGAGTAAGTAGGTCAGCTGTTCAAAATACCCATTTACTTATGCACACTTATTTTTTGAATTGATAGATTTGGGGTAATGAAAGCTGATCAATACAATACGATTTATTAAACCTTTTAAATGGCAACTAACCTATAATATTAATGCGACTTTAGTATGGAATGCCTCTTAATTGTCGCGTCAGTCGAGGACAATACATATTGCGTTGTTTTTGAGTGTGCATACGTACAATTATGTTACATGATACTCGTAGAGGAATACAAATCTCGATTACGAGTCTTGCATACAATTTTGTTCGGAGATATTCTTTCATCAAAATCGGCTTATAGCCATGAAAACATTGCAGGCAAATAAGAGACAAATTGGCATGTCTAATTTGTATCGAATTAGAAGAGAAAAAAATGTTCAAGTACCTACTACATGAAAACTGGAAATTTCTAGCCTAGGAAATGCCAGTTGGATCAACAAGAAATATATCGCCGTGCCAACAGTAATCAACCGTTCGTAACGCTCAGTAATGACCCAGGTGACGCTTGTTTCATAAAAAACAATCTACTTGGATCCAGGATTTCAATTAATAAATCGAAACAAGGGTGCGTGTTAGCATCAAATTGTTTTTGTGCTCCATATTAGTCACGGAATCGTCGTTTAAAGTTCCCACTAGCGAGCTAATTTATTACTTTCCTCAAAAATAAATAGGTATGTGCTGTCGACAGGCGTGACGAAAAGTAATATTTTGTTTTTACGTCATTTCTCTGCGTGATATGGCTGACAAAAAAGGGTGACGACGCGATTTGGCAGGCTGAGACAAAAGCCGAATGCGAGACGAATGCGCTCCTTCGCGCTTTGGGTGAGACGTCCTCGCGGACATGCATGGCGCTCTGCAGCGGCAAAATAATCAGTGTTGTTTTGAAGGAACTTTATATATAATATTAAAGAGATATGTTCATATCAGGCAAATTTTTCTAGGTTCCTTTCGAGCTTTCCAATCAGGTTTTTACAACTACTTATCAGATCAGATGTAAAGTTAGACATGTTACCGTACGACTTTATAAAGTCGTACTAACCTGAGAATAAATCGAGACTAAATTACTTTGGTAGGCCCTAGGTGGCGGAGCGCCAAAGAAAAACTTTAAATTCAGAGATAACATAAATTACGGAGGGTTTTCCGATTTAGCGATATACGTGCAAGTTGCGGAAAGTTTCTAAAAAGATAGAAAATGTGCGGAAATTTCAGAAAAAAATTCACGGAAGCATAGGAAACGTATTTTGGAAAAGGGAAATCTCGATCCCCATACAAAAATGTGACAATTTTTCCGATTATTTTTATGTACAGATTTCGTACCTTTGCAAATTCGCCGACGGCATATAAGGCAGGTACATCATTGTAGAATAGGGATGATGACACATGTTGAATTTTATAACAAAATCTAGTAAAATAGATAGCAAACGAGCAATTTATCACAATAATGTGGATATTAAAATACATATTGAAAAATTACAAAAATACAGGACCTGAAAGTTTCAAAATTTAAGTTTTTTTTAACTTCCAAAAACGATAAAAGTAAGGGTACCATTCGATTCCTTACATTTCATGCAATAAAATATTGTATAGCAACTATATACATAAACGCAATATTTCACCGACAAAAACGCAATTTTCTTGTTTTGTCCATACTACAAGATGGGCGATGACGTCACGGCCCTTGGCCGTTTTGTATAGGGCGTTTCGCGAGTGAAGTGCGACTGTCGGCCTTTGACTACAATTTCTGACTTTTGTGTTACTTTAATGCAATGGGTCCCATATAGACATTTGATCCTAAAAACAAACCCGATCGATTGATACCATAAAAAAAATAGTCATGTAGCCTATTCTAAATTGGATCGACATACCAATTAAAGGCCTGTTCAGTTTTCCTATACTTATAAAGTTATAACATAATGCCGAGTAGTAAACTCACTGGTAGGAAGGACCCATCAAAGGAGCTGTCCACAAAGGCCCATGTGGCAAGCCCTAATGGAAACCACGTAGGTTTAATCGTTATTCGGCCGATTGGAATCGATGTACGCGGAAACATGGTCCTTTCCGGCCCAAATCACACGTCCCTTACGCTTAATGAAGAAACCCTTGAGGTAATTATTGTCTGAAGATTGATTTTAATGATAATTATTGGTTATATGGGTTTAATTAGAAATTCGTGGATATATATGCTATTATAAAAACAACAGCCGCAATGTTTCTGTTGGGAATGCAATTCGACGTGGTTTTCGACAGCTAACAACATCGCAATATTAACGTGCTTATAAAAATTTGCCTTATGACCAGTTCATTTCTTACGAGCCCCTGCATTAAACATTGAAAAGACGAGAGGAAGAGGAAAGCCTTTATAACTTATCTCAGCCAAATATATCTCAGATAAATAATGCGTCGTATGAGGAAATTAAAAGACTGGTTGACAAGAAATGATTGGCGATTACTTCACCGACAAGAGCAAAGCTCTTAAGTTATGATGATGATGACTATACGGCTACCACCAGTTTGACACTGACATATTCTCTAGTGTGTGCGTAATAATAATAATAATAAAATGCTTTATTGCACACTACAAAAGAAATAGTACAAAAGTATGAACAGGTACAAAAATGTAGGTAACAACAGGCGGTCTTATCGCTAAATAGCGATCTCTTCCAGACAACCTTCAGATAGTGAGACGGCGAAACAGATTCAAGTTAACGGGTGGCGCGAAAATAAAACAAATAATAAAAATAAAATAAAATACATACACTACAAATATAAGATATAAAAATATACTACATTTATTACTATATTAACATTATATAAATAACAAATAAATATGTAAATGACAAAGGAGGCTAAAGGACAACGGCGAGGAGTTATAAGAAAACTTTTGAAAAAATTATGAAAGAGATAAATAATGATTTTTTAATAGGCTTTTAAAAATAGATAGTGATTTAGCACGTTTGATATCAACAGGCAGAGCATTCCACAGCCGGACAGAGCGAAAACTAAAAGAGTTAATGTAAAATTTTGACGAAGAAGGAGGAGGAACAAGTAGCAGATTTTGAGAGCCTCTAACGGAGGAAAGATATTTAAACCGGGTTTTGAGATAACAGGGAGTATTGGGATGAAACAGTGTGGCATACAGGAGGGAGAGAATATGCATGTTGCGACGGAAACGGATAGGCAACCACTTAAGCTGCGAACGAAAGCTTGATATATGATCGAATTTGCGCAACCCGAAAATAAACCTAATGCACACATTTTGAAGTCGCTCGAGTTTATTCAATTGCTCTTCAGTAAGGTCTAAATAACAAATATCCGCATAGTCCAAAATGGGCAGGAGGAGAGATTGAGCCAGCGCAATTTTAGTGGCGAGAGGCAAGAAGTTACGAATTCGACGTAGGGAACCAACCGTAGCAAAGATCTTCCTACTCACCTCACTGATCTGCGGAATCCAAGAAAGAGTTTGATCTATGATCACGCCCAGATTTTTAACCTGGTTAGAAAAAGGAATAAGTACCCCATCGAAAAAAACACCAGGTAAATTTTCGAAGTCGACCCTTGCTATGCTTCTCGGGCTGCCAATAATAATTACTTGAGTTTTGGACGGATTAACCTTTAAACCATAGCAAGAGCTCCATTCAGATAAGCGTACTAAGTCGGTGTTAGTGGAATTGATAAGTTGGGGTAAACGGTCTACCGGGCCTTGAGAGTAGATTTGGAGGTCGTCGGCATAAAGATGATAATAAGAAAGGAGGTTTGAAGTAATAGAATTTATGAAAATAGAAAAAAGTAAGGGGGACAGCACGCCACCCTGCGGAACGCCAGCCAGCGTACTGCACCAAGATGAAAATGAAGAATTATCAGATTTAATCCGTTGCCGACGACCATCCAAGTAGCTATGAAACCACGCCACTGCTGCAGGGGACACATTGAGAGAGCGCAAAATCCCCAACAAGATGTCGAAATCAACGGTGTTGAAGGCGTTGCTAAAATCTAGCAACGTCAACACCGTTAGGTTTCGGTTATCCATACCAGATCGGATATCGTCGGAAATTTTTACTAGTGCGGTGACCGTGCTGTGGCCGGAACGAAACCCTGACTGGAGAGGATTTAGGAGAGAGTTTTTATTTAGAAAAGAAGTTAATTGCAACTGCACAAGACGCTCTAAAACTTTAACTACTGCGTAACTTACTTTCTATATGCATCTTGCTCGTACCTACTCAGTTGGCATATTAGTGTGAGCGAGATGTGCCTATAGAAAGTAAGTTACCTACGCAGACGTTCGCAAATATGTCAGATTGACAGTCAGTCGCGGACTAAAGGCAGTCGCGGTAAGGCATAGAAGGTAGCATCCTATAGAAGTGGTCTACGCGTGCCTCCGTGAGGGACAAAACATACGCAATGCGACGCTATGATTGGTCGAATTTATTTGTTATGATGGGCACACAAAAAAAGGTTGGTCTGTGTGATGGGCAACAAATAAATACGACCAATCATCCATACTAATTTATGGTGGGGAATAAAAAAAATGTTAGACTGTGACAAGGACAAACAATAATAGCGCTTTCGCTGCTACTCCTACTGAAAGATACATAAGCATAAGACTATCCCGTTCTGTCAGTTATCCCCACCACTCATGCCCAATCCAGTTTAATACTAGATTCATGCGGTAAGGCTACTTATCACATTTAATCGAAAAGTCAAAGCGACTCGAATTATCTAAAGTGACCCAAATGATATAGGTTATATAGGTTAATGTGTCATTCATTTTATTATTCTTTAATGTATAATAAAGAAATACGGCTATTCTACCTCTTCTTAACTCTCATATATTACTTAACGCCAGTAACAATACCGAGCGTTCGAATTTTTGAAATAACTGACACTTAAAATTCATTTCGGCAAATTATTTTTGTCGCGTGTCATTCCCGTTCGTGGCGGTGGCGTGGACTATTAGCGATGGTAATGACACTTAATGACAATAAATAATCGCCATATTACTCGACTGTTTGCGGCGGAACGCCTCCGGTGTCTCCGTGCCTTAAATTCTTGACCGAAAAATTTCTTTATTTTGCGAGTTCTTTGCATTCAGCATTTATTCTTATACCACGTTGGTGACGTTGGTGGTAGTTACATAAGCATATAGCACACAGTAGGTACCCCGAGAAAACCTCTATAGAGAGCTAATCCGAAAGAATTTCAGGATTAAAGCTCAACTAAGCTCAGATGTCGCTGCAGTCGTTAACCTTTTCGACGCCGTGTCAAACACAAAAGCTGTCTCTCAGACGCCACGTCATCGAAGTGTCAAAACTGAAATTGAACTTTATGCATATGCACCTAGGTCTATGTTGCTCTGTGGTCTATGACCGATTAATACGTCTTTGGCGTTGGACCTGCGGTGCGTATATATCGGTCATTGGCGTCCAAAAGGTTAAAAAAGCGGCCAAGTGCGAGTCGGACTCGCCCATGAAGGTTCCGCAGTTAGGGGATTTATGACGTATTAAAAAAAAAACTTCTTACTAGATCTCTTTCAAACTAATTTTCGGTGGAAGTTTGCATGGTAATGTATATCATATATTTTTTTTAGTTTTATCATTGTCTTATTTTAGAAGTTACAGGGGGGGGGGGACACACATTTTACTACTTTTGGAAGTGTCTCTCGCGCAAACTATTCAGTTTAGAAAAAAATGATATTAGAAACCTCAATATCATTTTTGAAGACCTATCCATAGATACCCCACACGTATGGGTTTGATGAAAAAGTGGCTGTGACATACGGACGGACAGACAGACAGACATGACGAATACATAAGGATTCCGTTTTTTGCCATTTGGCTACGGAACCCTAAAAATGGGCCAATTTCTTATTTATGAAGTAAAAACTCTCAGGTCCCGGCAATAAAAATCCTTCAAAATGTTATATGTTAATGAAATTTGAAACATGTGGGTATTGTATGAGGCAGTAAGTAAGTAGGTACTTTAGTTTAGAAGTTAAAATTAAAAAAAAAAATTATTTGGGGGGCACTCTCTAAAAGTGACAAAAAATTTACCATAAAATCAACATGTGGCATATAATTCGATAGGTATTTAAAATAAGGTTATTTAAGGTTTCTATATATGAGTTGTTTTTATTAATATAAATCTTTTATCCTCATTCCTCTTTACTGCGCGCGGCATTTTCTGTAGCCAATTGGCCATAACAGCTAATTCCCGAGAAACGTAACTGGCTAGGCAAGCAAATGCAATGTTAAAGTTAAGATAGTTCCTAGAGAGATTGATTAGGTGCTTGTTTTGTATAGTGTGGCCTACTACTGTAGTAGGCCACACTATACGATGAATTGGCGATTCCATGTAACATGGAATCGCCAATTCATTGAAATATCAGGAAATTCGTATCCGGGTAGGAACAATAAGATTAAGAACAGGATAACGAAAAATTTTAGTTCTTGTAATGAGTTTTTAATTTTTTTTTATCAAAAGCAATACTTATAGCATAACAAAAATCGCGCGGCGCGTCATATCTTTGGTCGGGACAGGACCGCGATGTTTAAGAGTTTCAGCTAACGCTCTAAAAGTCTGAAGGCAATATTAGGAGGGTCAATAATCTAAGCTCTATGACATACCTAAATGATTAGGTATGTCATAGAGCTTAGATTATTGATGGAGGTGAAGAATTTTGGTGGCATAGAGTCGGAACAAACTTACTTTGAATAGACTTTTCAGTAACACGTGATAGACACCTTATCGTCGCCTCTCCAAACGTCACCGAAAATCGCATGCGATTTGCAATACATTGCGGCATTTGATCGATCGATTACATTTTTTGCTCTTACTTAGCCAGCAACTATCCTAGAACCTTTACCTAGACGGACTCTAGATCATCTCGCAAGAAGAAACGCACAATAGCTACAAAAGGTGACCTCAATAACGATTAATTTGTCAAAAATTCTGCGTTGCAATCTGGGCTACTTACGTTACGTGGGCGATGCTTGAGGCGGCTACGGGACATGACGGGATGTCCAAGTCGTGCTCCTTGCTGGACACATTCCGTGTCATTTAGGCGACGTGCCTTTCAATCTCGTGGTTGTTCGTGTCACAATTAGTGCGAAGTAAAATGCAAGCCTGAAGCGAAACAATGCTCTTGGACGAGACATATCATTCTTGCAGACTGTGATATTCGTATGTAGGTAGTAGATTTTTTTATTGATGTAAAGGTTATTTTATATGTTACGTACACCACTTTATACATTAAGCATGAATTAGAAGTACGAGTATAATGTGACAGAGTGAGTACCACGATTTTCGTTTTTAATTTAGCCTTTTTTTTTTTTTTAGAAGATATAATCATTTATTTACAAACAAGATATATACAGTGTATTACTAAAATAAATTAAAAACTAGCTTAAATCTAAAATAGGCCCTTGAGGCATTGTACCAAGGCGACATTTCCTCGCTGTATTTAGCCTTTTAGGTATTTCCTAAGTGCCTACGTACTTTATAGTTTATTGTGTAGGTACCTACCTACCTACTTGATTTTAATTCCATTTAGTTTCATAGTCGTAAATTCCGGTAAATACATATATATCCAGACATCCACCCGTAAAATGTTCTATTTAAATGGGAATAACCATTCTTGGTTTTTTATACCACATCGGTGGCAAACAAGCATACGGCCCGCCTGATGGTAAGGTGTCACCGTAGCCTATGGACGCATGCGACGAGGTGTTATAATGCGCGTTGCCGGCCTTTTAAAAACTTGTTTTCTTATTAACTTTACTCTCGCTCTAATAGAGGAATAAAATGAAGTTTAAGATTTACACGAACCCGCCGCTAAAAGCCACCCCCATGCATTTGAACTTACGCTCTTGTTCTGTCTGGTACTAGGGGCCCGATTCGGATTTTGAACTAGATATCTATTAGATATCTATTAGACATCACCAAGATATGTCAGTGTCAAACAAGTGTCAAAAGTGACGTTTTTGTTTGAAGATTTTGACACTTGTTTGACACTGACATATCCAATCCATACCGTTTGGATATCTAATATTTGACGTACTTATCTTAAAGTTCGAATATGGCTGTAGGTTTTGTTGGCAAAAAATAAATATATTAACTTTTATATTCAGATAACCAGGTGCTAATTCTCGTTATTCAATAGGAATAATGGCTTTAACCATGGTATATTCAGAAACGTCACAATATTATACCAATCGATAGTGTATTAGCACTATTACTCGGACGCTAACCACGCACAAGACAAGAGTTAATGCAATGAACGATACTTAGGTAGATCAGACTAGTCTACTTCTGATATTAGAATTTGTTAAGTAGGTATATCGTCGTCTGCTACTAATATCATAGTATAAAATATATGGTAGTTTTGAACCGTGTCGTTCGCATATTTAAAGTTTCATAAAAAACAATACTTGAGACCTCGAGTGACCCTCATTCCTAGGTCAACGAATAGGCATAATAGCCATCCAGCGGGGTAAAGTAGCCAGCTTCATGGGCATCCTACCGCAGGGCACAGACTATGGGGACCTTTCATAGGTGGGTATTTTTTCTATTGTTGTTTATTTTTTAAGTAGGTTTATTTTAATGTTAGTTTAGTTTTGTAGGTAGTTTTAATTTTAGGTTACTTTTGTTAAATTTGTTAAATAAATTCCCTTAAAAAAACATAATACAACACAACATACAATCCCGATTTCAGTTTATTCCCAGTGTGTCCAATTCGCACTCATATATTTGTGAAATAAGGAGTTAAGGACGCGCTAACATCTCAAATCAAATTGTAATCATATTTTCAACATCTGAATACGTCTTCTTGACATGTAATGAGCCCCAGGATTGCCTCGTCACGTCTCGTAACAAGCATCGTCTTGCATTTTAGAAGAACATATGTGTACGCAATGCTCATTTAGAGTAGTCCTTTTGGTCTCAAACAAATGGAAGGCTAGTTTCACTGTGATAATTTACATGTCTTCCTACTTCTATGAAAGGGTGAAGGTATCCCGATGGTTGTTATACGGAATGAATTATCAACTGAAGTGTGTGTATAGACATAATTGTTTGTATTTGATTCTAAAAATGAGCGTTTTCTAAAATAAATATTGAAAACCCGATTCTCACGGATCCTGGTGTTTTTGGATTCTTTCAACTTAGAATCACTAGCATATTCAATCCTGATGATAAAAAAAATGTCCCAAAAATTTGTATGAAAATTGTACATTCCTCATTCCACTACGTCACGTCCATACAAGTGAAAATTTTTCTCATAATAAAACGAGACGTAATGGAGTGGACATTTTGGGACATCTTTTTTTAATAGAAGGGTGGAGAGTGCTGTCGATTCTGAGTAGAATGAGCCCAAAAATGTCCAGATTTGAAAGAATCAGGTTTTCGATATTTATTTTAGAAAAAGCCCAAATACGTAGGTATTGTACTTTAAAATGTGTGCATTGTATAAAGTAACATTGGGAAACCTTAAAAACTCCCAACTATTCAATTTATACGAATGTGTATTCGTCCGATTGCTGTTGTTGTTGATTTATTTTAAGAGCTTACGTAAAATCAGTTTATAAATATTATTTAGGTATAAACCTCAATTAACTTGTTGTCAATATCTAATTCTAAGAAATATCTTTTTGCATACCTACTATTGTTAAACGGTCGGCAACGCGCATGTAGCATGTCTAGAGTTGCAGGCATCCATAACTTACGATGACCGCTTACCATCAGGCGGACCGGATGCTTGTTTGCCATCGACGAGGTATAATGACCTCAAAGATCTAAGGAAAGAGCGTACTCCCATCTTAAAGTTCGGCAACTTACAACCGCTCTGGTGTCGTGGGTGTCCAAGGGCAATTGCTTAGCATCAGGCGATTGGTTTGCCCGTTTGCCTCCTAGATCATAAATTAAAAAAGTGAAATAAGACATTACTCACTATCACAATTATTTCCAATATCAATATCGAACGCAGAGTTCACGTCTCGCTGGTCGTCCCACGCCACACTGTCTGCCCAGTCTTGGCATTCAATGGTATGATTTATTTTTATTATAAGCGTTATTAAATATACGTTCCGTTCGTGAATGGGGTCACGGTCACGGCTATCCGTTTATTGACAGAGACCTGAAATATTAGGATGTATGCTGGCAATGCTTATAATGAGTTATGAGACAATTAAGGACTTTTACGGAATTAAATGACGTCTTATAATGTAGAACCATATGAATTCTATCATATGATATGATGAACATCAAAATAACATATACGAGCATGTACGACTATACGTATGTCTGGTGTACATTTTATTGTACTATGTAGGTACAAAGTAATTTAAACGAGTAGAAATTTTAACTTTTGTGTAACAATGTTAAGCAATGAATGGCAATGAAAACGAATACCAGTAATTTAAGCATGTCGTTGTAAAATGAGATGAGAGCATAACTTCGATTGTAACTGGGAGCGGCTTTTTGGCGGCGGGTTCGTACGACTCCTAAAGTGACCGTCTTTTGTTTCCAGCCTCCATCTATATATATAAATGCAAGTGTCCTGACTGACTGACTGACTGACTGACTGACTGATTCATCAACGCAGAGCCGAAACTACAAAAGCTAGAAAGTTGAAAATTGCACACTAGGTTGAATTTATAAAGTGTACAAGAGATAAGAAGCGATTTTGAAAAATTCAACCCCTAAGGGGGTTAAAAAGGGGATGAAAGGTTGTATGGGGTGCAAGTTTTATTTTAAGCTAGGAATTTGAAACTTTTTAAAAATGTAGTATATTAGAAAATAAGAAAACTAATTTCTGCGTTTTCGAAAATTCATCCCCCAAGGTGGTGAAAAAGGGGATGAGAGGTTGTATGGGGTTCAAGATTTATTTTAAGCTAGGAATTTGAAACTTTGTAAAAATGTATTATATAAAAAAATAAGAAAACTAATTTCAGCGTTTTTGAAAATTCATCCCCCAAGGAGGTGAAAAAGGGGTTGAAAGTTTGTATGGAGGTCAAATATTTTGGTGAGTGTGGGACTTTAAACTTTGTATATGGGTATATTATTATAAGACAGGAAAAGTAATTTCAGCGTTTTTAAAAATTCATCCCCTAACAGGGTTAAAAATGGCTTGAAAGATTGAATCCATTACAAATGCTTTCAAACGTTTTAGAAAGGCATAATAGCCGATTGCAAAAAAAAGGAATTGCGACGTTTTAGGACATTCAACCCATAAGGGAGTAAAAAAGGGGATGAAACTTTGTCTTAAGGTGCAAATTTTATTTTAAGCTAGGACCTTGAAACTTCGCAAAAAGGTATTAAATTAAAAAAACAATAAAACTAATTTCAGCGTATTTAAAAATTCATCCCCCGAGGTGGTGAAAAAGGGGTTGAAAGTTTGTACGGAGATCAAATATTTTTTAGAGTGCGGGACTTGAATCTTTGTATAAAGCCATATTATTAGAACTTAAGAAAAGTCATTTCAGCGTTTAAAAAATTCATCCCTTAAAAGGGTTAAAAAGGGGTTGAAAGATTGTATAGGGTTTAAATTTTATTTTAAGCTATGAATTTGTAACTTCGTATAAAAGTTATTTCATTAAAAGAGAAGAAAACTAATGTCAGCGTTTTTCAACATTCAACATTTAAGGTGGTGAAAAAGGGGTTGAAAATTTGTATGGAGGTCAAAATTTTTTGTAAGTGCGGGACTTGAATCTTTGTATAATGACATATTATTAGAATACGTAAAAAGTCATTTCAGCGTTTTTAAAAATTCATCCCCTATAAGGGTCCAAAAGAGGTTGAAAGTTTGTATAGGGTTCAAATTTGATTTAAAGCTAGGAACTTGAAACTTCGTAAAAAGGTATTTTATTAAAAAACAAGAAAACCTATTCAGCGTTTTTAAAAATTCATCCCTCGAGGAGGTGAAAAAGGGGTTGAAAGATTGTATGGAGATGAAATATTTTTGAGAGGGACTTAAATCTTTGTATAAAGCCATATTATTAGAACACAAGAAAACTAATTTCAGCGTTTTTAAAAATTCATCCCATGACAGGGTTATAAAGGGGTTGAAAGATTGTATAGGTTATAATTTTATTTAAAGCTAGGAACTTGAAGCTGAAGCTTCGTAACAAGGTAATTTATTAAGAGAAAAGAAAACTAATTTCAGAGTCTTTGATAATTCATCCCCCAAGCTGGTGAAACGGGGGTCGAAAATTTGTATGGAACCAAAATATTTATTTGAGTGCGGGACTTGAATCGTTGCATAAAGGCATATTATTACAATACAAGAAAAGTAATTTCAGCGTTTTAAAAAATTTATCCCCTAAAAGTTTGAGAGTTGGTAGAGGGTTCAAATTTTATTTAAAGCTATGAACTTCAAATTTCGTAAATAAAGATAAGATAAAGATAAAAGATAGTTTATTCAAGTAGGTATACGTTATAATGCGCTTATGAACGTCAAATAAAGCTAGGTAGACCGGCTCCAACCCTACACCTCTGCCCCGAGAAGATTTAAATCCCCCCTCAATTGGAGGAGGGTATAGGTAGTTAGGTAGTAGATTTTATTAAATAGTGGACTTGAAAATCTTCTGGGGGTTGAGAGAGATTATATCGAGAACAATTTTATTCAGTTAAGGGCTTGAAACTTCGTAGCCAGGTTGTGAAAGACAAATCTCATGCGTTGTATAATAATTAACAAATGAATGATTAACCGCCCCTACTGCTATCTTTTGCTGCATAATGTTCTAAGCGAATGTAGAATTTATAACCACCAATATACAAATCCACGCGTACGAAGTCGCGGGCAACAGCTAGTGTACTGATAAATTGAATGCACCTTGCTGCAGGCACGGTGAGGAATCCGCCACGTCATGCGAGCCGCGTTCGCTGGACGCACCAGGATGGCGAAATTAAACATGTGAGAAACTATTTAATGATTGAATAGTTTTTGTTCTTTCGATAGCCAGGTGATGAGTACGTGTTCAATTTTCTACTTCCTACATCCTCCTCAAAGTTCCTAACATGCAAGGTGTCATCATTAGACCCAAAATCTACTTGTATATGGGCATTGGTAATTCATGGCATGGTCTATCAGATTTCCCGCTAAATATCTCTCATCATTAGTCAAACAAGAGTATGAGATACGTCAAAAAAGTAGATTACGTACCTTTTACCGAGCTAAACTCAAAACGAATGTCCGACGATCATAAATATCGCCGAGAAACAATAAAAAGTCGTCTGACTAATAACTGTACCGTCCGAGCGGGTCGTATCGGGGCAAGCATCAGTACCTGTATCGCATTACACATAAAATATTTATTATTTATAGTGTATAATTAATAAAAACACACGGGAGCCACAAAAACAAGTAGCCCAACAGGAAGACGCTATAACTCAATCGGCGTACAGTTTACGCCGCGATTTGTACGCGTCGCGATTCGATCTTGTCGTCCGCGCACAATATAAACACTTTGTTTCGCTCGCGGTAGCTTAATGTCTTAAACATGATACGTTATCCGTGCCTACCGCGGTTACGTAGAACCCGTTTGCTGGGAGGCTTGGCGCGTATAAAAAGTTGCCTCGCGATCTAGGATTGGATACAGTGCGAAGTGGAGATCAATAATTTTCGATTGGAAGCTACCAAGAATGATCAAACGATATAAGTAGCCTCTCCTTATAAAAAAACAGGGAGTGCCGGCAGAAGTGAAAACTCAATCACTATTGCAAAATGTCTGCAGCACTATGTATAATTGAGGTTAACGCCATCGAGCGTTATTTCGTCGCATTACTTGAAACCCCTAAGCACATCACTGTTAGTACTCGAGGTATATTAATACCAGTTAGAGGGAACTCACTAGATGGCATTTAAATCAATAAAGAAAAACTCAATGACACTGAAGTAACAGTTTTTCGATCAGGTCACGTGACACCTGTTACGAGTTTAACATTTTTTCCCCATCACAAAAAGTGCACAGCGCCGCTAAAGAAGTTTTCACTTCAAAAATCCAGAATTTCTAAATAAATACTTCATATACCTATTTGAGAACCTATGTAACGCACTAGTGCTCGACATGCTAATTAATACCCAATAGATGGCATCGTGATATCACCTCTATCAGCAATAAATTAAATTTAAAGATGATATGTATTGGGACAGTGACGAAAACACGGCCGTCTGCCTTATTAACAATACTAGAAAGCAAATGCACGTACAAAACAAAGAACAATTTATAGTCTTTTTCATAAATTTTTGTCGAAGGATAACATTATAAAATATTGAGGCAAGGTATTCGAGTGTCAAAGTAAGAAACACCTCCGCAAATCAACTTAATCAGGTGGGTGTAGCATTTCTCGAAGTATTTAAAATATAAGATAGCCCCCTAGACATAATAATCGCAGTTTATTCGCTTGACAGAAAACTTGTGGCGTAGTTGAGGCATCCTCACACGGCGTGGGCTTGAAATACGAGGGTGATATGTGTGGAAGGACTTTAATAAAGTTCTCGTGGAAACGCAACAATGAGGCAGTGGTCGCAGTAACTTAATCTAAGAGAATGAATCTGCAAATGAAATCTACTACGAATGGAAGTTTAATCTTGGCGAGCTTGAGTTAGTGGCGTTTTTCGCGTGCTCTTTGTTTTCTTTAGTCGCGCATTGTGTGTGGCTGATTACGTTGTCTTATCCTAAATGATACAGTGTTTGTATGGAGTTTCCTTATGAGTTTGAAGCAGAAATTCATATTTTTAACTCTATTACAGCATGTTTGCGTTTCTGTAAGATTCAACAATTGTATTATTCGTTTAAGGGTGAAGCCAGATGGGCGTAACTTTTTGAGTTGTGAGTCGCGTAATTTCGGTCGCGTAATTTCTAATATAAGACATTCGGTTTCATACAAAACTCCTGTTTTGTTCACTCGGTGCCGCAAAATGAGTTGTTTGCCGACTGCTAATTTTGCTATGCTGTTGGTTACGCGGCCGAAATTATGCGATAATGCGACTCAAAAAATTAAGTTCATCTGGCTTCATACTTAAAAGGATTGATTCACCTTTTGGAAAGTGTTCGTTGTAATTAAATGTAAAATTCCAATGACCAATCGACTAGATATCAATACGAGTAATGTATGATAATGCCACTTTAAGATAATATTTGTATATAACAGAATGCGTTATATAATTTACTTTTGTTAGACATGAGTAGGCACTACTGCATACTTTAGGTATATACTAAAGGAGTCGGAAACTGACAACTTGCTTCAATAAAATGTAGCTAGCCTATTATGCTAAATAACCTCATGTACCTAAGTGTGTAATCTTTTCATTTCTCGCTATTATAATTTCAAGTAACGTCAGTCAATCGATGGAAATTAGTAGGCATGATGATTCATTATTAAATTATACAACGGGACTTAATCGCGTATCTAAGTTTTAAGATTTACCTCCGACGTTTCGAGGACGGCGTTGTCCCCGTGGTCTCGGAGAAGACTGGCTTAAGTTGACATCAGCATCGTCTAACCGCGCGAGTTTTTCGAACTACCCGCACTTGGTCTTGTTTAATAATGTGTAAAAATCGTGAAAGTTTAAAATCAGTGTCATGATGATTCAGTTCGGAGACTACTTACGACGGAGACGACACCTCTTCAGACTAACACACTTATGTGATTGTAAACCGTAATATAATGAAATACTTAGTCTATTAATGCCTGAATTGTCCCTCAATAAACCATCGTCAGACCTGTAATCTGTAGTATCAGTTCTAACGGTAACGGTAAAAATACTCGAAAGTTACCTATATGTAAATGAAAATATTTTGCTGTTTTGTTAATTACGAAGATATATACAAATAAGTAAGTGTAGGTTAAGAGAATATTTAAAAGTTATTGTATGTATTTGTTAGGCACAATACAGTTTAATTTAGAAACTGTAATATCTGTTAGGAAACCTTTTGCATTCTATCATTTGTTCGAAATATGTAATTACAAGATTCCAAAAAAAAATTGATAGGATTATACAATTTTTACTCGCATCTAAAAATCGATTTCGATAGACATGCATGTAATTACACAACTGAACTTTTTAAACAGTCAAATTCGCCAAAAACAAATGTCATAATGAGAAAAATTTCATAAGTTATAAAAACAGATGTAACAGATTCATAACCAAAATAAGTTACTAAAAATATTACAACACCCGTAAATATTTTTAGACCATTGAAAAATTACATAAAAATCTGTTTTGGTGTCCCCGTTGGCCCCTCGGTGACCCAATTCATTCTGTTAAGAAGTTTTAATAACGGATTGCGGTATTTTGGGTGGCATGTATTATGTAATTATACGTAATGGCAGTTATAAGGTACCTACCTACAGGGTGGATTCTTTTTTGCGACTTTCCTGTTGTGTTATGAGCTTTTGTTGGCAACGAAAGTTTCACTTAAAATAATTCTTTTTATTTCTTGTTATAGGCATGAGTAACTTTTCTTTCTTTTTTCTTTAATGTCAAGAGTTATACATGTATATGAAAGATAGATGCCTATTTATAGACTAGGCACAATTTTATCACCACCCAGACGTTTAAGTACGATGTGACAAGCACAACTGTGTTATATGTATTAGCGTGTCTAAACACAAGTCAAAAATAAAGACTTTAAGTAATCAATTACTTTTAAAACACTGATACCTATCGGTTTTTAAAAATGAGAAAAGTTATAACTGTTTGGGAAATACAACACAAAGTACCTTACCCGTGTTTATTATTGGTACCTATAGACATAAAAATTGTGTTCCATCATGTATTTTTGACACCCATTGATTCACACATTCCCGCATTACCCAAAAAAAACCTCAAAAATGATTCACAGAACCTGTTACCTTATGACAGGCAAAAATGTTACTTTCCGCCGTGAATTCGGTCTCATTTACTATTGCTGGGTAGGTAGGTACAATAAAAAGCGTCGCAGGCACATAAATCTCGTCCGGCAGTGGGCCGGCGATAAATAACGAGGCTTAACCGGCTACCGGCGTGCTAAGGCTTCGTAACTGCATATATTTATGTACCAGAGTAGATTTAATTCACAAAACGGGATACAGTAGCACATCTTCCAACAAAAATTTTAGCGCGGGCCGCGCACTTAACTATCAGGAATAGCCTGGATTAATAGGGACGAATATTCATGAAGGCCGAAATTTTAATGTAAGTTCGGAGATATTTACTTAATCAATTGTGTATTTACTATATATTTATCACACATTTTCTTAACCTCGTAACGAATTAACCTGTGCATTTTGATAAATAACTGAATTTTGTTTTAATAAAGTTTATATTTCACTCTCACTAACTCTCAATAACTCTAAGAGACAAGATATTGATAACTGCTGGCGATATTTCATTTTTCAAGAGTATAAGATCTTAACCGTAAAACAAATGAATTCGCGTGAATCCAATCCAATGGCTTTGCTTGAAATCTTTTAAAAGGGTTTTTGAAAAGAAGGGTATAGGGTAGGTAAGTTGTAGAGGAGTGAGTACCTAGTTTTCTATGTGCAATATAGGTAAGTAGAAAGACAGAGATCAAAATACCTACTATCTAACACGTACCTAGGTAGAAGAAGAGAGGTGCAATAGTGTGCATGACATATTGCTGAATACGTAAAATCTAGTTCTAATATATCATAAATATAAATAAAACAGCGTAAATGTAATGACTGAAAAAAAAACCAACAAGACGCAATAACGAAAAACATGCCTAATGACATGTTTATAAACAACAAAATAATTTAGAATATTATACTATACCACGATGATTTAAAGCAATTGTATCTCTATATCTTACGTAATAGCAATAAAAAAGCCAATGAAACCGAAGCCCACAAGTTAAACGGCCGAACATTTTACTTAGAATATATTAAATGTTAGAATTTCCTTCCTGTCCAATAAAGCGCGCGCAGGAAGCCGGCAGGTCGTAAGTTTAACAAATAAAATAATTCTCGGGTAAAATACACACACTAATGTGACTAATATTATAATATCTCGAGTCCAGGATATCTACTAGCAACGCCGGAAGATTTAGGTGCGGTTCGGGTTTTTCAATGCCGAAGGTAACCAGGAAACAACTGGTGACGTAGGGTCTACGGGGATAACGTCATTGTTGTTTCACAGTACATGTTGTTTGGTACATTCTTGATATTTAATGTATTTTGTAGAAGGTAGATATAGATAAGTTGTTTCACGTAGGCATTATGTTCTTCGCACAAGCACTATTATATGTAGTTATAGATAAGGATATCTTAACGGTACCACAGAATAAATAATAGTACTAAGTACAGAAGACTCACTCTCTAACAAAACGCGTCTGTTACGATCAGCACAGATATGGCCGCTAGGTGGCGACAGCGCCACGCGCGGCTTATGGCTTTTCCCAAAATTGGGGCGGAACGGATGTACTTTTAGCTACCTGTAGCAAAGCGATGAAATCGCGGAGTGAGACACGCCTGACGGTACTTATATCAGCCGTCTCATGAAATCAGACAAAAGATCCGAATCATTAGATGTAATTTTTTTTGGGGTACAAAGATTCAGCAGGTTCCCATAGCTTTCTTAGGTATCTTCTTATATATATAAATAGATCAATATTATAGGATAGTCTTACATACATCGATCTACTCCAATGAGGCCTGTGTAGGAGAGGACGATAAGTATATCTATATTATTTAATAACGCAAATTCTTTGACTGAAAATTGTGGCGACCATTGGTGACCTGAAAATTATAAAAGTTTTATCATTTACGAATTTGTGGACAAAATATGTAAAGTATCACAAAATAACTCTACATGTTTGTTTACTAAGTACATAGGGTATCTGCACCATGGTTAGATGTGGCATGCGGCGATCCAGCGCGCGCAGCAGCATCGTAAAGCGGGGACCACACGCGGGCGGAGGTGTGAAGGCAGCGCGCGCGCCGCGGGGGCCGGCATAACTCACGGCCAGCGGGGCGCCGGTCATTCATGCCTACCTGGACTAAGGCCATGTAGACACACTGTCTAGGAGTTTTGTTTCTTGATAACAAGGTAAAATGTACTAATCTAAAGTAGCTTCTACCCGCAGCTTCATCTGCGTGATACGACGATGATAAAAAACTGCCCTAGGTCCTTTCCCGGGCCTCAAATCTATCTATCTATCACCATACCAAGTGACGACTGTCGTTATATTGTTGCCGTTGTTATTTTGTGATAAACCAACGTCCTTCTGAGTATTGAGGTAAGCGAGCAGACCGACAGACAGACATAATTGTCCGGGTATCCGGAAAAGTTTTGATTGAAAATGGTTGCAAAAACTACGGAGTCCATTCCTGTTTAATTTTGTATTAGAGATATACACTGCCAAGAAGATATTGTTAATAATTCATGGCTATCTTTCTAGACAGCCTGTTGCCTGAAATCCAGATGCGGATTTGATACGAGTACGTTTTCCATCTATGATTCATTTATTATTTAGACATGAGATCCATTTTATCACTATGTGGTCGTCATTGTCACCAGCCTGTATCTCCCTTCTAAATACCTATGTACGTACAACTTTCTTTACACAAGAGAGATTGGATTATAGTCCCGACCTACAAATGCTTCGATAAGGATTGGGCAATGCAGGTTTCCTCACAATGTTATTATCATTTACCGAAAAAAAAGGTGTATTTCGTATATAATTCCTAGAGTTTGAACTTAAAACCTTCGATGGCTTCTGATCTCTTAATCGCTCAGACATATCAGCGTTTATTATGATCCACCGATTGTAATTATTAAAATTAATATTGGTTCCAGGAGATACACGATCTAGTGTATGTCAATCACTAAAGACCAGAGTTAACAGCTAACAGTTCACTAAAGATCCATATCCGGGATCACCATTAATCCAATGCATTCTGTAAGTTTTCATATGAAATGTTAACGACTCAACAGTCATTAGCTGCGCCTACTTAGTAAATCTTACCACTTGTTAAAACAACCAATCAATCATAATGAACAGGATCACATTCTAAAATAAAATACCGACGAACCCCCAAATTAACGTATACCGCTGAACCGGAACAGACTAGTACGTAATCATGGAGTGAACAAACTTTACCAAACATAATGCATGGGCCGGGAAGTCTAATGACATATCTCTAATTCGACCACGCGCGGGGCATCCACCAATTTACCTGTTACAGAATAGACATAACCCGTTATTTAAGTATCGGTAGCGGCTAGCGTGCATCATTATCGTAATTTGATTTCCTTCACGATCGCGCCGACCGTGCACCATTTGGCGCTAATACGACCGACCGGCTCATCGCCGAAAACGCGAGCAATTTTACCAAAAAAATAACTTTACATGACTCTGACTTAACTGATCCGAGGTGAGCATCGTACAATTGCTAATGCATAGCTTATTACCATAATTCGTGGCATTTAAATTTGCGAAGTTTACGTGAGAAGTTCGCTTCGAGAGGCATAAAGTTTCGACTTTGAAGATAACGAGGAAAGAAATTATGGAGTATTAAAATACAAAGTAATGTACTTACAAATTAGCAGTTTCAAATGAAATGGTGTATTTCGTTTCGGAGATGGATGTGCGTGTTGGCGTAGACGGACGGACACACGTCACGGGTAATTACATAAACAATGACGTTTGATTGTGTCGGATATGGGCCGCAGAAAGCATGCGTGGGATGTCCTATGACGAAATAATTGTACTATTCGGCAAAAAAGTTACAAGTTGACTTGTTGACCCTAATCAAGAAGTCAGTTTAAAAAACATTTTAAACTGAACCAGAAAATCAATCAATTGTGAAAACTGCTTGATCGACTTGATACTTTAAAATAAAAGACCGAAGACTGTAAGTAATGCGACCAATCAGTTTATTAAATGATTGAATTCAGCAATGATGACTAAGAGTGTAGGTACCGTTAAGTCAATTGGGGTGGACCCGGAAGTGATACGGTGGTCATTTTCGAATCAGTTACACACAATAAAATTGGTTTATTATTTCGGCATAGCGAATGATAAGTAAAGTCTATTTTTTTATTCGGTAGACTAAAATGACATTTCATAGTATGAAATTACATTTTATGTTCATACTATGAAATGTCATTTTAGTCTACCGAATACAAAAATAGACTTTAGGTACCTAAACTTTAGGTAGGTAATTTTAGGACAAACTACAACATTAGTTTTGATCTAAATATTTTGCCACCAACACATAAAATATCGGCTGATGCAAGGAGGAGGAGAGAAGACTCTGTTCCGTCTTGGTAAAAATATACTGTCCTAAAAATACACCTACTGCAAATTCAGAATACCTAAATAGGTAGTAGGTAGGTGATGCATGCAAAAAATTATGATATTACATACTGACGATATTTACAACTGTGTGGCCTATTATGTCCACCATTTTAATGGTCATCAAACGAATCGGATGACTATAGTGAGTTTCTTATGCCAATTTAGTAAAATCAAATAATTAAGTATAAACACGCTCGCAGTATTGAGTATGCATCACAGCAGTACGGGAACAGAGCCCCCCATAACCTGATACCAACATTGCCCAATATTTAAACCGCGCACACAATTAATGCGTTCCCGTCATGCGCGGGCGGCGGAACCCGCGCAGGCGCAGCTTCCGCTTCCGATCTGACACACTCGCTGGCCACACTTGCTGGACCTGCAATTTGCCCGCCGAGCCGAGCGTGACGCCCGCCCGCTGCGTCCTTGTAGCTTTGTTGAAGATGAAGTAGTACCAAGGACATTTGAGAGTGGCGGTAAGGCTGGGTCCATATAGCCTTTAAGAGGATTTGGAAGTTGAGTTTTAGACGATACTGTTCAAAAACTTTCCTATCGGTGAACGTCCAAATAAAGGATGCTAAATTGCTTTAAAGTTTGCTCATTGTTTATGTCGCACGGTCAGACTTTTTACCCTGACAAGGATTTTTTTGTCCTTTTTCCAGATTTTACTATCCCGCAATAAAGGAATTAATGATCTACATCAATTTTTTAACAAGCAGTTGCGTCTGCGAGCGATATTCCAAATTTTATATTAAAGGAAAAAATGGAAAAAGTTACGCTTCCGGCAGGACTTGAACTTGAGACTCCGGTGCCGTCAAAAGATATAATCGTCTTTCGGTAGATGACGCTATACGCCACCCTTATGGCGTGTATGCATAAAGGAAGGGGTGGAAAGATTTGCGATGTCCTGGTAGGCTTCCGTAGCTCAATTGGTTAAGAGCAACGCACGGATTGCGGAGGATTGCGGATCTACAATTCAACTTTCAAACGAAAGAAATAGTTATAATAAGGAGCCAGATTCAATTTTTTTTTATGTAACGGTGGATATGATCTATCAGCTGTCAACAGTGACATTTCTGGTCCAGAAAGACAGATCATATCACATTATATCCATAACCGTTTGCGAACAAGAAATTACAATCCAAATCGGGCTCAAGATGTCTTAATAAATGTGGGTAAATGCCACACCTGACATGCCACAACAGGCATAAGCATAGTATCAATAGTTCATGTCTATTAGTTTGGCCCACTGTATTACAGTGGCACTGTTCACGTATACCCATACGTATACGATGCTGTACTTAAAATGTCCGAATGTTACTAGTCCAACGAAAATTTCAGTCGCTATTTAAGACAAACTTACTTTGGTTCAAACCAAGTTTCAGTAGCGAGAGCGATCAAGTTTCCACCAGGACTGGTAAGGGCTACCTGATGCGTCACGGCTGGCCGAGCGTCACGTGCGTTGACCTCTCATAATTGTTCCGGTAGTGACACGTGACATGTGACATGGAATGATGGTGGAAGAGTGTGACCCACTTCTCCGGTTACGGGGTACTTAAACTAGCGGACGTAAGTCGTATGTACGAGTATACTGGGTGATTTTGGGGTCGTGATCCCTAATGTCAAAAATGTATTAAGATGGTCATACTGAACAAGGTTTCCCGTGGGACCGATATGAAGATTGTAAAAAATACCCCTGGGCCCGTACGTTTCGTCTACTTCGAGCCCTCAAGGTGTCCATTCGATTTTTTTCACAATTTTGTGGACATTTAGGATCATGATTCCAAAATCACACAGTACATTTCTAAAGCTAAGTGAAAAAAATGTGAAGCGTTTGGTAGGTCATTTAAGTAACCTGTAGTATGTCTTCATTAAAGTGATGTCCTCTTTGTACGCTGCTGCACCAATGAAATTTCCAGGAAAATGCAACGATTGGAGCGACGGTAAACTTGTTTTAGACAAGTTCTGTACATTAGTTCCAGTTAATGGAACTTCCATTCTTTATAATAATTAAATTGGTTAGTGCTGCTGGAAAAATATTTCAACAATTTCAATGGCTACCTACCTACTACCTACTAGGCTACTGCCCACAGTGCAAGGCCAATAATTTAATAATGATTTCCTTTCATTCATTTATAATAGAATTTTTTTTGATCAAGCAGCAATCGCCTAAAATCTGAAGAACTTTGTCATCCACTGGAATCTCGATTTGGACTGAAACGGCGAAACTGGATTAATACGCTAGAAATGTTATTTTCACAACTCGGACGAAGTCGCACCAAAATGTAGCACCATTCAAATTTAATTACTTTCTAAGCGAACGTTAGTTTCGTAATCCAGAGCGCCTGCGGTCTGCGGCCGCCACACAGGATGACGCGGCATTTAATCTTGATAGTCATTTATTATTCTGTTTTCGATTTCAAACCATATAGCCTGCATTATGGTTCTTGTACTGAGTAGCCAACTTTATTAACTGGTTAGTCTTACTGTTTTGAAAATAGCAAACTACATTCACAGTTACTGACGGAAGCTTTTGCGATTTCATGTTTGCCTTTGTCTTATCATATTTGCGCTTTCCCGATTGTATTCTAAAGAAGACCAGGGTCCCGCCTTATATTTTGATATGTCTCGTTTGGCTCAGCTCCCCTCACTGTCCCTGTTGAAATAGCATCTTAAGGCATATGCAAATATTTGTAGTACACACGTAACATTAACGGCAAATTTATAAAAACACATTCTTTACGATTATGACAACAATATATAAGGGTTAATGTAGTTAGAAATTAACTGAAAATGAAATGAGACTGTAAGCCCTTAAGCTATAAACCAAAGGATAAAAAATGTTTGCTTACCTTCAAATTTATCTCCTTTAACATACTGTTAATACGGTTAGACGCTGCCCACCAATTTGTACGTAAACATCATATTTTCGATGCATCAAAAAACCACATTTTTATTATGAATTAACATGTTTATATTGAGACTCATTTGGTCAGCGGTCTTCTTCGGACATTTCTTTTTGCATTCCCAAGCTGTCAAACCCATTTGAACTTTAAGGTCTGAGAAGAAAGACGAGATTTTGAATGCTTTGATAGTTATAGCACATGTAAGGTACAGGCATACTGGATGTCAAAGTTATGACGTGTTAGATTGATTATCGGATGGATGTTAAAATACGTTTTACGACTTTTTATGGCGAGCTTGAGTGTAAGCTCGACTTACGAGGTTTGTTTGTGGTCGCCGGTACCTTCTCGTCAAGGATACAAGAAAAATAATGAGAGATAAATAAATTTCTGCTGCAAGGTGGTTTAAAAGAGGAGCACTCAGACTCCAAAGCGAAGAAGACTATATTATATAGCCTTCATTTTACTCAGAGTGATGATCTGATCTGATCTTGATTGTTCAAATTCAAATTTAAAGTAAGAAAGCCGTGGTCAAAGCTGTCCAACAGTAGACAGCGAATGTTTAATTTCTGCTAAACTATTTAGATAAAATTCGTAGCAACGCGCATGCTCTCAAGATAGTTAAAGTTGAACATAAATTGCCTAGGTTCCTGGAGTGACTCCCGGACTACATCCACCGCAATAGTGTTATAACGTTGATATTTCTCGGAAAAAGACCTGCACCTCGCACTGGCAAATATCAGAGCAATGCCGCCGGTAGCGATACCTTCAGCTGTAAATCTCGCGGCGATCTCAAAGGAGCTAATCAATGTTAAATCATAGCGAAGTGACGCATATCGATGTGCTCTCCGCATTTTGATGAGTTTGAAAAATATCGTGAGTCGATAATTTGGAAAAGATCCCGACTCTAGATCGTCGGGTTTAACCCTTGACACCGAATACGTAAGCTGAGTCATTTATCAATAGCCAGGGTGACCATCGCCCCAGATACGACCCTTTCGAGACACTTTGAGACTATAATGTCTGCACAAACTTTTTAAATGCTTCTCAGATACTCTGAATCTCCAAAATGAAATTGCTGGCATTCAAATCAAAACAGACGGTTTAAAAAGATACATCGAAAAATAAATCTTATTTATTATTTCATCAAATCCCGAGCAGCCTCGCGAGATGTGCACACTAGCATTAATAAATATAAATCTCTTCATCTGGTACATAACACCTCGGCTGAGTGATGGCGCGGCGCGTTTGTGCGGTACAGGTGCGCGCGCGCCGCTCCGCGCATTTGTCACTGTTGCCGGCGATTATTCATCTCATTGAAACATTAAGTCGAGAACTAATCACGCTGACTAATGGAGCCCCCCGTCGACACTTCCAAAGTTTCACACTCCTCCGTGTGAACGACGCCCTCTTGATGAAATGACGAGGACGAATGGTCTTGTGTTGTTGAAAACGTCGATGCACGTTCGTTGCGTTGTCTATTTAGTTTATGGTCTTGATTTTTCTGTGTTATTTTATTGAACTGAAACTGGCCTAAGCGATTGGCGCTAGCTGTTAAATAAATAAAAAACTGTTATAAAATAAGTTTCAAAAAATATCAAAGTTAGGACTGTACTGTAGAACTAGTTGGAGTTGAAATTTAATTTATCTTTAGAAAAAAAAGCTATAATAAAACGTTCAATACCTACTAACATAAAGTTTTGCAACATAGGAACTGCATATAAGTGTTATGACCAAGAGCACAGTATATGAGGTAATTAATTGTTAGGTACGATTCCGATTCAAGTCATACAGTACATCAATAGATAATAAGATAAGTTTATTTGACCCAATTTTATAGTGCAATAGATAATAAATATTAGGTAGATATATAAAGTACAGTTGCATGTCACTACATTAGGTCAGGCTCACCCGCCCGGAGAACGCACTGCAAAAAGTACTCCATAAACGCACCGTTTATGGCAGCAAATAAAGCTGGCTTCTTCCCCGTACTGAATTATGGCTTTATTGCTTCAGAAATATTTCACAAACAGAAAATATTTTATGATCCTCCAGTTAAGAGCGGCTATATATCATTTTAAGCCATAGATAATAAAATTCGTAAGTCACCAAGAAGGAGACAAAAGTGCGATCTGGGCTGAGCCTGGGCCTATTTTGAATTCAGAACTAATCCCTGGCTCTGATGACTTGTAGCTACTTTGCGTCGTATTATGCCTATTCTGGACAACCCGTGAAGACTTTTTCTGGTACGGCATGTAGAAATGTCCAGAGATAAATAAAATATGTATATCATAGTAGTCTCGACTCTCGACTTGTCTCTATTTTCATATCCACTATTTACAATCCTGCTCCAAACAAACTGTCTCTGTTTAGCCCAAGGTTGACTGGTAGATAATGCCTCAAGGCGTTAAATCGGCCATTTGTGCTCCATTTGTGTAAATTTGTGCAATAAAGTTTAAATAAATAAATATGTCTTGCATTTTTCAATTACTAAGTTATTAGAATATTGCTGTACAAGTGTAAGTATTACCTATTTCGATTTAATGGTGTTAAACACAATTTACAGTAAGAAAAAAAATTAAATTTTAACAAAAGATAAATTAAAAAATAAAATGATTGGATTAAACAGTAAAAAAAGCTATCAACCTAGATCTAGAAGCAAAATTTATAAATGTATGAAATAGTTGAAGTTTTTAAGAACACACCATTAATAATTAAATAAGAAATGCTGCCTCCAGGTAGGTCGTTCGAGTGCAAACATAAAATGGTAATAGTTAAAGCTCAGCGAAATCGTTAACTCCAAGTCTGTAATTGGAAGGCATTAAAAATATCCAGCGCTGTTATAGCGGACAGTTAAAGGTTTTAGCGCTGGCATTAGTCGCCGGCATTACTGCTACATTGTCCGTGACTGCGAATATGTATTTACTGGGGATACCCTGATCATTGAGGATTTATGGCTAAGCTATTTGGACAATTCTCGTTTCCTAAGAACTTAAGGTATTATCCTATCTTACGTACAAGTGATTTATACAGTAAAATTTTATTTCAATAAATATCAAATAAATATTAAATAATATGCAATTAACAAAAACACTTAAAATAAAACCTTATAAATAAAAATCCCATCAAAAACATTACATGTAAAAAGGTGCAAGTCTCGCAACGCTTTTACTACAAAAAAGTTTTGAGATGTAATGTGAAACCAAGTCGGTTATTTTAATCAGTGCCAGGGGGTGTTAAAACCGTATCAATAAGATATCTTTAATTTGTAATACGTATAATGACTTGGCCATCGCACGGCTGCATAATGACAAAAGGATCATCGTCACCTATTAAAAATAATTCTAATTGAACATAACGCTAGCGCTAATTGCAGTTTGAGCATTACACATATTTACGAGTACGGTACGAGTAAAGCATTATGTGCGATTGCCAAGTCATTATATGTATTACAAATTAAAGATATCTTATTGATACGGTTTTAACACCCCCTGGCACTGATTAAAATAACCGACTTGGTTTCACATTACATCTCAAAACTTTTTTGTAGTAAAAGCGTTGCGAGACTTGCACCTTTTTACATGTAATGTTTTTGATGGGATCTCATCTCTTTTTGTAGGCAGTCCTTCTTTTCGGGTACTCATACCCATACTATGTATACACATATCATAACTAAACATATCTTCATTCATACTCACATCGTACATCGTAGTGTACCTTTACTTTACCTACTATTTGTAGGAACTGCAACAGTAACTTTGTAATATCATATATTTACATGGGATTACAAACTTACTTATGCAGTTCTTAGATCTTTAAAACGTGACTGATATTGCAATATTTTTAGGTTTTCCCTTAATGTGGCCATTAAACCCTAACTCTGTACCAAATTTCAGCTCTCTGAGTTTATGGGAAGTACTAGTTCTATTCTGATGATCATGAGTGAGTGAGTGAGTGTCATAAATGCGAAACTTTGCTTTCGCTTAACTTCGGAACTAAATGACCTACTTGAAATTTTGGATTTTAAGTATGTGATTATAGCTTACTGGATGACGAAAATTTCTGCGTTCTGATCTGATCCAGAGGTTCTCAAATAGGGGCCTGAAAATGCGGCGAAATGGTTCCAGTAAAGGATGGTACGGCAGTGTTTGCTTCGCGCTCGACTTGGCGGGGGCACTGCCGTGCCCCCAGATTTGACCTAGGTCGTGGTCGCTCGGTAGGGTACGGTACGGTGATTTATATTGGACTTACAATAAACATACAGCGAGGAAATGTCGCCAGCATCCTTGGTACAATGCCTCAAGGGCCTATTTTTAAGCTAGTTTTTAATTTCTTTTAGTAATACCACTGTATATATCTTGTTTGTAAATAAACGATTAAATTATAAACATATATTTTTTATTTATTTTTGCTGTGTCATTGCAGTGTGACTTTTGATGATTATTGAGGTTCAAAATAGACAATAGAACAGAAATCAGCCCGATCATCAACATTTTAAGCACGTGCCGAGACGTGGCAAGCAAATATATAACATGTACACATGTAATTTAACTAAATAGAAAACAAAAATATACGAGTATAAGACTGACTTCATTCAATACCATGTAAACATTATCATAATATATCTAAGGTCGGGCCATATATCTAAGAATATACTTATCTAATTTGCACTTTCAGATTTTATTTCAATTGGCCAGTGGTTATTATATTAAATTGTATAAAAAGTTAATGGTCTGCGTTTGAGACGATATTGTATTTCTCTTGATTTTATTCGCAAAAAAACGTTGACGTTGATCTGAAAATTGTTATCAGTATCAACTGCCTCATTGATCGGTCTAATAAAGATGCAGGCGCAAGTTGGTTCAATCCCTGTTTTATAGAGGTCAACGAATATTATTTACGAGCCCAGTAACGATCTATAAATATTATTTTCAAAACTAATTGAAATACGGGTCAATAAATAGCAAAAAAAGGTTTTTGAGAGTTGAAAATTGTTGTAAAAGTTGAAAATCCTGAACGTGTATAATACGTGACGAGTTATATTTTCTAAGCGGGCGGGGCGGCGGAAAGCGCCGAAATTTTAAAACGTAACAAACATAAGAGCCTCGGTAGAGAGTACCATTTTGTACCATTTGGAGTTGAAACTCTAGGTCCATGGTGTCCCAGCGCGCATAAGTTGTTCGCAGAAATCGCGAAGCGTTTGGTTGACGTAACAGCTGCTGGTGACCGAAGAGCTGGCGGCTACCTCGCACAACGTATCAGCATTGCGATACAGAGCGAGGAAATGTCGCCAGCATCCTTAGTCTTGGTACCATGTCTCAAGGGCCTATTTTAGATTTAAGCTAGTTTTTAATTTCTTTTAGTAATACCACTGTAAATAAATAAAAGAATTGCTTTTCTAAGCTGGTTAATAACATTTGCTTCGGTTGCTAAACTGTAACAAGGGAAAATAAACGACTAGCTACACGGACGAATGGCTACATTACTTCGAAATTGCCTAAATGCCCAAATTAATTAACCACAGCACCATAAATAACCATAAAGCCCAAAAAACTAAATTATGACTGCTGTAAAAACAGCTAGAAAAAGTTTGTCAAACGGAACAAAACGTCAGTTAACAACAACAAACAACATCGCCAAGTTGATTTGGCTCGCCCCGGGCCCGGGCCCGGCAGAAACAAAAGAAAGTCCCAGATTTGGCCAACGTTTGGACATTAAGGCAACAAAGTTGTAATTGTCGACTTTTTTGACAAATCCGTCATGCGTCATGAGTTCTCAGAAGGTAGAAGGACGAGCGAGGTGAGCAGACCCGTGAAAAAGGATGGTCAAGTGAGAGTTTGTAATGCAGTACGAGTAGGTACCTAACTGATATTTGAAATTGATCTATAAAATCTTGACATAAAGTTTTTTTTTGATATGACATCGTTGATGTTGTTGTTGAATGTTGATGTTAATACTCGTATAATATTACTTAAAAGTATTTTTTATGGCATATTATGATTACCGATTCTTTAATAGCTACTGTATTATGCGACTGTCTTGCCATTAATAACTTATAGCTTTTTACACCCTCAAATAGAGGGGGACTCTTTTCCGTAATAGACAATACTAACTTATAGTTCGATCATGACTTGTAATTTTCTCAAGGACCCCTAAAAATAAGGTGCTACTATAGCAAAAACGTGATGCGTATGCTCATTAGGCTTGGGCTTTAAACTGCAGTTTTGGGTTGACGGGGAATTATTGCCCTCATTGAAAAATTACAGCATTATGCTTGACAGGATTACCTTATACTCGTAATGAGTTCACTTGTCAAACAGAAATGCGGTTTGTGTTATTGCCGTACAAGTTAATGCGAATTAAGGACAGTGTTGAATCAATGGTTTCTTCTTCGTTTACAGGTTTTTATGCTCGTATTTTAATGTGTGAATTGCTTTGAATGAACATAAAGTGGCATTTCTAGCCAGTGTAGACTGCGGTTTGAAAAAAAAATAGGAGATATTTTTTCATGTAAATGAATGAGAATGGTCCTCCTGCACGGACACCGTAATATTGGGGGACGGACGTGACCCATCAGGGCAAGTACGAAAGAATAGGACGTTGAAAATAAAAAAACAATCATAGTTCACTCAAGGGCGAATAATAACAAAATGACATTTTCTTTGGTGTCAAAATGTAACTTCGAATTGGTCTCCAGTAAATTATTTTATGATAGGTGGGCTGTGAATACTTGTGAAAACAAGCAGTAAAATTAACTATCAATAGCCCTCTCAACACTGAAAAAAATATACAGATGTATTTACTTTTACCCATGTAGAATGTCGCAGACCTACATGATAATCGTCGATATGTACATTTGCACGGCAGCAAAAGCACCAAAACATCCCGCGGTATTCGGAAAACAAGATCCGTTCTAGACTAGAGAACGATACGATATGTACTAGATACGTTGTAGTTTAGATTTCAACTAGTTCTCTTTTGCAGCTCAATTCGGGCAACAAATGTCACTTTTACGTTAAAATATCGTAATAATATGTTGTGGAAATCGTTCAAGAGTATCTCCAGAATCGCGGATATATCAAATTTGAGAGGCTAGATCTTAAAAATATCGTTGTCGTATCTTGGTGATGTCTAATAGAATCTAATAGATGTCTAGTTCAAAATCCGAATCGGGCCCATCGTCCAATTTTCGTAATTTACTCATTTGTCGCTGCGATTTTTCAGCGCAGTCGACGCAATCGGAAGTAGACCGGCGTCGGCGACTTTTTGTTTCTGCCGCGAGGGCATTCGGAAGCGGGGTCGCGCTACTATCAACCAATATTTCAACTTGTGATTTATTAAGTTTCGCGACAAAGGGGTTTTTGAATGGAAATTAATGATTCAGGCGACGTGGTTAGATATATATAGTGCAGAGTCAAATACGGAGGCAAAAAAAAAGGAAACTTGGAAAAATAATCAGTATCGTAGTCAGCCACGCAAACGTTGCTAAGCGGGTGAGGTGTTTAAAATGATCTGAATACAAGAGCGTGTGCAGGTAATTTTGAACACCTGGCCAGCTTACCTACTTCTGCCGTTGACTGTACTTACAGACCTACATGTTTGTTTGGAACAGTTTTCTTTTTTGGTAGGTACCTAACTCATAGACTGGTAGATGCATGGCATGGCGCAATTAGCAGTTCTCTTTGAATAGAAATCTGATAACGTTTCTAGGGAAAGATGGTTAAAAGAAAAACAAAAAACGAATTCTGAATTGTTTTTTTATTTAGGGATGTCATAAAGTTGCCCATATTAGAAAATGTCAAATACAAATCTCAATTGCGACCCAGTATTTTGACAACTAACAAACTGTTTTAATATGTCGCGCAGTTGTGCCGTGGGAACACTTTCCATTGACACGGCACCTATGATGATACATTATTACGCACCGCCAAAATACACGTGGGCAGTTTACCATGTCATGTAATCAGAGTGTATTTGTAAGACAAACGCCATGTTACAGTACCTATAAATTTCATGAGGCAGTATATTGTCTTGATACGAGTTTTTAAAATGCAGAAATTCACCTAGCGAGAATTTTAGTATCATTTTAGTGTTTAGGGCAAAATTGAAGTTTCCGATTTATGTAATAATGAATAAATTAATGCATCGTTTTATTTTGTTATCATAAAAAGGTATTTCAATCTCGCGGGTTAGAAACAAAAAGTTTATGATGGTTTAGATAACTTTCAAATTTTAATGTAACATAATGTACTTATAAACGCTTTTGTTAACTAACGTCGATCTAAAATGTTTAGTTTTTAAAGACAAAAACGTTTGTTTGGGCCTTTTAGAGAGCTTTAAATATAGCATTAATTCAAATATTTTAGCTCAGTAGTACCTACTTGCGTAGGTATTTCTGCCAATCAAGGCGTTTAGTATCAAGTTAAAACACTGGACAGTATAAATTATTTGCGTGGTCGTCGAACTGTCCCAAGACTGTTTATTAAGCTGTCTTAAGCGAATAGTAATTGAGGGTTTTTATAACAACACAAATCATGTGCGTTAGCCGGCTCGGAGTTCAAAGCTTCAAGGATTTAAAGTCGTTCTGGGACCGTTCGCAACATACACTTGTTAGCAATTTATATCTCATTTAGTTTTAGGTACTATAATACCAAAAAAGTCTTATAAATTGTTGGATACAAAGCCTACCTGCAATAGTTATACGTATAGGTAATCTAATCGAAAGCTTGACGATCTTAGTTTTGTTATATTTTATCTTGTGTTATTAATTATTATTTGTGCTAATAAACATTTCTTATTCTTATTCTTATTCTAATACCGAAATGTCTAAGGTATACGTAATTATACAAGCCTAAGTAGGTCCGTTTCAATAAAAAGTGTTTCTTATTTACATATTTATAAAAAATTATAACCGTTAAAAACACAAAATCTCACGAAAATCAATCTAATTTCTAAACAATAGGCAAGCACTTGTCATTCCCTTCCCAGAAGTTCACGTTGAACTATTCCGACACTGCCACAGTTTAACACAAAAAATATTGCCTTCCCTAATAGCCATAACAGTACCCATAACTCAATTAAAACAAGAGCCCATTTTAAATTACCGTCTTAATAACACGCGAGCCGCGGCTACCTGATGGTGGTTAGCTGGAAGAGGCCATTTTAGGCGTAAATTAGGAATTAGGTGGTAATGACTTATTTAAAATGGCAGAAGTTTTTGATATGATATGTTTCATGTTTATTTTAACCTGAAATGTCTTCAGAATCTTAATCTTAAGTGTAACAAGATTTAAATTAACTAAGACTTTTCTTATTTCATGATCAAAAGCGGACAACATCCAACATCAACTTGTTTCAAAGTCCGAATCGGACGGTACAGAGTTACAGACCGATAGTTTCGCAACTGCAACTGTAGGGAGCTGCATTAGTGCTGCTGGTGAACTTAGGTACCTACTGCAGTCGCCATGTAATTCTTAAACTACTTACTTGCAGTTAGGATGCAGTACATCTATTATCGTCCTGAATCCTCATAAACGTAATATTATGTAATTACTTTTTACATGTATTGTGAAACATACACCAGAATTATGATGAACGTCTGTCTTTTCCAGTTGGATCTTACATCTGATATAAACTATAATAGCACCGATTATGAGAGCTTTAACTAGGCTCAGGTAAATAATGGAATATCGTAAATAACGTATTGTCGACGAGATATCCATCATTCGGTATTCATCATTTAGCTTGAGTAGGTTTTTGGTTTAGACTTTGATATTTGTTCTGATATGGCTACTGTGAAGTGTCGGAGGAAAACTGTAGAGAATTTGCTTTTGATAATGCTCTGGTGACGTAAGATGGTGATTATTTCTATTATTTTCTACGCATCATGGGGAAACATGTTGGGGCACCTGATACGGCAAATTACTTACATAAAGTCTATAATTGAAGGAAGAATAGAAAAAAAGAGAGGCAGAGGAAGACCGAGACGTGCTTTTTTGGACCAGGCTAAAGAGAAAATAAACGTAGTGACGTATCAGGAGCTCAAAACAGTGACAGAGAGAAGAACGGAATGGCGGTTACTCCACCGACAAGAGCCAGGCTCTTAAGAATTATGAATCTTTGAATCTTGGCAGTATTTATAGGTACTGGAAGAGATGCATAGATATTTATACGTTGCTTACTTTTTTTAATTAAATAGGTAGTCTCTCTGCACACATTTCACATCATCACTTTTCATATTTAAATTGTCGTGAGTACTAAAATTACGCATATTTTCCGATTTCACTCGTGGATTTTTAACACGCTTTATTAGGTCGACCTGTATGTAACTAACATGTAATGGAATCTTGCAAGTTAAATTTGATCCACTTCCCGGTTTCCGATTGAGCTGAAATTTTGCATACACATGTAAGTCGGGTGACAATGCAATATTATGGTACCATCGAGCTGATCTGATGGTGGAGACAGGAGGTGGCCATAGGAACTCTGTGATGAAACAACGCAACCTAATTGTGTTAGGGGTTTTTAGAATTGTCTCGATGAGTATTAGTTGTCTGTCGTAAGAAAAGTACAGTCAGCGATAAAAGCGTGTACCAAAAATTCAATTTTTGCCAAAAACTTATTTGTCACTCGTCGTAATTCGTTTAGGCGCGATATGACGTTTGTCATATTTTTTTTCGCAGTACCATTTAATGTTTTTACTGAGTTTGTATATTTGCTTAATTCATATTTAACGTAAACTTTTAATTGCTATTTCGATTTATAAGTGGGAGGATAATCTCAATAACAAACTAATGTTTTCAGGTCATTAACTCGCGGCTCGGATGCGATGCCTCGTAGATGTACCTATAAACTAATTATCTTTTGCCGAACCTAAGTGAAATGTTAGAGTTTTTTATACGGCACGATTGAGTTACGAGTCGGCCACGATTCTACAAGATGAGGTGTTGCCTAAATAGGTGTCCAATATGGTTTTTATGCACATACTTAATGAAAGTAAGCAAGACCTTAGTTACCTACTATCGTAGAAGTATGTTAGTTAAGGAGTGTCCCCCATTAACAGAACGAATTACATACATCTAATATATCCACCTTCACTACTATATTTTTTTTTATGTTGGGAAAGTCTGTAGAAAACTTTACCTACCTAAATTCAATTGAATATGAATTAGCTAAGTAATGCAGGGACTGTTTTAAATTTTTATTGTTAAAATCTGCTTTGGTTAAAATTAAGATATCTTATTGGAACAGCAAGCTACTAAATTGCATGGCCTAAATAAATGAATTCATTGATTGAAATTTATTCTAAGCTTAATAGCATTGGTCGCAGACGTTTCTGCTTGTTTAAAATTAAATACATTGCTTATGTGGCCATGCAATTTTGTGACTGGGTGTACATGCATATTGGGGTAAAACAATATCTATGCGTAAAATAAATTTTCATCTATAAGGTACACTATTGTTGTTTTTTTAGAGTTTTGAGGATATACTGTTATACCGTATGCCAGGGGATTTATTTAGATTAGTTGTGTGACTTTGTCATGGTAGAGATATCTGTATCTCACGTATTGTTGCGTCCTTGACGTCAGTTACTGATTTAAGTAGAGTTAGACCAAGATAAGTCTGTATCGATTTTTATCACACGCAGTGAAAGTGTTATTTATACGTCATAGTTTCATAGAAGTTTGTGATGTTGAGTTTGCCTGAGCCTAACGTCTTCAGTCGCGTCGCGTCGTGTAAAACGGTCACGCGTGGCGCCGAGGCCGCGGTGAGGCAACCGCGAAAAAAGTATAATTAAATCTACCCACGCCGCGGCGCAAGCACGCCTCCAGCTTTTTAGATTATCTAGCTTTGCCGTAGATAATGCTGCTTGACAATATTCCCCATCGGGAAAACTCTATTTCCGAAGGGAAAACTTTGCTCACACTCTAACAAGTTTAGAATCAAAATTTCTTTAGCTAAGTTGGTCTTATTGGCTTTTAATGGTCTGATTGTATTCCATCCATAGTTCGGAATTTCACGACAAAAAAAGAAGCGCCATAATAGTATTTTATGCAACCGTTGTTTAAGAGAGGTCAAAAAAAGGCGAGTGGCGTGCGTAACAATTTGAGGCGAAGCCGAAAATTGTTAATAAAGATGCCACGAGTATTTTTTGACTCAGTTAAACAACGTTGCATACAATACTTTTTCTACGACCAAGCACTTACTTTAATTCAAGAAGTAGCAAAAATGGAGGGTACGGGCGGGAAAAGAACTAATGAATGAATGAATGAAATTAAAAAAAAAACATGTCTATGGTTCACTTATTTGTCAGAGATGACATTTAAAATAAGGTTGGCAACGCTGTATTTCATTCAATATTTTTTTAGTGGTCATTACACGAAGTATCGTAAAATCGCCAAAAAGATACTGCGTGTATGCACAAATTCTTTTTTGGGGAATAGACTAAATACTTGTCTTGACAACTACATATAAGGTAGGGGTTTAAAGGTGTGTGCACGACCCTTTAAATGACAAATAAAAGTACGGGAGTAGAAAAAAGCTTGAAACTTCATTAAAACTTTTAAAACGTCATAATTTTGTGACTTTCGTTTACTTAGATTTATAAAGCAACGGATATTAAAATGTGTGACCTTTTTTCTATGTTGGGAAAGTCTGTGGAAATCTGTAACCTGATTGCGTAATGATTAGATCAGGGTCGGTCCATTCCGTTTGACGTTTGGCCTAATCAAGTTCAGTTCCTAAGGGCAAGTACATATCTTTATCTCGGCTATTCGAAACTGTAACAACAATAGATGACAAGAGACTTTTGAAGGTAGTTTATACAAATACAGTAGAGTACCTAAAGAAACATTTAAACGAAAATACGAAAAATAATCATACAGTTAAAATAAAAAGTAGGTCTAGGACCCCCAACCTACCCTAGGTATAACTCAGGTAGACCACTAAGTATTGGTACCTACTTAAAAGGACCGGATCGGGTATCTTTTGATAGATTTTCACTGGAAGCCAGCCTTGCATTGTGTCGCTGTAGCCAAGTTGACCATCGTACATGTACGTACCTCGACAAATGCGAAACAAAAAGGAAAACATATTTTGGGATGTCAGATCCTACGAAAAGTCACGTGACTCTTTCCAAACATTATTTAAGTTCCTTTCCATTGGCGTTTTCTGATGATTGTCATCTTGGATAAGCCTACAGACGTACCAGTGTAATGTGATTTCTAAATCTGTAAAACCTATACGTAATCAGAGTTCGTACTTCTATCGGAGCACTCGACTCGCTCGTGGTCGGTAAGCGGTTATGAATCGCGTAAGGGGTCATGATCTAGACTAGGGCAGAGATTGAGATTAATTTAGTATTAAGCAGAAACGTCTGCAAACTATAGGTACAGCAATGCTTAGACATAAAGGAAAGGTGAGGGGCACCCGGGACAGTGAGTTTTCCCACTCCTTTGATCATAGACTGAGAGATGAAGACTTGCACAGGGACTATATTCTCTATTTGATGGACCACAGAACAGTCACGGACTCCCCGACTTTGTCATGCTCATGCGCGAAAGATCATCATAGTATCTTATCTTTACTGATGATCGCAATCACTGTGTGTAATTTGTTATAGTTATCTTGTATTTGTTGGAATCTTTACTGCTTGTCGAGTGGTTAACAGATGCTAAAAATTGGCTGAAAAATATTCTGAACTTTTTTTTAAATATATTTTATTATTATACAGCAGCGAATTTAAAAAAAATGTCTTTAGGAAGGGAAGGGTGCCAACTACAGACTTTATAAAATAAAGTGAGCAAGCGTGCCAAAGGAAATGGACTCGGCTGACCGCAGATTAAGAGAAGAATCGTCAGATTTCCCTCAGTGGAAAGTTGGAAACGCGATTTCCTCGCAACTAGCGTGCGCGTAACGAGCGCTCGTCAACACCTCCCGATAGCATCGCTATGACTGGCTGGAAATTATTCCGAATCGTAATTACGGCGATTATTCACGGCGGCCGGGGGCGGCGGCCATTTTTCAACAGTCACCGTTCTTAATTATGAGCGCTGGACGGCTGTCGAAGCTTTGAGGCGCGCCGTCACCTCGGGCCGACTCTGCTTCGCTATCCATACACTTCGGTGCAAGTGAAGAGGCTATTGTTGAGGCGTGCGACATTAAGTCAGCTCGCTTGGCTGTCTATAAACATCTTGCCGTGGACTTCAACGCGGATATGACATTTCTCAAGTTCTGATGAGTATGAAGGACGCGCGTCTTATCCTTAGCGAGAAGTGACAAAAATGCGACAACGATAAACCGCTAGCGTCGTTGGGAGAAAATGAGACATGAAGTTGGATAAAAAATATTGCTTGGCACACACTGGCTTGGGCTAACGCATAACATACTGCGTAAAGCACGATGCGCTAATAATCGGAAAAATTAAAATTATTTCTACATCTGACAGGCAAGTACCTGTAGCTTTTATTTCATATTGCTGTTTCCTACTAGCTAATAAGCCTCACAAAACCCAGCCCGTTTAGTCCTCTTAGAACGACATCGTTCGACAAGATATCGACCGCTCTGACAATAGCCCCGCACAGCGTTCCTCCACACGAGAGTTCGACTAGTGTTTATTTATCGTTTTGGAAGGCTTAGAGAAGACAGATGGAATGTGTTTTTTACTCCAAGATGAGGTGTAAAGTAGAAATAATCTCTTATTTTTAATAAAGTATGTAAACAACGATGTCGAACGGTTTTGTGAGTAGGTATTATTTTAAATGTAAGTGGTTTAAGTATGTGATGTATGAGTGTGCTCACTGTGATTACAAGTATTACAACGGTACCATTTGAGTTGTAGTTGATGGACTATGATGGACTTGAACCTGATGGTAACATCATTTATGCCATTTTGACTAATCTTACACTTTAGCGCTATACATACTGACGATTTCCATTAGTACGCTTTATACCTAGCTAAAACATATAGGTGCCGCAATCGCAATATGATTGTTCTATCACTCTTCTATATTGTCTCTCGGTCACTCTTCCATATTAGTGCGGTAGAGACTGAGTTTCATTTCGTTTCGTTTATCTGCGAACGATTGTCATCTTGGCTAGGCCCCCTGCCGGCCTAGCCATGGCGACAATCGGTATCGCTACGACAACGAAACGCTTTGTATCTTTCTATCACTCGTCTTCTATATTAGTGCGACAGTGACAGTTGCGTTTCGATCGCTACGAAGCGGAAGCGATGGCATGTTGGCGCGGCCTGATAAGAATGTTCCGCGCCTCGTGTTCTCCAAAATAGGGCTACGCATAAGGTTTAGTGAGACACGACCGCCAAGTCAATACAATTCCAATCTAATACGATGTTGTTAAGGTGTTAGTTGGCATGTGAACAAATAAAGTCAAACAAAATATCTATATGTTAGACCTAAATGGTTTTATTAATAAGCAATTTCGATACATTACAATAAAATATAGGTAGCCATCGATATTAAACTTTCGTGAGACATATTTTAAACTGTTTATACGACAACGGTTTCACTCACTTGAATTTTTAGTCGCTATTGGCGACATGTTTCGGGCCCTTCGGGGGTCCATCCTCAGGCTCGAGTGCTCGCGGCGACTGCAACTCGTGCAACATGTCGCCAATAGCGACTAAAAATTCAAGTGAGTGAAACCGTTGTCGTATAAACAGTTTAAATATAGGTAGCATTGCAATAAATATCGATTTGTTTAGTTGTATAAACAATTTGCATTATAAAACCAGGTTTTATGTGGCACGTGTTCGATCTGCATTATTATTTATTATAAGTAGTAGGTAATAGTAATAGCAATGATTAAAAGGGTGGTGCGGTTCGTGGAACGACTTCTAGATAATAATTGAAATCGCCGTCTGGTCACGACCAAGCGGAGTACAGTCGCGTAGTAACTATTCTCTAATATGATTTTTATATATCGAATTTTTCTTCAGTCTTTTTCTTAATTTTAAATGATAAATTAAATTCATAATATTCATTGATTGAAAGTTACTAAGTAGTTGTAATGTGTGATGTGTCGACATGTAGGATTTTTTACTTAAGTGCCTATCATAAATAGGTACGCACCGCGTGGCAAATGTCTTTTTTAAACAGGTCCATAGGTACATATGGTTAAGATAAGCTTTTATTACCTACGAATCATCATATTCCTTGCGTTTCCCGGCATTTTGCCACGGTCCGCTTGGCAACTAGTTTTTACGAAAGCGACGGTTATGGTTGGAAGGTCAGATGGCAGACCTTCCAACCCAGAGGGTAAACTAGGCCTTATTGGGATTAGCCCGGTTTCCTCACGATGTTTTCCTTCACCGAAAAGCGACTGGTAAGTAAATTATCACTTGATATTTTGTACATAAGTTCCGAAAAACTCATTGGTACGAGCCGGGGTTTGAACCCGCGACCTCCGGATTGCAAGTCACAAAGATCTTACTGCTAGGCCACCAGCGCTTTTATTACCTACGAATATAAACAATAAATAATTTTGGACAGTCAAGATCCAAAATCGACATCGAAGATTTTGTATTATTGGAATAAGTTGATAATTAGGTAGGTACTGTTCAAATCTTAAACTCTTTCATCTGTATTTTCTACTTCCGAAAGTAGTTATTAACTGAAATAATACGTCTATGGCAGTAACAATTGCCTCCACAAGCGTACAGGGTCGTTCCCGTGGCGCTGACGCCGGCGCGTCTAATCGCCGTTTATTGGAGAAAACCGATTACTGTGCCACCGGCCGTTTCGACATGTCATCAACTGGAACATGAGTTTCAGGAACGTTTTCACCATTCTCTGGACGAATAGCTTACGGAATAACGGGCCGGTCGTACCGGAACTTGACACTTCGTGTAGTGGTATATACTCGTACGATGCAATTTTTATATACATTCTGGCTAACAGCGTGAAAACGTCTTTTAAGCCCTTGCTACACGGTCGCCGACAAGCCTTCTAACCGTCTGACCTTGGTCTGTCCTTGATCAGTTTTGGTCAAATTTTGTTGGAAACAACTGTCTACACGGTCCGTCCAGACCAAGGCCACGCGGTCTGAGGGGCTTGTCGGCGACCGTGTAGCCACCAATATAGGTAGGTATGTAACGGTTCCCTAGAAAATTGAAATTTTCCTGATAGTCAAAAGCATAGAAATTATTGAATTCGTTAAACATACTAAACAGATACTGACAGTCGATTAGTGTCGATGTAACGATCGCTTTGACATTAGGTAGCTGATTTAGGTATACTGTACTTGAATTGATCTCTGTAATTTTAAATATATAAGATTTAAATAAGGTTTTACATTAAAACCAGCAAGACAGATTATTTATGAGTTTAAACTTTAATATTAGCTAGTCATTTTGGGTCCATTTATTACGAGGATAGTAGAGACTAGTCCGTCTAGACATCTATCTATGACCTTCACCTAACGCTCAAACACAATATATTATCCACCGGTATATTATGTACCTAGGTATGTACATTCATGATTCAACTTTGCGGTATCAATTTCAATAATGGTGTTCAAACTCGGCCAAAATAAACTGACTCACATGTAAATTACAGTTATATAAATGATACAGAAATTAATAGGTATAGTGGCTAATGTAATGATGAGTACAAAGTTGTATAGAAGAAGAAAGTGGTAAATGTGTGTAGGCTTGTTACATTTTCATACCTTTTGGAGCGAGACAGGAGAATGGAGGCCGTGCCTGGCGCAACAACCTGCGAGTCACCGAGGGCGCTTTAGGGTAAAAACTACAAAAAGTAAATTATATTGATGGAATCGAGCCAGTTTGATTGATGATGAGTGAGCATTTTTAATTTATTTCCAGTATTCGACCGCCTCTGTGACCTCCCGATAAAAACGAAATATAAAAACAAACGTCGAGACGTCGAACGCGCGGTTTTTTACAAACTGCATTTCGATTTAGGTGTCTATTAATATTAATTGACGTAAGAGAAATTTTATTTTTTAAATGCTGTAGAACAATGACTCTGCAGTTGAGTTAATTAATATCGAAAAGTGGTTCGGTGTTGGTGAAATTGATACTTACGTCAGTCATTATAATAAATATGAGAGTTAATATTTATTTTAATACATATAAATACATATGTAAGTAGGTATATATTTTTAAATACCTAATCAAGTAGACGATTGTTAAGTTTTAATATTAGCGACATTCCTAATTTCGATAAACTTAGGCTTTATTTTTAAAGGTGGGGTGGACCAGTACCGTAAAGGTGACAGTCCATTTCCAACCGCAGCTGCACTACTGTTCATTTTACTATGGAAATTGACAGTAACAGCGGCGCGTTCAGTCCCAGTAGTGCAGCTGCGGTCAGAAATGGAATGTTACCCTTACTGAGTGGGATCCACGGAACACCATAGATGTTCCAGACCGGAGTGCAGCAGACTGAAAAGGTCGTGGCGGGACGACTTGGACGCATTCTACTCGTAGTATCGAGTGGAGAAAACGAGGTTTGCCCAGCAGTGGGACACTAAACTAGGCTAAAAAAACAGATGCGATGGCAGTAATTTTCATAATAAACTACACGATTTGCCAATTCTTCTGATAGGTAGCTTAATACTGTTTGTAGCACATACATTCTGAGACAAGTACCTAGCATACTAATAAGGATTTATAATTGGTATAGTACTTGCCACTGTTTGCCTACTCGTATGGACCTACTTCTTTTTTTCACCTTAGAAACTTGTGCACATTTTTTTTTAAAAAGCAATTAGGTAAATTATTAACTAAAATGCTAAGGCAATACGAAAAATTAAACAGGTTTATTTCTTGAAGAATTGTCATCAATTTCCTTCGTTCTAGTAGAAAACAAGTAGAACCTATACCTAACTATACTTAATTCGAATACTAAACAAATCTCGATATTGTAACACCAAGTAAAGTAAGTAAATCATAGTAATGATAAAATGATTTCCACAGAGATAAAACGATCAAACCTTAGAGCTACGAACGCGCGGAGCTGAGCGTGGACAAATACGTAAGTATCTGGAACACACCTGTACTCACTGACGTCACCGAGGACGTTCAATTCAAGTAAGTACCATCGCTTAGATATTTATTTAAACCATTTAAAGTACGTATTTAGATTTAAGTTTAAGATAATGATTTTTTCAAGAAGATTCTTTTTAAATGATGTGTTAATAAACGCAAAGACAACTTTGGAATACATTTTGGACATGAATGAAAATTGACGCCAATTCCATTTTAATATTAACCCAAAGTGTTCACACGATATGTGGGCAAGTGACACCAATATTAAAACCAAATTAATAAAACATTTTGAAATCTTAATGCGTTCATCTTAACCGTCCGTGCGATTCAGACATATGTATTACATAAACGAGAATTAAATCGAGCAGTTCGACTTAAAAAACGAGTGTCAACCGTTCTTTTACTCGTATTCCTAAACTCATCTAATTTGGATTTTATAATCCTTAAAATAATTTACCGACTTAGGTTACAGTTTTTCTGTTACAAAATATGAATATAATCTTTCTACCGGTATGTTTATGATTCTTTGTTTTTTGTAGCGTCATTCGGAGAGTTTATTGACAGCTTCGATTAAATTTTTTATAACATGTGTTATGATTCAACAATCTGTTTATCTTGAGGTGTACGTACTTATTTGTACGTTTGATTACGTCACAAACCAAAACATAGCTAAGATTAGTTTTTTGCTTCGACTTTTTATAATCCGTTCAATTAACTCGAGACGATGAATCTACAAAAAGATGGATACTTAGTTCACTAACTTAGATGGGGTAAATCGTACTGATGTCGTTAACAAATGATTACTCGGCAATACCTATATATGTGCATGTCCCAAAGACTTAATTTTAGGTGCAAAAGTGATATTTAAAATATAAATAAATACATATTGTATATCTTTATTAGTAGGTTAAATACTAGGTATTAGGTCAGTAAATTTCGAATTATAAGTGGTGGTAAAAAAAAATTCTTAATTTAGTAACGGAAACTAATCTTAATTAGTTATTCGGCGCTAGCTCTTGTGAATTATTTTAATAAAAATCATTTATAAGTTTACTCTACCCTATATTCTCACGGTAATCGCGAGCTAGCGGTCTGCGTCGCAAAAAGTGACACTTTTGTCCGTCTTGACAGACAATGACCGTTAAAACTGACCTTCCACTTTTAAAATAGAAGGATTTCTTTAAGCGACGACCCTAGCATGCGGACCGTCCTTAAGTCGATACTTTTGGCTGAACAAGGCATTAAAGTCTGCAACAAAGACTATTAACAAGTCGTTTGTCATGTCCCCGCGACTAGTTTTGATTCGAGTACTGGTTTCCGTGATCTATGAGACAGGGTTGGCAAACTGGTTTATCGTTTTAGCTAGCTTTATAGCACTAGCTGTTAGACAGGCCGGGAATTAGTGTCGATGTTTTCTTGACTATTTATTTTGAAACCAGACATGTATTGTTACAATACAATGATCTTAAGAAGATATTTCATAGCTTTTATAAAGATCTTGATGCTTTACTACATATTTTCATTTTAATAGTTATATTAGGCATCTCAAAATGTAACATTATACGTTGTTTTTCCAGATGTTTAAAGGAATACAAGCAAACAAAATGATGTGACTCGGTCATTCGGTCAATGTTTATCATTGCCTGAATAACTGAGTCCCATGGATTTGTTTACTTTCTTAGATACTCTAAAGAAAAGTGCGAAATAAATTGGAACTACAGTTTAATAATCGGAATAATCTTTACCTCGAACATCTAGAGATAAAATCTTGCTAGTTCGAACCAAAGCTTAATGGATTATCTTTCTAACAGTTTTGCTCGTGTGTTAGCAGCACCAGCATGTTAGGCAATGTTGAGGCGAAAAAGACTAGGTATAAACTGCGAATAAAGGTGACAGTCCATTTCCAACGACAGCTGCACTACTGTCAATTTTACTATGGAAATTGACAGTAACAGCGACGCGTTCAGTACCAGTAGTGCAGCTGCGGTCAGAAATGGAATGTTACCCTTAAAGAGATTGCTCACACGCCGAACAGTTATCAGTCGCTATCGACCGCAGTCATCAACAGCGGTCCCTAAAAATGGTTTAGTATGAAAGCGAGAGTTAATTTGCATACAACAATGAAGCACCTGTGAGCCATGTGGGCGCTGTGTCCTCTCACTACTTCAGTAGCAGTTGCAGTGTAAACGAACCTTTATGGCTCGACTGACTCAAGGTCGCTTCTGGCGTACTATTTTCGATAGTAACAAAGGTGTTTTAGTGAATTTTGTGTTGCTAGGCTACGTTCAAAGGACCGGCGATCAAATTGATGGATTAAAACAGGAAGTCTTTTAGCTTGTCTTAATTATGATAAGAGTCCAGTTATCCATATTTGCTGCTTACACGAAAGTATATTAGGTACATTTTTGATGTCATATAAAGTTTGAATCTACAAGATTTTATATAAAATTACCTGACTGATTTAAACTCACAAGTTATTCAAGATTTATTGATTTTTGAGTAGTGTACATCGATCGTTGCACCTGATAATTACGTAACAAAAAGAAAAAAATGCCTTATAATACGTGTGACGCTAAATTAGGGGCGATCTTATCGAGCTTGTAGCGATTAACAAGTTAAACAAGCTTTACAAGACGCTATTACAGGCCCTTATCTTGTATCTGCAAAATTAAACAGCCGTATAATATAACGTATGATCGCAATCTACTATCTGCGACCATTCTTCGACCATTCTAGCTCCGAATTTACGATCCAAAACACCGAGTCGAATTTGCATACGCAAATGACAAAGAAAAGAAGTTGACAAGTGACCGATTGTGATATTTTCGCGATTGAATGGTTCCTTAAAGGCACCGGTCTGGGTTATTAAATTACAATAATTCTTTAGGAAGTCGCCATTCGAGTTTGTAAAGGGGTGAGTCCTGTCCTGGCTTGTATAGAGATTAAAAATACCGTTTCTTGAGACGAAAATATAATTTTAAGCCGGGTTCACATTTGTCTGTCGTGTTGTGTTGTGATGCATCAGAACAGTATCGGTTTCATACATTTAATATAGTTGCGTTTACATTTCTCTGATGCCGTGTGTTGTGACGGTGTATGAAACCGATACCGTTCTGATGCATCACAACACAACACGACAGACAAATGTGAACCCGGCTTTAGCTACTTAAATAAATCAAATAAACATTCAGAAGACCTAACAATACGATACCATCATCGTTGTCTAGATTTATCCTATGGTTAACTTACCTTTGTCTCAAAATAGATTTTATATTTAGTAGCCGAAATAATACAATAATTATTGAATGCATGAGTAAGTTTATGCCCTAGCAACTAAATTATATAGTTTTTCTTCTAGCATAAACTTATCAATTATCAACCATTCGACAATATTCGCTACGCAGGCTTTTGTCAAGTGTCAAGTCAAATTAGCAATAGGCCTCTTTTTATACATATTAGTTTTGTTAGACCTTACTTCTTTAATTTTTATCAGCTTTATACAAATAAATGTGTAACGGTAGTCAATTTTGAAAACAAATTTGTCGGGATTATATCCCAGACCAGACATTATAAAACATGACCATGTTCAAGAAAAAAATATCTAATTTGCCAGTTTGCGGTGACTGCAACTGGACCATTTCGAAATTCAAATTATCGTGATAAAAAAGTAAACAGCCATAGACTAATTTATGAATAGAGTCGACAGATCGTCACGCTTTTTGCAGTTTTTATGTAAGACTACATCAACGATTCCGTTCGATTCGTTATTACGGCGTTTTGTAACGGATCTAACGCGGCCGTTACGAGGAAAAAAGCATTAACTTTATATAACTCTCATTCATTTTACCGTACTTTTCTTTAAGAAGGTACAACTCGTTATTACGCCGTTTATTATGTAAGTTGGTAATTATTTGGAGTGTGATTTCACGCTTGGTCTGGTTTTGAGTAAGAAATTAAGAATAGGATGTATTGACAGTGTGACGCTGTTCAGTTATGTCATGATTGAGTGTTTTAATGTGTTCCAGATTAAAATTGCATCAGCTGTTTTTGTCATCTATTTGTAATATCTTTACTTAAAAAAATTCCTTAATTATTAAGAATAACCAAAGTCAATAGAAACATTTTTACAGTTATACAAGATCGTATATTGACTCTTAAGTTATAGATACAATAAAGACCGTGCAAGGCACTAAGTAAGTAAGTAGTTTGTTACTACAGATGTGCAAATTGTGAAAAGATTCCAAAAGTAAGATTAGTTCTAAGAAATTTCAGAAAAAAATTACAAGGGAAACTTTCATTAATGTAAATGGAAAATTGTGAATCCGCAATTTCGCAATTTTGAAAATTTTGCAACGGGACATCAGTAGTATTTTGTTACTGTTACTTTAAAAGTTAATCTGAATCTGACATATTGAGTTAAGATTTTATTTCCTTGCAATTTTTTAGGGTAGCACTACACATACCTACATTGAAAAGGGATTTTCATCTCACCCTATAACTGCTTGGCCGATAATCCTTATTTCCCTACCTCAATAAAAAAAAATACATTAAAATTAACTATACCTACTCTTAAAACTAAACACTACCACTAAATCTTAATCTAAACTAACAAGTACTACTTAAACCTACTCACAAACGCAAAGGAGCCCATCACGCTCGCCGCGTTGCCACGTTGAACCACGATGGACAACCTTTGCATGAGGAACGACCCGGAACGAGGATCATGACCACTCTCTCTCAAACGCCTGCCCACTTCCCCAATAAAAGTCTTTGCCTCAGCGCACCAACAGCCAGTGGTTTCCACAGCACTACCTACCTCAATTGTAATGCTCTACTAAACTCTATAAAAGTAAATGAGTAAACATAATAGTGAATATGAACATGCCTGCACACTGGTCACGCGATCGTCGCCGGCGCCGGCCCGGGGTAGCTGGGGGAGAAGCTTCCCACGGTGCTTGCAGGGAGCTTCGCAACCACCATACTGCTCCCGTTGTCGGTCTTGAAACCAAATAGGTCTTAAATGTATTGATTTTGACGACTCTAGTAATTAGATCATGACTATTAGTTTTTTAATATTTAAAACCTTCGCGTTTTGAACACATATTAACTCATATTTATAGACCCGTCTATAAATGTGAATGTGTGTGTATTCGGCGTAATTGAATAAATTTCGCGTTAGACCCGTCTATAAATGTGAGTTAATATATTAGTTTTTTCTTTTGTTTTAATCGTTAGTAGGTATTTGAGGAGTTTTTGTTTTGTTTGAGTCGTTAGTATTCTCTCTCTCTCTACGACGATATCTCCCATCCCATTTGGGTGAAATAGGTGGAATACCTATCTAAATAATCTCTATTTGGCCTGATGGCTGGCAGTAACAACATCATTTTTAGGATTTTAAGTTTACGTAGTACCTATTTATACTTGTGGTTGTTATATTGATTATTATAAGATTTACATTAGGCACACGATAAGTGTAGTATTGACTATGCTTGCAGTATTTCCACTCACTTGCGTCATTATTTAGGGCCCCCCCACATCTAGCGTCTCCCGAACGTCGACGCCGCGCTCCCGCAGCGACGCTGCGGCGCCTCTCGAACGTCGACGTCGCAGTGACGTCCGCGCGGCGTCGGCACCGCGTTAGCGCCGCGCCTCCTCGACGTCAGTGGCGGCTGTCGAGCGTCGGAGCGTCTGACTGGACGTTGGTCGCCGCTGGCGTCGCGGAGGCGCTGATCGTAGGCGGCGTCGGCGCTGCGCGGGCGCGGCGTCGGCGCCGCGCGGCCGTTGTTGTGGCGTTGACGTTCGAGAGGCGCCGCAGCGTCACGTCGCCGCTGCGGGAGCGCGGCATCGACGCCGCGCGGGCGTTGGTGAGGCGTCGACGTTCGGGAGACGCTAGATGTGGGGGGGCCCTTAATATTGTTTATTAGTCTCCAGAACATATAGCCAGCAGCACGATTCGAAACTTAATGTCCCGTGCAATGAAATCTCTACTTACTATTTTAACGAATTCAAACGGTTCCGGTTCGGTATAATAATAATTGCTGCAAAACAGACAGGACGTCCTGCATCGAATCGTTCGCACAGCCACTATTATAACTGTACACCTACCAAACTATCTGCCAAGCCAAACTAAACTTTATAACAAGGCGTTGAAGCACACTTCTACTTCGAACTTGTATCTCGTAGACGTTAAACGCCGATCCCTGAGCATCCCTTACAAGCGTGACGGGTCAAAATCGCAATTTTATTTATAACATTTACGACAGCTGGGGTTTGTCAAGACGTAAAAAAAATGTAAGAAATCCCCCTCGGCCGAGACCGCCCCTCGAACGGGTTCCATCGCATAAATCCCACGTTCGTTTTCTAAAGGTTTTAAAACGCGTATAAAATTATACAGGGCACTATTGGAATTTATTTATTCGCCAGTCGCGAATTCGCAATGCGTGCACGTGTTTTTTAACATTAATTTCTACCCCAAGGATTTATGTGATCTATAGAACGGTTTTAAATGTGCCAATTAAATGTTGAACGACCTGTGGTTTTTATTTACCTGTTCAAGTGTGAATAGCTTTGTAAATTACTGGTTTCATATATTTTTGGTGACATAAACACAGCCCGAGGTATTGAGATCTATTTCTTCGTTTGTGTATTATCACACCCACGAGTTTCATGTCCTTGACCCACTCCTCGGCTCACTTCTCTAGAGCGTGTTGTTTCACTTTAGAACTCGACTCTTTTCTTGACAAGACTTCTATATCTCCCAATTAAATATTTATCCGTTATAACATAAATCAATGCACTTGCAAAATAATTGTGGTTTTACAAAAAACAAGTAGCAGTTCCTTACATAAACTCGCGTAATAGAAGCGAAAAACTAATTCAATAAATCTGTTTGTTAATCTGTTTATGTTGTTCTGTCTGTATATGCTCTGGCATATTACCGAACAATCAAAAACATAGTCATACAAAAACTGATTCAATGAGCCACGCCTATTGGCCCACAATGCTACCTAATAATCTTAATTAACCAGCAATCAGCCACAAAAGCATTATAACAATACCATAACAAAATGACAATATCAATATCTGAGTATCACCGTCTTATGATAATCAGCCATAATAGAGCCATATTGTATCGCCTCAGTTTCCAGCTACACAATGCTGGTGTTTTTACAATGGCTGTATGAAAAGACTGTTTTATGTACAAACGCGCGCGCAAGTGTGTTTGAGTCAATGAACCTTTGATAATGGGTTTGTGACGATTTAATTGGCTACAGCAATCGTGACAGCACTTTGTTTGTATAAATACACTTTATCGCACAATTTATTAATATATTTCAAACAGCATTTAAGCGTTGTTATGATCGCATGCGAATAAATATGAGAAAAATGTACACTATGGATCTTTAAAACACGTCAACTTTCATCTCACATACATAATAACAACCATGCAAACCTGTTAATATAATTATATTAAAGTATTAACTCCGATATACAGTTTTCTAGAAGACGTGGAATCTCATAAAAGTCTTAAAAGAAGGCACGTGTTGAACCATTCATCCTAACTGTATTGACATTCAATTTCAATACCATTCAGGAAGTGACATCCCAATGAAAACCACCCCAAACTAAACATCCCCAAAAGCCCCGGAATCCGAACTTTTATCGCCAGTCATTATCATTTTAATTCGCATAAAAACTTGCATTACAAAGCAAATCATTCAAACTTTATCTTTTCCGACTTTGTATTTGATTTCTTTACGTTGATACAAATTCAACTCTATTGTCATAGCATTTCAACTTTAAATTCAAATAAAAAATGTATAATGATCGGAGTAAGTAAAAATTATAGCTCAATTTGAATATTATGAATGTTCCAACACCTTTGTGGCCGTCTGTACAAAACTACAAAGTTCGACGACCGCTATTATAAAACGATGATACATATGAATGGAGTCAGGTGCAATAAAAATTTTGCATATCTATCGGAATTGTTATATTAATGTGTAAACGACTCGGGAGCGATTGACTTGAATGCCGAGGGCCGCTCGTGCTTATGTCATTTACATAAGCCTTAATTTATTTTATCACTTATTGATATAAGCTATTGAGTGTATTCATATTGTAATAGATGACTGTTGTGTGATCGATTGATCTGTGTGAAGGTTAATAAAAACTATTCTATTACTGTGTCGAATTAAGTTACTTTAATCTGTATAAGCAATGAATAGGTACTTAGTAGCTTATTTGCCCTTAGACTAAAGTAGTCTAGTCTGCAGGTAGAATATAAACCTATATAAAAAGTACGTAATAATAGTATTTTATGCAACCGTTGTTTAAGACAGGTCAAAAAAGGCGAGTGACGTGACGTGAGTAACAATTTGAGGCGAAGCCGAAAATTGTTAATAAAGACGCCACGAGTATTTTTTGACTCAGTTAAACAACGTTGCATACAATACTTTTTCTACGACCGAGCACTTACTTTGAAATAAAATTGTAAATTTAACAAATATTTTTAATTCAAGAAGTAGTAAAAATGAAGGGTACGGGCGGAAAAAGAATGAATGAAATTTAAAAAATATGTCTATGGTTCACTTATTTGTCAGAGATGACATTTAAAATAAGGTTGGCAACACTGTATTTCATTCAATATTTTTTAAGTGGTAAGTATCGAAAAAGTGCCAAAAAGATACTGCGTGTGCCTACACACATACCTATGCACAAATGCTTTTTTGGGGAATAGACTAAAGACTTGTCTTGACAACTATAAGGTAGGGTTTTAAAGGTTTTACGACCCTTTAAATGACAAATAAAAGTACGGGAGTAGAAAAAATACTTAATACTGGAAGTATTTTGATTTTACTGTCAGCTAATTTAGGAAATATTCTCGTAGAATTCCAAGTGTGAAAAGGCAACCGATTCACAAAATGTTAGTAACTTTGTTATTCGAAGAAGGCGTCGCAGTCGGAACCGTAAATCCGTTAAGGATCTGGCCCCGTAGCCAACATGCCAATCGCTAACGCTCCGTACCAAACGAAACGCAACTGTCACTGTCGCACTAATATGAAAGAGTGATAGAGAGACACAAAGCGTTTCGTTGTCGAAGCGATAGCGATTGTAACCTTGGCTAGGCCGGCTGGTGACATTGCTGCCATGTCACACAAAAGGCATAATATGGCTTAAGCGTAAGCGCATCTAATCGCACGAGATCGTCCCTCTTACGAAAAGACATCAACGGGTAGTCCCTGAATTAACCAACTTACCTTTACAATAAATCTTGGCAAGACCGAAAATTGCCCGCAAGGTTGACTTTGCTGATTAAAAATCAGTGTAAAATAGGAAGAGTCAAGAGCAGGGCCTGTACTTTTCATGCCGTTGACATCAATTTGACGTCACGCAGCATATAGCATGATCCTAAATAGTTTTATTGTAATTATTAATCATTAGTCGTCAATCATTTTAATCATGTACAAATTACTTCAATAGTTTCGTAATTTACAATTAAAAACGGATATCTGTTGCAAAACGCGTGTAAAGATGACATTGTGCCTATTTACATCTTTCCAACAATACCGTAAAATGGGGTGAGTAGGTGCAAAACTGACATTCAAACCTCGATAACATTTTATTTTTACATATGCAAACTGATTGTGTACGAGTATATAATAAATGTTCCAAAAGTTTGTATTTTCGTTTTTATTTTATTTTGGGTAGTTCCATTTCATAACTTTGACGATAAACAGGAAAACCCACCTCACCCCGTAGTCCCTCGTATTTGGGGTGAGTTGGGTTTTCATACAAAGTTTGGAAGATTGTTGGATCGTTTTTTTTTTATTATGAGTATTACTATAGCTCCAATTTAAATTGGAATGCATTGTTTTTGTGGCAGTAGCCTTAAAAAACCATCTCACCCCCCTTTCAAACCTTCTCTCCCCATTCATAACCCTACTGTCCCCGCGAAGCCTACTCACCCCATTTTACAGTACCTAACAAATATATCTTTTAAGTAAAATATTACATTATGCACATATTTTAATCTGACAGCTCTGCAGTTATTTAGTTGAGTGACAATAAGATAAAAGTCAATTAGACATCGTACTGATTATTTCAAGTATCGATATCGGTTATCTGCAGAGGTTGTCAAAATGATTAATTATGACAAAAAATACTTAATGCAGCGTGACGTCATTTTTGCGTCAACGGCATGAAAAGTACGGGTCCTGGTCAAGAGCTTTGCCAATTTTGACATGTTAGTATGATTTATTTCATGTGACATATGGTTAGAATTAATCGGTGCGATCACAGCGAGTGCGCGATGTTCGGCCTCAACGTAACGCTATACCGTGCGCACACGACGGGGAGGCTGGGGCCACGTGACATAGCAGGGAAAATAGCTCTTTATATCTGTTACAAGTCATTTGGTATAATGTAAGTGACGTTATAATAAATGGAATATAGAGAGAGCTGCAGTTTTACATGTTACTATAGCATGCATTTCTCAGAGTATCATATAATGGCTAATGGCAGTGAATGTACTGAAATTTATGATTATGCTTGTTTGTATGTGTAGAAAACATTTCTAAGAAATCTTTCTTAGTAGTACAATTTGTACTCTAAGTAAGCAGAAATTAAATTCTAATGACCGCGACCACTGATCAATTGATCATTTTTGAAGTATGACTGATATGTAGGTACTCTTGTTGACTTTTATTAGTTAATCTGTACTCTGCTAAATGCTGGTTTGAAGAGTTCTTCATTATGGGCGGTATAAATACGAAATCAAAACATGTCTCGAAAAAAAAATACCATAATGGTTTCGTTACTCAGAGGAAGATTTTTTAGGACATGCGGTGAAATTGCGCTTGTATAGTACAGAGTAGGGAACTGTATCTTTCTATCAAATTTTATTAAAATAGGCCTAGCTACTACAAATTAATATAGGTTCCACCTATGTCCGTGCTCCCTGTCGCGCTCGGCGGCGCGTGCAACCGCGCGCGCGCAGGAAGGCGCGTCTCATCTCGCGCAGGATGCGGCGCGGACAGCCGATACATGCTACCGACCAGTGCCAAAACAGCCTAACTACATTAGAGGCTAGTACACAGTTAGGATGTTTGTTATTAGGAGGTTAGCACGTGACCTTTCTAGCGCGAGCAATGACATCTAGCCCGTGTCATGTTTATGCTGGCTGAGGTTACGTTTATCAGTAGGCTCAGGTAGACAAAGCATCAGCAGGCCTTATGGTGGTGCTTGCTCCACACTTTAGTACTGCTACATCGGAATGGATGACCCATTATGAAATCCTTTGCCTACAACTGCCACAAAAATCACGTTTCGTGAATTTAAATGCCATGAAACCGTGAGTTCAAAGAGTGACCTTGTTAGATGTATTGTATCCATGGCAACGATTGATAATAAATGTTTATCCACTCGATGCTCAATGCCAACTTGGAAAATAAAATAACAATAAACACTAGTAACTAAGAAGTAGGTATTTTACGTCTCCCAAACCTTTGATCGAAATGTAAGATTTTAAAATATTGTAAGATCAACATAAAATGTAAGCACTCTAACATCAAAATCGTACTTCCAAATCTAAGCTTTTATCTACAATCCAGGTAGGTACCTCAATCACTCCAGATAAAAATAGAAAAAAGCATCCCATTACATAATTAGTGCATTGTTTTTGCCTTCCGTCATTGCCGGATGTGTCACGATGCTTCCGACACATGACGCATGCGTCACGGTGACGCACGCGCAGTTTTGACGCACTGCGTTATGTAAAGGCTGGATGTTTGTGTAAAATGGGCTTATGTAATAGTGGGTTGTAGTTTACGGGAAATACAAGTTTATGCAAGGCTGGATTTAGACGTTTGACCTGTAGGACCCTGTTCATCATCTTCCTTGCGTTATCCCGACTTTTTGCCATGGTCTGGGGTCTGCTTGGCAACTATGAATCCCGTAGGCACTAGTTTTTACCAAAGCGACTGCCATCTGACCTTCCAACCCAGAGGGGAAACTATGTCTTAATGGCATTAGATCGTGATCTATTAGACTTATACCGGAGTATCTAATAGACTCCAGCCTTAGCCATAGTTTACGCTAACTTGGCAGGGACACACATATCCCATAGAAGCATAAAACTTGACATTGCACTTAGCGTGAAAGCTTAGCCTGGTCGAAATCTTTGTATTATTCTCCGGTACATATATTTTGTTTTAATTTGATTATATTCATTCCTGAGATTAACACTTACAGTCAAGCTAAACATGATAAACACACAGCAAATACAGTATATAATATACATATATACTATATAGGTAATGTGCCTACCATTAATATATAATTAGGTGCGACATACTCACATTATGTGTCTGGTCTGGGGCGGATGCTGCGCGGGCGCGGCAGGAAGCGGAAGTCACGGGTGCGCTGGAAACATGGCCGCCGTTAGATCACCAGGTTGGGCGCATAATTAATTGCTAACTTGGGTTAGTAATGTTAGAATATACTAGAAAAAGGATTCACATTCAGAACCTACATTGTGAAAACATATGGACCCTTTCCATATAGTTTCCATTTGATTGTTAACGAGACTCAAATAGAAATCCGAAAGGGGAAGGTGGAATTTTATGATTCAAGTTTACAATTGTAATATTGCCCATATTAAATAACTGCACAAATCGACCTAGTCCCACACTAAGCTCAATGAGGCTATGTGTTGTGGGTACTAGGGTCACCTAGTTAACGGGTTTTTATGGTACGGTATTTATCGTCAGATAAATACCGTACCATAAAATCCCGTTTTTAGTGAAAAGGCGTTTTCCCTAAAAACACACTGCTCGTTACAGGTTTATACAGTAACATATAGGTATTGTATAGTATAGACATGGGTACAGCCTTTTAACACACTTGTAAGTAAATAAATAAATATTATTAAGAGCAAATGAAGATAAATGCCTATTGACCCGCCATTATTTTACCTATTCGGCATACAATCACAATGGTAACTAACTAGTGTAAAATACGTTTAAAATGAGATCTACATTATTTGTGCTGCAAGTTCGGCAAAACGCTACGTTTTCCCACTAATATCTTTCCATGTTTGGCCAACTTTCCTTTACCATAATGTTTTTTCACTATTGCTCGCCCACATCACTATAACGGGTATAGCGCAAAAGCCTTATGTGCGTTTAAAATTCGAATATGCACTTTCTTTTTGACACTATCTATCTCGGTCACATTCTAGGACAAAAAGTCAAATATAACCAGGAAAGAGTATGAAAATAAAACTTAAGGGTTTTAGAAAGAGCATTAGTGGCAGTAATTGTCGCAGATCTATAGCTCAGCTCCTACTGTATTCCTATGGTTTACTGAGGCTTACCGTAAGTATAAATTTGACCTCCACTCACACAAAGTTCTCAAGGATCTTGAAGTCATACTCAAACTGGTTTTCTGGAGACGGGCGCGTTTGGTGAGACGTTTTGAACAACAGCCCCTAATTTCCTCTTCGATTAGGAGCGTGCGAGTGGACACATCGAGTGCTAACGACCTTTTACACTTCACGGGTTGGTCAATTCTGTGGCGACAAAGAGGCTTATTAATATTCATACGTTACTGAATCTGCTCTGTAGCAACGGTGTTACGATTGAAATACCTACGTATGATGAAAACAGTTAAAAGCTAATTTATTCCTGGTGACCAAGGACCCAAAATTGACACAATCTATCATGGGTTTTAGAATTTTTACTTATTAAATAAAAAAAACCGGCCAAGTGCGAGTCGCGCACGGAGAGTTCCGCACCATCAACAAAAAATAGAGCAAAACAATCGTGTTTGTTGTATGGGAGCCCCCCTTAAATATTTATTTTATTTTATTTTTATTTTTGTTGTTGTTATAGCGACAACAGAGATATATCATTTGTGAAAATTTCAACTGTCTAGCTATCGCGGTTCATGAGATACAGCCTGGTGACAGACGGACCGACGGACGGACGGACAGCGAAGTCTTAGTAATAGAGTCCCGTTTTTTACCCTTTGGGTACGAAACCTTAAAAACATACAATACAGCAAGGACGTATTTTGAGTACGGAAACGATTCCTAATCCGAAAGACATCAGGACAATGGTCTCCTTCAAGGATACACCACAAACCACAAGTACCACAACATAAACAACCGTTCGAGCGATGCCCATTTCCACGGTTCCCTTCTATCCTGAAAAGATTGCTGATCCACGTTGTTGAAGGCTTTCGTCGTAGCCACCCAAAAACCAGAGCATTAAAGTGTGCAAAAACTCAGCTAAGAACAGAAATGTTATGTCGATCATTTGCCTTTGTAGATTTTAGATTCTGAAGAAGTTCAGAGCTTGAGAATGCAAAAAACACAGTTAAGCACAAAAATGTTGTTGATCGTGTGCGGGGCCATTGTTTCGTGGAATCGGCGGCTGTAAAGGACCCCACCCGTAAAGCACGGCGCGGGCACGGCGATTTGCCGGATTACACGGCCCGGCGCTGGGTCACGCCGCGGGGTCACGCCGGGCTAATGTCACGATGGAACGAAAGTATGGTCACTGGTGGGCCAGTTGTTGCAGGCCTAGCCTAGCCTACTAGTTTAAGTCTCGAAACACCATTAGTTTAAATTCCTAACTTTACGAATAGTTAATACGATTACAAAAAGTGTGTTCACTTAAAAATCGGCTCGTAAAATATTTGTCTTAAAAGTTGATTGTGATCTGTATACCGGATAAGCACCGATTAGCGTACAGTACCGGCTTATTAAATAACAATATGAAATATTGTACAATGACGGATATGTAAGAGTTATCTTCTTCTACTTCTCCCAGTGCTGATTACACATAATTGTAACTACATATAAGTTAACGGTTAAGTGTACGGGGAATAAGGGGAAGCCGCTGAAGTAACCATTTTATTTCCTCAGAATCATTTATGATTAATTTACAAATTTATTGTTTTTGTATAGGTACGACAATGCCTACCACTATCTACAGTTAAATAATTACCTGTGGTAATAAGTGGTAGGTAACCACTTACAAATACAGGTAAGGTAGTTGACACTATTTAGCTCAAGCGGATGAACTGGAAACAGCAGAAGATGACTAAACACTGAAAAGTCTGAAAAAGGGAGTCCCTTTTCAGACTCACAAGTCAGAAATGTGTGTCTTAGTAAATGTAAATAATCGTTGTAGCTAAACAGATTGAACTTCTAAACATGTATTCGTTTAATGTCTATTCCTTTCTCTTGTATGTGATAATAATCTAGTGTGGATTTGAAAAAGGTTTGTCATTAAAACCGGAGGGTGAATTGTCAAAATCTCAATTAAGATTACAAACAATATCGCAATACGGTACTTTAACAAACGAAAACGTGCTAAATTTAACGCAAATCAATAAAGCTCCAAATTTCTTTTCCCAGAAGCGCTTGACAATTGACAGTCGTGAAAAGCCATTTCTCCGGTGACAGGAGGGGGTGCGGGAGGGGAGTAGGGAAAGTGTGCTCACGCGCTGAAGGCACGACCGCTTTGTTACTTCGAATACTTCGTCACCTTTCCACTCGAAAACCGTTGGACAGTGGATTTGCTAAAGCTACTCTCAGGAATCTCAGGATGAACACTGCAATGTATAGTCTGACTTTGTTTTTTCTTGTGTACCTATCTACCTATAAGTACTTACTGAGTACATTCCAATTAGTAAATAATCATTTTAATGATTTTTTTTTAAGTTTTTTATATTTAATAGGGGAAAAAATATTTTGTTCTGCGTTCTGCTCATGACACAAATACCTACTTAATTTTAAAAATTTGGATGTGTATAATGTATGTATTTGAATCATAGGTAACTAGAAAAAAAGTAGGTACTGTTTTTACTTTGAGTATGTAATGGAGACCAAGTATTTACGAACACAAATTGTATAGGTACCTAGTAATTTTTGCCATATACCTGCTATCTACAGTATCTACATGCCTTCAGACGCTATTAATGTGAGTATATTGAGTACAAACAAAAAATAATTGCGCATTACTTTTCAACCGAACGAAATTCCGTCAGAGCTGTCCGAAACCGTGAATAATAATCCACTAAAAATCAGATATAAAAACATGTAGGATAATTACTGGCAGGGAGCGGTCCCCATGAGGGCCCCGTCCATGAATTACCCAGTTTACCGTTGCCTTAGTACAGCCAAATAAACGCGGTACTTGGCGGGCTCCTTGTGTCATGGAAGCGGGTTTGTGCAAGCATTCACAGATTTGGATAGGGTAGCGCACGGGTACAGTTGAGAACGAAATTAAATTCGGCAATGGCCGAAAATGCGGCCTAATTTGGCGAAAGCACTTAATTATGAATGTGAACATAATGGAATTTTAAAGTGTTAAACATTGTGGAATGAAATTAATTTTGTTGCCAAGCTAACAAGTATAAATGTGGTTAATACTACATTATGTATTATTAATTGTTTAGGCTCATTACATATCAGTAGGTAGGTATAATATGTAAGTCCAACCAAGGTATCAAATCTGATCTAAAAATAGAAACACTCCTGCACCAATAACCTTCTCCTTTTGAGGTGAATAAATGTTAGCAGATATAGTTTGTAATTATAAATGCGTACCTATTAAGTACATATATACCTTTTTATACGGTCGGTATTCGCTAGTGCTGCCCTCATTTGGTCGGCTTTTCTACGTCAAATCTTATGTAGTAAAATTAGCTAGCTAGCATTAATATTTGAGATTCCAAAGATTACGTGTTTGTGACATCAGTACTTTAAGATCTTGATTATTTATCGGGCAGCTAAGCATTCGGTTCTCATTGTAAGATCTCTTTTACTTGTAAGAGAGAAGAATAAGGACATTAATTTAAACTCTGCTAATGTATCTGTTTATTGGGCTTAGCACTGAAATTTTGATACGTAGGCTACTAAATTATTAATCAAAGATTTTTTTATTCAGCTCGAACTCGACATACTATCTGACTTCCAACTGATTTATGAAAATGTAGGTACGTTTTTGAAAACATATATTTTTTCTTTAACCAAAAATTACTTCCCAAACATTAAAAATAAATAAATAAAATAAATAAAAAAAACATGTACCCAAGATGTGCGCGCTTGTACTTCACACGCGGAGGGGAGCGCGCACCTGGCCGCGCAGCTGCGAGCGAATCTCACGCGCAGCTTCCTCGCCGCATGCGCATGTGTGCTATGTGCGTGCGCTTATGTGGAATGTTTGAGTGCGTGCGGTTTGTGCGCCTGTGATTTCCATCAGTTGATTTTGTAGGTATTTAGATCACGGGGAGTTTTTTAATTGTACTTTTTTTTAAAGTAATAAGTAGTGGTGTAATTTTGAGTTTGTCGTTTATATTTTAGCCGAATCTTTGAAAAGGTACTATGTATTTTAGAAGTTAAGATATGGGTCAGTGAGCAATCGAAAATAGTTTAGTTACCTATTTTGTATATTATGATGTCATGATATTTCAGTTGTTACTTATTGCTGCGACGAGACAGAAAGACAGGAGCAACAACAAACTACTGTCATTTGTTTGTATTTGTTTTATTTTCTCCTTATGAAACGAGTTGTTAATCTTGTGCACAAGAAATAAAAGGCTTGTTTCTATGTAAATAATGATATTATTACATAGGTGAAAAGAAAAGTAGTACTTGTCCTACCGTACATCTAAATGCAGATTTAGGGTCATTCAGAAAATTATGTTTTATAGCTCTTAACTTTGAGTATGTCCACAGGAGAGATGTAAACCGAATTGCTGTGTTATGACCCATTAATAAAGGACCTAATAACATTAAAACTACTCGTAGCTATACAAATTGTACCTATATATGTATATATGTATCACAGTCTACAGTGTTCTACATAGACCGTGATTAGGGTTGCCAGATCGAAAGGCGCTATTATCGGGAAAAAATATAAATTTTTCGGGATTGTGGGCCTTAAGTCGGGAAAAAAAACCATTCAAATTAAATTAATTGTATTAAAAACAACGATATTTTACATTATTGGCACTACGTCAGCTGCTCTGCCCAATCTCGCTATGCGCGCCTTGCGCGCGCGCTGACGGGCTCGACGCGGGTCACTTGCTCGCTCGACGACAGTTCGGAACTTGAAATTATTGTTTTATAACGTGAAGCTGTTTTTCGGGACAATTTTCACTTTGTCGGGAATCGGGAACACATGCTAAAAATCGGGAGAATCCCGCCGAATCCCGACCATCTGGCAACCCTAACCGTGATAGGTATACCTGCTTACCTACTTATTTATTTACGTTAACATAAATACATACTTATCTATTGTATGATGTAAATTAAGCTACCTGTCTGAATACGTGTAAATAAAATTGGATATAACGCCATTAAAAATATAGTTTGAAACGTCGCTTTCGTACTCACGTAGGTTGGTCCAACGTCTATAACCAACAAGATATATATTGACTATAAAACATGTTAAGTACAGGTTACAAGAATAGGTAACACATATTACGCCGCAGAACGTTACACAAATACACATATTAGTTAGAAACATAGGTAACTGTTGTCTTAAGTACTGACATAGAACTACCCACGAAGACAAGGCCACCAACAATTAAAAAATTACGTTTTTGAAATGGAATGAAAATAACCATTCATATCATTCATTCACTGAATGGGTAAACACATTCCTCGATCATTGAATGGCATCGCAACAGGTTACATTATCACGGCGTTTGCCACAAAACCGTACGATCTAATAGATTCATGAATGGAGGATTCCTAAAAAACGTTTCTTGCATGTTGTATTGTTTGTATACAAAGACAGGCGCCGTTTCAACAAAGCATGTTGTACAAGTGTACAATTCATGCGATAGTTCTTTATGAAACGGCCAATTTCTCTTGAGCTCTGTGGCTAATAATGATTTATCCTTGTTTGTACTGTACTCGCGCGGCGTCAAAGGTCTCGTATGAGTGGTTAGTATCTTAAAGCATGATATTGTTGTAATATCAATAGTCGCGAACTTTTTGTGCGCTCGGTACTTTTGTCTGTTAACAGATTAATGTAATTATGAACGAAACATTCGGTCAGTGTTACAATGAAATATAATTATGTTGTAAATGATACGGTCACGGGTTTAAACAATGCGTTATGTTTACTCGTGCTGACCTTTCCGTTTATTGATATAATTCTTTTGTGTGAAGCTTTTGAAGATTTACTTAATTAATTAGTTGGGTTATTAACGTATCATTAATGAAGCGGGTAGTTATGATTTATTACCTTAGTTATATAGATTGCTACCAAAGTAGTTGTAGGTTGTTCTACATAGCTACCTACATACATTTATTTACCTACTTACTACTTTTTCGCAGGTAATTTTATACTTGCGGTCTGTGAGTCAACTTTACGCAGCGGGCATATAGCGACTTGCGAGTCCAATATAACAACATTAACAACGCGTTTAGGGTTCTGTTGGGGTTGCCGCGGCACTGTAGTGCGTCGGGCATGTTTGCGGAGGCGCGGACCGACGATTTTGCTGCCATAATGCGCAAGCGGTGCGCCTCCCTGTTAGCCCGAGTTCGCTGCAGCACCAACGGGATCCTGAGCGCGTTCGCGGACCGCTGGGACTCCGCGCTGATGCGTCGATGGACGCAGCTCCATGTCTCGCGCTCCACGTAGGCAGGTTATAGGTTTTTAAGTTTTTATTTGTGTTAAATTTTATTTATGTTGTGCACTAACACTAATTTTTAAGTATTTATCTTGTTACTAACATACTATGGGACTTGTCCTGAAATAAATGTTATTCATTCATTCATTTACGCAGAAAATACCCATCTGGTAAATATGTGTCCAGCACTTCATGAACATTTTAAATCTAGTTGCAGACCCAGTCACCGGACGGTACTTTGATGTAGATAAATAACAAAGAAAATGCTCTACTATATCATAGGAACATTAGGAACGTTGCACTCTTTTCGTAACACTTTGATCTCGCTTTTAGGTAACATAAGCCTCAACAAGCCTCAGCCTCATAAGCCTAAGCCTCATACGTACCTATATTTACACGTTCCACTGCTAAAAACAGACCTCTTTATTCTAGAGATGATAGGTTATATTACAATTGCATCTACTTTAATGCAAAACGAAAGTAAATTGTAAAATGAAAATATTTATTTGTAAAAAAAAGGATGTAGGTACACATGGTGATGTAGTACGTAAATGATCTTATTCTATAGACAGTGTCACTATTTTCAGCCTATTAAAGATATACAAATTAAATAACCTTATACAACTATATTTACAGAATTTATATCTCTGCCGTATTCGAACTTCAAGATATTCACAAGAGACGACACGTACTAGATCCATTCTAGATACGTTATAGTTTAGATTTCAACTAGTTCTCCCAATGTCACTTTTACGATAAATCGTGTTAGATATCTATTAGATGTGAATTAGATTTCTAAGTAATATCTTGTGGAAATCGTTCAAGAGTATCTCCAGAATCGCGGAAATGTCAAATTTGACAGGTTAGATCTTAAACATATCATTATCGTATCTTGGCGATGTCTAAAATATATCTAATAGATGTCTATTACAAAATCCGAATCGGGCCCTAAGTATTTACAATAAATGCCCCAAACGCCAAACCGTATTTCGGCATATATCCGTTATGTACGCCGGGTGTTCAGTATTTTTTGCTTCAGCGGGGCGGAGCGGCTCCGGTTACTGAAAGTCTACACCGTCTGCACGTGCACGTGACGTCACAAGATGGCGTCCGTGCGAGCGTTCATAATGTGAGCCGATGTGTTGATGACACGATGACTTAGGTAAGGAGTATAGGTGAAGATAAATAGGGGGTTTATTTACTTAAAATAAATAGGTGCGATGCCAGTATGTTGGTGAAAATGGCGAATTTATGTAATATCTAGGTACTTGAAAGAAAGAAAGAAAGAAAGAAAATACATTTATTTATGACAAACACAGATGACACAAACTTGTTGACAAATATACAATGTATATTATAACATTAAGTGCATTTGGGGCTTTCTCTTCCGATTGGACATATTCCTACCAACTATAGTCTACTAATTACCTATCATAATACCGTTTTTTTATTTTTTAAAGTTTGTATGTCCCGGAGCCCGATTCTGATTTAACAATTTGCTACAGTTTTGATCTTACGTATTAGATACGACCTTCAAGATTGCTCACGCTGATTAGTGCATGCGAAACGAAGTGAAATTCATGCTTGAGGACGTGACATGCGCGCCAATCAACAAGACCTTCTGTCAAGGTCGTATCAAAAGCAAAAAAATGTTAAATTAGAATCGACCTACTGCTCCATTGTTTTAAAGAATGAATTTATTTGTGGATATTCTAGTAGGTCTTACAACAGTAAAGTTAGGTAAGTAGTAGGAATGTTGTTCGATATTTTTTATGCCCGATATTAGAAACGCGTGTTTTAACAAGATCAACGTAACATAATAACATAAAATAATAACTATTAAGCACCTAACTCGAAGGTTAGTTTTCACGCAATCAACCCCAATAATCTTGAATCTCAGCTACCAAAGGATGTAAAGACCTAAGTTCTACAACGAAGTCATAGCTTTTTCCTTTTGCGTGAGACAAGGGTTCCCAATCCCACGGAAGTGGATCCTACAACTCGACCCTGAGTAACATAACCTCGCTTATTTAAGAGTTAACGTTTTTTTGAACCATCCCTTTTCAATTACGTAGGAAGTAAACGATTACTCTGTTAGGATTAAAGAACGGATGTGATTGAACCAGGTAGATGTATTAGGTAGCAATTCAATCCAAAAATGCCATATGAATGAGTCAAATGCGACGGTCATATGTCATTATAGAATTAAGTACTTAAGAGTAATTTTTAGGTAATGAACTACGCAAACGGATTTCAGGCAGTCCATAAATTTGTGTTTATTTTTGTAGTTTGAGATGTGCGTAAGTAATAGAATTTATCGATATGCTTAGAAAAAACTGCAGCTGCAGACTACGAATCCTCTAGACGGAGTTTAGAACAATTATTTCATGATGAAACCGATGCTGCCAAAAATACTGGGGTGCCGGGGACGAGGTGAGCGAGTCCCGTGCCGTTGGTCCGTTCAAAGACACGGACGTCACACAAAGACACTTTGACTCGAAAATGGAGTAAAACTACCGTATATTTGTGGCAGATGGGGTAGCGTACTATGCTCAGTCTAGAGGATGGTTTGTCTGTGGCTTAGAATCAGACCAAGCTAACCCTGCATGGCATTTGCAATTTGTCCGAAATAAAATGATTTTATTATTTATTATTTGTATCTCCTTGGATATCACGGGCCTAATATAATCCCGGTTTTTTGATAGGCTTGCGTGGGGACACAGATCCAACACGTAGAGGCCCCTTGGAGAGCTTTTATGTCATGTAGAATGCCTGCTGGAACCCGTTCCCAGGTGCAACAATAGACACCCATGAACCGGTCTCAGCAGGCATTGAGACTATTGTAGAAAAAGAGAACAGTATACTGGTCTATGGATTGAAGTTTGGGTGGACTATGAGACAAAGACGTACGGACACCTGCCATAACAATGTGTTCACAAGTTATCGAGGCAGGTGGTGACTTGCCGCGCACTAGATGGGCCCCTGAAACTGCCGTCGCGAAGACGACCAGGAGCAACATCGGTGTGAGCGGCTCAGGGGTGTCGAGAGGTGTGCGCCGCTTTCTACCCAGTGGCTGTTAACAGCCACTGTGCCAACTCGCGTCTTATGCATCTTTCACTTCCACCCCTGGAGCATATAGCTCTAACGACTCCTCTCTGGACGGCCAATTAAGGCAAGCCAGAGCTGAGAGTCCTGCGGGTCCCCTTGGGGTCCACTCCGACCGACGAAGACACGCCGGAGACGGAGACCCTGACCGACTCTCGGGAGCACTCGGGTCCGTGGGGTCGTTACTCCCCAACAGCTCGCCACAAGCTGCCCTGCGGTTTATTATTATTAATGACAAAGTGTTATCAATACAATGATTTATAACTCAAGATAGGTTATAGGCGTTCCAAAATTGAAGCGCTTACCTTGTGACAAAGTGGACAAGTTGCCTTTAGTCGCGGCTGGACAAGCGAGAAATGTGCACGTGCTAACGCGCTCCCGCACACCGAAAGAGAAAGAGACGACCTTATATTTAACAACGAGTGCCACAAAGATGGATGGAATGAGAAAATTAACCAAAAATAACAGATTTCTTCTTAGTCACAGAAATAAATATGGAAGTATTTTTTGTGCTCCTCAAGTATGAGTATAACCTATCTATGGTTATATAATATCATTGTATCAATAATGTCATTTTTTTGTGAAAATAATTATGACGTACACTACCTAACTTGTTTATGAATGTCGGTGCAAAGTTAGCTTAGATGGACTTTATGGCGTTATTCATAAACGGCTGCTAACTTAATCAGTTGATGATCATCGTTTGTCCCTATCTGTTGTTATGCCATAGAGAGGGACAAACGATGATCATCAGCTGATTAAGTTAACAGCCGTTTATGAAAATATATAAGATTTGATGGCGGATTTCTTGGGTTGTTTTTCTTCAATTTAGGTTTCATTAAATTAAAAGAATTTATTTTTGCTATGGGCGGCACTCACTTGGAAGCTTAGGTACCTACTATCTATAGGTATATTTTCTATTTAATACGTATTCGTGAATTACATAAAAATGGATAAGATTTTGTAGATTACATGCGTTTGTTATCGATCTTAAGATGGATTTTTGAATTGTTTATTTGAAAATGGACAATACATATTATGAAGCTTACATGCCTATATTACTGATAGGTACTCTACTCTTCTATCTCTAAGAAAATTAGGCAATATTTTTACAAAACATCATTATAAAATTATTAATCACGCACACCGACATATTTCACTGTTGTATTCAACGTTCAAGGATGAGGAAAACCATCGCAACGAAAACGCAGCGTCATCGCGCGCACTTTGATGCGCCGACATCGACGGCCGATAGCAAAACGACGACCACGCTATCACCTGACGGCTCAAGGGACGGGAGGACACTTAAGGTACCTTAATTAATATCAAATATATTCAAAATGGGTCACTCACGTATTTTAAGTCGAAAACACTCGCTCGCTCGTGACCCGTCTTTAATATATTTAATACGTCTGTGTCATTAATATCTGTGAATTTTCTTGATAAAATGAGTGACGTACGCCGCAGTATTACTGCCGCGATTATGACGTTCATTCCGTCACTCATATCGAGGAAATAGACAGAGCGGCGGCAATAATGACGGCGCAACAGTAATACGGTTGTAGTTGACATCAGAACGTCACTTTTACAGTTTATGTCACTGCTGCTGAGATAAATTTAATAAAAACTCACACACACTCGTCAAGTCGTCTAGTATGAGGACTTTAAACTCTATGAACTGTTTTACATATTCATATAACCAAGCTGCGCTGTGTGCTATATTTCATTATTGTGGTAGTGACTAAATTCTACGTTTTGTACCAATTTATATGAAATATAGTTTAAATCACTCAGATCTGATAAAATAGTAAAAATAAATATAAAAAATTTGATTCATCGATTTATTTATTTTATTTTATTCAACTCAATTTAATCATACAATATGAAATTACGAAGAAAAGAAGCCGAGCTACGATCAGAACTAAATATATTTAATATATGCAGTGTTACAGTTGGTAGGTTACATAGGTACACATAATAAATGACATCATACTCATCAAAAGCTAAAAAACACTCATTAGCACATTGGTATTACTTTCTGGAACATTATAAACTCTGGTTGGGAATTCCCTGGTAAAGCTTTTTTTTATACCAAATCGTCACGCAGCGGGATATCAATTGGCGACACACAAAATATCCGACAAATTACAAAATACAAATTGTAGGACATTAGGTACAGAATAAAAGTTTGAGGACGGAAAATATAACCTTAATTATGCCATGCCTTAGATATGATCTCATTTTTGGTTTAAAGAGATACTTGAAAGATAATATTATAATACCTAGCTTAATACATAGGTATATGTAGGTACATTCAAAGGAAAAGACAGAGAAGATTCATAATAATATATATAAATAAGGTCAGTTAGGTTAGGTTAGGTTAGTATGTACTTAAATATAATAAAACAATTTTAATGATAATACTAAAACTACAATTACTTAATTCATAAATAAAATGAACTTTAAAATTTACGTAGAAGGACTTTCCTCATACCAGTTCTCTTGCTCAGAGTAAAATAAATAAATTATGTTCCTCTTATCCCACCTGACCTTAGGTAAATGAACTCTGCTTTATTTTTTGTTCTATCTTACCTCCAGTCCTGTCTGCATAATTAAAAGTCTAATCCATTTATAAATTATTCAAAACGAAACTTATAAAGTTCAACTTTTACAACTATAGCTGCCAGATGTTTATTGTTCTAAAACATTTACCCCGACGCCCCCGCTAAAAGCCCGTTACTTAGAGCCGGTGGTAAAAAACGACGATCGCGGACGACGGTGTGAAGTGACCGCTAAGATGAGTAAGCTCGCCAGATAAACAACTGGACGATCCCAGTAATTGGTTGGTTACGTGTCATTTGTAATTTATTTTTGACCTTGAAATAATACATGAATGCAATTCAAATATACAGTGGAATTTTGATAAAACAATAGACTGTACTTTACGCGATTGTGTGATGAATCAACTATTCCTTGTTGTTACTCGTATTCTGCCCCTAGTGACAGTCAGCTAGGTGACAATAGTAGCACAGTTTGTTGGAATAATTCTTGTTTGTGTACATTATCGTCCTTTGTAGATGATCCATTGTGGAAAGGGCTTATAATTTAAAGAGAGACCCAGGCGACGGTAACCCATGGCCACAAGTGACAAGGAAAAGTTGATTCACCCTAAGTAATTACCTCGCTAAACGATTTTATTATCCGTTTTACCTCTGTTACACGAAACCTTCTTAAGAACAATAGGTACCTAATCTATAAAAACCTCATTAGTCAGTACCCTCTATAAGACGAACTCGTACTTTAGTCGTATCTCTTGAGATTCGTGCTACCAATGTCTCTCTTCAGTTCATTTAAATTTTGTTGCAAATATTACATATATTTACGTATGCATTTCTAAATTCATCAACTTACTGAGAAAAATAAGGTACCATATTTTCTGACTTATTATAGGTATGCTTCTCCTCCGGTAAATCTCTTTAATAATAAAATAGAGAACACTCGCAATTATTTTCTCGTCCACACGTACTTTGTCGCTGGATTTGTTTCATCGAAGGCTAAGTAAACAGTTACATCTGTGGAATAATGACGTGTACCACCGCAACTAATCGGGTAGATATAACACATGCCAGAGACAAGTAAACTCTAGAGACTGGCAATATTGATACCAAGTAGCCGTCATCATTATGGTTGTGAATGGCCTTCATTCCTCGAGAATGAAAACATTTCGTTCTCTCAACTAACCGGTAAGAAGAGAGAACTAAATTTCAACGTTCGCGTTCCATCAATTAACCGGTTTATAAATGAACGAAATAATATAACGGTTTAGGAACGATATTAACCGGTATATCAATACCGGTTCCGAGCCCTGATGGTTGTAGATGAAGTCACTTTCAGCTTCATAACTTATGCATTAGATGGCGCTACGATGTTAAATAGCGCATGACACACAAAATACATACTTAAAAGGATCTTAGAGCATACGAAGTGCATCCACATCTATATTTGACCTCAATATTATTTAGACACGGAAATCAGCTTTGTTTTTAATATTAATTGTAATTTTAAAATGTATTTTAATTTTAAAGTTTAAGTCTCTCTTCTTGACCTCAATTTTAATTTTAAACGTTTTCCAATTTTAATTCGACATGTAAATATAATATTCGACATATAATTTTAAGTTTAAGTGTAACTGTATCATTCTAATTTTATTTGACATGTAAATTGGCTTTATGAATAAACGAGTATGCGTATGAGTATATCATTGACATATTTAACAACTAGCTCGCTATAGCTAAAACAAAAATTATTCGTATTCCATGTAGCCGATACAATCGTGCTTATCATTATAATCTACTAAGCTTGATTATTATAATTTATGAATTAGTAATTAACCTTTTGGCGTCTGTTAGTTCTTGTTCTTGTAGCAACAAGATCTGCGGCCAATTGGCCCATGTATGTATATGAATGTCTAGAATCTAGACTCTAGATGAACCCTCAGATAAAAAGCTGGCACTAGATGTGTTCAGACGCTTCTTTCAATGTTTGTGCTCGAATACGTACTTTAAAAAAAGATTTTATAAAGAGTGACACGAACTTAGCCATACAATTGAAGTTTCATGTAATTTTAGTACCTTTCGTCGTTTTAAAATGAGAGCGTAAACTCGATAACTTCGATTGCGGTTTTTTTTCGGCGGGTCGTGTGACTCTTAAAAATGTAAAATTCTGCAAGTTACATCATACACTAAATACTTTTTCGTCATTTTCTGTGTAATATGTTTGATTGTCATTGTTTCAACTAGTTTCAAGTCATTGAATAGGTAATCGAAATTTGTGCTTGAAATATACATTAATTGTTTTAATATTTAAGGAATACTTTTCACAATAGGTAACAAGAGCATAAAATTTTCACGATCTTTTAATTCTTTTATTGAAAAATATATCTTATTGTGTGCCGTTGATTAAATTTCTATCTAGTACTGTCAGTGTTTGTCATTGGAACATTTGTGCCAATATTGACAAGCTGACAAGTGGTATCACTGCACACACAACACATAGCACGTCGAAGGCATCGCGTACCTACCTACGCGTAAACATATAAATGGAGACTTTATTTTACGTTTTCGAGTATGTTTTATACATACATGGCGTAATATTTTCCATATTAATATCCGTTAAATATGGATTTCTATATCTTATTCTTTAAATTTTCTACATTCATCCATTATTATTTGATTGAGGTGGAATTATTAGATAAGACAATATGAATATAGTTTTTTTTACCTTCATTATTTAAAAAAATCGTCTAAAGACATGAAATAACATAACATAATCCTATCCATTTCTATATCTTTATGTCAACGTGACGATGTGGGTACTTAAGTACCTAACTTATGCAATATTTAATACTATGTACCTGTACTTGTATTATTCATTGTTAAAGTATAAAGGTGACTTCAGATGGTACCTGCAGCAGCATTATGTTGCGTCGTTAACGCGAGAGTCGTCACTGTCAATTCTCTTATTAAAATGAGTGACGTTTGCTGCTGCGTTACTGTCCAGAATTAGAACGTTCAATCCGTCACTCATTTTACTAAGAAAGTATAGTGACAGTAATACCGCAACAGTAATGCAGCTGCAGTTGCCATCCAAATTTCACCTTTAGAGGTAATAATTTAGCTTTTTATTTTATTATGTTACATTTGGGTCAATTCGGCTATATTTTTTTGAGCGTTGGTGGCCTAGCGGTAAGAGCGTGCGACTTGCAATCCGGAGGTCGCGGGTTCAAACCCCGGCTCGTACCAATGAGTTTTTCGGAACTTATGTACGAAATATCATTTGATATTCACCAGTCGCTTTTCGGTGAAGGAAAACATCGTAAGGAAACCGGACTAATCCCAATAAGGACCTAGTTTATCCTCTGGGTTGGAAGGTCAGATGGCAGTCGTTTTCGTAAAAACTAGTGCCCACGCCAATTTCTGGGATTAGTTGCCAAGCGGACCCCCAGGCTCCCATGAGCCGTGGCAAAATGCTGGAACAACGCGAGGAAGATGATGTATTTTTTGAGCATGATTTTTTTTTCATCATTCGCTATAGGTACCTGCACATAATGTTTGCACATATCCATGTCCAGGACTAATGTTTCGAGTAAATAGGGCCGGATAATCGGCAAAAAGAGTAATCCTTTCCGGGCCCAATTTCGGCTTTCGGAGACTTTGTGACGCTGCGCCGGTGAAATCGCTAATCGTTCCGAGTACCTCAGGTGTGCAGGGTTGTCAAAGGCGACTAAAAATATCACTATTACATAGTATAAAACAAAGTCGCTTCCCGCTGTCTGTCTGTCCCTATGTATGCTTAGATCTTTAAAAGTACGCAACGGATTTTGATGCGGTTTTTTTTAATAGATAGAGTGATTCAAGAGGAAGGTTCATGTATAATTTGTTAACCCGTGCGAAGCCGAGGCGGGTCGCTAGTTGATTATAAGTGGAAAAGTTATTCGCAGGCTATGTGAATGAAATTTTAAGTTTTATTGCCAGGAGCATTTCCATGAGAGAAAACAAATGTGTGTTACTTAATCAAATTGATAAAACGTGACAGTTATACAATTGGGTACTTTGGTGTCTAATGTGTCTATGGCAGGGATCGGATACCGGTATTTTTTGTATGGGAACGAAAACGGTATTTTTTCGTTCTTTGCTAATTACTTCATTTCTAATTGGGCAATCTAATAATACGAAGTCGTAACCTAAAAACACAACTGAGTCCTACATTTCGAGTATAAAATAATTCGTAAAATATGGTTATTTCTAAGTTTTTGCAAAAAACCGGTTCCGATCCCTGGTCTATGGGTTGCTTCTTAGCATGGTGTTTTTAAAATAAGTTAATGCGTAGGTACTATGACTTTTATTCTTTACATGAGCTTTTGGGTCTTATGACGGATTGTATTTATAAGCATAATGCTTAAATTAATCATTATTAACTAACATAAATAGTACCAAAGTGACTGGTCACTATAAATAATATCATAACATTCCGTAAAAATGGCAGTATTTATCCAACAATATAATATTATGTATTACCAAATCGTAAGCCGTGACAACCCTACAGTTTTAAATTATCATGGCTGCATCACGGCATCCTGTACAAAGGGATTACAGATTTCGCTATTACCCACTGCGTTCTAGGAAGGTACACCACCAGGTAGCACCAGCCCTACATACCTCTCGACCTCCTTCAATCTAAAATAAACTTTATGGTCATAGACATAAAACACAATTTCATTGTAACTGTTTCTTTGGAAGGAATAACAATAATGTTGTTCGATATAAATTATTATGAATTTGTGTTAAAATTAGCGTGGTGTTTGAAATTGGTTTAATGGGTACCGTTATTTCTGAATGAATCTTTCTACGTATGTATTTGTGAATGGCAAATAAGCCATCAAATGACGATTAGATCGGTACGGTCAGTAAATACTTAATTATTGTATTTGTGCGCTTTTTGGGGCACTTCTTAAAAAGTTTTTTATGAACTTTCTGATCCTTTGATATCGTTTGAGGTGGATTTTTAAAAGGACTTATTTTTGTATGATTTTCTTAAAAAAAGACACTCCTCGTTGGTGGTTGGATGACGGAGCTTTGAAGTAACAACACAATAAAATGAATATGTGACACTTTGACAATCTCTTTATTTAAATTAAAAGTCTTACCCAACCTATTACTTAAATAGGTATCACAGAACTCACGCGCATATCAAAATCCGTTACTTTTTACCACACTGACTCACTGGACCTAACATTTGACTTCATTCATTTACATTCCTATAGTTTCTATTTGATTTATAACATTTCAAATCAAAGTGTAGTCAAATTTCCAATACTTGTCTAATAACAGCGTTCTGCGCATGAGCGCACTTGATTGACAGTGGCGCGTGCGCCGAAGAATTCACAAAAAAAAAAATATGTAGCTCATTCACTCCCTAACATATCTTGACCTCAAGATCCGTGAGAATACACGTAATAGGAGGTAACACTAATATTAGGCAGCTAGTGGGGAAGTGGTCGATAGGTGTTGTGGAGAATAGCGCTACGCTAATGTAATTATCTTAACGGTTAATACTTAGAATATCTGTAGAGAGCTCGGGGGCGTGTCAGAGAGTCTCGATTTAATTTTTAACAAATATCAGAGCTTGAGTACTTTACAGAGAAAGTCTACGAAGAATTTGTCATGTGTAGGAAGGAGGCTGGACCTTAGGTACTTGACTTGCCACCAGTGAAGTAAAAACGGTTAGTGGTTACCACACCGACGGTTAAAGCGTCTTAAGGTTTATATAGTCGAAACACTTAGCTAATGAAGAGAGACTCCAGAGAAGGCTGTGATGACAGTGTGTGACATCAGACAGAGCCAGTGTTGTTGAGGGTAATATAAAAACATTTCCAGAGTTTGAGATTCTGGAGTCCCTTGCACGTTATATAGATGACATTAGCCGAGTAGTTTCTAGTGGATGGGTATTAAGTACCTTTTGCAGCAGTTTCTTAACATACATTTATTATGATACCATCTTCTTCCACACATGCAATTATGTAACACAAACATGATGATAATTATAGCTCTAGGAAACGTTTAAATGAAATAATCATCCCCGTTTACACTAATCATCCCAGTTATAATGACACTAAGCGCCGACTGAAATATTCAAGCCGATGCGCGCTCCGATATCATTCCCTAGGTGATTATTACGCAGTCGATCATTCATCGATACATATCAGTCGCATTTATCTACCTAATCGAATAGAAAACGAACATTTATCATAAAGCCCTCGGTTCCCTGTTTCTGGTAATTTCATATAAATTACTTAAAATCAAAAGGGAAATTAGAGGTGACGCCTAATGCCTGATTCGCATGTCGCCGGCTTTTCCCAGCGTAACGTTTTATTTTATTTCCCATTTTTCCCCTGGTGGGCGGGCGCGTTTAACAGCACGTCGACGGGATGTTCGACTAATCGTTTTACTGATTACAATATTAGGTTAAGTCGATCGGAGATTACTTTTCAATCGTTAGAGGCAAGAGTCGTAGGTTCCAACTACATTATGTCGACGATTGCAACGGCGCTTATTTATTTATTTATACATACCTATATGTACCTATGTACACATGCGTGACAAAATTCGTAGAGTATGAACGAAAATAGAAAATGATGATTTACATCTTGCTGCAATCAAAGTATGGGTAGTCGCTAATCGGCTAGCATTTGGTTATAGACCCTCTCATACAATGACGGGAGGCTTGTGCCTAATAGCAATAGGACTGGTGATCATGAACTAAGTACCAGTTTCTACTCATGAATTCAATTCACCCATGCTCTGCCAATCATTTGACTTATTGAATGAAGTAGACTGCCTATAATGCATAGGAGGTGGGATAGCCCTCCAATTATATCGGCTATATCCTACGCAAAGGAATAAGGAGGAAACAAGAATGCCGAAGTAAGAAAATAAATCCCAGTACAACTGTCATACTGCATAGACGGTCACTTGCTATAATTACGGCTATGTGACGAACGGGCTCGACTACCGCGAACTGCCATCTTTATGGTTATTAGAGTCGGCGGGCGATAAATAAAACCTTTGACAATAGTCATCACACGAGCGCACATGATATATGTTTACAGGCAATTGCAAATGGCTTAAGCAATACCACAGAATAAGTAATAGTACATACATATTATCATTTATCATACAGAACGGCCACATTACCTCGCCCCGCGACATGAATCTGGCGGACTTGTGGCGTACTCTCAGTAAAGCGACTTACCCACACATACACAATGACGCGTGTACAGACGTGCCGTGCACACATATAAACGCAAATGATTTTTGATGTATGGCGTGTCCGCCCTGTGGCAATACCATGTTCTTGTGATTTCATAATAATATTTTTAATTTTACAGACTAACATTGTCTGAGTAGTGTAAGTGTAAATGACTTCACTAAAGAAACTGGGAATGAATTGGTAATATTCTACTGATTGAGACTTGAGACCAGGGACCGGAACCGGTTACCTTAACCGGGGTTTTTCATAGGGTTATTTTAGAAGTGGTTATAAAAACCCCTACCATAACGGTAACCGTCTGATAAGGTAACACTTTGATTCGGTAACCGTATCAGATCGAGTTAACCCCTGTTACCGGTAACCGAAATAAAAACCCCGTCTATGCTGTTACCTCATAATAAGGTTTTGAACCAGTTCAAACGATTGTAAACTTTACGCAGACTTAAATTCAACTTATTATTGAATAACCGTGGTTGGCATGGGCGGTCTATGAAGCCTCCAGCACAAACAAGTTTTTTTGCCGGTAACTTCGCTTATTGTCAATTCAAACAATATTGCACTTTGAGTCCTTAAGCTAAAATTGAAAACAAGTGAACGATTACAGTATTATTTTTAGAGCGACAGCCGCGGCGCAGCGCGGCCATTCCTTTGTTTATCTTTATACCTGTGTGTTCCTATTGTTTTTGTCAATTCTAGTTTAGAAATTTTTAGAAAAGGGGTTGCAAGTAAACAACATCCTATCCTAGTAATATCTGCTATTATTTAGATATATTTTATGCTACTTAGATTATTATTTTTATTTTCGGGTTCACACTTGATATGTACCTACAGATTAAAGACTGATTTAAAGAAAAATTTTCACCTAACTAGTAATTTTACTGGTACCTAGTTAGGTATAATTTATCTTAAGTGATTTAAAAAAAAACACTTTGTGATAAAGATACATGCGCTAGCGGATTGTGGTAGATATTTTACCATTGTTAACAAATGACATATGTACTAGTTATTATGAGCTTATTTTATAATAAGCAATTAAAGTCTATTTTTTTATTCGGTAGACTAAAATGACATTTCATAGTATGAAATGAAATGACACATGATGTTCATACTACGAAATGTCATTTTAGTCTACCGAATAAAAAATAGACTTTAGTTTAAAATGTTTTCAGATGCGGTGAGTTGTATGAGCTAAGTCGTAATTTACCTTGTACCGCTTAATGCAGCGATCAGAAAATATATATCTATAGCAGTTATAAACTTATTTTAATACTACCAATCTTTCATTAATACCAGGGGGCTCAGCACGGTTCCATTTTTATCGACTATCACTATGCCCGTCACTTTCGCACTTACATACTTGTTAGAACGTGACAGGCATGGTGATAAATGATAAAAATGCGACCGTGCTACTAGGGCAGAATTCATTATACATATTCATTGGGTATCTATAACATTGGTAGGTGAAATAGTTTTGATTAAATTAAATAGATACATAATTACATACATACTTAGTAAGCAGTGTTGGGCATTCAAGAATAAAATCATTATTTAAATAAGAATTCCTAAGAATAAAATCATGTTGATTTTATTCCCGTCAAAATTATTCAAATAATTTTGATCGGAAATAATTCGTATGTGAAAAAATTGAATAAGAATAATCTCATTCTTAATCAAATAAATATAATCATGATTTTATATTCTAAATAATATTCCTGGATTAAACATGTAGTATGGGTGCCGTATAGGCGTTACGTATAGATAGAAGTAAATTAGACAAGAAACTATTATGTTTCTTGACTAATTTATACCTGATTTTATGCAATAAAATCTTACAAATTTAATTTACTGCCGCATAGTCTTGGTATTGGACGATACCCGTATTTATTTTAATGTGATAACTAAATCATCAGGTACAATTCAGCTGCTCTGAACGGATGGTGGATAGCGAAACTCTTCAATGGCTGTGCCTAAATTAATGTAAAAAATAAAAAACCGGCCAAGTGCGAGTCTGACTCGCGCAGGAAGGGTTCCGCACCATTATGCAAAAACCAGCAAATAAATCACGTTTGTTGTATGGGAGCCCCACTTAGATATTTATTATATGCTGTTTTTAGTATTTGTTGTAATAGCAGCAACAGAAATTAATTATTTGTGAAAATTTCAACTGCCTAGCTATCACGGTTCATGAGATACAGCCTGGTGACAGACAGACGGATAGAGGAGTCTTAGTAATAGGGTCCCGTTTATACCCTTTGGGTACGGAACCCTGAAAAAGATGTTTTTAAAGGTAGGATAAGGAATGGCTTGATATGGTGTATTCCTATTTCTCCCCGCCGGGCACAGATGGGAATAGGCGCTTCATTTAAATCATTCCCATATGTCCCCGCCTCATGTATCGCGGCGATCACGTTGGGCAGGAACAAATGGGGAAAATACTCATGATTTTTTTCTGTTTTCGAATTATGTTTATAATTCGTTCTTTTTAGCATTAGAAAGAACTTGAAAGAAGGTAAGCGATTTTGACATGTCTTTTAATTGAAAAACACTTTTTAAAAACCATAACTATTACTTATGAAAGCAGAAGACTATAAAAGATCGTATTAGATTCATAATTGTTACATATTTACCGTAACTTATTTTTAAAATGTGCTTTTCAATTAAAAGAGACATCAAGATTGTTTACCTTATTTCTAATGCTAAAAAAAAACGAACTATAGTATGTGGTTTCAGTATCCGAGTTACTACCAAGACTTATGGTGTTTTTAAAAGCTCTTCTGATATTTAAAATTTGCATTTATTATTTAGACGGAAATTAACAGGTATATCGTTTGACACAACGCTTGCCGCACGTGTTTAGCAAATGCTGACAAAGAATTCACCACGCCACGACTTAATCCTATTGTTATTGCCAATGAGTAATAAATGACGGTCTCAAGTGCAAACACGCCTGCAACTTTCTGCAAATCTATTTAATTATAGTGATAAGCGTAGGACTCTTTTCTTACCTGCAGTAATTTACTATCTCATTCACTTTCCGTAGGTGTGAAAGAGATAGCATACGTAAGACCTCAAGGCTGGTAGGAATAATAAACAAAATACATACTTAATACGCAAAGAAATATACATTGAACCATCATAATTATAATTTCGCAGTTTACTTTCTATGTAGCTTCATTATAAAATTATCATCACCGTTTCGAAAGCTTCAAAAAATTCAAATCAATCCAACCATTGAAAAGAGGGGTGAAATTCATTTTACTATCTATATACATTGTACTACATATAATATGACGTATAATATGACCAAATAAATGCCATTTAACCTTGTTACCACTAACTCATGTATCTACAATTACATCAATTAGTCATGACACGGCAGAGTACTGATAACAATACTGTAGTGTAGTACAATAATAAGGCTTTATTGTTGTCACTATGACTCTCACCGCATTCTGCTTAATCCTAAATATCCTAATACAATAGAAAATACCACGACCTTTAAACATTCGGTGCACTTGCGTTGTATGTAGCGCGTGCCAGCGGAGCGCAGCGTTTCGATTTAAATACGCATGTTGCTTCGCCTGTGTAGGTATATTTATTATCTTCATGTTATTAGGTACTAGGAAGTGCAAATAATTGACTTCATACATGAAAGATATTTTGCAGATTTTGTTCAATAGTCACCTTCAACAACACGAGAGTAATCTAGAGCAGAGTTGGGCAAAAGGGCTTATTCAAGTTATAATAAGAATAAGAATAAAAACAGAAATTTCATTCTTATTCCAATCGATTTGAATAAGAATAATTCTTGCACTCGTTATTTTAGTATAAATAAAAAGTGAATAAATCATGACACTTTTATTTTAAATGAAAAAGACAAAACGGAATATTTATTCCAGATGTAGGATTATACTAAATAACGTTTTATTCAATTAGAATGTTATTCTGAATTAATTTACCTTTTGTAGTTACATACTCCTACTTTTAATTTTGTAAGTTTCTAAAATAAATAAAACAAATAAAATAGATAAAACAAATAAAATAAATAAAAAAAAAACAAATAAATTATATTATTTACATCTATTTTATTAGTATTGCATTTTAGTTTTTATATAATATTATAAGTATTAGTTTAATTTTTAAGTAGGTTTATTTTAATTTTAGTTTAGGTTTTAAATTTTTAATTCATAATTTCATAGTTAGTTGTAATGTTTTTTTATTTTTACCTTTTAAGTTAAATAAATGAACTTTATCCTAATAAAATAAATAAGATAAATAAAATAAACAAAATAAATAAAATAAATAAAATAAATAAAATAAATAAAATAAATAAAATAAATAAAATAAATAAAATAAATAAAATAAATAAAATAAATAAAATAAATAAAATAAATAAAATAAATAAAATAAATAAAATAAATAAAATAAATAAAATAAATAAAATAAATAAAATAAATAAAATAAATAAAATAAATAAAATAAATAAAATAAATAAAATAAATAAAATAAATAAAATAAATAAAATAAATAAAATAAATAAAATAAATAAAATAAATAAAATAAATAAAATAAATAAAATAAATAAAATAAATAAAATAAATAAAATAAATAAAATAAATAAAATAAATAAAATAAATAAAATAAATAAAATAAATAAAATAAATAAAATAAATAAAATAAATAAAATAAATAAAATAAATAAAATAAATAGATAAAATAGATAAAATAGATAAAATAGATAAAATAAATAAAATAAATAAAATAAATAAAATAAATAAAATAAATAAAATAAATAAAATAAATAAAATAAATAAAATAAATAAAATAAATAAAATAAATAAAATAAATAAAATAAATAAAATAAATAAAATAAATAAAATACATAAAATAAATAAAATAAATAAAGTAAATAAAGTAAATAAAGTAAATAAAGTAAATAAAGTAAATAAAGTAAATAAAGTAAATAAAGTAAATAAAGTAAATAAAGTAAATAAAGTAAATAAAGTAAATAAAGTAAATAAAGTAAATAAAGTAAATAAAGTAAATAAAGTAAATAAAGTAAATAAAGTAAATAAAGTAAATAAAGTAAATAAAGTAAATAAAGTAAATAAAGTAAATAAAGTAAATAAAGTAAATAAAGTAAATAAAGTAAATAAAGTAAATAAAGTAAATAAAGTAAATAAAGTAAATCAAATACATAAAATAAAAAATAAAAAAAAATAAACAAAATAAATAAAATAATCAAAATAAATTATATAAATAAAATTAACAAAATTAATGACAAATAAAATAAGTAAAATAAACAAAATAAAAAAATAGACAAAGTAAGTAAAATAAACAAAAACATTAAAATAAGCAAAATTTAAAAAAAAGTACAAAAATAACAAAATAAACTATTAGTTCTATTAATAAATTAACTTTTTCTTTTAGTAGGTATTTGACTGACGGCACATCACTAAATACGAATGTAGCAAACCAATAAGCAACCGATAATAAAGGTTACCATAACTGAATAAAAACCGGTTAAAAACCCCTAACAAAAACCCTAACGCGATGGGGTTTTGAGATTAACTCGGTTAAAGGTTAAGGTTACCGTTTCAATAAGCTTACCGTTACAATCAGGTAACAGTATGATAGGGTTACCGAATGATACGGTAACCGAATTGATTGGGTTACCGAATGGATAGGATTAAGCGTAAAGAGGGGTTTTCCGGTCCTTGCTTGAGACGTGACAGTCGATGGGTCACGCGAGCGACTCCTTGTCCGGAGTTCAAAGCCTGGATGTTCTCGATATGAATGTAAGCGATATCGATATAATTTATATTTGATTAACAATTTTAAATAATCTACATAGTCTGTGACAATATCAGAGGTGTATTAGGTTTTTTTTCTCATCCATGAGACATACCTAGATGTCTGCTAAATATGACCAGCTCTACACTAAGATTACTAAGTATAGGATGATGATGTTTTTGGCTTATACGACCAACAACTTCGATCCAGTAAGCCAGAGAAGGTCCTTTCGCAAATGCACACCCTTTTTTATTTGATAATCTTAGAATGTTTCAAGATTACCTCCGACGTTTCAAGGACGGCATTGTTCCCGTGGTCTCGGAGATAGACTAGGTAATAATAATGTGTAAAAATCGTGAAAGTTTTCATCAGTAATCTTATAGAGGTTGATGGTGTTTTTATATTAAAAATGTGAGATGTACGCCAGTGTAGGTATAGTACAGTATAGTAATATACTGTAGGTAGTAAGGTTGTAGTCAATTTGCAGTTTAAATATTTTGTGGGCGTTAGTTTTATTCACTTGTTTCATTTCCACCTTAATAAGTAATAACTGCATTATTAACAATCATCAATTACTTTTACATCAAGCAAACCGCCATTAGAACAATAATAACGACATAAAAATGTAATTTGCCAGTGATTAATAAAACAAAAAGCGCCTAATAATTTCATTACTCCCCCTGCGTTTGCGCTGAGGGGTGAAAATGTGTATTTTTGTAGTTAAAACACTATATTTACGCCTTTATGGTTTGGGGTACGTTTGGGGTCTGGCTTATCGTCACATCAATGGGCAGAACTGGGCCAGGACTGTTCACACTGCTTACAGGCTAATTGCCTCAGACGAACCAGTATATAATTTATCTGGGATTATGCATAGTTGTAACTGTCACGTAGATCCCACTTGTTTGGATGCCCTGAGGCGTATGCTTGCTAAGCGACTAGAATTCATGATCAGGAGTACGCTGCGCTATAATTTCCTTATGCAAATAAACTTCCCTTACAGGTGTAAAGTGGTTTGTTAGGGAAGCATTTATTAGGTTAGTTTTTTTATGAAGTTCATTGATTTTATTACTCGTTTGGAGCCAACAAATTAAAGGAGAATGAATGAAGCGGAGAGTTTATTGCGTTAGCGTATCCTTTTTTAAGATTTCTTTTTTTATTTAAAAGGAAGTTGGTTTAACATATAAAAAGAGAATATGAGAGCAATGTATACGTCGGGTTTGGGTAGGGAGGAGATGATTTATGTCGGCATTTCTTAAAATATATTTCACGCCATTTGACGCACGTTAATCTCAATAATAATTAAGTTAAAAAATAGCACTCAGCATGATCGAATATTAAAATAAATTTATTGTTCTTCAATTACGAAATGACATAAATAATTCTTAGTCCGTGTTAATTTATATCACAGGTCCCTTATTCCTTATTTAATCGTTAGTTTTGTCGCGTGAGAAACGCGAAGTCAGTAGCGAGTAACTTTTAAGTACACCATTTTGTACAAAATTAAGTTTGCCGTTACTAAATTTAGGTGTGACCCTTAAAGTTATGGGTATAAAGATTAGTCTTGGGTAGGTTTTTGGTTGGTGGGTGGTGATTTAAGTTGGTGGTGAGGGCTAGTGGTGGAAATGCGCGAGGAGCATTAATCACAACAGAATTAGCTTTGGCGATCCGCTCCCGAGTGTCCACTGAGAATTTATTCTGGGGCCTTCCGCTGTGGACAAAAGTACGTAGCTGAAAAATCAAGTGTTTTAAGAAATAGTGAAAACGTGAAGCTAAAGCACAAAATAAAATATTAATGAAAAGTTACATTTTAATGGCTTAGTCAATAGTAAAAAAGTTACTAGATCGTCTGTATCATCGTATGCAGCGCTAAAATGAACACTAGCTAACAAACGATAAAATAGGACGCACATGTTTCAGCAGTAGGTATGTTGTTCTTCGATACCTACAGAGTAGTTACAGTTACCGCGTTAATGGATAGAGTTTCAGTACCTATGTGTATTATACTTGTAGATTTAGATTTTGAACCTAAAGATATAGGTATTATTGGTAACATTCTTTACAGATTTCGTTTTTTTTTCACGATAAGTAGATTGTTCTAGTTATGTATTATTAATTTTTTTATTTACTAATTAGATATGAGTGTTTAAACTCCTTATTATAACATGTGTTTATTTTGAACGCAAATGTATAAAATAAGTTTTAATTTTAAAAACGTGAGTTACCTCAGCATCCTTTGGCCTCAGTCATATAAACTTTGATTCGCGCCCAACGCCTCCGCGCCGCTGGGGACCGCATAAATACTACTTAACGCTCACGACACTCCAAATTTAAAATAACAACAAACCAAAAAGATTTAAAAAATAAAAACGCCCGGAATCAGAACGTAACTTTTTAATAATTATCGCCCGAGTAGCGTCACTAATATGTGAATGAACATCCTTTTCCAAATAACTTAGCTCACAGTTATAGATTTTGACGTAATTTATTCGTGAACCCTTTTTAGAGGCTGATTTTTAAGATAAATATTTAGACGACGCTAACGATCCGATGAAACGGTCGGGAATTTGATTTAGGTAAGCATTCATGTCGGATTGTCTACGTCAAATCTAATTAGAAATGTTGAAATTAGGTTGTGTATTAGAAATGTTGAAATGTTGTGTATTAGAATGTTAAAGACAAGGCTATCTGGGCTATTTATCTATATAAACTTATAGACTACCTCCCATAGACTTCATATTATGAGGAGTTTGCAAAGATTTGGGATTACAGCAAATATTAGGCGCTCTTTAAGTTGCAAAATACCGCGAGTCATTTTAACAATATAAAACCCATTGCTGCATCTACACTATTCTACACTCTTATTCACTAATAAGCCCACGCCAATATTATATACCGCTAGAATTAATTTACCTACTCAACTACCTACTTGTAAAACACTACGATACAAAAGTCACACAAGTGACAACCCATAGTAGCTTTACACCATTTTAAAAGTAGGTAGTTTTTTTTATAAATGTAATTTTCATGGAATTTAAGTATTTAAATTAAATGTGAACATTTACTACTTGTGACGCGAAGACTTGTCCGTTACGAGTATGTGCTGTCTAGTAGATTTGATCTGTGATCAAAGCAGAACGGTAATATACAAATTTACATGTTTCGTTAGGCACAATAGGCTCTCGAAGGGACCCTAGCTGACATAAACAGGCTTTAGGCACACTTTCCATTAATGCGTAAACAAGCGTAGCCGCGCCGGTGAAATCAGTTACGGACACGCGTTCTGCGTACATTGTTTTATTCATGATCTCAACTTCATCACCTTCGGTTTAGCAAAGTTAGCATATTAGCGTGTCATAATTGATGCTTGTCCAAGCATTTGAAATATTTCGTTAGAAAAGGCGGAAAGTCGTATTGCAAAATGATGTTTGTTTGATGCTCGCCTTTTCGTGCCTTTTGAAGAATAAGGATAATTCAGTACATATCTACGTCTGAAACCTCAAGGTCCTAACACGAATTTACCAACACATTGCACTAAACTGTTAAACCTACCTAAATTTATCGATACTATAGTTTTCAGACTGATGTGTGACTATCAGGATACATCTTTAAGAAGTAGGTAGTCTCAAAGTACAGCCTTGTACCTTAGACTTGACTTTTAGATGGGACCTATATACCTATTATATTTTGCGAGGAGAAGTCAACAGATTTTTTTAAGACGGCAGGCGCACCAACCTGCATAATAATGTTAGAAAATTAAGTAGGTACAGTAAAACCACCCCACTACTTGTATAGTCCAAAAGCTCCCAACTATGATCCAAATGAATTTGGATCATAGCTGAGAGGTTTTACGGTACAGATAATAATTGATTCTCCTCCTGACCCGATTGATTCGTGTGTGGGGTTTACACAAGTACAAGTAGTAACAAGTAGCGGCCCGGCCAGGAATGTGGCACCAAAACGTCTCAGCAATTAAGGAATCGGCAAGCTCTAACCCCGCTGTCAGACCTGCATCGGCCCGCGTCTGATTGGCATCGACAGGGAAACGAGATTGCTGGATGTGGCATTTTACGTGTCACTTCAAACCCGAGTACATCCATTCGACCCTTTCAGCAAATATTTACCCTGTTACCCTTTGTTAATAGGTACCAAAATCGCATAATCTGACAGATGGATTTACCCGAGTTTGAAGTTAAGCGACTCGTATCTCTTTCTCTCATCTTAATGTTTATCCCGGTTCAGTGGCGGATTTGCAGTCTTTGCCGCCCTAGGCTCCAGGCCTTGTAGCCGCCCCTTTCTCAGCATCAGCACCCATCATATTGACTACATTTAGGTCAGGCGACGAAAAGGTGTAGAGGGCCTTGCATAGCCTTGAGGGCACCCAGCCTTGAGGGGCTCCAGGCCTTGTAGCCGCCCCTTTCTCAGCATCAGCACCCATCATATTGACTACATTTAGGTCAGGCGACTAAAAGGTGTAGAGGGAAATGCTTGGGACACATTTTTAACTTAGTAACTCTATTTGGACTCGTTAGGAGGTGAACATATCAAAAGTCCCCTTGAGCGGGGGTAGGAGGGTTTGGTTGAAGGTCCCATTTTTCGGGTTTTTGCTTATTATATCTCAGTAACTATGCGTCCTTGTGACAAATTCATTATACAAAATCAAAGCTAATTAAATTTGCTACAAGTTTTATACAGTCGAGTCAGTCGAGTTTTTCGATAGGTATTTGTTTAGTTTTTGAGAAATCCGCTCTCTGTAATTTTGCATTAAATTTCCTTCAATACATAATATGTAAATATTTACGGTACAACTACGTACAACCTATAAGATTTTAACAGTGTATTGCTGTAGGGCTAAGATGGTCGGTTTTTTATGATATCATGCCTGTCACGTTCTAACAAGCAAGTAAGTGCGAAAGTGACGCATAACATGACAAGTGATAAAAATGCGACCATGATATCGCCGCTGATCATATTTAATTTAAAGACTAAAATTTCCTATAAACTTTTCTGGAACTCGCCTAGTTTCAGAATTATTACCAATTAAAAAACAAAACATCTAAAATTCATTTACGGTGGCGATTTTGCCACTATGCGACGTAGTCTACATATTATCCTTATTGATAAATGTCAGGAAGTTGTAATAATCTGCAATAAAAATAGGTTTTACGAAGAAAAGCATATACTTATTCATTTTAAGTGACAGTTTTACCAATAACACTTACTTTTTATGTCCAAAAACATTCAAAAAATCTAAAAAGAAACATAAGAAAATCTTTTTTTTTTGCCAAAATTCACCTATAAACACTCATATAACATTTCTTTTTCCTTATTTTGGCCTCCAGCGAATTCCAGAGAAGTTGAAAGGACATTTTAGTCATTTAATATGATCAGTAATAAACTGTTAAAAATTTTCGGGTTCCTTTCCTCGTCAATATTATTGAAGAAAATTTAATGCAATATTTCAAGAGCCACTGCGAAATCGACGCCACACTCGCGTTCGGGGCTTCGCGACGCGATTGGCGCAGAAGTGTAGAGGGCCCTCAAGATATCGAAAAACTTGACTGAGTAAAACTTGTAGCAAATTTAATCAGGTTTCATTTTGTATAATGATCATGTTTGTCGTTAGAACGCATAGTTTCCGAGATATAAGCGAAAAACCGAAAAATGGGACCTTCAAACTCCCCTCTTTCCCCGGCTCAGCAAGGGCTACGGCCGGGGACTTTTGATATGTTCATCTCCTAACTAGTTCAAACAAAGTTACGAAGTCCAAAATTGTGTTCCAAGACATCCAAGCATTTCCCTGTATGGGTACCTTTTTTTTGAGAATTCGTTGCCTAATTTTGAATTATTTCTTGTTATAATCAGCGAATTTTTTGTCACAATTTGCCGCCCCTAATATCTCGCCGCCCTAGGCTCGAGCCTACTGTGCCTTATGGGAAATCCGCCACTGTCCCGGTTGCATCCTCCGCTATTGTTTTGGAGTTCAGGGTCCTCTTTCCTACTTTTACTCCTCGACTTCGCACGGTCTTCGGCATCCTCTTTATTAAGACCATTAGCACGCATGTATTATCATCCCTCGCAACGTTCAGCCAGGCGTGGCTCACTCCGCGATTTCGTCGCTTTGCAACGGGTAGCTACAAGTAGGTAGGGTCGACTACAAAGAGATGTATCCACTTTTTCACCTTATTACAAGGCAGTAAGGTGAAAAAGTGGATACATCTCTTAGTAGTCGACTGTACATCCGTTCCACATCAATTTTGGTGGCTAGCCATAAGCCGCGCGTGGCGCTGTCGCCACCTAGTGGCCATATCTGTCCTGATCGTAACAGACGCGTTTTGTTAGAGAGTGAGTCTTCTGTACCTAGTACTATTATTTATTCTGTGGTTCAGCCATGTGGCATTTTATTGTGCAAGCTATTAAACTTTTTGAATGTATACATACACCGAAACGACGGATACGACTGTAATCTTAGTTATAAATATTAGGTACCTATAAATGTGAAAATTTGTTGGATTTGTTAGGATGGGTAACTTTTTTAATGGTTTTACGGAATCCATTTGATTTGGATGAGGATGTGGCACGCTTGTAGGTTTAAATATGTCAAAATGGAGTACTTTTTATTGCATTATCATCTCCCAGGTGGTAAAACGGAGTTGAAAGTTAGTTCGTATTTGGTGGGACGGGGTTGAAAGACAATTTAACGAAGCTTCTGCAGACAAATCACTTACCTATGACAGAACTTACCTATGAGTCAAAATTAAGGAGCATCCCATAATATGTCTTCTATTATACAGTTCGAGCATAGTACACTTGGTGCAATTTCGAAAAAAATATACTAAATCAAACTGTTATGTAAGTTCGAACAAGACTTTGATTTTTGTACTTACCAGTAGGTATTAGTGTCATAATAGTAACTTACCTGGAACAAAAATTTAATATTATATATTCACTTGAATGAAATGAAGCACTATGATTTTCAAAACATATTAAGCTGCCACCTAAACATTGTCATTCTTTCAGTTATTCAGTTTCACTACTCTACACAAATAAACTACACACCCTATAAACAGTAGTAAAATTATAGACACCGCAGTACCTATTCGGAAAACAAGATCCGTTCTAGAGAAGAGAACGATACGATATGTACTAGATACCAACTACAGTTTAGATTTCAACTAGATATCTTTTGCAGCTCAATTCGGGCAACCAATGTCACTTTTACGTTAAATTATCGTTAAAAGATCTAAAAGTACATAACGAGACGTTTTAGACATTGTGAAAATCGTTCAAGAGTATCTCCAGAATCGCGGAAATGTCAAATTTGACAGGATATATCTTAAAAATATCGTTATCGTATCTTGGTGATGTCTAAAAGATATAGATGTGTATTTCAAAATCAGAATCGGGCCCACATGCATTTTCTCTGTCTATTCTAGCTCGAACATGATCTTCGTCTATTGGCATCGCACCATAAGGCTACAAGTAACATTTATCATATTTTACGCGCGTTCGACGTCTCTGACGTTTTCTCTCCGGTGTGACAGGCTGCGTTAACTTCACGGGGAATTTATTGTGGATATTAACCTACTGTGACTTTACAGATCCGTCGTGTCATAATGCAATGTCATTTTCGGAGTACCTAGTTATGAGCCTTTACAAGCTTTGTACGCGGTTATACTTAATACGAGAGTTATGATTTCAGTTCTCTTTATCTGCAATGACTATATGTGTTTAGTTTATATTATAGGAGTAAGCGTTTTAGATCCAGATCGTCGAAGGTGGTCTGGAATACAGCGGTTTAAAAGGTTAAGATGTACTAAATATGTATGCTAAATAAATGTTTTCTCAATTGTTTATATTATATCACAGTTGTCGAATTTTACAAATGATAAAAATAAGGCTAGGTAGGTACTTCTTGACAGGAAGTTTATTAATATTATGCTGAAATAAAACACTACAAAATTTCATTTAATCCATTACAAATTATCATTAATATGTAATTCATATTCGTAACGGAAAAGTGTTTACAAGATGAAATTATCGCGGTATAAAAAAACGTGCCATCTATAGCCTGACCAGATATATGATAATTGTCAAGAGGGCGCTGTTATTCTCATGTATAGGGTGACAATTCAATGTAGTATGAAAAAATTAGTTCCAGTGAAATTCCGCAATATGGCGCACCTTCAATAGATCCTGGTTCACCTATAAATGATTTAGGTAGGTATACATAAAGTCTATTTTTTTATTCGGTAGACTAAAATGACAGTTGATAGTATGAAATGACACATGATCTTCATAATATGAAATGACATTTTAGTCTAGGTACCGAATAAAAAAATAGACTTTAGTAGGCAGGTATTTTTCCTTCCTGTCCTATCGTGTGTCCCATAATAGCCGTGGGACGGCCCTACATAGAAAATGGAAAAGCTTCCAAAACAAGAAGAGGGTACAGTTTACATGTGACGAGGAACCATAAAAGTTCACATGGCACATTTCGCCAAGTGACGGTAACGGTACCGGCAAGTGTGTCGGCCAATCGCAGTGAAATGTCGTCAACCTGTGAGTTACGTGCGTGCTTAGAAAGTACGCTGACCATTGTGTGAACAAGAGCACGTCGTCATTATCGACCGACCAATAGGGCATGAGAGTGTGAGAGGAAATTAGCATCAAAATTAGATGTAGCAAGCATAGGGCGTAAGTCAATCTAATTTTGACGTGACTTGCACCAAATAATTGAAAATGGGAAATGACGTCGAAATTAGATAAAGATACATTTTCGAAGTTTTAATATTGAAGGCTTTTCGAAGGTCCATACCGGCCATAAAGTTGCACTGTACTGTTAACAATTAATTAGTCAATTAGCTAAGTTTACCCATCTATGTTTTAAGGGAGTTCCCTCTACCAACAAACTGTCCTACAGTTTGGCAGAAGAAAATGTTAGGGTTTATTTCATCTGAATAAAGGATTTATTTATTTTATTTTATTTATTTTTACACCTTTACGTCTGCAAAATCGTGAACAGTATCTGAAACACCCATTATACAACCAGATTGTTCTTAGCATTATATAAATATAATATTTTTATAAAATATTAAGGTCGATGTACTGTACTTAGGCCGGTACGGGCTGTAAGTACGAGTAGGTACGAGTACAAAACACAAGACAGTTGTGGAAATTATTATACTGTAGGTAGTCACCACAAGTTTGTTAGAGATGTCTGGACGACCTGAACGCGTTTATAAGTGATTTACAAGATTGTGAAAGACAGAGAGGTTGGATATAAGGAACTTTGCAGTCGGCTACGGAGCGGTAGTAATTACAGATGTGAAAGTTGCGGAAAGCTTCCAAAAGGTTATCGGAAATTTCAGGAACACTGCACAGGAACAAAAGTACACATTTTTTTGGACACGGAAATTTCGATTTCGATACTAAAATACTTAAAGGAAGTTTCCGAGACTGTACCACGTGAAAGTTTCACAATTTTGGAAAATTGTCGTCACAACGTCACATCAGTAGTATGTATTATCATGCCGCGATCAGAAAGGGATTAGAAATAACAGATTTCCATACACTTACGTCAAAATCAATATGGATTGACAGCTATCTCAATCCCTTTCTAATCGCGATTCAGTAATACCTAGTGAGATATCGTCAGGTGACAAGCAAAAGTCACTAATTATTATAAAAAAATTAAACAAAAATCAACCTTCTTTTCGTAATAATATGGTTCACTATGGCTAATATAAACTTGTGGTGGTACTTAGTGAGTTTTACTTGTCACCTGACGATATACGAACAGTCTAATGAGTCTAATCGAAGAAGGTTTACGATTACGCACGGAAGTTCTGCAAAATATGGGCTAAGGTCGCATCGCAAGGCTTGTGGTCAGGAGCTTATTACTTTGCGTTATCAACGAACGTGCTCAATGGCTCACTGGCGCTGATAAAAACGTAATTGCTCGGCGGAAACAATTCGATGCAATTTTATTGTTTATTTTGATTGAGCGGTATGAGAGATAGGTATGGGAAACTGTCGCGGAGTGCAGTCTTTTTAATTAATCCCATCTACTTATTTTTTTTCGTTGTTTATTCTGAAAAACAAATGAACATACCGATAATTGTGATATAGGAAGGAAAACTTGTTGGAATTCCTATAAGTATGTCTTTAGCATTTTGCAAAAAAATCTCAACATCCATGAATAACTAAGATAGGTACCTATGTGTTTTGATATAACCAAAAACTTCTTAAAAATTTACAAAATAAGTAACTCTCGACTTCAATTGAAACCTGAATACGATACTTAGGTATATATAGAAAAGTGTCTCGTGTTAATTTTACCATAGTAAACGCCGAGGGACACCGTAGCCGGTTATAGATTGACTCTGTAGGTATGATCGAACTATGGGCGACTTGATAGTGTGACGCTGGCTTGGCTTACACTGCTTCCGATTATTGGTAGTCGATATTTGAAGGATGACGATGCAGTTCAAGTACTTTCTTTGATTACGTTCCGGTGTAAATCTTGACCATATGTTCAAATTGAACAAGTATCTTTCTGAGTTCCAGAAGCACTGTTTTTTGGGACATTTTAGTATACCATAAACTTTTATTATAGGCATAATGTAAGGTACACGGAGCCTCACATGAGTATGAGTAATAGCTTTTTGCAAGTAGGTGTATTTTAAAGTGATAAATTAAACGAACATTTAATTAAAGATTAATATTAATTAGGCTCGGTTTTAGCATAAAGTAATATTTGGTTTTGATACGATAATAAATAAATGTGATATGTCTTGTATATAAGGTACTTATTAAGAATACATAAATGACAGCGAAGTTTCAACATTGCAGCCTGTAACGTAACAGAATATATATTATAACAATTGTATCAACTAGCAGACTGATCATCTAGCAGCTACTACAACAGTAAGTAAGTAAGTAGGTAAATATTATTTATTGCACCAATAATTATACATTATACATACATGTAAAACTACAAAGAAATTTTAAAGGGAAATAGAACCAGAGGTAACAACAAGCGGGCTTATCGCTAAAAAGCGATCTCTTCCAGACAACCTTTGGGTAGCATCGAAATGTAAAACTCATACAAAAGTCAACAGGAAGTGCAAGGACAGGTAGTCAACAGTATAATCCTATTAAGTATATGTTATAACAGAATAAAGATTTTTATTGGTAAAATAAAAGTACATTTTACAAGTCAGAATAAAATACAAATTATACAAGTAATAATAATCACTACATAGTATAAAACAAAGTCGCTTCCCGCTGTCTGTTTGTCCCTATGTATGCTTAGATATTTAAAACTATGCAACGGATTTTGATGCGGTTTTTTTTAATAGATAGAGTGATTCAAGAAGAAGGTTTATGTATAATTTTTTAACCCATGCGAAGCCGGGGCGGGTCGCTAGTAAGCAATAATTTAAGATGATGATGTTTTTAGGATGACTTCCGTTCAGGAGGTGTGCTCCGTGAGCGCACTCGACTTTCTTACCGCGGAGTCACGAGCGCGTGCGCCGGCCACTTTTTGCCGACCGCTGGGTGCCGCGCGGGCCAGATATTGAAATAATTGCTTTTTCAACGGCACGCCGTGCAAATGACATTCGAGATGGAGGTCGTTTTTTTCCCCCCGACTGTACGAGAAGAATTTATTGTCACCGGTAAGGCTTTGGTCGCCAGAATCACTGTGGGATTGAATTTTTTGATAATAATGTTAAATGTCAATAAGCGAGTAATTGCGGTGTAGCCAAGCAACACGGAAGGGTCATGAGACATAATTATTTTTTTGGATGTTTTAATTAGAGATGCCCCGAATAGTGGTTTTGGCCGAATACCGAATACCGAATTTTCGGCCACTCTCTCGGCCGAATACCGAATATTCGGCATGAGATGCGAACATTGTGAGTCACAATTATTATGAAAACTGTTCGCCAACAAAGCACAACGTTTGCTAAGAAGTAATGAATGTAGTTAGAGTCAATCAAATCAGACCCATGATAAAAATAAAATATTTCATAATCAACAAATGTTTAAAAAAGGGTCTTCCTATTTAACAAATTTCCAATAATACCTACTTTATAAATATTAAATATAGGTACCTAATTTATGGCATTTTTTTGTGTAATTTTCCTTTTTAGTTAGGGGCAACAGATATTAGAACCTAAGTTAGGTACCTACGTTTAGATCTTCTAATCAAAAATCATAATTTACAAGAGGAATGTGCTTGGTTCGTATGAAAACAACATTCATATTATAAACATACTTTATTATAAGGAGGAAAGTTCTGTCTTATAGTTAGTGTGTAACATATCCACCACAATTAATTCTTAAGCAAAAGAGGCACTGTTAGGCAATCAACATAAGAAACCCACTTACGGGAACCGATCAGAGAGAGGCAAAAAGCAGGAGCGAGTAAACGAACTCCTATCTCGAAACACAAAATTTCGTATTTCACTCTTTATCACTCGAATATGCAAGAGCGATAGAGAGGCAGATAGCCGATTTTTCATTTTCGATGTTCGCGGTAAGCCCCCAGGAGTAAGCGATCACAACACGTGCGCCGGCAGTTTCGCGGAATACCTAATTGGTCTCTAAACGTAGTATGCCTAATTCAAAGCTATTACATCGATGAGTGCATCGATAAATGTAACATGTTTAGGTGTTTCAGGTCTATTTATGAGTTGCTTTAGTAAATGAATTTATATTTCTGTTTGACCCAATAGATAAATGTCTTGTTCAACAGAGGATAAAATGAAAAACGAATATTTAATGACAGTAAAAAAAGCTAAAAAAATATATAATAGTTATACCGTTCCTGAAACGTGCCTATAGTCGTATTAATATCATAGATTGTACAAAACCAAATTAGCTTCTATGTACCTACCTACATATAAATACATATATTAATAATTACCTAGAGACCTAGACATTAATGACTCGTTAACCTAGGTATTGACTTCCAGAAAGTTGGCACAAAATAACTTAGCGCCCGACCGACACAGTCTTTTTTTTCTAAACCGAAGGTTTTGCTCTAGTTTCGGCCGAACCGAACCTTCGGCTGAAACATGTCTTTTATACCGAAACCTGCCGAAACCGACACCGACACCAATCGGACAGTAAAAACAATATGGTAAATTTTGCTGTAAGATAGCAGCTTTTTAGAATTTAGACTAGGTAACTGCCGTATTCGAACTTCAAGATATTCACAAGAGACGAGACGTACGAGATCCATTCTAGATACGTTATAGTTTAGATTTCAACTAGTTCTCTTTTGTCACTTATGTCACTTTTACTATAGATCGTGTTAGATATCTATTAGATGTGAAATAGATCTCTAAGTAATATCTTGTAGAAACCGTTCAAGAGTATCTCCAGAATCGCGGAAATGTCAAATTTGACAGGTTAGATCTTAAACATATCGTTATCGTATCTTGGCGATGTCTAAAAGATATCTAATATATGTCTATTACAAAATCCGAATCGGGCCCTTAGAGATTAGCGATGCTAAGAGCTATAAAAATAAAGTGTGATTGCCCCTGAGGCCTATACATTGTTAATTGGAGAAGGCAATTCAGTTCTAAGAAAACCGATACTCTAGGGGTATTTAGCGTATGGGGCAGGACATCTAGGAAAGGTAAGCCCTTGAAAGTTCAGGTACGTAGTTTGTAGGTACCTACAAACTATTAAATACTAGGTACGATTAAAAGCCGTGTATAACGACTTCTTGATTGGCCAGGTTTATTGGTTATTAGGCGGAAAGGGAGCGAGAAGCGGCTGCTGACGCGCTTCCTCTTCGACGCAGGCGGCAGGGTCGAAGGCGAAGGGCATATGCTCGCCTCGAGCCCTAGTGGGGCCGGCGGGTACCGAACCTGCATTGCACGGCCCCACACACGTCGTAGGGGTGGGGATCAAGCGTTTCTGATCCCCCCCCCCCTGCATTGTGAGGGTGCCCTGGCGATAAGCCGGGGCTGCCGGAGGGCGCCGTGGTGGTATGATATCGATCCCAGTGTGCCCTCACGAACGGCAAAGAGGATGAAACGCCGGAGTGGGTTTAGTGGGTAGGGCCAATTTCTCCCCCCCTCTCGCCAAGAGAGGGACAAGGAGCGGCGAGTCCCACACACCGTGCGTAAATGCATTCCCACTCCGTCAAAAAAAAAAAAAAAAAAAAAAGGTTTATTGGTTATTAAGTATCAATCAATGTATTTTTGTATGTTTTATTTCCGTATCAGGATTTGTTTTACTAGGTATCTTTGCAGTTTTACACTTTCAGTACAAATTAATGCACTTAATACAAGCGTTTTACGATTGCGTCTATGACTGGTATTATACTATGAGTAGTCTACTTTATAGGTAATTGTTTTCGTACACTAACGTAATTCGAGCATATTTGCTTCTAACCTATACATTTCGATAATCGATGGAACGTCTCTCTCTCTCTGTCTTTGAAATTCGGTAGAACTCACTTTGAATGAAAATAAAAATGTACTTATAAATTGAGAAGGCCGGTAAACAAAATGATTAGCGTATTGTCAGCAACCATGCCGCAACCTAATGAGACACAGAGAATGGCGGCGTGGTGTTAAAATTTTAAATTGTTGTGTGAACTTTCACAGTCATCGACTTCTACTCGTACTTCTTCATAGCGCGGCGACAGTCGAAGGGTTTTTTTTTCGTTTTTGGATACCCTCGCCGCTTTCCTATACAAAAAAGACTTATCTGTCTTCATGATTCCTATGGACTTGTATTCTTTTGTTACCAAACGGCTGGTGCCCGAGATCTCACAGTGATATCATAAGAATTACATCTACGCGGCACGTGCTATCGGATCTTTTCATCCGACTATGTGACTGGCCTTACTTTCGACATTTTTTTGGAACAGTTCGACCTATAATACAACGATTACGTCGTAAAAGGAGTTTTTGGGGTGTTTAATGATGTTGTCTGTGGCATTGTTTCTCTTATCGCAAAATGCATCAAACACTAAATGGATTTTATATTTTTTCAAAATTATTGAAATTCACAAAGTCGGTATTTTGTAGATTTACTATTTAAAAACTGTAATCTTTACTGTGCTTTCATCCTTGTTGTCTATAGTACCTATTTTAAATCAAACTTTAACTGACGTAAAATCACTTACTTGCTTTGTTAAATCTGTTCCCCGATTTCTCGAAGACTGCTAAACCGATTTCGATATTGATTTTATTCTTATTTTATTTAAAGGGGGCTTCGGACTTTGTCACATTGTTATTATACGTCGTGAGCTGATGTTGAGATCCCGCAGGAATCAAGCGCTTCAAATATTATAGGAACACCTTATGTGGATTCGGTATATTTTAGAGTTAAGACGAAACAGGAGCTGAGATTTAAATATTTTAGGTAAATATACCCGTCTCGCTAACGGAAGCGCCTCCTAAAACTAGTGCGATAAAGACAAGGCGAAAAATCCTGCGTAAAAATCTCAAAAATCGAGGTTACATACTCGACTGTTTCCTTCTCCAAAACTTAACCAATCGTAACCAAATTTGGAAATCTAAATGATTATGAAATTATCTGTGTCGGACCGTTTTGCTTTTTTGGCTAATTAATATCAGTTTTGTATACCACGCCTCTCATTGCGGCATAGTCAATTAGGCCATTTTGGCAATTTTCGAAGGGCTCTAGCGCCTTAAAAAACAAAAATATAAATAAAAGCAAAACGGTCCGACACAGATATTGACAATATTAATGTGTGTTGAAAAAATCATTGCTCTAGCTTCAAAACCCACGGAGGAAACAGTCGAGTCCGTTTGTATGGAGAAATGACCACTTCTGTTGGCTCTTAACTGGTGTATTAGCTCTCGGTATCATTTAATGCAGTAGAACTGTTGAAAAGGATCAAAAAATGTTGACACGTTCGATTGTCTAGTAAATTCGGTTATATCCAAGACTTCCAATTAATTTTGCGAACATAGGTACATATATGACAATACCTACAACATGTTATCACTTATCAGTTTAGAAACAAAACTTACAAGCTTAAACTTCGTACCTAGGTATGTGTCCAAAACGCATTTCGAACAATGATATTATATAACCATAGATAGGTTATACTCATACTTGAGGAGCACAAAAAATACTTCCATATTTATTTCTGTGCCTACGAAGAAATTTGTTATTTTTGATTAGTTTTCTCATTACATCCATCTTTGTCACACTCGTTGTTAAACATAAGGTCGTCTCTTTCTCTTTCGGTGTGCGGGAGCTCGTTAGCACGTGCACATTTCTCGCTTGTCCAGCCGCTTCTAAAGGAAACTTGTCCAACTTGTCACAAGTTAAGCGCTTCAATTTTGGAACGTCTATAACCTATCTTGAGTTATAAATCATTGATTTCGAATATTATTTTGGTCAGATTTAGTCACGAAAACACCACACGTCGCCATAAGGCCCGCATCGCCAGATTGTCCGCAACTAATCGTCGAGACGATCCTCCGAGACAAAGACGGCTGTTTTGTCACGCGTTGTAAATATTTTGGACAGGGTTTTACTCGTACTCCGTAGTTTTATGGACCTTTCACGCTGAGGCTATTGTCTCGTCTGATTAGCCGTGGCCGCGGGACGTCGGGGGTAATAGAGATACTTTGCCGATTTATATGGTGAGGACAGTTCGAAGAACCAATTTATAGCTCTGATTTATTACTTGTTGACGTGCGGAAACAAAACACATCTGCTATGTTTTAAAACAGAAAAATTAAGTAATTGGGCTATGCAAGCGCCTTCTAAACTTTTCTGGGATCTTGAAATCTAGCTACAAATAGGAAATATCTATGGTTTATAATTAAGTGCTGTGTCTTTTAATAGAGTAATTAAAGGATCTACCATATGATTAGGTTTAACTTTTAAAACGCTTAGCGATAGAACTTTGGTACCTATTCTGCTAAAAACATAGGCCATTTATTTAAAAATATTGCAGTATTCAAATGAAAATTTCATACTATAAGCTATAAGCGATGTATGTTTTGTCAACGTTTGCGTAAAAATGTTATTGTAAACAATATAGGCCAATTGTTTATAACTATTTATTTAGAACAAATTAGGATTAACTAGCAAGTCAAGGCGCGGCGCCCATGTATACCGACCTCGGCAGATAACTCCTGCTATTGTCAACCGTCCGGAAGATATTCCAATTGTTTATAACTATTGGAGTATTTAGATGAAAAACGGTCCGCTGCGCAATGTAGGGCGACTGCGCCAAGGCTGCGCTAACCTCGACGTTTGTGGAGCGTGACGGCGACGTGCACCCACGACGTGACGTCACACCCCCACCCCTACCTGCCAGGTGAACCGGGTCAGGTTAGGGCAGTTCTTGGCAGAAGTTACCTATATCCACATACTTCTGAAATGCGAAAGACACCTTAATTAAATGTTCGGATCTATATATGTACATATACATGGAGACATATCTCTTTTTGCTTAGCTATTTATCAGAGAATAGTAGATATTTTTGACGTAGAGTCTGATACTTACCTACTTTTGATGCTAACTTTACGAGCAATATGCACTAATATCAAAACGAAATAAAGTCAAGAAGAACTGGAAGAAGTTTCTGGCTGAGGAGGCCAATTCGAACTGACACGTTTATATCAAAATAATGTCATGTTTTTGTAATTCGCGCGTGTATTTCTGTTATTTCGTCGTAGGTAGGTACATTAATCGGCGCGAGTGAGAAGCACGGGCTAATGTTAACAAAATGACATAAATTTGACTCTGACTTTTACTTGGTCTCCAGAACGCTATCCGTTTTTATACCTATATATACAATACTACGTATTCAAGACTCAAAAGTGTTAATAAAATTATATGAAATAACGATGTTAATATTAAAGTAGTAGCTATTATATGCACAAAGTACAGTCTACAGCTAAATTAATAAATATCATTGAATACACTGCACGTTAAGCGCACGCGTATTGAAACAAATTACTTTCGTTAATTATTTCAACTTGAAAGGGAAGCTTCGTTAATATCCTTCCACGCTCGCCAATTCCCCATCCGATATGATATATGAGAGACTAGTAAATAAAAAAGATATATAACTATAAAAAGTGAGCAAGCCCAGAGTGGCCGAAGCCGGATTGTAATGTATGTAGATGGTGCCATTTATAAAGGTCTCTATAATATAAATATCTCCCTCATCTTGTGAGCTCTGTGATGTGTGTTTAAATCGATTGGTTTGAGTTTGTTCATATAAATTAATTCAATGATGGAGCACGCCATTTTGTAAGTAGAAATAAATTAAAACCTAAAAAGTGTATCAGTGCTGGGACGGCGGTGGGTTTTCTACTTCCCACTAAACTTCCAATCTGCCCGATCAAATAAGTACCTCTACTAAGAAATAAGCCCAGGTCTTACCACTACCTCCTAATATGAAAGCTCGTCCTCTTCTTCAATCCTTGTTATTCACTTGTCTCTGGATATACAAATAACCGATAGCTCTCGTGCGAAGCTCGCTCCCGCTATTATAGAATTAAAGGTAAACAGGTGTGAAATTAAGCTCAGTTTTTGTTCAGCTAATAGATTGCGGCGCACTTTTCCGTCCCAGGGCGCACCACTTACGTAATACCCATCCATTACAGACGTACAAATCACCTAAACGCCCGTTTAAAACGCTATAATTTCGCACTAAACAGAATGATTTGCGGGTTTCGTCTCGTTAGAAATTTCCACTTTTGTTTTTTCGTCCCCACCAATTATGGCGGCGCGGCATAAAGGAGTTTTTGTATAGATTTGGAAGGTTGATTGATGGACGATTATTTTTGGGTTTGATATACGCTTCCGAGTTGTGAGAAATGATAGCTTCAGTTCGTTAATAAACAGCAGTTGCATTCTAGTATCCTATTACAGAATATATTCCGAACTAACATGCGGCAGAAGCGATATATGAAAAAAATGTCCCGTCAACCATGATGTGTTGCATTGAAAAATATAGAAAAACATTTTTGTTTTCCAGCAAACGACATATGGATCGCTCTCGCGACCATAGCCGTATTAAACAAAACAGTCGGCGATGCAGCCAAGGGTCTCATTCCAACCGCAGACGAGTCTAACCCCACCCCAGGCGCACCAGTATATGTTCACTTCCCATATATATGTAAAGTAAGTTTCCTCTCGTAAATATCCTGGCAAACCAAATTTGTCAGTAAATAAGAACAAAGAACTATACCTACTCATCCCTTTTTTTGGGTGCTAGCACTAGCATTAGCCAAAGACAGTAAGTATGATTATCTCTGTCTATATTGGAAATAGACAGTCCATGGTCAAACTATAGTTTATTTTTCTCGGGGCAAAAGAAGCAATATGAGAATTCCCTACAAGTATTTCCTCGCCACTGTTTTTCTTACCCAACGTAACATTATGGTTGTTTGGCAGTCGTGATAAAAGCTACACTGATTGGTGTTCAACTATATTCTCGTCAAGCAACGGCAACACAGAACCAGGTAGCTACGCCAAATATGCGCATTAAAGCACATAAATAATTTCCCGCGGATCCTCTGTGCGTTATACTCGCTTTCCCGACTAAATGGGAAATTCCTAAACGAAACTGCACTGCCATTTTCAGTGGAACGAACACTACGTAAAATGGAAGGGAGTTTTCCTGCCGTTACTCGTATACGTCGCAAATATAGACCGAGACGAATCCGCGCGTGATTGTTTGCTAACCATTTGACCCGGCTTCGCTCGCGCCCACTAACCTACTGTGAGATAAGAAACTTCTTGCGGACATATGATTCTGTCATCTATTCATAGCCAGCTAGAGTGCAATGTCCTGTCACAATGGCTATACACCTCTTTGATGTAATGATGTGTAGTCGGTAACAACTGTTTATTTACTGCCAGCCACTCCGACGACAAAAGACTTAAGAGCAAGTCGATGGAAGCTGAATTAGCAGCCTACGCATCTTTACGTTTAAGTACACAGTCGAACGAGTCTTAGTTATAGTTTAGTGGTGTGTTAGCTCGTGAGTCGATTGTGTGACTAGCAGAAGAGTCTTCAGACGTACCGTTAGTTGCGATGGTTCAATAAATTAATTTGGTATCGGAGCGTCCACAGATGGCGCTATAAGAGGAGCGTCCACAGATGGCGCTAGAAGAAGTCCTGAGTATGATAGGAGAAAAGCGATGCTTATTAAATACAATAAGAAATAGGAGAGGCATGATGGTAGGACACCTGATACGGCATGACATGTTTTTCCTGAACATCTTGGAAGGCAGGATTGAAAAGACAAGAGAAGAAGGGAAACCTAGAATAACTTGTCTTAGCCAAATAAAAAATGATACATCGTATGAGGAAATTAAAAGACTGGCACAAGAAAGGAATGATTGGTGATTACTCCACCGACAAGAGCAAAGCTCTTAAGTTACGATGATGATGATGATCATATCATACCTTGCCATTGCTTACTTGCGGTTAAATAGTAAACACTAATCAATGTGTAAACATACGTTAACGTGAAGGCCATGCCACACTTACCTTATAAGTACAGTTATCACCGGACCAACCTGTTCCCGTAGGTCACCTACTAAATATGTACCTAGGTACTAAGTGTAAGTGAATTGCTTAGATACTTCACTACCCACACACTAAATGTTTCACCTATCCAGTGACTGACTGAGAATGTCGAGAGGAGCTTAACTTGATAGGCAAGCAAAGAAGTGTCACGGTGGCATGGGTACCAGGACACCAGGGAGTAACGGGAAATGAGAAAGCAGACGAGCTGGCGAGGATAGGGGCGGAGACGGAATATATAGGTCCGGAACCGGCTCTGCCTATGTCAGCGGATGTCACGAAGGGAGTAATAGAGAAGGTAAAAGAGATGGAAGCACAGAGAGAATGGGAAGAAGAGACTGGGTGTAGACAGTCGAAGATGATGATCAAAGGGTTAGACCACAGGAGAACCAGGTATCTTTTGAAACTAGGTAAGAGCAGTCTGAGACTACTGACAGGTATCATTACGGGTCACAATACTCTCAACAGACACCTTAAGATAATGGAAATTAGCAGAGACGCCTCCTGCCCACACTGTGGTAAGGAGGAGACTAGCTTACATTTACTAGCAGAATGTACTATGTACGCGGCACCGCGATATAATACATTCGGTAGAGACACACTGAAAGAACACGAACTAAAGGACGTCGAACTCAAAGATGTCCTTCTGTTCTGCAGGAAAACAAGAAGATTCGAGGAGAATAGTGTGGGAATGCCGCCGGGACAGTAACCTGCAGCTCCAGCTCCAGGGAACAGGGCTGAATGAACGCGACACGCGATCGACAGCCCGCCTGCATCCGGCCGGGCGTCCCTACACTACATCTACATCCAGTGACTGGCCTCAAACCTAAAGTATATTTGGAATATCTACCTACATAACCACTTTTTTTTAACCCCGACGCAAAAAAGTTTAATATGTTTGATCGCTATGTGTGTGACGTTCTTTTAGTACTTATGTATAATTATGACATCTATCTCAGTATAGAATAGAATAGAATAGAAATAATTTTATTCGTGAGTACAAGTATATACGAATAGAGATATCAAAAAATTTGAGATAAACACCATTTCGATTCAGCCAAGTTGAACAACTTAAAATGCATGTCGTGTCGTGGATGAACATAGTGTCACAGCAACATTTTCTGAAAATAAAAAATAAAAATAGATTTTTTTAACAGAAACTTAAAATAAGGGAGAAAATGTTGTAAGTATTTACTTACCAAATGTTGTTAACTAGTTATAGGTATCCCTTACATGGAAAGATCGGAGATGAAGCGAGTGTTGGTAGAAGAAGAACAAGACATTGATTTTAAAATCCGCGCAACATTGGTCACTATTCAGAGCTGGTGCTGGTTTGTCGAAAGTGAAAAACTAGGTACATTACGATTGAGGGCCTATTCAAAGAAGAATTCGGCACTACTTAGAAAAAAACTCGTATCATGTTCTGTCAATCAAAAGAAAAATGTGGTACAATACATATGTATGGGATGCACACGGAGTTACTGCCTTTAACTTTGAGTAGCAGTGTAAGATACGAGATTTTTTCAAAGTAGTGCCGAAATGAAAAATTTATATCCAGTAATCTCAATTTCCATATAGCGTTATGAACCTTTCGAGCAAACCTCAAGAGTTTTAAGAACGGGTCAGTAAAAAGCTATCTATGCAATATGACCAGTTTTTATTGCATTTCAGTGTACACATAAGAGCATCCTGGTCTCGGCGCCGGCGCGTCTCGGCCCTCGAGGGCCCTCGCGATTGAACAAACACTCACAGTCACATGCGATGCGCGGATCGCGGTCTCCTTTCATTTGCTAGGTCATCATATAAATAAACACGGTTATTATTTTAGGCTAAATACTAATTTTGTTAGTTTTTGTTTGTATTGTGTATGTTCAGAAACTTAGAATCTTCTGTATATCTTGAAGTAGGTAGGTAACTAGATATATTATGATTGCGAGCCTATTGTGTCCCACTGCTGGGCAAAGGCCTCCCCCCTCTTCTTCCACTCCTCCCGATTTTGAGCTACAGTTATATATTGAATTCTAACCTAATTTAACCGGGGTTAAGTGGTTGAACCGTTAACCAAGTGTGAAATTGTACAGGGAACCGTGGTAACTCCAGGGTTAACCGTTTAACCTCGGGTTAGTGAAAAGTGCAACTGGTGCAAGTGGCTTTTATATACATAGAAAATATCTACAACTCAGGAACAAATATTTATGATAAACACACAAATAAATGCCCTTACCAGGATTCGAACCCAGGACCTCCTGCTTTGTAGGCAGGGTCACTACTGTCACTAGCACTAGTCACTAACGACTAGGCTAGGAGGCTTTTAATATGTAATATGTGCATGACTTTCCCACACGCATTTAACCCGGCAGGTCTTTCTCTTTGTTGGACAAAAACATCTCCATCAAAGTAACGTCGGTCATCTTAGTACTTTTCACTTTTACTGATTTGACACATTCAAACAACGAGTACGTTACTGCTGGGTACTACTTGGAAGCCGCTTCGACCTTTATAAATCTTTACTTGATTTGATAGCCATTTACTTTACGCGCAGTTCTGGCTGCCATTACAGAGAATCACTAATCGATTTTTATTTATTTTATTAAAAACATTTTTATGAATGCCCTCCTGACACACGGGGGTCCGGATTTTCCCGGACGCTTTCAAAAACCCGGCCTGTGCGCTCCCTGGACAGTCACCAAACAAGGACAAATGCTGAGAATCCCGGACACCCGGACGGTTGGCAGCCCTACTTGCGGTACATAATGGACATTTGGGATTTGTATATGTTATTTATCCTTAGCCTCACGAACTCTTTGGATCCTAATAGGTAGGAGATAAAAACATGGCCCAAAATGTTTACATACATTGTTCGATCCTTCCATTCCGTTACCGCCATACAAATTCAGTTAAAAATGGAATGGAAATAAAACTCTTCGGACACTTTTTATCATTTTACGATCGAAAGAGCCTGTAATTCTGAGTAGAAATAACATAAAAAGATCTAAGTAAGTTTAAAAAAAGTGTAGTGTGCAACTAAATAAAAATAAATCACTATTGGTTCATTCTGAACGCGAACCTCTGCGTTTATGGGAACTTGGTTAAAAATAACCCAATAAAAAGATAATTGTGTAAAGGTCCTGTAAAAAAAAAAGATAATTACGAATCATTCTCTGTGAACCGACATACGCGTACCTTCACAAACGAGGTCAGTTCATACAATTCCTTTACGAGACAAAATGACAATTATGTCATCTAGGCTCTCCGAGGGTAGTTCGGAGGGACGTGAATAAGTAACGACGGTGTTCCATTATGAGATTTGTTAATGACATTATGCCCAAACTAGTCAAACTACGGGGTTATACCGATAGGGGATCGGTTTACAATCAAAATATTTAACATACACCCAAAAATGCCTTGAATTATAATTAAATTAATTTGCAAGATATATTAAGCCTAGACTAGACTTTTTGCCGATATAACCTGTACACGATACAAATGTTGTACCTCGTATTATATGTATATTTATATTAATAAATAATTTCTTTTTTTTATAACACTTAAAGTATAAGTTGGAACAATAACATATCAATATTGTAACTACAAATCAGTGACAAAAAAATAAAGTTAACAGTACAAATCAAATTTATTCCTAGCACGTCACAACTAACAACTGAAACAAATGCGATCGCAGATAGCGACCGTGTCTTTATTTGTTTATAATTATTCGAGTCCGCCCCTGGCTCTCTTTTATAACTACATATTCCAAATTTCAAACCGATAGCTTAAGAATTTTCCGAGATATTTAGCAATGCGACAGACAGACAGAGTCGCACCATAAGCAGAGTCCTTTTGTACCTTTTTGGTATGGAACTCGAAAATATCTTGCTACTTAAATTATTAAAAACTACTTTATTAAACATTTATGTTAAATGCACGAAAACACGGATAAATTTACTACAAATTAGTGACATAATAAAAAATAATGTCAACAATACAAATCAAATTTATTCCGAGCCACGTCACGAACTAACAACTGAAACAAATGCGATCGCAGATAGCGACCGTGTCTTTATTTGTTTTTAATTATTCGAGTCCGCCCCTGGCTAATGACTCTATCGTGGCGATTTATGGCTACCGCGCTTTTTTGTTTTACCCTGTGTTGCACGGTGGGTTCGATCCACTGTTACTTTGGGAAAAATTATGAATGGTGTTTTTTTATATATGACATTAGACTATTATTTACATTTAACTACTTATACCTACTATAGTTAGTTTAGTTATGTTATATTAAATGAAATTATTAAATAAATTTCATAACATCATCTATTGGATAAAAAATACAACAGACACAACAGTTTAACATTACAAAACTATTGTAGGCAATAACTTGAGGAGGTTTGTGTGCCAATGATTAGTCCAAACCCTTTTTTTTAATAATATAAGATTTTTAATTTGTCAAAAACATGTAAATGGCAATAATCGCTAGGTAATTAAAAAGTTAGAGAAGGTCTGCTGAGAATAATTTCGCGTAGCAGCACAGGAGTTAATTAGTTATATTAAGTATGTATATGTATAACAATATTGGGGATTTAAAACAAAATCTAAGCTGAAAAGTTAAGCATAAAATATTTTACCAAGAAGAATGTAATAGCCTGATTTAGTCATCTACAGCGTAATAGTATTATATATTTTGATTTTGTATGTAGGTAATAAAAATATATAAATATCAAAGAAACAGGAAATTAAATATATACCAAAATGCATCTCAAGAATACAAATATATATTGATTTAACTCTATCTTTTTCCACATTTAATTAAAATTTCGTTTCTATGTACTTTCTTTTCGTGTACAGCTTACTGTGTCAAATTTCTCGCACGAATGGAACCACTGGGTCGTTGTTTTTTTATTTCTATCCACCTTGATTGGGAGCTCGATGGTCATAATTTTGGAAACGTGTGTTTTAGTTGGAGGCTGTGTAAATGGTCGTTTATGGCCGGATCTAACCCGCTAATGGCTTGAAGATTTATCTTAAGAAGCAGGTTACGCTATTATTATTTATCTAGCTAATCTTAAGAAGCAGCTTACGTTATTACTATTTTTTACATTTAAGCTGTTTGCTTTAGATGTGATTGCTTAAAATTAACCAAGAAACGTGACTAGATGATATAATTAAATTTTATTAATGTTACAAAGTGTTATATAACACGAGAACATTCACTAACATTTTATAACAAAAATATCACTACATAGTATAAAACAAAGTCGCTTCCCGCTGTCTGTCTGTCCCGTCCTTATTGTATTATGCTCACGGATTTTGATGCGGTTTTTTTAATAGATAGAGTGATTTAAGTGGAACGTTTATGTATAATTTGATTAATTTGTTAACCCGTGCGACGCCGGGGCGGGTCGGTAGTATTATAATAAACCTAAACTAGGTTGCCACCAGCGGCGGGGCAAGGCCCAAGATGCGGACGTAGAAAAAGGAACGTAAGTCCGAACTATCCGCGCCGTGTCCAAGACCGCCTTCTGCATCTGGGCTATAACCGCGAAAATCGAAGTTGGCAAATTGCGGGCATCTGTCCTTGTCTCTCTAATTACACCTTCATTGGAGTAAAAGAGAAAGGTCCCCGCAAATTGCGAATTTGGGTTTTCGCGGTAGCCCCTCTGACCTTGTTCCAGCCACCTAGGGTGAGTATGAGTATCTCATGTATGAATTGTTCTCTTCTTATGTATCTTTTTACTGAGTTGTGCCAATGAAGAGTATTCTATCTATCTATCTAATCTATCTATATCCTTTAGGATTAGGTAATATTATTAAAATTATGACGCCAAGGATAGACATCAAAAGAAGTAACTCATCAATAAGCTATGAAATTATTATTAATGAAACGTAATCATCTATTGTTTTACGCCACCATAAAAGACCACCCCGTTATCACAGATAAGTAATCACTGGAACCCAAAGCTTATCAACACTATTGAAGAAGGTCTTAACCGCCAGGTAAAACAGACATAAAAAGGCCCTTTTAGTATGAATATAAAATTTTAGTAAATTCTAAGTACTTTAGTCATACTACCTGTTGTAGATGGTAGCATAGCAGTAGGAGTCATGGTCATTTTTGCGTTGATTTGATAAAAGGGGAATCAGAGTGCACAGTAAACTTTGAATACATTTTAAAGTGGAAAAATTACTGTCTTGGGTGAGACTTGGACAGTGGGAGTGCACAGTGGTTCCACGTTTCGGTCAACGTAAGACAATAAGAGCGTGCTATTTTTGCGTCAATTGTACCTAAGAAAACTTCTTTAATTAATTAGGAACAAATATGTATATTAGGCATTAGAAAGCATTTATATTTTTACAGGTAAATTTATTTTTCATGATAACAGGAATGACAGTATCATAATATCATAAACCATAACCTACTAAATACATGAGTATTTGTTGTCAATGTTGCGAACGCAACCTTTATATTTGTATAAAATCTCAATACCTATATTCCTAATGCAGTAGCTAAACGCGGCCGTCGGGCTCGGCTAGTATTCGGAAGCTTTTTCTTAAGCACCAATAGGGGCGCTCCACATACTTTGTATCACGGCCAATTAGAGGCACCTAAATTTAAACCACCTTTGTACTGATCAAATATTGCAAATCACTCTCGCATCAGCCTCCATACTATAACCACACCACTTCTACATTTAACCGTTTTGGCAAGAACCCTTGTAAACCAGTATCTTTGGAAAATTATATCAGTTCACTAAGAATTGAAGCTTTTTATTTGAGTCGTCGAGCTCCTGACCTGCACGGCGGCTACATCAACATTAGGTTTATAGATGACTAGCTGTTGCCCGCGACTTTGTACGCGTGGATTTGTATATTGGTGTTTATAAATTCTACATTAGCTTAGAACATTATGCAGCAAAAGATAGCACGGACGGTTAGGGTAGGGACGGTTAATCATTTGTTAATTATTATACAACGCATGAGATTTGTCTTTCACAACCTGGCTACGAAGTTTCAAGCCCCTAACTGAATAAAATTGTTCTCGATAATCTCGATATAATCTCTCTCAACCCCCAGAAGATTTTCAAGTCCACTATTTAATAAAACCTACTACCTAACTACCTATTTACGAAGTTTGAAGTTCCTAGCTTTAAATAAAATTTGAACCCTCTACCAACTCTCAACCCCTGTTTAAACTTTTAGGGGATGAATTTTTAAAAACGCTGAAATTACTTTTCTTGTATTGTAATAATATGCCTTTATACAACGATTCAAGTCCCGCACTCCGATAAATATTTGGGTTCCATACAAATTTTCGACCCCCTTCACCACCTTGGGGGATGAATTATCAAAAACTCTACGAAGCTTCAAGTTCCTAGCTTTAAATAAAATTATAACCTATACAATCTTTCAACCCCTTTTTAACCCTGTTATGGGATGAGATTTTAAAAACGCTGAAATAAGTTTTCTTGTGTTCTAATACTATGGCTTTATACAAAGATTTAAGTCTCGCACTCTCAAAAATATTTGATCTCCATACAAACATTCAACCCCTTTTTCACCTCCTCGGGGGATGAATTTTTAAAAACGCTGAATAGGTTTTTTTGTTTTTTAATAAAATACCTTTTTACGAAGTTTCAAGTTCCTAGCTTTAAATAAAATTTGAACCCTATACAAACTTTCAACCCCTTTTGGACCCTTATAGGGTATAAATTTTTAAAAACGCAGAAATTACTTTTCTCGTATTCTAATAATATGTCATTATACAAAGATTCAAGTCCCGTACTTACAAAACATATTGACCTCCATACAAATTTTCAACCCCTTTTTCACCACCTTAAATGTTGAATTTTGAAAAACGCTGAAATTAGTTTTCTTATTTTTTAATATGATACATTTTTACAGAGTTTCAAATTCCTAGCTTAAAATAAATCTTGAACCCCATACAACCTTTCATCCCCTTTTTAACCCCTTTAAGGGATACATTTTTTAAACGCTGAAATTACTTTTCTTGAGTTTTAATAATATGGCTTTATACAAAGACTCAAGTCCCGCACTCTCAATAATATTTGATCTCCGTACAAACTTTCAACCACTTTTTCACCACCTCCGGGGATGAATTTTTAAAAACAGTCAGTCAGTCAGTCAGTCAGTCAGTCAGGACACTTGCATTTATATATATAGATATGGGCTTAACATAAACATTTCTTCTTGAGGATATGAGGTCATAGTGTGAGCTGTAAATTATTCAGGTTTTCTCAGGGTTTTCTCAATATTTCGCTTACTTACCTACCTATAAAAATGACCCGTTTACATTGTTCTTAAATATGCATTAAAATTCAATAAATAATCAAGCAACTACCTGACTGAAATAAACTTGAAATTTCATGAAGCTAAATTAACGATACCTACCTATCTTCTAAACAGTACCTACTTAGGTAGGTACCTACATATATATATGCATTTAATATAGGCCGTATATATTATACATACAAGAAGTTGTTTGTATTTTGGTAAGTAAGAAATAATACCAATTGTACCATAAATCAGACATTGCCTTAATTACCGTATTTCGTGTTCTTTTTTTAATCCTTTACCATTTAGGTACAATGGTATTGGTAAGTACTGTGTGGTACTTTTGCTATTTATTAAGTAACCCTTACGGTTTACATGTTTACAGTTAGGTCCAAAATATCATTTTGGCGGTATTTTTACGACTTCGAAGGTCCTCTTTAATCGTTTTACTGTCTTACCCCATCTGTCTGTACTCACTTACTAAAAACGTTGTAAGTTGTTCAACATTACACGACGCTTACGTCCTTTTGAACTGTATTATACCCCTTTACCGCAAGCGAATTGAGCTCGAGCTCTGTAATAAAACTTTCTAGAAACATATTTTATAACCGTACCTACCCCTTTTTAGGGTTCCGTAGCCAAATGGCAAAAAACGGAACCCTTATAGATTCGTCATGTCTGTCTGTCTGTCCGTCTGTCCGTCTGTCCGTCTGTCCGTCTGTCTGTCCGTCCGTATGTCACAGCCACTTTTCTCCGAAACTATAAGAACTATACTGTTGAAACTTGGTAAGTAGATGTATTCTGTGAACCGCATTAAGATTTTTACACAAAAATAGAAAAAAACAATAAATTTTTGGGGTTCCCCATACTTCGAACTGAAACTCAAAATTTTTTTTTTCATCAAACCCATACGTGTGGGGTATCTATGGATAGGTCTTCAAAAATGATATTGAGGTTTCTAATATCATTTTTTTCTAAACTGAATAGTTTGCGCGAGAGACACTTCCAAAGTGGTAAAATGTGTGTCCCCCCCCCTGTAACTTCTAAAATAAGAGAATGACAAAACTAAAAAAAATATATGATGTACATTACCATGTAAACTTCCACCGAAAATTGGTTTGAACGAGATCTAGCAAGTAGTTTTTTTTTAATACGTCATAAATCGCCTAAATACGGAACCCTTCATGGGCGAGTCCGACTCGCACTTGGCCGCTTTTTTCTATATTACATTGTGAACAGAGTTTTATTGTTTTTAGTTTACGAGTTCATATTAGTTGTGTTTTGAGTTAGTTAGCTTTTGTTTTAGTATTCCACTGTGTAACTGTCCAGGCTGTTATTTTTGATTAATTATGGTATAAGATAGTAAATAGATATAGGTACCTACTTAATTAATTAATACAAATTCTTGATTGAAGTAAAATAAACTTGAAAATAAGTTTCTCATACATCAATCAATCTACTGTTAGAAATAGTGTCCGAAGTTTGACCTGGTAACTTAACTATACAAAAAATATATAAGTAGGTAAGTAATATTTTTAACATCAGGATAGAAAATGCTAGTGGATCTATCCAAAAAGATAAGAACTGTAAAAAAAACAGATTTTTCAATATTAAAAAAATAACTCTTGAACAGAACTTTAATATTAATTAAGTACTCACTTGTAATTAATCAAGTATTACTTAATTAAGTATGTAAGTATTTTTATTAAAAGTCTAGATACTAGTAGGTAAAATAAATGAATACTGTAATCTGTAATCAAAAAGGTCCATTACTATATATGTATTTACTTATTTCAAAACGGTTTAAATGTTCGATAAGATTGCTAATATGTCAATCAGTCAAGTTGTAAGGCATTTCAATTATGTCGAGTCGTTATTACCACGGCGTAAGGTTGGAAATCGATAAGATTACGGGCACATACACAGATCACTTGCCAACTAGACGGGGCATATGAATAGAACGACGCGCGCTCGAAATTTATTTGGGTATTTCCCAGATGTTATTACCAGGGATGTTGCGAATATCCGCATCCGCATCCGCAACCGCGGAACTTCCGGATTATTTTCAACATCCACATCTGCATCCGCATCCGCATAAAATCGATGCGGAGTTTAATGCGGATGCGGATGTGGAACAGGTCGGCACAGGAACGTCTTAGCATAGGCGTAAGTGACGACTGCTAGGTAATTTAGTAATTAGCCAAAAAACTTACTTAATATACGGACTTAATATACGGAACCCTTGGAACTCAAGTCCGACTCGCACTTGGCCGGTTTTTTGAAATAAAAATTACTAAAATGTAATATTTGACGTTTTTTATGTATCTATCTTGACATCCGCATCCGCATCCGCGGATGTGAGCCTTTTAAAATCGGCATCCGCATCCGCATCCGCGGATGTCAAAAAATCGACATCCGCAACATACCTGGTTATTATTACCACCTAGTTGTTATGGCTGACGAAATATAATTTGCACCGATCTCTCGAACGTCTAAGTAGGTATGTCGAATCATATTTCGTCAATTACACAACTGGTATTTGCCACCACTTTGTGATACTTACGAGGGGTGTTCAAAATATTCTCGGTATGAGAATGAAAACAAACAAGTACGAAAAGTTTGATATTTTTATTTTTCAATATACTCCCCCCCTATGTTCATACACTTAAAAGATCGATCAATTATTTTTTTTAATCCCTCGTAAAAATATTTTTTATCTTTCGTGTAAAAATGCTCCTCCACTGCCGCCTTCAATGCTTCATCGTCAGAAAATTTATTTCCACGCAGATCCTTTTTAAGATTGGGGAGCAAAAAGAAGTCGCTGGGGGCTAAGTCCGGACTATACGGTGGGTGAGTAACAGTTTTAAACCCACATTCAACAATAGCTGCCTTGGCAATATGAGCAGTATGGACGGGGGCGTTGTCATGCAGAAGCAGAATACCTTTGGTTAACTTTCCTCGCCTCTTTTCTTTAATTACATCCTTTAATTGACGTAGAATGTTAGCGTAGTACTGTCCTGTGATATTTACACCTTTTTCTTTATAATCGATTAGTAATACTCCTTCACAATCCCAAAATATCGTGGCCATGACCTTGCCAGCTGAAGGGATGACCTTGAACTTCTTGGGATGAGCTGAACCCTTAATGTGCCACTGCATGGACTCTTGTTTACTCTCTGGGTCATAATGATGAACCCAGGTTTCATCTCCAGTAACTATTCTTTGCAGCACCTTATCAGGATTTTCACCGCACAGGTCAATAAAATCGGAACAACAAGCTACACGCATGTCTTTTTGAAGCCGAGTCAGCATTCGCGGAACCCATCTTGCACTTACTTTTGACATATTAAGATGGTCATGTATAATATCATGTACGGTACCAATAGAGAGATTGGTTACTTGTGCTATAGATTTTACCTTCACTCGACCATCTTCCAATATAAGTTTTTCCACTTTATCAATATTTTCTTGTGAAGTAGCTACTACAGGCCGGCCAGGTCTAGGGTCATCTTCAATACTCTCCCTTCCGCGTTTAAACTCGCTTGACCACTTTTGAATGGTAGATAAAGAAGGAGCAGACTCACGGTAAACACAATCCATTTCCTCTTTTATGGTTTTTTGATTTTTACCCTGTTTTGTCAAGAATTTTATCACGCATCGATGTTCTAATTTAGTTAACATTGTCAATTCGCACATGATGTTCATGTTTGTTCAGCAATTGCAGAAAAACAAAAGACCATCTCGGTTCGAATTATACTTTTTTTTAATGTCAATGAATAAACCTTAGCGGCCAGTAACGAAAGAAATTTTAGAAGAGGTCGTAAGATATCAATACCGAGAATATTTTGAACGCCCCTCGTACTATCCATTCTGGAGAATAATCATTTATTCATACTCAACCAATTTGTTTGTGTTCATGTTTACATCAACGCATGTAAACACGCAACTGGATGTTTTATGTTGCGCAAACAAGGCTGTGTATCATAAAAGCATAAAAATGTAGCGGCGTAGTCTTCTACAAAGTTCATTTGGTGTTTGTCAGTAATAATACCTACCAAGTAACACGACTTGACATTTATAGGGACAACATATCGCAATAAAAAAAAAAGCGTTTAGCACTATATATGTCACCATAAGACATTGTTTTCGAAAAAAATGCATTACTTCTGAAACTCTATATATCTATCATAGGGCAAATACAGAAAACTTAATGTTAATACACCATTTCAGTCATTACATTTTGTGTACCTAAGTACAGAACAGTAACTATATACATCTGTTTCTGTCATGCAGACATTTTTTTCCGTGAATGCGGAGTCTATGGGCGGTGGTCTGAGATGGGTATCAAAATCGTTTTATTAGCGAAATTAGACATGTAGACATTGACGACGGCTGTCTACTGGATGGACGGGTTGCGACACTTTTGCTACTGACCTATGGAGCATGTATGGAGCTGTGACTCGGAACACGCATGCTGTGTGTGATACGTGTTCTTTATGGATTTGGTGGATATGGATATCACACTAATGAGGATCCGCACGCCGCTCCGGTGTGTGAGCGAGATAGCGCTATGCACGTGTAGCGGATGTCCCTTTCGTAAACCGGAGCGGCGTAAAAGTCCTCATTCTACTTTACATACATAAAAACGGCTGCATAAAGTAAAAGTATCTACCTACTTAGTTATCTATGATCATTTATTTACAAGCTTATACTATTTGGGATACCGATGCCTGCTTGTGAAAAGCATGAGGAAAAGTGTGGGTGAAAATGTATGAAGACACAAAACAATGTTATGAGTTATGACACTATTTGTTCCATCACTAGTTTTAGAACTAAAAATTAGAGATGCCACGAATATTCGGCGACTATTCGGTATTCGGCCGAATGTTGCATACTATTCGGCCGGATACCGAATATCTATTGATTCTGTTGCACCTACATAAAAAGAAAAATTGCACAATAAAAATAACCAAAAACTATGTAGGTATATTTAAAATGTGTTCTTGAAAAGTTGTTAAATACGAAGAACCTTTTTTGAGCATTTGTTGATTAAAAAACATTTTTTTTAAATTTTTTTTTTTAGCGATCAGTTTTTATAATAATTGTGACTCAACATTTTCGCACGTCATGCCGAATATTCGGTATTCGGCCGAGAAAGGGGCCGAATATTCGGTATTCGGCCAAAACCACTATTCGGGGCATCTCTAGTAATAATTATCGAGCGATCATACCTATTACCTATATGATGCACTTAGATTTAGCAGAAAGTACGCCCACCTACGTTTTAAAATATTGTTCGGAAGAATATAAAGTTTTTAATTTAGCAATAGTTACGTAAATTATACTTTATTATTTAGCATCCAGTATTACTCGTACTCTAGGTAAACAGAAAAATAGGGTTTGACAAACGAGTACCTGGCCGAGTCCCGTTACGGCAACTAACGATTCCGAGAAGGTCATGCGCACTAAACTCGAGTTAAAAGTAAAAATTCCGTTTACATTTTTTGCTCCCGCCACTCGTTCGGTTCGGACGCCTCGCCTGACCAGAGGGCCTACCGCGAACCACGTTCGACGTGTTGCCTCCCTGTCTCACTTACGTACAAATTTACAAGTGCGACAGAGAGGCAACACGTCGAACGTGGTTCGCGGTAGGCCCTCAGTGACCAACGCTGGCCATTTGTTTTATTACGTTCTTGGAAACAAGGGAGCTATCGATTCTGGAGATTTTGTGTCATTTGTGACAATTTCTTTTGGCAATAAAAATGCACTTACAGTTTGAAAAAAGTTGAGTTAGTTAATTAGGTGTATGGTTTAAAAATAAATGTAAACATGTAATGATACTGTGAATTTTAGATATATGGTATGATCAAATATTTTTTATTATACCTATCTTTTTGACGATAATTATCTAAAATACCTATATTGTGTTTTTTATAATGAATAAACAAATTCTGTCATATTCTATACCTTATGTTATGCCTTAAGTCAATTTCGTTTAGCAAAATAACTACCTAAGGCATTTACGGAGTTAAGGATATTCTGGTCGGTTTTACATGAATTTATTAGATACATACATAACGATAACGTAGGTATACTTACTTGTTTTTACTTGTTATGAGTAAGTAAATAATATATACTCACCTACCGACCTTCGATGTTTATCGGTGTTTACGACTGAAAAATATCACCTCAAAATCTTCATTCATATTCAAACGACATCATGTCAAAGAATATAACCAAATACTTAAGTCTCGTATCTATTCATAAATCAAAGGGCGAGTGTGTCAAACGTTCCATGCTTATAGGTAAATGGCTTAGTACAGATAAGTCTTAAGTCGAGTTGCGGAGCTTGCACATGTGATGTTTTAGTTTTTACGGATGTGAGGGCAGTGCCACCCACTTTCCGCCGGCGTGTCGTCAACGAATCGCAGTTTAAAGCCGACTTATTGACAAATGAGGCCAAATATTGACAGCGAGATAAAAACAAAGGGTCCGGCCGCAGAGGCGGGCCGGTGTCAATCTCGAGGACAAACAAGTGTGTTTGACGAACGAATTACGTGACAACTTTAGTTTGTACCGCTGTTTGCTTTGGCCCACTGAGGGAAATTATATCGATCCCAAACAAAAAAGTCTACAACACCCGAGGACAGTTATGTAAGAAATTATTTATACCTACTTTTTACAATCTTTGTAGGTAGGCTAAAATTGTAGGTAATTGTAGAAATCTGTATTTATCCGATGTAGGTGCGTAGGTAGTCTTTCACCTTATGTAACTTTATTTTTGTTGTTTTTAATCTTTTTTGCATGCCTCGTAATTTTTCATGGAATGATTTCATTGACACCATTGTTATCTGACTAAGTATAATAATTGCAATGGATCACTGAGTTTCTCATATAAACCTAAAAAAATCTTTTGTTTAAAAAACTGCGCATGCGGTAAAGGGTTAAGTAGATACCTAAGTTTAAGTTACCTGTCAACTACCTAGCTTGCATAAACATAAAGGAGCCTCGTCTGCCAACAAACCACTCTGTGGTTTGGCAGAAGAATATACGTAATTAGTTGTAAGCAAGATTTCTGAATAAACGTTTTATTTATTTAAAAAAAAAATCTGGGAGACCGAGCTTTGCTCGGAAAACATATAAAAACTCGAAAATGCGCGTTTTCCCAGAGATAAAACCAAGCTAGATCGATTTTTCGCCGCCAAAAACCCCCATATAGCAAATTTCATCGAAATCGTTAGAGCCGTTCCCGAGATCCCCGAAATATATATGCAAGAATTGCTCGTTTAAAGGTATTAGATGAGATAGATAGGTATAAATTGCAAGGATAATTATTAATTACCTTATGTACATATGTATGACTGACGTTCTACTTAGGTATTATAGGTACATTTTTTTAATACCACATCGGTGGCAAACAAGCATACGGCCCGCCTGATGGGAAGCATTCACCGTAGCCTATGGACGGGTACATAAGTACCTACTCCTATATAAGTAAAATTTCGGTAAAACATATCTGCACAGAGTGAATGCACGGTATTGAAAATAATATAATTTTACAGTACATATGGGGCTACTTTTCCGCACTAGTGCGTAAAATAGCACTTTTCGTGCGTATGTCGAAACTTTAAAGTGCCATATTATGTACTGTAAAACGTTGTTCGATACACGTGCGAATAGTTAATTCGCAACTCGTGTAGATTTAAAACACTCCCTTCGGTCGTGTTTTAATTTATCGCCACTCGTTTCGAATTTCCTCTTTTTCGCACTTGTATCGAAAATAACTATAACACCTACTTCAATTTTGTTATTACACACTAAGTACCTAAGTTATCAGATGTCTGCATGTTTCAAATGAGTAACTCATTAATATTGCAGTACTCGGCGATGTCTATTACCTATTACCATCAAGCAAAAATCGACGAGGAAACAGTCCAGAATGTTTGTACGGCAAAAGAAGCTCCCGTAGCCTAACTTTATTTAAAACACAGACATTCCACCAAACCGCACACATATGATTAGAAAGCAGCAATCATCGGAATGACATGTCGCGAACCGTGAGACAATCGCGTGGGAGCCCTGATTGCACCCCAGGCCCGGGTTCGAGTCCGGGTCGTGACCGAACTGCGGCGCGGAACGGTGGGGTGCTAGACACATCCGGGACAACTTTTAATATTTGATTTCGTGTGGAATTGTAATTTGGTTTATAGCGGTAGATTTACTATGAGAGTATACCTATATCAAAGATGTTTTTTTGCATAGAACGAAAAAAATTAGAAAGCGAAGTAGAAAATTATAATCGATTACAACATGATTTGACACTCTTAACTTTTTTACCTTCGTGAGATTGTTCTTTGCTTCAATTTCTTTTGTGAGATTATAAATATTTGTTTAGTATAAACTGCAATTATAGTATCCTCGTACTGTCTAGGTTTGTGGGTACTTGTTATTTTATGTTAACCAATAATATTTCTTGGCTTAAATTTTAAAAGTTTACGTCCTAGAATATAAGAAATATTCAGCATGGAGCAAACATACGTACTTACACTTTAATAACACAGCGGGAAAACAAACCCGTACCTATTGAAGACATAAAAGCAAGAGTGAGATTATTGAAACATTTTCCAGGAAAGAACTTAAAATTATTTAAAAGTAAATTTCAGCTTTTATATGAATATACTTACTGAAAACGATTTGTTTCTTCAGTGCATATACTTACAGTGTATAGATAGGTAGGGACCGCACCTTTGGTTGCAATTATTGAGGTTTTGCACTTATCCAGGTGCCAATTAACCAGGTTTCACAGTACCTACTAATAGACTATTACATCAGCCTAGACGAAAGACGAGCATAGAGAACTTAATTATCCGCTTATAAGAGAACCTCATAATTTTAAAATCGAGTTTCGCTTCGTTGAACTCAATCAAGTGTCCACAATTTAGTTAGGAGTCCGTCAAAGTTAACTCTGCACCGACTGAAGTGACACAGAGTGAAGTGCCATTGTAAACGTCATATTTTTACAATAATTTGACGTTTATGGTGAAACTTTCACACTTTGCCACTGCAAAATCTGTGCAGTTAGCTTGGTCCCACTCTAGCCGATCTTATGATAGGTAGGTACCTATCTATCGCGGAGGTGAACTTAACTTCGAAAGTGTTCCTCTAGAACTACCTATAAAGTGTCGTTCAATAGAACTTGCTAACTATGTAAACAAAAGTTACTAGTAAATTGACATTTAGTGTCAATTTTAGTATGGCGGTTTGTTTACATTGTTAGCAAGTTCTATTGAACGACATTTTATAGGTATTTAGGCAACACTTACCTACGCTACTGTACTGCTTACCAAGTCATCTTGTTCACAGTTATCCAATGGACCTTACATTTTAAATATACCTTCAGGTGAGATTGTGGTCAAATGCTTACCTTTTTCCGATGAAAAAAAAATATATACATACCTACTTATTACTTATACATTTAATCTTACAGAAAAAATTTCATTCGCTTGGCCAAGTTTTAGATATGTACATACTTACCTACTTAGGCATAATCTTAAATAGGTACTACAAGTCGGAAGGTACTCAATTTCACGGTACAGTCACAGAATAAATAATAGTACTAAGTACAGAAGATTCACTCTCTAACAAAACGTCTGTTACGATCAGCACAGATATGGCCGCTAGGTGGCCACAGCGCCACGCGCGGCTTATGACTTTCCCCAAAATTGGGGCGGAACGGATGTACTTTTAGCTACCTGTAAAGCGACGAAATCGCGGAGTGAGCCACGCCTGGTACAGTTCTCGGTTCCACCGGGACATGTCTCGGTTTATCGAGACAAGCATTGAGCCCCATAAGTTATCACGCAACCACGCGTGCTAAGTGAAAATAGTGTTTAAATAAAGAAATAGCATACCTATATATACACTGGGGCATTCTCTTCTCAAGTCGGTATTATAAATAAGTCAGTAGGTAGGTACCTACTCAAATTCACGGTACAGTTCTCGGTTCCACCGGGAAATGTCTCGGTTTATCGAGACACGAGCATGATCAGCCCCATAAGTTATCTCGCAACAACGCGTGCTAAGTGAAAATAGTGTTTAAATGAATAGCTTAAACACTGGGGCGTTTTTCGGGATTAACTGAGTCCCGGGGGAAAATCCCTGGGGATCTGACGGAGGGATTTGATTAAAACTTCACCCCTTATGTTGACAGTAATAGATTGATATGTAAGTTTCTTTGGATTGGCTGTACGTGTGATGTGTGGGTCGCGTGTGGAGGCAGATTTAAAAATGTATTCCTAATGCATACCTACCTAGATAGTGTAAAGTCGGACCTAGCTAACTGTGCATGGCATATGTTGCCAAAATAGGTACATATGTTGGAAATTAATAATTATTTTTTCACACCTCCTATTCAGAAAAGAGCTTTTTCTTCCCTGCTCTCTTCTTCTTCGTCGTTCCCTCATGACTGAGGATCGTGACCAACAACTATGTCCCTCCATTTATCGCGAATAAGGGCTAATATGTGTGCTGCCCTCTGCATGGAACCACATGCTTGTTTTATGGAGTCCGACCATCTTGCAGGGGCTCTTCCTCTAGCGCGCCTGCCTTCAACTTGCCCCAGTATGATGTAGTCTTCCCTGCTAGGAGGGATCAAAGTGGCACTTTTCCTCCCTGCTAGGAGGGATCAAAGTAACACTTGTCTGTTCTAGCACACTATTTTTACATTTTTTTGCACATTTTTTTTAGCTTAAATAATCTGTTTAAGCATCAGATTGTGTCAACACTAAGAATTTTTTATTTTCCTCATAGTTGATGTGAAAAGCAGTATGTGTCACACGGTATCAAAATTATTTCGTCTTGGGCGTTAACACTTGAATCCTCACTGCGTTCGGGATTCTATTGTAGAATCCATCGCTTCATTCAGGATCAGGATACAATGTACGCCCTTGGCGGAAATATATCATTTTGATCCCTTGTAACACAAACTACTAATATAGTTAGTTAGAACTTATACACATCATAACCGCCAGAGACTGCATAATTTTTTTTCATAATGTAAAGTATCATATTACAAGGATTCTAATCTAACCGCATTAATTATGATTCGACAATTTTTGAAATACCGCTATGACACGCCTCGTCCATAATAACTTGTCTTATAAACTTATAAAATGTTTATAAGGATGACTTTACGAGAATTTTATACTGCAATCAAACATAATATATTATTGTCGCTTCGTAACAGAAAAACAAAGTTGTTACTTTTTTTTCGGTTTTTATCGGATGGGCAAGAAATGTTTGTTTTGTTATGAAAAACTTCTATGTTCAATTTATTATACCCACTGGACGATTTCCCATCTTTAAGTACATACCCTTTTTAACAAAATATCTAAATGTATAGGTATATATTAGATAATACCTATGAGGTAGATATGACATTTACATCTTATTTTGCAAAAAAACTAATAAATATCAAAACTATAGTAGTATGTAATTTGTCAAAGGACTGTCTCATTTCAATCATAGACAGAGAGCATCATACTATTTATCTTTGTCTTTGTTTTATGTACTAGCGCTCAAAAGAAAAGGATAAGTATAGTTTTTTTTGTTTTTATTTACTGACAAATTGGTTTGACCAACTATATTTCCTACTGCCTCGTGTAATCTGATAATGAGAGTATCATTACGCCCGTTGAAGTCTTTTATAGGCTTCTTCGCAACTGATACAGAAATATTTATCTTAAAGAATAAGTAACATTAATTTCCTGTTTATGTTATTTTAATAACATGATACGAGTAAAACAACCTTTTTAATTTTTTTTAAACATGCATGGGCAGAAATTACAAACACTTTTGATGACAAGCAACACTTTGTAATTGCAAACTACGGTCGAATAAATGCGGTTAAAAACGGCTCGTTTTTACCTGGTCATTACGAACATGGGTGGGGGCGGGAGGAACAAAACAGCATGTCATTTTAACGCGTCGTTTATTGATAACTTCATCTTTTCTTCAATATACTTTTGTGTCCACTGACTATATAACACTCACTGTACATTTTCGTATTACAATATTTTAGTCTTTCGAGGCTTTATAACGTTCGTTTCCATATAACAAATATTTGTACAAAGCACGACGGGAGTACGAGTGGCGTCGTGGCACGGCTTACTATCTACCTACGCTTTACGACTAACTCCAACGTTAACTCTAGCCTTTATCACTATATTTACAAATTGTTCAATTTTTTTGGTATTCAATTTACCACAAACACTCCGTCGTCTCTCAACCTGTCACGCGACCTTCCATCCATCCGCACATCACATCTTAAAATATTTAACTTAAAACCATGAAAAAATACAATAATTGTAATATAATACAGGTCATCAACAACATTTAATTGAACTCCCGGCCGCCTCGCCGACGGCGGCCGAGCAACGCGCAACACTAACAGCGTCCTTAAAAACAAATAAATGGACATACCTAGCAGTATGTGCAGTAACGATCACTGTCCGATCCGAACCGATTGGGAACAAAGTCACTGGCGTGCGAGCCCGCTCAGAGCGGCGGGATGTCGATGTCGCACGCGAACGGCGATTCTCAGATGAGCGGCATCGCGCGCTCGTTGGCGGCGGCGTACCGCTGTTCGTCCGGCACGTGGTACATGCTGATGATCTGCGACAGGTCCTGCTGGCCGTACTCGCGCTTCATGGTCATCTCGTGGTGGTGCCCGTGGTGGCCGAACTCGCGCTTCAGCTGCGCGGGCTCGTGCGGCACGAACTCGCGCTTCATGCCCGGCGGGCCTGGCGACACGGGCTCCGATTTGGCGGAGGAGCCGCTCGGCGAGTGCGACGCGCACGAAGGCGGCAGCGCGTACCCGCCCGGCGAGCCGGGGCCCAGCACGTACCCGGACGGCGACGGCGGCTGCGGCAGATACGGCGACCCTTGTCCGCCGCCGTAGTAACCACCACCGTAACCACCTTGTTGCATTTGAGACACGTCGTATCGCGGGTATCCGTAAGCTTGCTGTTGGTATGCGCTCGGATCGTGCATCATGTATCCGTTGGGCATATAACCGTTAGGAGTCATCTGGTACATATCACGCGGCTGTTGCGCCGACGGTGCCGACGCGCGTTGTGCTTCACTAGCTCCTAATAGAGCGCCTCCTCCGAGAGGGTATTTTTCTTGTTTCTTAGCTAACGTCTTCGTCTTCCTCCGTGGTCTATATTTATAATCCGGGTGTTCCTTCATGTGAACGGCGCGAAGTCTCTTCGCCTCGTCGATGAACGGTCGTTTCTCGGATTCCGAGAGATCTTTCCACTGTGCACCGAGACGTTTTGATATTTCCGAATTATGCATTTTAGGATTGTCGGAGGCCATCTTCCTGCGTTGGCCGCGCGACCACACCATGAAAGCGTTCATGGGGCGCTTGACGCGGTCCGAGTTGGAGTTTTTGCTGTTGTTGTTGTTGTTATTGTGGGCAGTCTGTTGGTGCTGCGGCTGCGGCTGATGGTGCTGCGCCAGCGGCTGGTGGTGTTGGTGCTGCAGCGGCTGGTGCTGCGAGAGCGGCTGCTGCTGCGGCAGCATCATGCCGCCGAGCGCGCCCAGCGAGCCGTAGCCGTGCTGCAGCGCGTGGTGAGGCGGCACGGTGGCGTGCAGGCTGCCGCCCTTCAAGTCCGTCTCCATCGTCAACATGTCGTCTTCCTGCGGCGCGTACAGCTTGCCGAACTTCGTTCACCTTACACAACGAGAGAACTGTCGGTCGTTCACATGGACTCGCGGCGGGAGCGGCGAGGTGTCTCGCGGTACCGTGCGGCGCGGAGGCTACGTGCGTTGTGAGGCGGCTGGCTCCGGGCGGCGGCGGCTGCCCGCGCCCCTGCCCCGCGCGCCCGCGGCCCCGCCCGGCCCGTCCGCCGGCCAATGGCGCGCCGGAACGCAGCCCCGCCCCGCCCGCACCCTCCCACCCGCGAGGCCTGCATTTTTAATCGCGCGGCGAACGAGGCGAGCGTGCCGCGCCGCTGCCTCATGCAAATCTCAATTTTGTTTGCCGACGGTGTGCACTCATTTGGCATCCGCTTATGTCGTAAACAAAACGCCGCCATTCTTCATTAATATTGCCTAAGTAGTTTCATAATAAACTACAGTTTACCTATGTCGGTAGACTTCATTACCTTTTATTAAGTTATAGTTATATTTCTAACCTCAAAATCAGCATACTTACGCCGGCGGCACGGGCGGGGGCCAGGTTTGCTCAGCTGGCGCGTATTTGCGCTAAGTTCAAGGCCCGCGACAATGCTGCTGGTTTCAATGATGCTCCCTCTTTGTTAAGCCTGCCACAATTGTCGCTGAGCACAATCAATGGGAGATATTATGACACTCTTTTCATAATAAATAGGTCACTAACCGACGAACTACAATTACGAAGTCGGTTACTTGGGTAAAACAACAATTGACTTGTTCTTGAAATACCTGCCTAATTCAATGAAACGTTTCTTTAAGAATCTTAGGCGTAGGGTGACTGCTATAGTAATTGACCACTCCTAACAAATCGGAAATAAACAAACCAAAACAAGTCTTATTGTTAAGAGTGACCAATTAGGCTAAGCTATGCGGTGGCCAGTTTTCTACTAGGTACGATTGCGTTCCTACGTTTTTTAACCGTCTGCTTACCCTCGGGATAAGCTTTCATGCATTAGGTATTAACCTACTCTTGTCTGTGTACCTATTAGATGTACAGTCTACCTATCCTGACCAAATTTTCAGTCCGAAAATCCGAGTCCGACTCGCACTTGGCCGGGTTTTTGTTTCCATTCGGTTAGGTTAGGTTAGAAAAAAGAAAGATACCTAACTAAACTTTATGGGTACAGCCAGAAGCAGAAGTTGCTAAGCGGGCCAGGTGTTCAAAATGATCTTGACGCAACTTTATTGTTAGGAGAATAGAGCATGTCAAGATAATTTTGAACACCTCTCCCGCTTAGCAACTTCTGCTGCTGACTGTACTTACCTACAATTATATCTAAGTATGTTATTGTCATTCTTCCTTTCATCCAAGATGACAACCGTACAACCGTCGATAGAAATCGCCAATGGAAAATTAAGTAAATAATGCATGGAAATAGCCACGTGACTTTTCGTAGAAGATATTGTTTTCCTTCCTTTTTACAAATAGCTAATTTTTATATGTCTTGGTCATCTCAACACATGTTATTAAAGCGTCTTGAATAGGGCCCCTGGCCGTGATAAGTATAGTTTGTCAGTGGGCTGTCTCTGTACGGGTCGTACATCTGAGTTGATATGATTCTTGATGGTTGATTGCAATCTTGATGGAAACACTGATTTCGGTATATGTATTTATTGATAACCAAGGTATATAAGTAAGTACTAGCTAGGAGCACGTATAAACGTAAACTAATTCATAAATCGATGTATGGCGTAATCGCAAATACAGCAATTATTATAGTCATTGTATTTAATGCTGACGCGAGAAAGGTGCGATGCTTGCGTTCAACTGAAGCTTGCGACAATCATCTATCTTATTTGTCTATGTTATTTGTATCATGACTTGTTAATTGAATAATTCTTTGGTAGCCAAAATGTCGATTAGATTTTTTACATTTAAATCTTAGAGTACCTATATAGGTACGTAGGGTCTGCATCATCACCACCTATAAGTATGTATAATCACATTAATCACCTACTTATAGTTCGTTTTTTTAGCATTAGAAATAAGGTAAACAATCTTGATGTGTCTTTTTATTGAAAAACACGTTTTAAAAATGAATAATGGCAAATATGTAACAATTATGAATCAAATACGATCATTTAGGTATATTCTTCTGCTTTCATAAGTAATAGTTACTGATTTTTAAAAAGCGTTTTTCAATTAACCTTTTAACCGCCAGCAATTTTTGATCGAGCGTGCTCGTGTCGCCACCGACAGTAATTGTACCACGCAGAATAAGGTTGGCATAGTTACGGGAGTTACATATAAATGTGCTGTAAAAACCAAATCAGATCTTTGTCTTATTTATCAGACTGTGGCGAAATGAGCTGGATATGTAATGTCTTATATATCAGACTCTGGCGGTTAAAGGGTTAAAAGACATAATATTATTATCAAGATTGCTTACCTTCTTTCTAATGCTATAAAAACGAACAATAGGTATGTTATAAGGATTTAATTAAACTTTATTGCAAGAAAGTTTAAAATAGAATAAGTAAAGTTTTTATACCTACATACTTACTTACGTATTAATGAACACATGTTTCCACGTGGGAGTTTTGAAGACAAGTTTTTATTCCAGATAAGCACTTAGCTCGGTGTTTTGTTTCATACTTATACTGGGCACCTTAGACTGGTCCAGAAAATGCACTTATAGGTCTAGTAAAAGTTTCGTCGTTTTCGAGATAATCGTACTTTTCTAAATTTGAAGTATGGTGCTAGCTATTAAAAAAGACAGAAAAGTTCGATTATCTCGAAAACCACGAAACTTTTACTAGACCTACAAGTGCATTTTCTGGACCAGCCTAAGGTGCCCTGTTGGTGGTTAGATGGTTATCCATTAATTACTGGGCACCCTGTATGTAGGTACTTAGTAAGCGCTCGTGGCCTAGCGGTAAGAGGTCGCGGGTTCGAACCCCGGCTCGTACCAATGAGTTTTTCGGAACTTATGTACGAAATATCATTTTATATTCACCAATCGCGTTTCGGTGAAGGAAAACATCGTGAGGAAACCGGACTAATCCCAACAAGACCTAGTTTACCCTCTGGGTTGGAAGGTCAGAGGGCAGTCGCTTTCGTAAAAACTAGTGCCTAGGCCAATTCCTGGGATTAGTTGCCAAGCGGACCCCAGGCTTCCATGAGCCGTGGCAAAATGCCGAGAAGATGATGACTTGTAGCAGTAGTGTACCTATAGGTACCTACTAATACCTACTTATCATATGCAATTAAGTACTTGTTCCTGCTGGATCTCATCATCTTCCTCGCGTTGTCCCAGCATTTTGCCACGGCTCATGGGAGCCTGGGGTCCGCTTGGCAACTAATCCCAGGAATTGGCGTCAGGCACTAGTTTTTAGTTTTGTTTTGGATTCTCAATTTATTATATTCGTTGCAGGATTGGTTGACCCTAATTTATTTAGGTAGTCTATGCTTTTACACTCTGTCGTCATACTGCAGGGTAGCCAAAAATTCGTCGACTAATAATGTTTAGCATTTTTATAGGCACTTTTTCACGAAATCGCATTCTAAATTAAAATTATAATCATTTAGGTCAGCCATTCTCAAAGTGTGTTCCGCGGAACCCTAGGGTTCCGCGACACCCCTGCAGGGGTTCCGCAAGAATTTAGAATAATTTAGAATAATAAAATAAGCATAATTATTATGCTTATTAATAAAAAAATACACTTCTAAAAACTATTGTTTTATTGTAGGGTTCCATCAAGTATTTCGCTTTCCAAAAGGGTTCCGTCAAAAAAAAAGATTGAGAACCGCTGATTTAGGTAAAAAAAAACGAGTTACCTGTGTTTCAAATATCCTAATTTAGTTATAAATTATTAAGGGATTAATATCATTTAGGTAGCGTGGGGAATATTTATGTAGGTATATGCCAAGCAATTAAGTATTTTTACTTTTTTTTTAATTAGGTATTTCTAATACTTCCGTATGTGTCTTTCTATTATATTGTAAAATCAATCAGTCTTTAATAATTTTACCTATGCCTATGCTAACCCGTGGTTAACTCGGATTATACTAACATGTCATACATCAGTAAACCACTCAAGCCGCCAACTGTGTAAAGCTATATCTTTCTCTTTCAACCGATTCGTCACAATCACAACACCCAACAAACACCTTGTTGTTATGAAAATTTAATTCAATTGCAATTAAATAACAAAAGTTTTGATTCAAAACAACTATTAGTTATTCAGTGCAGAAATTATAATAACAAAGATGCGACCTGCGTCGTGTATTCAGTCTATTGTATGGCGGACACGTGCGCGGGAGGGAGATAGCTGGTGTTCTTTTGTTGCGTTTTGATCTTGGCCTAGCATGCGAACTATGGCGATGAATGTGCGTTCTCGAAATTGTTTTGATGTTTGATTGTGAAAATAGTAGAGATGCCCCGAATAGTGGTTTTGGCCGAATACCGAATATTCGGCCCCTCTCTCGGCCGAATACCGAATATTCGGCGACCGAATATTCGGCATGACATGCGAACATTTTGAGTCACAATTACAACAAAGCATAACGTTTGCTAAATAAAATATGGTTATTTTTTGTTGAAAGAATTAATGAATATTGTTAGAGTCAATCAAATCAGGCCCATGATAAAATAAAATATTTTGTAATCAACTAATGCTCAAAAAAAGGTCTGCGCGTATTTAAAAACTTTCCAAGAATACATTTTAAATATTAAATGTAACTTAGTTTTTGGTTATATTTATTGTGTAGGTAATTCTTCTTTTTAGGTAGGTGCAACAGATATTCGGTATTCGGCCGAATGGTAGGCAACATTCGGCCGAATAGGCCGAATACCGAATAGTTGCCGAATATTCGTGGCATCTCTAGAAAAGTTTATTTTAAGTTGAAATTTTTAGGATATTTCTTATGATTATTTCTAGGTATTCTCAAGAGTGTTTTAAAAATGTTGTAAAAAATATAAAAACCTACCTACCTAGCTCGGTATTTATTTATACCACCTAGGACTATGATAATGGAAAGTTAGGAACAGGAATTAAAAAAAAAACATTAATAAGATACGCATAGGCATTTATTTTTCCAATACAACGTTAAATGTTTATTATCACGTAGGTACCTATGTCATAAATAAAATGGTTGATAAATGGAAAAAAGTCATAGCAGTTTGTATGCAAAGGTGCTCAGCGAATAATATTGCTGACTTTACCTAACTTAATATTATAAGTACAGATAACTACTAATAAAATAATTTTTAACTTTATTAATTACAAAGTTTTATAAAAAAGTAAGTAAGTAAGTAACAATATTGCTACATTATCGTAATGCTTACATATTTTACGATAATTATTTATATGTTAATATTGTTCACGTAAATTAAACGTTCTGTTAAATTCACCTGCTTAATACAATCATTTAAGATCGATTAAAAACCCACAAGTAAAATAGAACCTACGCACTGAATAACTACCTATACGAAGTCGTCGATGTGAAAGGTGTACCATAAGTAGCATTACATATTTTATTAAAACAGATTTAGCGATTAACGTATAAGTACTTACATATAGAATCTTTGACGTCGTCCTCGATTATCACAATAGGTACGGTACCTACATTATTTTCATATTTCATATTTATTTACCTATTTCGTATATGCTCGGATACATTACACGTCAAAACATTATAGGTACCTACAGATAAGATTAACAAGTGTTAAGAATAGGTAATTCTTAATTACATTTTCCATTATTGATAATGAGCAAAGTAAATTCAAATTATACAATGTCAGGTTAACTAGAATAATAAATAACAATACTTAAATTTAAAAATTCAAATTAAATTAAATGTCACAGAATTCTCGAATATCATAAAAAGCATTAAGCAAACAAACTATAAAGAGGTCAAATAAAGTTCAAATCAGATCAGTTCAGATCAGATAGGTTAGGTCTACTCCGTTGGCAGACTGCAAAACTGTCAGAGCGTGAAACGTTTTCTCGCTGGCTGGCGCGGCGCGCCGGCGCCACTGCGCTCCAGTTTCTATTTAATGAATCCCAGGAGGCCAATTCAAACTTACAGCCATATTCGAACTTCAAGATACTTCCGTCAAATATTAGATATCGAAACGATATGGATTGGATATGTCAGTGTCAAACAAGTGTCAAAAGTGACGTTTTTGTTTGAATAACTGTCACTTTTGACACATCCTGACATCAAAACGATATCTAAATGATTTCATTCGCGCGTGCGTCTCGCTCACGCCAATACATGTAAGTACGGACAAGTACGAAATGCATGCGCGACTGATGTCGTTTAGATATCGCTTTGATGTCACAATGTAAGTTTGAATTGGCAGGTTAGTCGCCGGCGTCAAATGCGGTCCCTCGGTGCCACGGGATAATCTTTGCGATACTTTACCCGGTAAAGTTTACCGGAATATACCCAACGATCTGAATTGGAACAAAGGCCTCTACCATAGAGAAAAAAATACATAGAGTGCTCACTCCATACATCAGTTTTAGTACCAAAAAGACTATTAGCATCTAGCATCGAGTAGCGGAACTATCAGTACTGCTACTTGACAATAGATGTAGCACCGACCGGAAAGTCTTATGCCGTTGAGATAAGACTTTCCGGTCGGTGCTACATCTATTGTCAAGTGGCAGTACTGATAGTTCCGCTACTCGATGCTAGATGTAGACACTGAAATTAATAGTCTGAACTGATGTATGGAGTGAGCACTCTTGGCTTACTATATTTCTCTATGGCCTCTACTCACCTTGCAACAAATCGTATGCGATTTTAGGTTGTCGGCTGACTAAGTTCAATGAATTCAAGTGATCACTAAACTAAACTTCTGTGAGACACAGACCTATCAATCACGTATTTTAAGTAGGTAGACTCGTTTTAATTAACAATTGATCGGACAAAGTTGAAATGTATCAAAAATTGCATGCGATTTGTTGCAAGGTGAGTAGAAGCCTCAAGGTGTTACGGATACCTATTGCTAAAACAATGCAAATGTAGGCTATTGTCACGTAGAATAACAGTAAACAATACGTCATATAACTAGAGTCGGACCAAGCTAACTTTGCAGCTGAATGAGTGAGGAAATATCACCATAAAAGTCAAAAATGTATACATAATAGTTTTCACGTATAAGTTTTCCTACAGTAGGTACAAAACAAAGTCACTTACACGAGTTACACGGGAAATTTAAAATAAGTATGAGTAGCTACATTTTGTCAACAAATTTAGACATAGACATAGACATAGAAAAACTTTATTTAACATCACATTAATGGTACATTTGAAATCGAATAAAAATAACACAATATCCATGTCCATACCGACTTATAATAATTACCTACTTATAAATTCAATAATTTACATCTTTTGCAACAAACACATTGTGTGGGCAAAGTGATGAGAAACTTAGGTATAGTTCAGCAAGTACCTACTTATTGTTAGGACAATGTTTACATCGCTCCATATTCTGTAAGATGACACCGCTTTTATATTTATTCTATTGTATCAATTTTATTTGTCACGCTTTTAGTACGTAGATTAGGGTGTTTCATTTTTCCAATTTTTTTATTTTTCTTTCACTTCGCTTTTCTTCTTGGTTCTACACCTATACAGAGCCCATATACCAAAAATCAGGGAAATCGGACAATATTTAGAGGTTGCGCTCTGTGGCAACTTTTGTCTATAGAAGTTAATATAGGTGCAGTAGAGGGTAGAAACAAAACTTATGTAACTTTTTGTAGTAGGTGGTGTAAAAGTGATTTGAATGAGTAGTTTTTATATTGAAGCAAGTTTTTAATTTAAAAATGAGTAATAGACGTGGAATTTGGTTATTGACAAGGTTCCTTGTGATAATTTTTTGGGCGCTTGACTTCCTTCTAAGGAACAAGTTTTGTTGTTTTTTTTGTACCATCACAATGTTGGTCTCAAAAAGATTTCCCATTTAGATCGCCAGGAGCTCTTCATCAAGCGAGGTGGATGGCAAAGGCCATATATTCACTCAAAATTGCCGTGTTTACCCGACAGCTTATGAATGTCCCAGGTATTTCAAAAAAAGAGCTGAATGGTATGAAACTAGTAGGATTTTTTGTCTGTCTCATATATGTCCGATTTTGGCATGAAGCAGTGGTAATAAGTCGATGGGCTCCCAAGAATGACTGGGACATACTACAGCTTTTAAACAGTTTTCCCGATAAAAATGTAAAAAAAAGTGCTCTTGCGGCGGCCAAGAGACATCTTTGGTATTTGTCAGAATTAAATATAGGACTAGCTTTTTTGGATGAACGTATCACAGAAGATGAAAAACAGAAGATGTTCAAGAATTTAAATAAACCAGCAAATAAAAAAGAAATGAAAAGGTTGGATGGTAAGTGTCTGAAATTGGAAGAAAAATCTCTTGGTGATTTTGTTACTACCAAAACAAGGTCGTTCTACGAATTATTTGGTGTTCAAGATGTAAGCCATTATTGTAGCCATGTAGCCGTAATACCAGAGACTTGGTCGATAGTCTGAAAGTAGTCAACGATACTGCAGAGAGGGGTATAGCTTTAATAAAAAAGTTTAATGACTGTCAAAGATGCAGGGCAAAAACAGTTCTTGCTGAGAGTCGTCGAGCATCACAGAAAATGCGTTACTAAGCGAACAAAAGAAGAGGTTTCAGCTTATGTAGCTAAATGATTACTTATTTTGTTATGGATGCATGTAAACACTGTTGTATTTTAAGTTTAGTTTTACTTTCAAATAAGTTTCAACTACTGTATTGTTCTATTTCGTAATAAGATTGAGTTACATTACTTTTTTGTGACTTTTTTGTATCTGTTCATCCAGCGCAACCTCTAAACAATGTCCGATTCACTTAAAATTTGGTATATATGCTTTTAAGATAAGCTGGACCCGGAAACCGAGCGAAGTCAGAAAAAATATCACAATATTTTTTTTCCCATACAAATGTGAAACACCCCGTAGATATAGGTCATATAGGTACTGGCATCTGCCGACCTACTTTGGTAAGTTCTTACTTTCCTCGTGTCTTGAAAAGTTCATACTTATTGTAGTTAAATATCGTATCTATATGTACATAAGTAGTTCATTCCATGTAAACAAAAAACCGTGTGGCTGGCGGTACTTACTAACATTTAATATGTATGAAATTAGGTACCTATGTAGGTAATTTGCCGAACTAAAGAGTCACGTGTTTTTCTGGTTACATTCCTAAGATCTAGAAGTAGGTACCTATATTGGAGTAGGTTATATGCAAATGTGCACAAAATCAGCTACAAAAAACCAACAACTTTTCCCATCGAAAACCACAAAGCGAAAACCACTCCGAATCACATTTGACACTTCCATACAACCAAAGCACTAGACTCATAACATCGCGAGCCATTCAATAATCGCAGAGTTGTTTTCCACAAAATTACAAAATCGTATATAGATGTTGTTATTTACATAGGGAAAAAGACTATTATCGTTTAATTTGGGGCGTAGATAGGTTGGTGTTTTCGTAATGCTTGCGTTAAATAAAAAGCGCGCATCAACACTCCGAAGCGCTAATTGGCGCGAGGTGTCGCTAATGACAGCGCGAGTGGCGCACGGTGGCGCTGCAAATTATTAATTATCGCGCCTGGTAACACTGCGCGGCGCGGCAATATGGCCGCCGTATTGTTGGCGATGAATCTTCAATGTTTGTTGGTGTTAGCTAGTCAAAAATGTCGTTTGTCAAGTATAAAATAATTTGTCTGACTCGCTATTCAGTTCAGCATTCATATTATTATAATCCAAAATATGACAGTTACTTACATAGGCATAGGAATCGACATTCGACTCACTTTGTATGTAATGTACTTTATTACCAACTTTTTTGGAGATTCGCTCAGGTATTTAAGCAGGTACCTTATTGTATTCAGAAATATCAATATAATAGGTAGGTAGGTCTTATCTTCAGTAGGTAATTACGACTTACGACTAAACTTAAGCTTCGTTGTTGGTGGTAACAGCTGGGAATACCCAAGCTGCTATATTGCAGTTACGAAACAACTGTAGCTACGAATATACCAACCTAGAAAGTACAGGTACTGTAAAACCGCCCATCTTGTACGTGTAAGTATGACTCTTTTCAATGAAATGAAATGAAATGAAATCGTTTATTCACAATGAACATATGGTATTATAAGATCTTAAATTACAAGCATTGCGTCCCATTTAGGGATTGCAAATATTCGAAACTTTCAGGTATTCGAATATTCGACTTTTTCTGACGACATATTCGAATATTCGAATAATTATTCGAATATTATAAAAAATAAGAAAAGGAACGAGAAATCGGTTTATTATCGTTTTATTCAAAAGCTTTTTTCACATATTGCTAAAACTAATGATATTTTGCAGAAATCTACTTAATTGACTAGATTTTATCATCCTACTATAAGATGCCCACATTTTATAAAAACAAGTAAAAAGCCAAAATTAGACGTATTCAATATTTCTAGATAAAACTTTTATTATAAATGCGTCGTTGCGTCAAATAATATAACTTTAACCATCCAAACACCTAGGTATGTAAGATTTTTATTATTAGGTAATTATTTTCCGATTTAAATTAACTTGTAGTCACTCAGAGGCCTGTAAAAAGGCCTTCAATTCCATTGTATTTTGAATCTTTATTGACTTTATTTGTTTTGGCAAGTTTTTATTCCTAATGGTCGGCTAATTATATAATATTGGAATATTTAAGGGAAAAAGTTTGACTACTGGGTGGATTATTCGTCAGCTAAAGGTGCATGGTTAGATTACCTAGTCGGGCAGGTTTGGATCAAATTTGAGAATTGCGATAAGTGGCAAGGTTTAGACTTCAAAAATTCGCTAAACGTACGCTTGTACTGAATAAACAGAATGACCCTTTAACTTAAAACTTACGCACCGTAAAAATAACATACTTTTTGATTTCGTTTTCTTTCAAATTGAGTTAGGTTTCACTGTATTCACGAAGTCTATCGAGAGGAATATAGTAAAAATATTATTTCCTTCGTATTTGGGTACCTACCGTTCCTCATTCACTGTAAATACCCGGAAAACACACAGAAACTGTAACTACAGCGGATAAAATAGATTTTTTATAGTAATAAAAAATATTCGAATATTCGAAACCTGAGCGGCCGAATATTCGAATATCAAAACAGGTCGAATATTCGACAAATTCGAATATTCGAATATTCGAATTGCAAGCCCTAGTCCCATTATATATTCAGTCTAGGTAGACGTGTGAAAACAGTTGTCAGTGATTAGGTAGATCACTCTGTCGTTTAAAGTTCATTATATTAGGTATATTTACAAGATTAATTATAATTTAGCATCAACTAACAATATTTAAAACATGAAAATACTGTAATGAAAATTAAGTACAATCAAAAAATACAATAAGTAGGGAAAATTATAAAAGATCTTCAGATGTCAATTAACATTTTAAAACGTATGCAATAAAAATTCGTTTATACTGTAAAAACAATTATCAATTAATGTATTATACAATGTCTTTTTGAAATCTTTAATAGGCAATATTTTTATTTCAGCTGGTATTTTATTGAATATGTTAATACACATCAATCAATAATTCCAATGAATACCTGCTACATGTCTATAGATATTTCATTAATTTTATTTCGGTGATCAAATTGACTAGACCTCTATTCCTGTATTCCTGAAATTGTAGAAAATACAGAAATACTAAAACAGGTAATCCTCTTCCCAAGTTCCCAACCACGTGCCTTCACAATAACATATTAACAAGCTTATTAGTACGGCACACATACGAACTACATAAGCAGGCAAACAATACAGGATAGCAGGCTAGGTACTAATTTGATGCAGGCCTAGCATAGATATATCACTGGTCGGAAATCACAGGGACAGTGCATCATAATGAAAGCCCAATATTAGGTGTGATCTAGACTACGTATTATAGATACCGCATTATAACTACATTGCACATGAGTTTCGAGTGGTACAAAGTGAGGGCCCTCTGTAGGTACCTACGTGGGAATCGATAGATCGATAGATCGTGGTGAGATTGCAATAACTATAATAACTACAAAATAATAACTGACGGATTGAACGTCCTAATCGCAACAGCAGTGCAGCAAGATCAGCCTTGAAATGTATTAAGTAAATTGACAGATAGGTACTCTCCTCTTATACTGCAAACTTCTACGGTAAGGCCGGTATAGGGGGTTAAAAAAATCTCTGCAGTATTGATAGTATGAGAAGCGCCTGTGTCATGATCACAAAACTTCTTGTGCGCTTCATCTAGAATGTATGTCAATGTCACACGACTCGACTGGACACAAACAAGACCGCAGACGTAAGAGCTAGCCATCATCTCTCCTTCCAGGGGGCCACCCCCTTTATAATCCTACTTGGGAACTGTTGGGCTGGGGTAATGTGAGAGCACAAGTCTTCCTATGCTGCATCTAGCTTGATTGATCTAGCTTGTACGTCATCTCTGGTGTCACACGACTCGACTGGACACAAACAAGACCGCACACGTAAGATTGAGCAAGCTATCATCATCTCTCCTTACAGGGGGACCCCCCCCCCCTTTGTAGGGTTGTAGGTACTCCTACTTATATGAGAATCGATGGGCTGGGGTATCTGAAATGATTTGTAATCGTATGGATTCCGATGTTCAATTAATTCTATATCGAAATATTCTGAGGCTAATAAATGTATCTAAAGTGTAGATATAATATAATATTTATTTTAAAATTTACGGGTAGGTGTCTTATTTAATTTAAAACCTAGCTACCTGCACAGCTATAGTACCAGAGGGAAATTTGGCCATATACTTAATCACCTTAAAGGCGTCTTGAAATAACTTATTTTCATAATGATAAATTTTGATGACGTAGTTTTTATCACCTGCCTAGGTATACCTTTAATATTTTCATACAAATATCAGAGCAATAATTATTATTGTTTCCTAAAACGCTTTGACAATAATAATTTCAAAAATACCATTTGTGACTGTTTCCGGCACAAAGGTGTCCATTTTCATAATTATAGTTCCGTACTTTTACCTATAATGTACAAATATTCATAGCAGGCCTACAATATCTACGAGGAAATATGTCTACGCTATGTCTATTTTCTTGTTATTTTACTTATTTTATGAAATACACAACTAATAAATAAAATATTTAAAACTGCAAACATCTCGGATCTCGGTGCATATCGCAAAGAACCTTACCCATCTCCAAGAAAACAAAACACAATCAAACCTCCTATTCCTTAGTCTAACCCCGCAGAATAAAAACAAAATATACACAACAAGAGTCCATTTTAATACCGGCCGACACAGTCGGATAGGCCTACACTACAGCGGCATTCCGATATTAAAATTGGTTATGGTTTTGATATTGATATGATACGATCGCTCGCGCTTATTGTAACGTGCGAAGGCACTGCGATTTATGTCATAGGGCATCTCGCTCATGGAGTTAAACACATTTCAGAAAATTGTATCTTTTGTAGATAATACAATAAAATGTAATAAGCCGGAAACATAGGTAGGTAAGTTTTCCTTATATGAGTCTCAAGTAACTACTGAATGACAGGCCAATTCGAACGTAAACTGAAATCAGATATAGCATCGATCGATAGATCGATAGATCGTGCATTTCGCTCATACTTGTCATACATGTATTTGTATAAGCGCAAGCGAGACGCACGATAACAAAATGACATCACTTAGATATAATTTTGATGTCAAAATGTCATGTGCGCGATAATGCGAATCATGTCAAGGTCGTATCATAACAATATCAAAAGTTTACCAAATTGTAAACTCTGAATGCCGCTAGTGGGGGCGAGGGTGGGTCTTCCGGCCGCTGTCTCCGACTCATCAGGCCTATCTTGGAGGCTGCAAATTAAATAGCATGCGGCCGACCGTGTGCATATTATATGTACAGCGGGTTTTGGGTAGATTACGGTACGTCGGGTAATAGGGTAACAGGTTAGAGGTAAACCCGAACTCATTTTCATAAAACTGGGAGCCTAATAGCCAGTATGGTCATCGTTGAATCGTACATAGACTACGCCAAATAAAAATAAAAACAACGGGTTGCACTCAGGGAGTGCCGGCAGAAGTGAAAACTTAATGCAAAATGCACTATATATAATTATTGAGGTTAACGACATCTAGCGTTAGCGTTAATTACTTGAAACCCCTAAGCACATCACTGTTAGTACTCGAGTTATATTAATACCAGTTAGAGCGAAACTCACTAGATGACATGTAACAGTTTTTCATGTAATGTCATTGAGTTCTTCTTTATTGATTTAAATGCCATCTAAATGTTATGGTCACGTGATCGTCTTACGCTGTCTCGAGTTAACATTTTTTCCCCACCTCAAAAAGTGCACAGCGCCGCTAAAGAAGTTTTCACTTCAAAAAAATATCTGAACGACAGAAGCTATAAAAAGTCACGTGACTATTTCTATACTACATTATTTAAGTTTCAGTTGGAGTTTTCTATCATTATTTAAACGAGCTTATTCTATAACCACCATTATTTACTAACAAAATAAATTATGTATTTGATTTATTAGAGCTACAGTCTAGTCTAGGTATCATTGCGGTATATTTTTAGTATCATCAAACCCGGTAGGTACAGGTAAATATTGCTTTGTGTTGTGCGTTTAATATTGTAATTTAGTAATATCTACTTTTTAGACGACCGGTCTGGCCTAGTGGGTAGTGACCCTGCCTGTGAAGCCGCGGTCCTGGGTTCGAATCCCAGTAAGGGCATTTATTTGTGTGATGAGCACAGATATTTGTTCCCGAGTCATGGTTGTCTGAGTACCCGCAACACAAGCTTTCTTGAGCTTACCGTGGGACTTAGTCAATTTGTGTAATAATGTCCTATAATATTTATTTATTTATTTATTTATATATTTATTTATTTATTATTTGAATCTTGGGTTAAAGCTCACATCAATTATTATTTACCTATAATTTTGTAACTTTTTGGAAGAACAATCAAAAGCCTAATTTCTCTGATACCTACTTGGTGTAGTGTGTATCTCAGGGATATTGTCCCTATCACGCCATTGAACTACATAATATAATTAGATTAATTACATGCTTATATAAGTACTACGTACTTAACAATAGGTACATTCATATTTATGCAACAAAATATTATTCTAATTGAAATGGTGATACTAAAATAATTGCGCAAGGTACTTTTAATACAGGTTGTCTATTTAAAAGCGCTTTATAAAAGCAATCCAATGCAAACTGTATATCTAAAAACACTAACTGACTAAAAAAAATCACTAATCATTTCTTTTCATATACCTTATAGTACATGTCGTTATAATTTCTTTAAAATATTTATCATCTGTATTTACAATGCCCATTCAATCTTACAAAATATTTGCGATATTGATGTCTTATTTTAATAAGAAAAGTAATCTAGCATTTGAATAGAAAAGAAAGCCAGTTAAGAGACCTCTGACCTTAGCCAATTATGGTTATTGTCCGGAGTTATTAGATAAAATTATTAACGGGTCATATTGCAACAAATATCTCTATCAAACCATTTGGCATCTAAACAAGATACTCTTTAGTAACCACCATATCATAAATTACATGTACTTAGGTAATTATTAGAGATGCCCCGAATAGTGGTTTTGGCCGAATACCGAATATTCGGCCCCTCTCTCGGCCGAATACCGAATATTCGGCATGACATGCGAACATTTTGAATCACAATTAATATGAAAACTGATCGCTAACAAAGCTCAACGTTAGATGACGTTAGCTAAGATATATTTTTGTTGAACAGCATTAATGAAAGTCAAACAAAACAGACTCATGAAAAAATTTAATGTTTTTTAATCAACAAATGCTCAAAAAAGGGTCTTCGTATTTAACAATTTTCCAAGAACACATTCTAAATATACCTACATAGTTTTTGGTTATTTTTATTGTGAATTTTTTCTTTTTAAGTAGGTGCAACAGTTATTCGGTATTTGGCGGAATAGTAGGGAACATTCGGCCGAATACCGAATATTCGGCAAAGTGGCCGAATAGGCCGAATACCGAATAGTTGCCGAATAATCGTGGCATCTCTAGTAATTATAAACATTTATTCTATTCTATCTCAAAAAAATCTTGTCATTTCGTTTTAACAGGGTGGCCCAAAAATACGTTGACAAAGAATTCTTAGGAATATTTTTCTATCTTACACGTCTTTTACAAAATGTAATTAAAAATTAAAACTACAATGGTTTAAATTAAATAAAACAAATCGTATCATCTTCATATAAAATGAAGAAAATGTCTACTTACAATTTGTATAATAACCTTCACCCTGGTTTGTTACCAACAGGTAATATTAATGTAGGCAGCGTGCTAACTGCCTGCTTCGTTGTATGTAGGTAACAAAATTCAATATAGGTAACAACTTAACAAGTAATCGTTAAACAAAAAAAAAACGCAATATACATATGTATATGAATTCTTACAATCAAATAATGTACTTACAAAACTTTATAAGCGCTTCAATGAGATACAATGGTAATTAAGAGTAAATGCTCTTATAAGACTAGTTTTCTCATTAAGCAAAGCAAATATTCTTATAAGAATTGCAATTCAAGTAGACATCTCCACTATACAAGATTAATGTGAGATAAATCATATCTCATTACTAAAAGCTCGTTAAGATTAGGATTGCATCAGTAAATTACATTTACCCACCGTCTCTACATAACTTATACATAACATACATCAAACGAACATTAAAACCTACTAAGAGGTACATTTTGCAAATGCGAATCGTTTTACATTACAGTTTTATACATGTACAGATTACATACAGATGTTGAATTATTTATTCTTTTCACACAGCGTCACTAAGCCGCGTCCGATCCACTTTGAGGCGTACCTCCACTCCTATATTACATAATTATAGCTAGGTACGTATAGCACAGTCTCACGTCACGGAATCGATCTCGGGCCGCGGCGCGCGCGCTCCTAAACTCGCGGGGCGCGAGTTGAACTCAAAACTGACAAATTTCCGCGGAAAACACTCGTTTTCCGCGAGTAACGTGCGAGCGTCGCGCTCCCAATGCCCAGACTAAACGCGGGCCGTGAAAAAGCACCGCCGCAACGCCGGCCGACAATGGAAAGCGGTAAAGAATCATAATAATAACAATGACAACAATGTGAGATGCTATAATAAAGAGCCGCGGCATTGTGCTAGGCTCGGCGTACGTTCGAAGGGTCGCGGGAGATCGATACTCGGCGGATCGTCTGCGGATGGCGTACGTGGGCCTTTGTCGGCCTCGCGGCCCTCGCCATTCGCGGCTGAGTCTCGAGCGCTAATCAACTTTCCTACCAACTATTAACTTACTACGAACTTTACGCTCCACTGAGTTTAAGGCGCGAAACAAAACAAGAGCAAATCAAATTGAGCGTCGTTTATCAAAGCTGAATTTTTGGCAGATGAAGGTGTGAAGTGTAGACGGCGGTGCTCTCTGATGATAAAACATCTGAGGTAATGTAATAATCTGCCGATCGCTATCGTTAGTTCGATCAGGCACACCTCCCGCCGGCCCGTAGATTGCCTTCGCGTGCTCTCTTATTGTGGATATACCTGTTCACATTTTAAAATAGGTGCTGTAATAAAGTACATAACTATAGCAAGTTTGATATTTGATGTGATAAATTAATGTACGCACATATGTATACATACTTTTGATACCGTAAAACTCGGTGACTTTAGGAAATTTTGGGGATAAGTACTTTGATAGTTTTAAAAATACAGTAATATAACTGACCTGCATAAAAAAATGTTTTTATTAGTTTGACTAAAGTTTTTATATTACATAATTTATTCATCGTTATAGGACCTCAGACAGACTCTATCTGCACTAAGTCGTAACCTAGCCCATGAGAATTCTAATTGGAGTTGTAGTCCAATAAATCCGAACTTAAAAAACATATTAAATATTAAGTAAGTACCTACTTAAAAAAAAGAAATATTTGTAATATTTGCTATAGTTTTAAGAATACTATTGGGCATATTATATTAAAGATTTTACAGTACATATGGCCCTATTTTCCCGCACTAATAGTGTGCTTTTTGTGCGATGTCATAAGTTTAAAGGGCCATATGTAGGTACTGTAAAACGTTGTACGATACACGTGCGAATAGGTAATTTGCAACTCGTGTCGATTTAAAACACTCCCTTCGGTCGTGTTTTAATTTATCGCCACTCGTTTCGAATTTCCTCTTTTCCGCACTTGTATCGTAAATAACTATTTTTTTAATTAAAAATAAATCTGCCTATATTATTGACCACTATAAATATGATAATAATCATTAGTGTCAAAAGCATCAAAGTTATTTTAACATACTTAGTTAATTTTAAATAAGTATAGAAACAATTTGAAAACAAAAGCCGCACCCACGTTTCCGCCGCGCACGCGCACCCCGCGGCGCATGTCCATCAATCGAAGCGCGCGCAATTTGCTATCGCCATCGCCTAATCTAATTATCTAACGAACATTTGTCTTTCCACCGTAATTGAGAAATTAATAACGTGTTGATAGCACTGACAATTATGTTACAACAAATTATGTTACCAAAAACTGTAACGGGTATATTGTGCTGAGTTTTTCAGAAAACATAAAATGCGACTTTGGGGTCCTTTAGAAGGTGCGAGAGCTCGCATGCGAGTTTCATTAAATTGCTTTATTTGATCGGCCGGCTGAATTGATGTAACCTCAATGGTCCTCAATGTACCTAAAATCGCATGCCAGCTCGCGCGCCGTCTAAATGAGCCCTTTTAGTCTCAAATCCACGCCTTGGCCAGCCGTCCTGGACTACGACTACTTATTATTCATTACGAAAATAATCCACGTACCTACTTCAGGTACTTACTCGTATCCACAGGCATAGAGAAATATAGTAAGACAAAAGTGCTCACTCCATACATCAGTTCAGACTATTAATTTCAGTGTCTACATCTAGCATCGAGTAGCGGAACTATCAGTACTGCTACTTGACAATAGATGTAGCACCGACCGGAAAGTCATATCTCAACAGCATAAGACTTTCCGGTCGGTGCTATATCTATTGTCAAGTAGCAGTACTGATAGTTCCGATACTCGATACTAGATGCTAATAGTCTTTTTGGTACTAAAACTGATGTATGGAGTGAGCACTCTATGTATTTTTTTCTCTATGCCACAGGCCACAATTCACAGGTTGAACAGTATTACCATATTAAAGTCTCCACTTTGTTCTCCTGTGAGACCAGTGGGATTTATATCACATCAACATTTTGTGACGTAATCAGAGTACCTGTTTCTATAGAATACGCTCACTACACAAATCGTATCTCAGTATTTGTAATATTCTCAGCATGCGTATGTTAGAATTAAATTAAACAGGTATAATCTGATGAAACTATTAACTCGGACCTCACTCGAACCGACACCGCCCAGGAGCCCAGACGTCTAGACTTTTATTAATTAAGAATACAATCAATCCTCCTACCCGCCGCAAATTAATTGTGGTATATGTGAATACGAGTAGATTGCCATTTTCATATAAACAAATCTACCTACGATTATAATCTGAGATGCATATACCGACATGTATATATCTCAGTACCTACCTGAGTATTTACTACGCACACAAGTTTAGATACGCCTACTAATACGAGTATTATAAACAAAATCATTCGTAGGTAGAGATGGAAGGATCGGAATATTAGTCCTCCATGGTATATTTTCTCAAAAGTTATCTATATTACGAATACCGTAAAAACTAGTCTTATTTAAACCTAGGGCATGTTTCGGTATCCCATCTCCAATTAACATCATCATCATCATCATATCAGCCCTTTATCGCCCACTGCTGAGCATAGGCCTCTCTTCTAGTACGCCACTTGTCCCGGTCCTGAGCTAATCTCTGCATCCAGGAGTCACTCACAATCTTCCGGATATCGAAATTATCGAATTAACATGCTTTAGGATACCTAAAGTCATTAGTATTTACTATAACCTACCTATTTGATTTAAGCTCGGAAAAAAACACGTGACACGGATAATATATTTCAGGCCGTGCGCAATACCGGAGGCTTTACTCGTAGTAAAATCACGCTTGTAACAATAGGTACACGGTACACGTGTTCACCTCGTATCTGCTGCGGTTCATGAAAGTTACAAAACTTGTAATATAGGGCGTTTTCGGCTTTATTTAAATGATTGGCGGTTTTATTGTAAATGGGTTGGTGTGGTGACGATTTTTAAAACAAAGGAAACGGAGCGATATAATCCTTTATTGTGTTTATAACAAGTAAAAACAATATCAAATTGAGCATATATGTAGTACTAGTAAAATAATACGAGTAAAACAAAGGTTTTCGTAGTAAAAAATGATGATTACATTGATTTCATCCCTGTTACACGAATTCATTAGAGGCAGCTAAGGATTATAAGTATATTTAGAATCTGTGTGAAACCAACCGTCTAATTATTATTAAGAATTATTAAAATCAACTCACTGTTGACAATTCCAAAATCGTTGCAAAATTTGCCAGTCAAGGTTATGTTATATAAATTGAGCAAACGGCTGCCTCCGGCTATGTAACGCATCAGCGTAGTACACGCATTACATACGCTGTTGTAACACCGAGATAATGACTACACAGTACCTACAAAATATCATGCACCCGTTAATTTCGGCTGTTTTAATTAAATACGATGACTCGATGACTAAGTGCGGCGGGCTCTATTATTAATTATTATTTTGATCGATCATCGTCTTATTTCATTAAGGGTTTCGTTCGTCGGTTGTGCAGTTTGTAAATGATTGCCGGCTAATGATCGCTCGTGATTGGATACGAGAATATTTCAACTAAAAATAGACACTTGATTTTATAAGACGGCTTGTAAGTTGAGACAAGCGAGCTTATTACTGAAAAGGTAGGTATTATTTTCTCAATAAATCTTGCTATCAATTAAACTTTAAGTTTCTTAGGTATAGTCACTTACAGATAAATAAATGATAATGATAAAGATTTATCACCACCATATCATAGCCAGAAGGCCTACTGCAAACCACCTTGTCACATTGACCTTACTATGTTCGGTAGATATAGCTTTACGCGAATTTAATTTCGCTAATATCAACAAAATAATATTGGCATCGCAATAACGTCTTACAAAAAACAGACCAATCGAGAGGCCACTTCATTGGAAAGGTTCTTTCCTGCTTTAACAGAACAAAAACAGAGTACTCAGGTAATCTTCTCTCGGATTACCGAACGCGAGATTACGATATTTCTGCCGAAATTAGAGGTGAGTTTATCCCTCAACGAGTAATTCGTTCCCGTCCCGTAAGGGAACATTATCCTCACGGCCCAACGACTTTACCCAGAAATCAATAATCCCAAGCTTTTTAGGGTTCCGTACCCAAAGGGTAAAAACGGGACCCTATTACTAAGACTCCGCTGTCCGTCCGTCCGTCCGTCCGTCCGTCCGTCCGTCCGTCCGTCTGTCACCAGGCTGTATCTCACGAACCGTGATAGCTAGTCAGTTGAAATTTTCACAGATGATGTATTTCTGTTGCCGCAATAACAACAAATACTAAAAACAGAATAAAATAAAGATTTAAGTGGGACTCCCATACAACAAACGTGATTTTTGACCGAAGTTAAGCAACGTCGGGCGGGGTCAGTACTTGGATGGGTGACCGTTTTTTTGCTTGTTTTGCTCTATTTTTTGTTGATGGTGCGGAACCCTCCGTGCGCGAGTCCGACTCGCACTTGGCCGGTTTTTTAAGTATATACATGAAGAAACAAATATATTTCTATTCCGGAGTCAAAGAAGCCGCGATGGATTAGTTTGCGTTTTTTGTCGTAAAATATGAAACATCGATTTAACTAGAGATTTGGCGCGATTCGATATATTGGGGAACAATGGGTTTCCGGGCCCTGAGATTGCGTGAGGATCAGCGCAGATCAAGTTTTCTTGGGAAATATGAAGTTGCGCGTTATCCTTAATCTATTATGTCACATGGATATCCTTCGAGACTATATCAGTGGGAAAGATCTGGTATTTGAGATTAGGGTTGCAAGCCAAAAACTCAAACTCCTCTATATAAACTAGATATCTTATTGAGCTTAAGATATCTAAAAAAGGGACTTAATACCTACGTCCGTCAACTATCTACTCATTTTATACCTAATGGGAGTGCCATTGCTCAATTCAGTTGCATCCACGTTTAGGAACTGTTCTGATGTAAATTACAAATATCAACAAAAATTACGATCTATGGGTGGACTCTTGTTGTACAAAACGGTGTGTATGAGCATTTGTTTGAAATAGGTAGTTACCGTAAGTTTTTTTTGACACTTTGTAATGAGGACCTACTTTAAAAAAAAAGTTTTCTACTAAAAGGATTAAATGTTGTATGGTAGGTACTTCATAAATGATTTGCATGAAAACAATCTTTACTAATTAATAAGATAAAAAGAAAATATATGACTTACAATATAATTGGCAATATTATATTGTAAGTCATATATTTTCTTTCTCTAGGTCTAATTTAGTTAATAACTATGCGGAATATGAAATACCTTTACGTGCTCAAAAAAGCAAAACATTATCAAAGCACAGTGATGCTAACAACGATTTGAACCTAACAAGCCTTGTATTAGAAGACAAAGTTACATAGACGTAATTTTTAACTCAATGCTTTTTAGTTTATAAGGTGCGATGTGCTACAATCATAGATTACTATCCTTAGATTCCTCATTATGACACATTAAACAACGACTTGCGCTTATGACTTAGAGATGTACGTACCTGCATATACATATAACTGCTTACTGCAGTGATAGTACTGATAGTTAATGACTTCTGAGCCCTTCAGAAATAACTACAAAATTTTGTTAAAAGGATAAACGTGGCATACAACTTGTAGTAATAGAATTTTATAGGTAGGTATTAACAAATCCTATACGTGGTAAACGTGAATGGTCCAATGGTTAAAGTAGACGAACTGCATTCTTGTTGTAACTTGTATGGGAACTGCATGCTGATTATATCAACTCTAGACTATACATAAAATTTGAGGGATTCAGTCCGTGTTGTTCGGCACTTTGTAATACCGTTGAGTGGGTCAATGATCACGTCACTTTCAGCTTAAGTGATCATGAGGCCAGCTCGAACTTACATCCCGATATCATATGATGTTATAATTTGCGCGTGCGCGGCGCGAGATAAACTAGTTTTGCTGGGGGATCGCGGTATGATATATGATACCACGAAACGGACGCTTAAATGGTACCGCGATGTAGTCAGCGAAACTCATCTGACATGCTACATCTAGTGGGCTATTAGTCTGTAGTATATCGACAATCGCCTCACACCCACGTGAGCCAGCACTTTCGCGGGGCGATCGCGGTGTGATACCGCGACGCGGACGCTTCGATCGTATCGCGATGACGGCGCGATATCGGTAATTTGAAGTCCATGAACTGACTGTCGGAATGCTGCCTTATATTTAATGTGTCATTACCTATGGTGTCTTTTTAGAAACTGGGCTATCAAGTTCATACCAGTCTGTCGAGAGAACATTAAATAGGTGTTATGGAAAGGTTAAGGTTATGGCTAGTCATCAAAAAGAAGGAATTAGCCATCATGCTATGATTGTGTACACTATTGACATGAAGATCAATCTAGATGGACCAATATTAAGCCGTGTCAGAATTTAAAGAAGTAGGTTCATACCGAAAGGTACATATAGTAGAGAGTACCTACTATTAAGAGTAGAGTAGTCGTAGATGGTTTAGTAGGAACGATAACAATGTATCTTACAAATAAAATGAATGAAAATACTGTATTCAGGGTTGTTTATCATATCTAGTGCCAGCGTCGCTTTAATTAACCCCAAAATTTGCCATAATCTATGTCAATTGTTTTTTACCACACCAGCTCGGAATGGCTTACTTTGCACTTCAAAAACGGATAGCAAAGTTGCACTTTGCTATCAGTAATTCATATGTGAGGCAAAGTAATCAAATGCAAATTTTGAGTTGTTTCTTATGTTTGCTGGTAGAATTGACTTTTAAATTATGATTTTGGATGATAAATATTTAATAAAATTCATTTGAATTTGATTTGGTTTGATTTTGTTTGATATTTTACATTTAATATTTGCTTCGGGTTGGTGTGGTGAATAATTTTGTGTTTCACTCGGAGACAAATTTTGTTTAACCCTCGTGCTTCGAAACCCTCGCAACGCTTAAGATTCCATTTTGGAATCTTTCGCTTGCTCGGGTATCAATATTAGCACGAGCGCTTAAAAAACAACAACTTTGCCTCCTTGTAAAACAAATAACTATTAAATGCATTTCGAATAACAATTTGAAAGAATCCCCACTCCAATAAAGACGAAGATAGTATTTAAACAAATGACTAATAGTTTTCATACGGATTTTTAACAAGATAGACGGGGCCGATCATTACTCGTTTCCGATGAGTCACCGTCGATCGAAACTATTTCAACTATTTCGGACGATATTTTTTTAACACGTGCTACCTGGGAATTTTAGAATCGTTCAGCCGATAATTTGTAGGGTAATTTATAGCGAGACGTGAGAAAAAGCAGGTAATAGATTCAGGGTCCATAAAATTTTGCGAATAAATCATTGTGTACTCGTTAATAACAGTATGTAAAGACACACAAGTACACAGTATGTAAAGAGACGTGTTAAAAATAGTATGTAAAGAGAGGAGCCTATTTCTGCCAACAAACTGTTATACAGTTTGGCGGAGGTTGTACCTATTATGTAAAAATATGCTGTTCCGTGAATAAATGATTTTTTTTTATATTATACGGATAGGTAGGTAAGTTATAATATTTTAGTAATCCTCTAATCGCGTGGCTTTAAATTTGAGTAATTGACAATGAGCTTGAAATGTTAGTTTGAAATGTCAAGGCACTTGGTTTAATGACTAGTCTGACCCCGCAACTAAAAAACACAATAATTATTATTAGGACCTACGTGGTAATACCAAATACGTATTAAGTATGTGTAGTAGACAGAAAGTGACATGAATAACTACAAAAGGTATAACAATTACGATTTATATTTGATATAATTCATATATGTATATATGTACATTATTTCAGAAATTAAGTAGGTAGTACATAGTTTAATTTCAAAGCTAATGCCGAAAAATATAAGCTACCCTTCTAAATCAATCTGACAGGTAAGCAAATAGAACAAATTTGGCCCCTTTTCTAGGAACACCGAAGTCCTCGCCCATAAATCACGAGACTCCTGACAAATGGATTCTACGACTTTTTTTCCCGCCACTCATTTATTAATAGGCCAGGGAATGTTTCGGAAAACCAATAAAATGCGCCCCGTCATATACCTGTCCGGCCAGACAGCTTGGCATTGTTCCTTCACACGGATTTTTTCATCGCCCCGCTCCATACCGGCCTCTAATAACACTCTGCTGCCTCATTATAGTGCGTAATCATTATTACGTGGGTTCATTATAATTATGATACAACCATCTCCTGAATCCCGTGTTTGTATGGGTAGTTCAAGTAGTATTATGAAAGCGAAATTCTTTACAAGTTTAGACACAGGTGTTTTGGGTTTATCTCATGTCACTCCGAATCCATTCCTTTAGAAATTACATTGAAACTGTCAACTTTTATGAATGAATCGTTGTAATATGATTTGAAATAAATGTCATCAAAATGTAGCATTTGCTGCAACTTAATTTCTAAGTCCTTCATCATATGGTGTTTATTTTATATTCTCTATCGTCCTCTTACGTCCTTATAAGATCCAGCTGCGCGTATAGATTTCGCGACTAACCTATATTTGTGAATGGGTATTTTTTTGTCTCATGTCTTGTCGTGTCCGCGCGCACAAAGGGCTTCAAGGTATTTTGCGCGTGTGAAAGACGAGCCATTCTCTCCGCCCTTAAGGATTGGACCAAAAATAATTATCATTTCCTGCGGCAACGGAGACATAAAGGCGCGGAATACTGTGATGGCTGCAACCCGTGTCGCGCAAAGGAATTTATGATTTTTTCGACACTTTCACAACGATTTCTCACAGCAGGTTGAAGAATAGACGCTGGAGGTGTTAAATAAAATTTAGCATTTTCCCACCATTATATCTATATTGCATCATACTGCTATAATAAAATGCAGATTTAGTTGCTTTAAAAATACATTTTAAATTCGTATACCGTGGCTACAGCTCCACGGTGTATTAAAGGATGCATTGTTTATAATCAGTGCATTCAGTTGGTATAAAAATCAATATCAAGAAGCAACATTAAATTAAGTATTTCTACTTGAGGTAAACCCAATGACCATTATTTCAGTAAATGTTTAACTCAAAGGTAACCCGTATATTTTGGCAACATCAATCACACCGTTACAAAATACCGACGCATGCAGCTATGACTGAAACCGACACGCCAAATAATAACCGCTGTCGCATGTCAATACTAGCTACGAGGCGAGTAATCACAGAGCAAATGAGAAGTTTTGGGTCACGGGCAAAAATAACTCGAGTCGGGGCGAAATCGAATCGCCCACGAATCGAAACCTTATCGATTAGGCGCTTAGTCGTCGGGAATGGAACTGAGGTGTTCGGGGAAGTTGGCATTCGGCCAAGACGTGGGTAACTTTCCCCGGGAGGGTAAGTCGGGGGTCACGACATTAATGGCTGCGCCCTGACAGGTAACGTGAGCCTCGAGACAAAGTGCATCGCGGATGACATTCGTGAATGAGTTTCCTTGACGGGGGTTAATGGTGTGCGTTCGTTGACCGTTGATATGAAACAGTCGATGGATTGTGATGTTTGATGTGATTTTCATGTACAAGAGTAAGTTGTGCATTAAGTTATATGGAAGTAAAAAACTGCAGTTTAAAACTTTAAATAAATGTGATTATGGTGAGATGTAAATTATAAGTACCTATTATTTTAAGTAGTATTTAACTTTATGTTACTTTATTTTGGGAAATGTTTACTTTCGTACTTTATAACAAACAACTTTTATATTTTTTATCTTATATGTATCTGCATCGAAAGGCTTAAGTATTTAAAATGTATGACTTTTTTATACCAACTTTCTTGAAACATTTAGATAAGAGTCCTTATGCGCGCACAACGAACTCATACAGTTGATCCACGCATATCTTTATACGTTTAGTTTTTTTTATTCTCTATCTGAAAACTTTGACGCTCTTCTATTTAATGTGACGCTTGTTACAAAACTAAATGTGACGCTTTTATTTGATGAACTCCTACAATCATGCATCGTTATGTGTTATGGCTACGTTACAACCTACGCTTTCCACCCTAGCGGCGTAACGTTCACAGGCGTTTTTTCTCGTTGTAACGCCGACACCGTGGCACCTGTGTAATCCTTTCAACGTACATAATATGCCCTTAATTCCGTTGATAAGGCATGACATCTAGCGCCTTTGTGCTCTTCGGGCCTTTTTACCGACAATTAAGGGTCATCCTTTGTCTTGTGACAAGAGATGCCACACTTTTTTTACCGATTTTTTTACTCTAAAGAAGTCACTGTTTTGAATAGTCACATGATTTAGGGTGATGTGGTTTGTTGTTTTGGCGATTTATTGTAGCATGGGTGTTGAATATTTTATACGATATAAGGCTTTAACAAAAAGTTCTACATTAATTGAATTTGAATGAATCAGTTTTTACGGTAGGTTACAACCCGCATGTTTTTTTTACGCTACTTTAAAATCTTGTTCTACTCTTAAGTAACAATGGCACCCGTTTGTTAAGAGATGTTTTTTATAACTTGATTGGATTTGTTACATCATGAAAACCTTAATGTTTTTAGTAATAGCTCGTGGATTTACTACAATTAACTAAAACAGTTCAAAGTTCTTGGAACTTCGAAGACGGTGAAATGTTTGCGTAAAAGTTTTGAAATGTTTTAGTGTGACTTAAATAGGTTTGTATTGTTTGTACTCATATGAAAATACCGTGAAATGTCGTCAGGTCAATCACTGTTACAGGCGACGATTAACTCCTACTTAATATATATATTATAGATAATTGATTATTTGTAGGTATTTAAATTTAGAAAAGCTGATACGGGTACAATAATATGTCGTTTATGTTTCTGTATGTATTTATCACTGTGTGTCAACCTTATTTGCATGTCAATAGAATAGAAATCCTCTTTATTGCACAACCTCAAAATAAATGTACATGGAAACACAAATAATACATAAAGACAGAGGTAAACAACAGGCGGCCAATCTGTAGGAGTAAGAGCGGTTTCGCACTACGTCCGATCCTAATCAGATCCGAATCCGTGAAAATATGGTCCGAAGTAGCCGTAGAACTATTTCTATGGTAATTTACGCACTAGATCCGATCTCCGTCATCCGATTTCGGAAAGAAATAGTTCTACGGCTACTTCGGACCATATTTTCACGGATTCGGATCGGACGTAGTGCGAAACCGCTCTAAGTGAGTAATCGGTATGTAGGTAATCCTTTTAATCTTGTAGTGTCGGCAACGTGCACGTTTCACTAGTTCCAAGCGCCCATAGACTGCAGTGGCCGCTTGACATCACGCGCGCCGTAAGCTTGTTTGCCACAAGGTTATAAAAAAGTAAGCTTCGTTCGAACTATTCCCATAAAGCTGGTTAAATTTTAACCACTAAAATATTTTTCTCAAAAGACCTGGTAAATTTGGCCTATCTAGAGCAAATTATCCAGTATGAATATTAACTATCAAATAACCCCTGAACGCCTAAATATTTCATAGTTATCACATGCTTCACACAAAACAGCCACCATCATTCCGAAAAAGCAATTACATTTGCGAAACTTGCCCGACGTTATTTTTGCCAAGGATCAAAGCGATTGCGGGAACACGTCAGTGACGTCACTTCCGCAAGATGGCGGCGCGATTGTTTGATGTGCGAGTAATGAAGTGTGCCACCTCTCCCGTTTCCTGGCTGTCGGGGTGTCAAGATACGGGCACTGACAAGACAACTTCTGTTACCGCTCGTCCGTGTGCGTTGCGAAGGCTGTGCCTAAATTTACAAGGGAACGTTACCTGTGTTGTATTATCTGGAAGCGTATTCTGATTCTTATGACAGGTCTCATCATCTATTGATGATTCATCATCATCATCATCATTTGATCTGAATTTGTTATAGATATGATCTATCAATGTCAAAAGTGACGGTTCTGGTTGAAGAGATGTTAAATACATTCAAATCCAGAGCAAATTCCTGACTTGTTAACACAATCAGAATACGCCTCCTGGTATACAAATAACGTACTAAATCCCTCTACTAACTATGAGATCTGATAAGATTCTGATAAATAAATAAAAAAAAAAGATTCTAAGATTATACTGTACAGGATATATAGCTAAATATATTGTAAAATTTATATTTCTGCTTGCTTTAAAGATTTCTAAAAATAGATAACTAGGTAGGTACTTAGGTAATTCCAAGATGATTTCGTTACTCAATGTAAGTTTGAAGGTGTACTGCGAGCTGCGAGGTACGCTACTCTCATAAGTAGGTGCCTATACCTGTAAAACTCGCGTGCATCCACCGGGAGAGTATTTAGGAGGCTAAGCCCCGCTGTAAGGTGGCGATAAACTCGCCGGAGTAATCCTCTTTTGTGTAAAAATGTCCCCAATGTCGCCCCCTACCGGCAACTTTATTAAAAAGCGCGTAATCCCCACTAGTGGACTGGGTAACGCGATTATACTCTATGTAACAACTCAATATGCCAACGCTGATATGAAATTGAATTTAAATCCGGCTGCGTTGATGACACCCATATTTATAATTTTATACATCTGTGCGTTCTATCATTTGATGGGTTTTAATTTAAATGTAATAAAATGAATCCGATTTGTGCAACATTCGTATATAGCTTTCTGGCTTGCAAATTGGTAACAATTGTCAGTTTGTGGTATGTAAATCATGAATGTAACATTTCCCGTTTTAATTAAAAATAGTACTTAGTTGTTACTTATGTACGTGCAAATATTGTTGATGCAATATTATTGTACACTGTGTTAATTAAAGTTTTCCACTCAATCACTCAGTGGTTAGTTGGAGGAGATTCATTATAAGTATAAGTTCGTTTTTGCAATGCGGCCAAATCCGTCTGCAAAATATTCCGTACACGAGCACTTTTTTCAAACAATGGTACACGTTTGTTACGTTGTTAACTTGATTGACAAAACAGCGATTGCTTTTAGTTTTAGCAGTCAAAAGCAGATGGGTTCTATTTCCTACAGTTGAAAAAAAAGTTTACAAATTTTCCCGCGGATGGTTTTGGCCGCATTGACCTTAGCTATTATGTAAAATAAAGTGCTTAAGTACTACTAAGTAATAACATGTAGAATGCCATCCAAGTCCGTCAAATTTTTTGACGCTTGTGCAGCTAAGTTTGGGCTATTTAATCGGCGAAAACTCAAATCTTGAAACCTAGACATCTGACACACCAAGTGTAGGTACCTACTGGCTTCTTAACTCCAAGCATGTTACCATCCCGAGTTTAGCCTCGATCTTAACGAAACAAACGTCTCAGTGAATTGGATAACGAGGGTGTAACGACACCAACATTGTCCTGCTATTAAAGGCTGACGTATGTGTACTTGCTGATCTTATTTCAAATGGTCGAGTTGTGATGAAGTAGCTCTTTCGAAAAGCGATTCTACTGTTTAAGAAAGAAGATTCAAATTCGGATAGTTTCTGGGCATCTCAAGTAGTTTCAGCAGTATGGACTTGGGATGTTTTGGTGTAGTATGAGAGAACAATCAGCCGACGATCACGCGGCGGATGCGCGAGCGTTGGGAACGCGGGGTGCGAATACTTAGACCAATTGACAAGTACTAGGTCTTGTTTATGTCTGGCTAGTCTTACGGCTGTGACCAATTCTTATCCAATTCTTACATACTTTTATATACCTAACTACGAATATTTCCCGGAGGGGTAGGTATACGTAGAGATCAAGGCTTTCTACTTCCTACGATCTTTAAATATCTTTTGTATATATATTTTTGTTTTGTAAATAATGTTTTGTTTTGACGTGTAATGTATCCGTGCATATACGAAATAAATAAATATGAAATATGGTTCTTAGTAGAAATATTTTTATAATCTTGACTTTTGTATATTAAATCTATTCCAGTCGCCTTAAAAAGGGTTCCCTTGATTGTATCTCAAGAGACACAATAAACACTTGTTATGACTGTTGCCATAATTTCCTAAATCTAAGTACAGTCAGCCCCGCAGGTCCCATATGAATATCAATTTGTTTGCATCCGCGACAACATCATTAAATTAGCGTCCAAATTGAATCACAACTGCGACAACCTTGCCGGTGCGACGTCCCGCAAAACTTTTCCTTCTATTAATTTACAAACATCTCTGAGTAAACCTAACCATTCAAATACAAAACTTCTTTCATTGTGATAAGACTTGGTTTCGTTTAACTGACCTCCAAGTTTGTTCATTATTTTTACATGTCATTGTGCAAGTGACATGAGTAAAGGCATTTCAAAATGCAACTTTAGAGCTTGGCATTAGAGTGATTATTCGCTTAAGCGGTTAACAAGGGTGTATCTGGTGAAATTATGATGCAGTCTTTATTCGTGAGCCGTCGGGAGCGGTTGCAGTAATCACCGCGTATCTCCATCCAGGGGTGAGACGTGAATAGAGCCCTAATGAACTGGATTTAGGAGGTTTTGTGCCCGCTCGTCAGCGAGGTGCAGTCGAGCAATTATGACGGACTAAACAAACGGAGCTCCGCCATTTACACACTTTTTCGAGTTTATTGACACGCAAATTGCTTGCTTATCGTCTAATTTGAAATCTTATAAATTGGCAGTTATCTATGAAAAAGCTTCATTCACTGTATTATTATTAACCTTTTAACCGCTGTAGACTGTTATATAAGACATACAATGTCGGGCTCATTTAGCCGCTGTCTGATAAATAACACAAAACTTCGTGTAACTTCGTAGGCGACACGAGCACGCTCGATGACGTATTCTATGGCGGTTAAAAGGTTAATCATTGTATAATGTTTCTAATAGGTAAAATAACCCAACCTATATATTAGAAACATTCGATTTATACTGAATTTTATACAAATTTATGCTAAAGCTATGCTTAGGTACTTATATACTGCTACAATGTGTGGGAATATCTTATGGTTATGTGCGCAGAAATAAACTGAAATTGTGTGGGGTTGTTTAGTCACACCAGAGTTCAAAAGGTGAAACTCTTTAAATTATATGCATAATGGTACTGTGTAAAAACTGTAAAAGTCGATAAAACTAAGTCAGTACAAAAAAAATAAGAAGCAGAATTAATTCATAAGTCATAACACATAATTTTCTGAAATATCAGTGTATCAGCCTATTTACGTGTTTCAATTAACATTATAATTAATGGCTACAATTTCTCATCAGTCAATGAAAAAAGAGCACTCAACCAATTTAGAAAAAAAGTAAAGTTAGAAAGAGATCTTTTAAAACAGCTTGCCCTGTTCTGTATTCTGCGAGGCAGAAAGATCTCTGTGGAGCCTATAAAGGGAACCCCTACAAGGTACTTACATTAAACTCGTATTGTAATATTTTCTTGGCATGTACTTACTAGCTTGCTCGGTGGTCAGTGATCGATAGAGCCCGGATTGATGACCATTCTCTAAGCCTAAACTCGCCAACAACATGATCCGTATTGTTTATACGACAACGGTTTCACTCACTTGAATTTTTAGTCGCTATTGACGACATGTTTCGGGCCCATGAGAGTCGAGCCCAAAAATTCAAGTGAGTGAAACCGTTGTCGTATAAACAGTTTAAAATATGTCTCACGAAAGTTTAATATCGATGATCCGTATTGTAATCTGCGAAGCTGAAAGATTTCTTGTACAGGCATATAGAGGGAGCCCCTACAATCCGGTACATTAAGCTTATAGGTTTTGTAATATTTACCAGGCACATGCTCCTAGCCTACTCGGTGGTCAGTGATCGATAGAGCCCCGATTGATGGGCCATTCTCTAAGCCCGTTCGCATTAGGGCCGGAGCAGGATTGCGACCTTCTCAGAACATCCAATCGTTCGTAATCTTCTTACCGAGCGAGCGGAATTATTTGAGTCTAAGCGCCTAATAGGTATGCTTGGGTAATAAAAGGTTTCGCGATTGTGGTTGTCTCTGTATGATATTAAACTTAGGTAATTATGTACCTATTCCTGGTAAAGTATGTCCTTAATTTTATAGTAAATAAAGTTACACACTTACAGTACACAAGGAGAACTTCTACCAGTCAAACTTAAGGCTAACCTATATTCCTACCTACCCCCATATACCTATAAACCTCGTTTATAATTATGTAGAGTCAGGTTACTTAACAGCAAGGTATTTTAGTTATATAAAAGGTAAAAAGTCTATAAGGCGTCTATGACTAACAATTGATATGTCTTACCCAGTCCTAACTGGAATATTACCCTTATATTAATGTAGGTCATAAGTCATAACAAACTTTATGAAGCACGTGATCCAACTTTGAAACTAATGCTCATATACTTAGCCATTATTGTATAGTAGCATCTATTATCTATTCATATCTAAGACACATGGGTAGTACCTACACACGCTCACCTACACATTATTTCTAGAATAACGCAAGCGCCAGAATGATCGACATGGGATACAGGACTTTGTATTCCAGGAGTAGGGGGGTAATTTGCATGTGGAGTTGAGAACGGCTGTAAAAGATGAGTCTGTTCTTATTTATTTACGGCGGTGCGGCGAGCGAAGTGGAGCGAAGATGATATGAATGATAAATGACCCTCGTCGCCCCTCCCGCGCGCCCCACCCCGCTCACACGTGAGCACCGTGAGATATGCTCCTTACCGAATGTCTAGGTACTTAAGCTTCGCCGTGAATGCCGAGAAGTGATAACCGTTTTTAAAGGAAAACTCGCGACGAATAATGATTGTGACGGAAGTACGTAAATTATTTGATCACTTACGTCGGGGAATGAAGTAAGTACAAGTATAGGCCTAAGTAGTAGCCTTGAAAAGGCTTTCCTAATATTGTAACCTTAACAAAAAACTTAGAAAAATAAGATTAAAAGACGATTTTACTGTGACCGATCAATTGATCGGTATTAGGTACGGTTACCTACCTATCAACTACCTGTAGCAGGTAGGTACCTGCTATCAGTTGATAGCAGGTACCTACCTGCTACAGGTAAACTGTCATTCAATAGAACTTGCTAACTATGTAAACAAACCGCCATACTAAAATTGACACTGAATGTCAATTTACTAGTAACTTTTGTTTACATAGTTAGCAAGTTCCATTGAATGACATTTTAGTTGAAGCTTTCCGTTCATATACTTACCTACGTTCAGTTCAGATACTTGGTATAAAAACAGATAATCTACCTATAGAAACCGAACCAACCTAACCATATTTACATAAGTCTTTGTATTCGAGCATAATATGAGTTAAGAAATTCATAGAAAAAAAGTCAGTGCATCCAATTAGGTAAATAAATGCAAGCTAAGAAATAAAGTCGTCCATCCGCATCAATCTCATCGTCTAGCCATCGTCATCGGAGCCAAACGGATTTTTTTTAAGCCAATAGCCGTGCGTCAGCACGCGTGACGTCCCTCGCGATTGGCCAGCTCTTTTTGTTCCATTTTCGAATCCTTTGTTTTTATTGGTTGACACTTAGCTAAGACAAAGGGGGATGCGCGTGTGTGAGTCTGATTTAGTTTAGCGTACGCTGTTTGTTGTGTGCGTTAAGGAGCCGGGGTTTCCTGTGTCGTTAGGTATGTTGTAGATGTATATAGCCGAGGTAAGGCGTGGGCCGGGGTCATATGGGTAGCGAACGTGCACGGGGTCTTGATTTTGATATAGGTACGGCCCTTATATCCTGTCTACCTATGTGAGATGGATTGGACTGTTTATTTTTACCGTGTACCTTATAAAAAATTGCGTGAATATGTTAAGGGTTTGTAACAAGATCTAGGTACATGCCTACGTTAAAAAAAAGAGTGTAGACTGTAGACAAATTTAAAAATGTCTAATATCCTTTTCTTCTGTTCACTGTGAAAGTTTGGAATGTTTTGAAGTGAATGATCATTAACTCACTTAAAAATTAAAATGCTACAGATAGATCACGCCATAGCCTAATCTATCGGCCGCCAATTCAGAACTGTCCTGTTCAAAATAATTCAAGTTCGCCTCCAGACGGGGTGCTATGATTAATGACTGGGATTATTCAATTAAAGACTCCAGGTGGCGAGGCGAGGGGGGTGGGGGCGTCCTTTATCTACGCCCGCTAGCAAACAGTGTTGCCAGCGGTGATAAAACGGGAGTTTTGGGGTTTTTACGAGAGCACTAGCTGTTTATGTTGATGGTTGGACGTGTTTAGGTAAGGTATGATTTTATTGTTTAACTCTTCGTCTGATTATAATCTCACTCAGAACAAATAAAAAAAATTGAAAAAGAGACAACCTACTTTACATCTCAAAACTTGATCTAGTCGTTGGTATCTGAATTGCCGACACTTTAAATAACAACAGTTTTATATGAGCAATAAAAATGTTGGTACCTACTTGAAAGTAGGTACCTATGCAAAGTTTGTATTTTAATTTAACTCTTTTGAAAATTCTGTCAACTGTAGTGATGGGTAGGACATCAATTTAAAATGAGTTTGTATGAGTACCGTAAACCGGGGTGACTTTCAAATGCAGGGGCGACTTCGATATTTCAGTTTTTCAGCCGTTACATATTTTTATTCGGATTTTTTAGTAGTAGGTAAACAAGTATGTATAATAATCTAACTTGTTACACGAACAGTTCGAGAAAATAATGAATAATGATAATTTAGTGGCAGTTTTAAAACTATCAAAGTATCCCCAAAATTTCCTAAAGTCACCTCGTTTTACGGTACCTCATTTTCTAAAATGAGGTGTTACAATGTCTTACTTCAAATGAGGTGAGGTACTAGCATATTTTCAGCGTCAACTATTCAATTAATTCCAACAACGACAATTTTTTTAAGATGTATGAAAGCTTGTAGCGCTTACGCTTGTTGTCTTTCGTGTTTAATTGTTAACGTATTTTTGGTGGTGACGCGAAGCGATATTGAAGTACGCCGCGTGTCGGTCTCACTCCCTCTTTGGGTATTTCTAATTCATTGTTTCATTTTGAAAGGATTTTTGAGCGGTTCATGTCACAGAGAGGCGGTGAGTGGTACAAACTCAACGCATTTCTCGGTGGACCTTTTGTCGTTGCAATAAGGTTTGTAGTTCGGCAGTTGACAGTGTGGATCATTACTCGTTTCTTCATTTGAGACATTTGAGTTTTGAGTGTCGGCGAGCAGGCGAGCACCTAGCGCCTCGCGCGATCCAGGGACTGTTGCGAGTTGCGAGGAGTGTATGAGTTTTGAGGGTCGCGAGACTCGCGAGTGAATTTGAACGGATAAGAGTTTTTTTGAAATTTGAAGTGTGTGAATGATTTGTGTGGCAAGAGGTGTTTGTCATGCGCGCGAGTAAATGAGTAAAATGAATAGAGGAGTGAAGTAAGACATTTTTGCGGTACGAAGTACTGCGACAAATTAACAAAATGAGTGGTACAAATGAGGTGCCTCACGAGTGAGCGACTCAACACTAGTCAACTGTCCAAAATGTAATTTGACAAAAATTGCAAATAAGATTGTTTTTAGGTACAACCAAATCAAAATAGGCTGTTGTTACAAAAAAATAACGGGCAAAAAAGTACCACTACACATACAACACTTTTTGGAAAAAGTTCACGGTTTCAACTGCTTTGACATTTTTCTCTGGAAATAGCAATATTTTTTTTTGATTTATTTATTCCAAAACAAAATTACAGTGTAATTATTGCACTTATCTGCCAAACTGCTGAACAGTTTGTTGGCAGAAAAACTAAGTCTACCCTGGAGGGTAGACTGGGTATGGTGGACCATATTCGTAATCGTATACTAGTGTTATAACTTATAATTATTAATACAGCAGTCTCTTTTTTTTTCTTAAGCTAATTTCAAAATGTATTTGGCAACACCGGTCGACCCCGCAATGAATTAGCTTACAGCTACACGTTGGTGGCAGGCGGCCGTCTATTGTTTTTATGTTTTTCAACACTGTCTTGCGGTTATCTGCTTTTGGCGTGGGACGGACGTACCGACACCACCAGGTTTTGTCTACGGTTGGCGGTTTTGATGACGATAAAAAGAATGAGACATTTTGAAAATCGAGGGAGGAATTTTTCGTCTGTTCATTTTTGTGTATGCATTGGTTTTATAGTCAAAATTTTTAGGGCTGTTAAAAGTGATAGGAGTGCTCCCAACGTAGTTAGTTTACGGAAAATTTCAGACTTTTTTTCCGTTTTTGCGGTTTCACTAAAATAGCTATATACAATGAGCTCGTGATTCCGACCAGAAAAAAACATACAAGTCCCACAAAAAATCACATTTGAGAAAAGTGGAATTTTTCAAAAGATATTTATGCTCATCTACTAAGTAGGTACTATAACACTAGCCTATAGCAAAGGTAGGCCGGTAAAGGCCTGCACATATCGGCGACACTGACACGTCTAGCTGTCATGGATGGGGCTCGTCGGCTACTTGAACTCGCCAAGGGCCATCGTGGCTCATACCTATGTGTGCTATAGCTAAGTACCTATAGGTACGTGCACCTGTCAATAGACAGTCTGGGTTACAGACTAAATAATCGACTAACAAGAAACCAAATACTTACGACTTTCGTTCTCGTTTTACATGATTTATCTCGAATTTCCAATCAAAAAGGCTATTCTTAACAAATATAATCGAGTCAACTGATCAGTCAATATTATTTCCAATACCCACTACCCACTACTAATGGGACTGGAAGTCTGCATGGGAATTAGTCTTTAGCAATGACTGCAAAGCGTTGTAAAAATACTTAGTTGTAAGTAGTTTTTATTTTTATTTTTGACAGCGCAGCGTTACATCAAACAGCAGTTTAAGTTATACCCACATACTTATATTGCTATTGGCACGTATGCATATCAGCCTTACAAGAATCTCTTACATTTTAAAGGGTTGTTTAAACTACCCTTACACTCGCGGTCCACTCTAGCCGTAATGACTGTCCCGGGGCGCACGTGGGGGTAGTTTTATAATTAATGATTGGTTCACGAGTACCATTGAGAGTTGAGGCAATAGAATGGGTTATTTTGTTAATTACTACGTTGGTTGCTTTTTCTGTTTTCTGCTTGGATCTTGATTTTTTCTTTTTTATAGTAAGAGTATATATGAACGAACCGCTTTATGCTAAGTATTTGTTTTACTTCAAATATTATGTACCTACTTCTGAAAATGTGCGTAACGTGTAAAAATATGCTTTAATACCTATAAGAATTTAAAAGTCATAAGATAACCGACTTCGAAGAATTAAAAAAAAACGAAATAAAAGTTACCTACCTCCCAAATTTTATTAGGTATAGGGATCTCCTCATTCATTATCATACCAAGCTCTAAATCTATGGTAAACATTTCCGACCAAAAATATTCTGAAATTAATGCGTGCGTATTTTAATGCAAATACGTGTATCGTTCCTACGTCCGATCCCAAAAATACGCATTTATGACAAAGCATAAAATATTCGCCGAAAAATGATTACTCTTCCGCGAGGTTTAGCCCAAAATCGTTAGACTGTTTAAAAATTATATTCCACCAACAAAACGTCCATTAAACTCGGTTCACCCCTTCCCTTCCGCGGGGATTCTAATAAATGGCATAATAATGGCACAATATAATATTAACACAAAGTTAAACGCGTTTTTATTTTCCCGCCGAAACTTCAGCGCCGCTCCGGTGGTTCGGCGCGCGATGCCATTTCGCCTTTACGGGCGCGTTCTCAAAAAATGGCTCCAGAAATAAAATAAATCGCAAATATTTATCAAAACGCAGCTCAGCCCCGCTTCGGATGCGGGCCGAGGGATGCTCGGAGCTATGTCGATGCGTGATGAAAGTCGATGATAATACAAATCCAATCTACAATAGAAAATGAAAATACCTATTTTCAAGGTTTTTATGTGATAGTCAGCAAACGAGCAGACGAGCCGCCTGATGGGAAGCGGTCATCGTCGCCCATGGACATAAGCAACATCACAGGAGCCACTTAAGCGTTGCCGACCCTTGAGAACCCTAAATACCCGCTTCTTGAAGAACTCTAAGTTGTAGAACTCTAAGTTGTAGAACTCTAAGTTGAAGAACTTGATTCTAAGTCATTTAGATTAAAAAATTAGTCAAACTTAGGGATACCTAATAATACCTATGTTAAACTAACAGCAAAGTAATAAGTTAAGGTGAAAGGTGTCATTTTAACGTAGGTACGAAATAAAAGTAATATCTAAGTAAGAAGTAAGAATTTTTACTTAAGTATATATAGACCTAATTACTTCTAAACACAGAAAAAAAAACAAATTAATTAACTTTATTTAACTAAACACAAACAGCAATTAATAGGAATAGGATTTGTTGAGTACTTTGTTCTGATAAGTGTTTATATCACATCGACACCAGTATGTCACATCCCTAGAGACAACTTGTACGCCGGCAGACATTTTGTTTTACAGCGCGGGTCGCGGCCCGCCCGAAATTATGAAAATATTTATACAAATCTCTGCATGACATGCTTTAACAATGTTAAACTTGTTTATTTTTCAATGTTTAATCATTTAATTTAAAATTCACATTAAGAAACACAACGACTCCTAAATTGTATACTTATGCCATATTCTGTGAAATAAATTTATGATTTATGATTTAAGAATTTGAAATGTTTATAACTGAACTGATCTTTTACCTTAAACTTGATAAGTAGTTGAAAAACATGTCCTTTTAAAATATCTGATGGTTGTCATAGGCAATTAAGTAGCAGTTAAATTAAAACTTCTTTCCAATTCAATACTAAATCAGATAACTTCTTCCTGTTCCGCTTTTTACTCCTACCATAGAGAAATAGTACCTACCTACTCACTTTATACATGGAAACCCATTTATAATTATAATAAGTTATAAGCGAGCTTTGCGATAACTTATTTATAAATAAGTTAGGTATACGCTTAATTATACGTTTTACCGTAAATTATTATTTATTAAATAAGGAAACTAATGTAGGTCCTAATGGTCATATGTAGTGAGTGCTCTAAGCTTACTTATTTCTCTATGTTCCTACACACTGAGAATAATGGAGAACAAAGATTAAAACAGCAATAACAATTCAACGCTTAAAACAATCCGCCAAGTTATAATCAAAGTTCTAAAACCTAGCACTGCCTATAAAAATGTAAGCAGAGATTAGCAACCTTTAATTGGCATAGACAATAATTTTAGCCGGAGACTGACAACAATACATAGCTAATGAATTGATCGCGTGCAGGGGTGGCGAACTCCGGGTGCATTCGGGATGCATTAGCACCGCTTCCTGGCCCCACCCGCTTTTTATACCTACACGTGACTTTTTCCCAGTTTCCGCGTGATAAGGAATGGTGTGTGGATGGCATTTTAAAAAGTGTTAGTGATAATTTTGAAAAGTAAGTAGGTACCAGGAAATTTTCTAGGTTTATGTACCTACAATCTAAATATCTTGAAGGTATGTATCTAAATGATTTATTGTACATACAACAGTAGGAAATTACAGTAAAAACAAAATAAGTACCTATGCAATGTTTAAAGGTGAACTTATCCCTATACCTAAAAGAACACAACCTAAGAGGCATTTTGCATTTTCATTACCTACTTCAGCTGTCGGCATCAGACTATTTATTTATTTATTTAATAGGTAGTAAACTACCTAATGATGATGAGTTAATACGTTTAAACTACAGTAGTAGTAATAGTAGTAGTAGTAAACTATTTATTGTACAACAAAAATAACATAGTAAGTACATAGGCGAACTTATCCCTATGAGGGATCACTTCCAGTTAACCTTAGGAGTAGATGAGAGTAAGTGAAAAGAGGGTGACGAATACAGCAAAATGTACAACAAGGTACCAAAAAGATAAAGGATATAAATACATACAAAATTTATAGGAAAATACATATATTACACAAAAAGGAATGGGGAAAATACACTAAAAATTGGAAAGAATTAGAAAAATATAAAGCAACTATACAATAGAAATATTGACAAATTAAACAGCCAAATCAGATAACCATAGCTTCTTTAACGTCTCCTTGAACGACGCAACCGACACACAGTACACACAATCAGTACAGTACAGTTATAGTGTTTTGAAAAAATTGCAAAAATCGCTTTCGTAATTGTATACTTTATCTACAGCTGTATTATTATTATTTGACACCCCAAATCTAAGTCAACGCTACCGAAGCAGCATAGAAGCTCGTCAGCAATTTGTCATTTCGAGACCTTGGGCAGAAAATACTTTTTTAAAACACCGTGACGCGCGGGTCTCGCGATAGAAGGGTAGTATTTCCGGTTCCGGACGCAGGGAGGGCCGGTCCTCTTTGTGCTGCGATAACCGGAAGCCAAGGGCTCGGAGGGTAGCAACTGCGGGGTATTTTTAAGTTTCTCGCGTTCATTACTCGACATCGAGGAGTTTTAATTCGATGTGGCCCTAGTTGTTAATGGGGTGTTCGCGAGTTTAAATTGCAATTTTAGAGAACATATATTATATATACCTTGTACAATCGACGTCAAAAATATGTTTACCCTAATGACAATTTTTGTAACCAGTCGTGATTGTTTCACTGGATGGTCTCATCGGAAGATCAGCGCTGGAAATCCCCAGCATCATTCCGAGATGAGACGACATGACTAGATGATCCATTTCGTTGCACTTTCTTTTTATATTCTGTGTTTGTGCTTTTGAATACGTTATGTAGGTATATTTCTACTAGGCACTCCTTTTTGAAACGGAATTTTCAAATTAATCTTTGTTTTTCATACCGATTGAGAAAAGTTACGTCAAGGCTTTTTTAGTTTATCATGCACTCATTTATATTCATTATTGTCATCAATTTTACTTTTTCTTCATTAAGTACACTACTTTTTACGCGATTGCTGCTTCTGTGGGTGTAATAATTATCAAAACGAAACCAAAAAGCTTACATATATTTTTATAATATCATGACTAAAGCGCTATATTTTTATAGCGGCTATTTGTATTTATAATATGTATATACCTACCAAGAACGACTGTACAAAATGAACTAAGACGATTACCCCAACTAGCTAGTGCACACAGGCCGATTATGGCAATTTTTACAAGTGTCCTGCAAAAACGGTTGCGCGGCTAATAGTCGGAAATCGGTCCATTATCGGCGCAGTCGCTCCAACTAAAATTATCATTGTTCGGATGAAAGTAGCCATTTAGCCCTGATTGCAGGCGAGTGGTCGCTGCAAGTGCAAGAATTCTTTTGGCTTGGGCTTAGTGTGAAAGCTGGATCTTTTAGTCCAATGCAGTTTACGAGTAAAGATGGTTGTAATAATAGAAGTATAATACTTAAGTAGTACTTTTTATAATATATATCATAATATGTATTTCCAATATTGCATAATGCATAATATGTATATTTAAAATATTAAAACATTTAACTTTATACAACTGGAACGAAGGTTTAGGTACTAAATTATTAGGTATATATACCCTTAAATTATTAATCATCGTTTGAAGTCAACTTACTCATGTGTTAAATATGAAGACAAGTAAATTAATAAAATAAAAATGAAATGGCACCTACAAGATTATCTTATATACTTAATCCGACCTAGTACCAAAAATCGTGAACAGATCACGCGAACAAACATGAATGCCTTACCGGGACTGTAACCCAGGAGCTTACACATAAAAAAAGAATTTTCGTAGACCCATCGAGATGTAGTGGCACTGAGGGTAGACTAGCCTGTCCTGATTGATCTTTCCTCTGGTTGAGACTCAAAAACATAGAATTATTCTCAACGGATTTACTCTTGATCGTTTTTTGAAAGTTCGCGTGTCCCCTACCCGACGTCCGATCGCTTCGGAAGTCCGCTCACGCAACATGACTTATCCATTACTTATTTTACCGCCAACACATAAAGGGGTGCGAACGCAGTTAAAGTGTTTAGACGATAAAAATATTAAGTGTAGTTTGAAATTCTGCATACATTAACTAGCAAAATAGTGCTTTAAGTGTTGGGCCATATTCCCAAATCATATAATAGCCGTTCATTACATTAGCATAATTATCATGAAATGAAATGAAATGAAATGAAATGAAATGAAATGAAATGAAATGAAATGAAATGAAATGAAATGTTTATTTGCCAGAATACGTTACAATTAGGTCTTAATACAGTTTTAGCATCAGTTTTCAGTATCATGCGATTAGTAGTGCTAATAAATAATTTAACTTCATTTTTCAGGCTACACAGGAACGTTCGTTTGGGTAAAAAGACAGAAATGTACAAACTAGCTTTCACTCTAAACACATCCCTAAGTATTTCGTATCAATTCAAGAGCATTCAAAATATTCAAAATTATATTTACAAAAATTTAGGTATATGTACTTACGTATGTGTACTATAGCTTATACATAGGTACCTACTACTCAAAACAATGAATCTCTAACATTTATTTCATAGAGTCGGTTCGGGAAAAGAAGAGTCGTGGAATGTATGGGGCCTAATACATTCCACGACTTTTTTCTTCCCGGACAGAGTCTAGAAATGAATGAATTACGTAAGGAACAATAATTAGTTTTAATAGGTAGTAATTGTATCTCTTAAAATACAAATATACCTACCACAAACACTTTTCTTAAAAAAACACGTGCAGTGTCACCGTTAATTTATATTTGCGTCACTGCCGCTAACAGCGTTCATCTATCATCTAGCTTAAAAGGGTAGACCGGGCCGAGGCGATTGAAGCCTTTCTTATTTTATTCCTTGCCCTCTTGGCGTCGAAAATACTGGAAAGAATGACCTTTCCGAGGGGAGAGTGGGCCGCGTGGGTCACGATGACCGATAGGACAGGTAAGGGGAACTTGGTTACAGGTGACGGAGGATTTTCAATTTCGTTATGGACTTTTTCGCATCTACTTGAGGCGGGGTAAATGATCGGGTTATTGAGAGAAATTGTCTGGAATTCGACTACATCATTTATTTTACTGTAAGTGAGTGGTGTTCTTGATAAAGTATTCAAATAAATATTAATACCTACTGTTTGCTTTTGCATGTCACTGTGTAATTGCCGTATCTAAACTATTACATATCGTTAGTTTATAAAAACTTCCTAACTAATTAGTAGGTTCCTCAGTAGGCACTATAAGTCGTACCCAAATAAGAGACTTAAGAGGCCGGTATCGATTTTAGTCGCAAAAATGTAAAATTGATAGATTTAGTCGATGAAATTGTGCACCTTTTGTTACGTAATAGAAATAACAAGTATTGGTATCTAATAGCACGTCTTCTTATCTTGCATTTGATATTTTTTTTGAAAACTGACTCACTAAATTAGTAATGTTTTTTTTTTCTGATGGACGTTTGGGTAAACGCGCGTAAAGCACTGATTTAGTCGATCTTATTTGTAAATTTCGTAAAGTTTGGACTGCTAAAAATGGTAATTTTGTATTACACATATCCTGTACTCCAACTTGCATAGACTATATTTTTGTTATATGATATTGAACAAGAGTAAATGAAAGTTAGACGAAATCAATTTTCACCAGAAATTACTTCAAAACAAGTGAACATTTTTCGTGAAAATCGACTTAATTTCAACATAATTTTGATACTTAAACAATCTACAACATTTCCTGAAACTGTTCTTATACATCATTTTTTATAATTTATAACTATAATTTTTTGATGAATTTTTAAAAACTGCCCCTTCTCGTCATATATTACCGGTGAAGCACGCTCGGGACCTTATTATTAAAAGGCAAGATGAGAAGACGTGTTAATAGAAACCAATACTTGTTATTTAGATATTACGTAACAAAAGGAGTACAATTTCAACGGCTAAATCTATCAATTTTACATTTTGGCTCTAAAATAGTTAACGGAGCCTAATCAGAAATATGAATACTGTATAGCTGGTACTACATATTCCCCTATAGTTTTGACCCTAAACTGTCACCTACAAGGTTAAAAATATCCGTAACTAGTACGCCCTAAGTTCAAGCCCAAGCCGAATGGGCAGCGTCCACTATAACCGTATATCTCGTCTTTGTGCGCGCTATTTATGGCCACACTTATTTTTATTTTAATGCTGATACTGCCGGTGCCGCTGTGTCTCGGGGCTAATCTGCAGACATCCTGCCAGTTTTTGTTGCGGTCAGCTTGAAGCGGGAAAGTGGTCATAACCAGACATGGTAGTTTTAGAAGCATGGCAGGCATGCAAGGTGTTTATCGATCATATCAAATATAGAGATGTAGATATAGCATTTCTCTACCTGTCATTTTAATTTCGTATGCAGAATTCCAATAAACTAAGCGAGCTATAGGTATGCAAGCATATCGATTTGATGAGAGTTGTATTGCAGTTGTTACAGTACAGACTAAAACAATTAAAGGCTTACTTATAATGTATTACATGTCATGGAAATTGTTACAACGTTCTTCCTTCCTAAATTACGCAATGTTGAGTGTAAAAATAATTTATTGATCGTCTACCCCAAAATATATTAACCGCAAAGCGTAAAATACAATAACTTCTCAATAAAAACAGAAATCTTGAAGCGACTTTCTTAAACAAATCTGAGGGCTGCACCCTTTTTACTTACCACCCAAACAATATTTCACGCCTATAAGTTTCCGATACATGAATTTTATTAACTTTCGCCCCCGCCCGTGACGGATGGAGTGTTATAGTATTTGTTTTACGCGTCATTTTGATGGTGCTAGGAGCAGAAATTGTGGGGGCAACCCTGCCGTCTTGGGTTTAAACTTTGACGTTATATTTACACATATTGGAATTTCTGTTCTGCTACTGCTAATAAATTATATGTATTGTTATGTACAGTTATTAATTGTTGTCTTATAAGTAAACTTTTTTGGAATTTATTTAGACAATAAATACTCTTTAAACCAAAAATAATCAAAACGAGTATAACTCATTGAAAATCTTGAAAGTTATAAGAACAGGTGGTTTATACGTAAAAATGTAAATGAGGAAAAGCGCAATAAATATTCAATTCATAACCTCAATATTTATATATTCGGTGTCCGCTGAAGGGCGACTGGAAGATTTCTAACTTCATCGAAGAGAAATTGGCTAAAAAATTCCTTGGCAAAATAAAATCGAAGAGTGGCTTCCGAAAGTTATCGAACTTCTCAACAATCCATTACACCGAGTTTCACAAAAAATTGACTTGGAACTTATTATTTTGAGTAAAAACATCTCGGAGTTTCGTCGCCCCGCGCAAGTTGGTCGGGGGACGATAAACACTTGCGTAATGTATTTGTTTAAGACTGTCGCAATTAGAATTGTGCCTATAGTTTTGTTTATTTAGTCATTATATATTTGAGTTTGTTTCAGTAAGGGGCATATTAAATCGAAACCCAACCATTTTAAAATGTGTTTATAGATATCTGCAAGATAAATATGCGGAAAATGAGAAAGTTTGTTAGCATTTGTGTCCGATTACTTTTAACGATCGTGAATATGTCAACTTTAGAGTTACAAGAGTTTTTAAGGCTATGGTACCGGCTTACCATCATACAAGGCGTAAGCTTGCTAAATTAGTGGTATAAAAAGTACGTACAACAGTAGCAGTTGGCACCTGCTATTACAAATTAACAATATTGACACATCCACGCCTCCGAGGCACCAGTTAATTAACTTGTAAATAACACAACAGTTACAGCAACCGCCGTTAGCGTTAGCGCCATTAGCGCTCCATAGTCTCCAGGTAACAGAGTGCAGACACTAAAATCGCCACTTTTAGTGTCTAGTGAGTACTAAACATCAAACAAAGGTAGAAGCGGCGGCGAGCGGCGTCCGGCCCCGCCACAAAGCCTTTGTGAGCGCCACAGTGACACCACGACACGCTTTTTGCGTCGCGGTCGCTATCGCCCGATGACGTCCCCGTAGATCGATAAGAGCCCACTCGACGGGAATGCTCCATTGTATAACTGACATTACAGTGTCTGAGATGTGGAAAATCGTAGCCCTAAATGTTGCCGGCAGTGTTGTGGCCGTATCGGGGTGGATGTTAATGAAGGGATAACGGTTTTGATAACTAGGGCACGAATTATACTCTAGTGGCGGTTTGAACATAACTATTATAATACCTAGTATATAATTAGTACTGCTAAACAAGTTTTTTTGGGTAAACTGGTAAGAAGAGGACTGGTAATGTAATTTGGTGCAAGATAGACTCGCTTAAATTACGTTGTGTCGGTTTCGGATAATAGGTACCTAGTGAAAATTTGGGTTGCTAAATAGGGGAAAATGCCATGATTGCCAATTTCAAGGCACACTTAATATAGTTAAGTCTGCCCTGCCTACCTAGATATATCGTAACTCGTGCATCTACTTTTGGAAACCAGCATGGTTAGTAAATTGTACTTGTTCCTAATGTTTTTTTTATACGTTACTTAGGTAATATGTAAAGGCCAAGATTTATTTTTACTGTTATATTTTCTGTCAACAACTAAACCGAGCTCCGACCAAGATGGCGGCTAAGCTGCCAGCCTAATTTTTCTCACCGTCATCGAGCACGTCTACTCGAGGCAAACTTAACTAAATACCTACGTGCCGTACATAGTTATGACTTATTTCTCGGGGCTCAATTTACATAAATTAGTAGTTAGTGACGCGTGAAAAACGTGACTCACATATCATCTGTATGCAAGAGAACGCTGCACGGATCGCGGACGTCGTCTCTCGAATAATATTCCACTTACGCCTCCCGACAATCACTGAACAGACGGATCGTTTGAATTTAACACTTAAGCTAGAAAGGATAAAGTCCAGACAGGGGTCATAGGGAGGTGCCTCGTGATGAACGAGATGACAGTGTCGTGTCTGGGTAATTCGTAACGGACGGCACAAGTCAATGATACAGCATTAGGAAAACAATGTTTCACGTCATCGTTGAAGCCGAACCTTTTGGAACGGTATATGTAGCAGCATTCAGCATCTACCTACAGATTTACCCGGGAAAATGAATCATTGTAAAGATTAATATTAATTGACACCTGTACCACTACCACCAGTTTGACACTGAAATAAACGCCATCGAGAAAGTAATTTACTTTCCATGCATCTCGCTCGTACTCGCATATTAGGGCAAGCGAGATGTGTAGAAAGTAAACTACGTTCTCGAAAGCGTTTATCAGTCAGTTTTGACACTGGCAATGACTCATGGTACGGGCTCTAGACATATTATCTCAAATGCGATCACAGTAAGTGATTAAGAGACATAATCAGAACTAAAACAAAATTGCAGAAAAGTAAATGACTGCGATCTACGAATAAAAACACAAAATATATGATGGGCATGTTTTAAACTACAAAACTGAAAAAGGACGTAGGTATGTACACTCGTATAATTTGCGAATTACATAATTATGTACCTAGTCAAGTGTAGGCACCTAAGTACGTAGCAAGGGCATCCGTCACGTCGGCAAGGGTCCGTCGTAATCGTATCAAGACAGGCGTGAGCCGCCTTTTGACCAGCCTTCATGTAGCTATAGATGCCAGCTAGCTACGTACCTATACCCTTAGATCGTATTCAGTCAGATAGTTCAAGCATTGAGATGTAGAACGGGCCTCCAGCATGTAGGATTATGTTACGTACATCAGTAGAGACATACATACGTATGTATGTCTCTACTGATGTAGAACACGTATTCTACAAGAAATTTTGAGCTGATATCGTGGTTTTGTAACGCAACAATACATAATATTCAGTTTCTAAAAAAAATTATCTTACATTAAAACTGATCAATAAACAATATACTTATATATGACACCGTAAGATTGTGAACCCGTTAGTTTATAATCTAACGTAGGTTAGGTTAGGTTAGTTTATAATCTCCCTACCGTCAGTTTATAATTTAACTTGCGAGATTATAATCTGACGAGTGTTTACAATTTTACGGTGACATATACAAGAAACAAACATGCATAGATAGATGTACCCTGATGTACCTCTTTTGCGATGCGCTGTCGAGTGAAAAATGCGTAGGTACTTCCGACGTTACTATAGTGCAACATGGCACTCATATGTAGTCTCGGAAAAAATACCTATATATTTTGTTTATTTATACGCTTTCATATAAAATCGTTAACATGATGTTACATCTTCTCAAGTATGATCTAGCAAACCTACGTAGATAATACGGTTGAAATAATGATAATGCTCAAAATACTTCAGAGTCTAATACTCGAAGTATCTGTTAATGATACCTACTGGACTGGGCCAATTGGTTACAAAAGAGAACGGCTGTTTAAATCAGAGGCATACTTTAAATGGACTAGTCCTAGTTGGGAGGTCTACCATTACGGCACGGACCGGTGGACATGAGTGTTAGTATGTTTAATTTTATGGTACATTGTTTCGAATGCGTGTATTATTTTAATGGCCGCACCTGACTCACTGAAAATTGAAAACCAGACCATGTACAGATTTTTTTTCGTATCATCAGCTGCCTCATGTGTAAAAATATTATGTCAATTATTGTTTATACATCTGTTATATACATTGTGCATATTATGTCAAAAGTATTCACTCAAAACGAAGTATTACACTGGATTGCAAAAATATATACCTACGGATACATGCAACTGCCATCCTCTTTTGTCAGAATGGAATGATCTATTTTATTTCACAACCTAGATAGCGTCTACAAAATTTACAGTTATTTAAATTTGTTTTTTTTTTAAACCTTACATAATACAAAAAGTAGGATTTAACCTTTTCGACGCCGTGTCAAACGCAAAAGCTGTCTCTCAGACGCCACGTCACCGAAGTGTCAAAACTGAAATTGAACTTTATGCATATGCACCTAGGTCTATGTTGCTCTGTGGTCTATGACCGATTAATACGTCTTTGGCGTTGGACCTGCGGTGCTTATATATATGTCATTGGCGTCCAAATAGACTCGACTACGTCTCGTTTTGTAACTTCGACCCTTGAATTTTAAGAACCAATTATGAGCTGTTGCATACATTACTTTTTCTATGACAGCTGCAGCAAAAAAAAGAGTTATTATTAAAAAAAAAGAGTTATTATTTAAAAAAAATTGAGTTATTATTAAAAAAAAAAGAGTTATTATTGTAAATGAAAACATACCTCTTTCAATCAAGATGATCGGAACTTGTGTCTTTAAAAAAAATAAAGCAGTTGTATTATACTCATAAGATGACTGCTAGCAGTCATCTTATGAGCCTATAGACAAATCATTCAAATGACATTGCTTTAGATATCACTGTCAGTCATTTAATTGACACATTTAAGTGCTGGAGTAGAAAAAGGTTAAATTACTATTGCTACATTTTAAATTATTGAAATTATTGTACGGTTACTTTCTTCTAAATAAAACTATAATTTTATTCATGTCAAACAAGGATCAACTTACAAATATTAACATACATAATTACAAACGTAACTACTAGTCAAACCCGTTCCTTATCGCTTCCGGCGCAAAAGTGCCCATAATGCTCACGGCATTACCCCGCTGGATGGCTATGGACAGCCTCTGCACCAGAAACGATTCGGAGCGGGGATCCTCTCCCTTTTGCCTAAGTCGACGGCCTATGTCACGCACAAATTGTTTCGCGTCAGCACCCCAGCAGCCCGCCGTTTCCACCGCAAAAGGAACGAAAATATACCCCGAGCCCAATGGTACATACTTTTGGCGCTTCACCGCCGCCTGAGCCTCGGCCGCCGCACCGGCCGCGCGTGCCGTGCGACTGATATGAGAGGCGGCGAAAGTGCTGACGCACGTAGCGTCCCAGACCAAACACCGCCCTCTCTCCCACGGCACCAAAGTTAGGCCATCAGGCCGCTTGCCGTCCGTGCGACTTAGACCCGGAGGCTCAAGCACGGATGGAACTCCCGCTGACCTGAGCGCCCTGTGGACTACGTCATTCAAGGCATGGTGACGCGGATGCCTCCCGACACATCGCCGGCAACTCAATGCATGATGGCCGTCAGCCCCCACCCTGGAACCGCAGATGCATACGTGTGGTTGACATACATCGCAGCCCAGGCGGAGAGCGACGGACACCCGCAACGAGTCACCGTCGAGTAACGTGCCCAGTTGAGGGGAGGGTAACGCCTGGAGCCAAGCCCCTGATTCCGGCCGCGACACTGCCAGAAGCCTTGCGCGGTCCACTCCCGAAGCGTTCCCAACCAGACCCTCCAAGATGGCCTTACACCCTACCTCATCCCACGCGCGCTGGAGTCTTGGGTTCTCAAATAATATAAATATTATAACACAAGAAGCAGTCGTTTAAGAGTCATAATAATAAAACAATTAGCATTGTATTGAATTGTATTGGAAGTTTTATGGCTATGCCAAAAACCCTTAGCTAAGATATAAATGTTACCTTGTTATTATATATGCAACTACACAAATCGATCACCTGACTTTCCCATCATTATAGTTCGTTTTTTTTAGCATTAGAAATAAGGTAAACAATCTTGATGTGTCTTTTAATTGAAAAACACATTTTAAAAATAAGTTACGGCAAATATGTAACAATTATGAATATAATACGATCATTTATATTCCTCTGCTTTCATAAGTAATAGTTTTTGATTTTTAAAAATCGTTTTTCAATTAAAAGACATGTCCTGATCGCTTACCTTCTTGCAAGTTCTTTCTAATGCTAAAAAAACGAACTATAATGAATGTCAATAATGTCCCAATTTAATTTGAGATTAGTGCGGATTTTCGATTATTTTAAAACATTTACAAGTCAAGCTTAAACATTTTATCGGATAATCACATCTGTATTTATTCTGCACCTATATGTAATCGATTTATTTAGGGAACAATTTGAGTAGTAAGTCAGCTTCAAAAGTAGCGGATCAGACTACGTGCCAAAAGAAAAAGGAACTTCAACGATTACTTATACCAAATAATTGCACTGAACTGTAGAGATCTCTATTTGATCAAGTATTAGAGGTTAGCAGATACATTTGGCGCGATGTTTCATCCGCTACAATTAATGCTGACTGTACATACTGAAAGCTAATTATTTATTCTCCTACTAAGGCTTATGAGGTTACTACACCTATTTTTCAAATTTAAAAGTCCTAATACGTACGAGTAGATGTATGTATAGCGAATTTCAGAGTGAGTGAACTAAGGCAGGGAGGGTCCCCGTTTCCCTCACGCACCGCCAGAGGGCGCGGTCCGAGGAGCACCAATACGTAATGTGATGGAGGAATAATTTCCTAAAATGCACTGGATTGAGATGGGACAGACCCTTGATTTATTTGAGTAGTTTCACAGGGCCACTTCAATTTAGTTTATTACAGTAACTGGGTCGCTCATGCCGAGAGGAAAACTAGTGAAATCATTTCTTATTTGCGGAAGTTGTGTTTAGAAAAGATATGTCACGCAAATGTCTTAGAAGATATACGGATAGGGTGTATCGTTTCAGTATCGAACTCCAAAAAAAACTAGAATTAACCTTATTTTGGCACCAAGCGTTTAAGCGCTCTTTAACTTGTGATAGAAATTAGTGACTTTTGGTTGTCACTTCACGATTCAATGTTGATGTGAGTGTGATCTATGTAATATTGTCCCCAAATAATAAGGTATTATGTTGTAAATCTAGTTTGATACAATCACCAACAAATGTCTAGAAACATAGAAAGTGGTATCCATTATCTCTATGACCACTTCGTTATCCTTTTGTTTTCAGTGCTGATTAGGTATCTCTTAGAAATACCTACTCCACTCAACATCCATAGAGTTGTTTATGCGACAACGGTTTCACTCACTTGAATTTTTAGTCGCTATTGGCGACATGTTTCGGGCCTTTCGGGGGTCCTTCCTCAGGCTCGAGTGAGGAAGGGCCCCCGAAGGGCCCGAAACATGTCGCCAATAGCGACTAAAAATTCAAGTGAGTGAAACCGTTGTCGTATAAACAGTTTAAAATATGTCTCACGAAAGTTTAATATCGATCCATAGAGTTGCAACCCCTTCATCCACTCCACATCCACTTATTGTGTCACATAGAGTTCCGATAAATCACTAAAAGTTCAAACTAACTTTTGCAGCACAAGGCCGCACTGGCAGGATCGCCATGTAGGGACGGACGTTGAGACAAACAACTAGGTTCGAGTATAGACGTATAATGCCTTAAATAACACTTACAAGGCCTTAAATACTATAGTACCTATGCGCCTGTATGTGTGTGTGGGTAAGGTGTAGTATACACACTACAAGTACAACTAGGTACGTAGGTAAAATGCATAACATCTTAGAGTTCACTATTTTAATAACGGCCAGATCTGGATGCTGGCATTGTTCGCGCAAGTAGCCGCCAGCGGGTCGGCAATATCGTGGCCCACTCGAGCGCTCATCCCGATCGTCGGCAAAAACATCGCAAATAACGACGCTTGTTAAAATATAGACGTGCGCTTGAGAGGGCTCTAGTCAAAAGTAGTAAGCCATATATTTACAGATAAATTCAAAGCAGTTCTATAATTAGAATATCTTACCCATTATCATCATTTTTCTCACGTTGTATTTTTGCCATGGCTCGGCGGAGCCTGGAGTCCGCTTGGCAACTAATCCCAAGAATTGGCTTAGGCACTAGTACAAGTTGCGAAAGCGACTGCCATCTGAACATGTTACCATAATTTTTTGTTTAAAAACAAGCAACAACGGTTGCACTCCATGAGTGCCGATAGAAGTGAAAACTCACCTCACTATGTTACCGACTCCCGGTAACACGATACATACGTTTAGCGGAGGTATTCTATTTATTTATTATATATTATTATCATTCTCAAATAAGATCACACTTTTTCATTGACATGTTTATTTACATACTGCCATGACAACGTAAATTATTTGAACATAGGTAGTCTTGAAAAGGAGTCCGCAACATAAATGTCAAATACGGTCTTACGGGCTTACGGTCACGTGATCGCCTTACGCTGTCTCGAGTTTATCATTTTTTCGGTACCTCAAAAAGTGCCCAGCGCCGCTAAAGAAGTTTTTACTTCAAAAAAAAAAAACGTTGAAACTGAGTATGCCTGTTTTTTTTTTCATAATCAATAAAGTTAAGGATAAGACTGATCAGATCCGTCGGTTAAACGAAAGTAACGACCATTACATAAGTACGTATAAAGACACACACATCGGGAAAAAGTGGAGAATGATTGTACTATAAGTAATTTGAGGACATAACCCTTAGTAATGTTGAATACGACTTAAAGGGCATTTCAAATTTTTGGTTTAAACAATTGCAAAGAAGATATAAAAGTGGTCGTAACGTCGAGCTACGACGTAGCACTGACGTAAATTTGAAGAAAACAAACAAACAATTGAAGAATTACTTTTACTAAAAAACAAGGCACTGAACGAAGCCCCACAGTACCCCGGATCGGGATCAATACACTTATATACATACAGAGAAACTACGTCTTCCATTGATTGCGCCCTCTTGGCACCCTCTGAAAGGGTTCGCATAGATTATCAAACAGAAGCCACTTGAAAACTGCAATGACACATGTTAACATTTTAGCTTTCATTTGTGTCAATGCGGGCATTTACAAACTGTTATATACACTTGGAGGATACAAATAAACGGAGTAGCCATTAACAGGCTTTCCCCTCTGTCGAAAATAGGCGGCCAACGGTCATACACAATGTATGGACTGACGTTTATCTGACATGGCTATTTTTACGTTACGCATACATTTGACGTTCCCCTCCCCCGCAAAAATCGGCAGACTGTTTTGTACAGAAAATTACAGACATGGCGTCTCCGTTTGATTATATCCTCCAAGTATATACACGTTTAACATGTATAGTTTTACATTGCGGTATCAATCTCAATTACTAATAGGGAGGAGAGCTTATAACTTTAATTCCACGCACATATAGAGCTTAATTGATATTTGTATCAATGTGCATTCGCCTCGTTTTCATAAAGCATTGTAACTGAAAAACAAACCCCACTCAACCTGAAATGCGCATGAGAAAACTGAAATAAAATTCCATAACTCATTTTCAATTGGCGGCGTCGACATCACTCGACACGCAAACTCTCCAGGACGCACGCAAAACGAACATTTTTCCGAATCGAACGCCTCCCGACGCAAAACTCTATAAAAACGTCGAAAAAAAACAGTAACATGGCGTATAATGACAGCTGGTCCACTTGAGAACAAAAGGGGAGAGCCGAGGCTCGTTGAGAAAAAAAATACACGGCGAGTAAAAACAACTGCGCGTACGTTCGCCCGCGGACCGCCGACGTCCGCCCGCTAATAAATTTGCAATCGCGTTCGAATCGAACAGCCCACAATCGCGACGCTTACCCCGCTCCCAGCGACAAGTGGACTCATACTCTACACTACATCAGCCGAATACATAGTAGTTACTGTAGCTCGCCGTCCGACGTAAAAATTAGGTAGCATCGTTGAGAAAGCTCGTTACAAATATTGCTATACGTCTCGCGGAGAATAGCTCGCATTCGAGTTTAAAATGCGAATAATAATCGCGCCATTCATAAAAATCCCGTGCGCGGAATGCAAGGAGCGACCGTGTTTTACACGTTATAATTTTGTGCCGAAAGCAGGCTTGCGACTAGGCAGGCGGTTGTTTTGTGCCGAGTGTAGGCTCGGTTCAAATGCCGCGCACGGACCATTAGTTGATGAGCGCACGTGCACACCCGGCCGCTCCGCGCCGCGCCGCCCGATCCCCGGGAAAACGTAACAATTTTCAGGTAGAATATGAAAATGTTTTGTAACTCGCCGCTGAAAACATGTTTTGCTAAAAACTAACGTTTTCACGCACGATGACTTTTCAAGTATAGTTTAGTTGTTATTTCAGTTTTTAGTTGTTGTTGAAACAGATACGGAAAGTTATATAACCGTGCTGTAGCGGCTTACTAAACCGATATGTGGTAGGCACTTAAGGCTCACTTTACAATGCACTTCTTTAAAAAACTTCATAAGCTGTTAGGTATATTCTCTGATCGCTCGCCTATAGATGCAACAGGAAATTTTGCCACACATGCCAAGTGCTCTGTACAGATATTTTAATACTGCTAATAGGCTGTATCTACCCGAGTCCCCTGTAGTATGTTTTATATGAATTAATTCCTCGGCTGATGGATCCGAAAGCGTTTTAGTTACGGGCCAGATGGCGCGCGGACAGATCAATTTGATGATTGCTAAAAACCCGGCGCGGACTTTTTGATGTCGCTCGCTGCCCGGGTTCGCTCCCGTCGTGAATAAACTGAATCTCGGAGGGACATTTTGATAAACTTTTGAAGACGGATGGAGTAAGTGCTGGATAGAGGTTTTAGGGAATTAAGTGTCAAAAAGAAAAAAGAAATTATTTATAAGGAAATTGCTTACGATAACAATGAAAGCCGAATGAATTGAAGGGATGTTTACAAAAACAACATAACTGCTTAAAGCGGTTGATACTTTTTTAAGAACATTGTTAATCGTTTCAGGTGTCAACCAGTGTAGTCAGTTATGTTGTTTTTGTAAACATCCCTTCAATTGATATAAATGGAAATACATATATACTTAGTAAGAAACAGAAACCTTTACATGGTCGATGCAAAATGATATATTAGAAATGCTGATAGTTCCTTGGACCACTTTTCACACCCCTATTTCCATGTTAGTTACACTTTTAAGACTTTAGGAATATAAAGCGAATACACATATATAAACCTGCCTCTCAGGTGAGAGGTACGAAAACAAACTCCACCCATGTTATTAATGGTCGTGCATTCTGACAATAGTGCGACGATTAAGGCTCCGTTAACGATTTTAGAGCCAAAATGTAAAATTGATAGATTTAGTCGTTGAAATTGTACTCCTTTTGTTACGTAATATCTAAATAACAAGTATTGGTTTCTATTAACACGTCTTCTCATCTTGCCTTTTAATAATAAGGTCCCGAGCGTGCGTCACCGGCAATATATGACGAGAAGGGGCAGTATTTAAAAATTTATCAAAAAAATATAGTTATAAATTATAAAAAAGTATAAGAACAGTTTCAGGAAATGTTGTAGATTGTTTAAATATCAAAATTACGTTGAAATTAAGTCGATTTTCACGAAAAATGTTCACTTGTCTTGAATGTAATTTCTGGTGAAAATTGATTTCGTCTAACTTTCATTTACTCTTGTTCAATATCATATAACAAAAATGTAGTCTATGCAAGTTGGAGTACAGGATATGTGTAATACAAAATTACCATTTTTAGCAGTCCAAACTTTACGAAATTTACAAATAAGATCGACTAAATCAGTGCTTTACGCGTGTTTACCTAAACGTCCATCAGAAAAAAAATCATTACTAATTTAGTGAGTCAGTTTTCAAAAAAATGGTCTTTACAAATGCAAGATAAGAAGATGTGCTAATAGATACCAGTACTTGTTGTTTCTATTACGTAACAAAAGGTGGACAATTTCATCGACTCAATCTATCAATTTTACATTTTTGCGACTAAAATCGATACCGGCCTCTTAAGACGTGAAATTAAGTAAAACAAGCTGCAAAAGTGGATGGCAATGTTGAGGCTCACTGTACCTTCGTGACGCAAGACCAGTAAGCAGGGATCGGATACCGGTATTTTTTGTATGGGAACGGAAACGGTATTTTTTCGTTCTTTGCTAATTACTTCATTTCTAATTGGGCAATCTAATAATACGAAGTCGTAACCTAAAAACACAACTGAGTCCTTTATTTCGAGAATAAAATAATTCGAAAAATATGGTTATTTCTAAGTTTTTGCAAAAAACCGGTTCCGATCCCTGCCAGTAAGTACGACTGTTTAATTTCAAGTTGCCATTACACAAAAATATTCGATGTTATGAAATATATTAGGATTATAATAGAAAAATGGTAAATACTCACGTATAACTCGTACCTGAGCGTTTTCCAAAAAAAGTGTACATTTCATTCATGTCTTCAAAATATTGACTTCTTGGGCTCATTTTACTCAGAATCATTTGTACATTCACGCCTCATACATAAAAAAATGTGTCCAAAAATTTCCTTTCCTGATCGTCACATTCTTGTATGACATTTTTTTTATTTGTATGAACGTGACGCACTGGAAAAAAAAAATTTCATACAAAATTTTGGGACACATTTTTTCATGTATGAGGCGTGAATGTACAAATGATTCTGAGTAAAATGAGCCCAAGAATAAGTCAATATTTTGAAGACATGAATGACATGTACACTTTTTTTGGAAAACGCTCACCTACATTTTTGTAACATCTAGATAAACTTCTAGATATGTTATACTGATGAATCTGCTGTGTTCCAGTCACGTCCCCCTTAAAATCAAATCAATATGACACATCTTCCCTAACCTTCCACTGTATCGCGACATCATTCGGCAACGATAAGAACAAGTGCGTTTGAACATTTTTCCACTAGCCTGATGATTGAGGGTAGATACTGTCAGCGATGACGTGTTTTAATAAGCGTTATCTTTGTCCCTACCGCAAACGTGTACGGGTATACTTGTTTGAGTAATTATTGGTTACACAATCTGGTTTATGTTCTGTGTTAATAGTAATATGAAAAATCGTTTCTTTGTTGTGGCTTTCATTTATCAAGCGGTGTCAAGAACTAATGTCTTCTACATTAGAGTAAGTACAAGTACCTAATACAATGCACTTAGAAAACATTTTTTCGAAACTTAACATAGGTAAAACATTATAAGGTTATGGCATAAAATAAAGTCGTAAAACCTACTACTACTAATAATAATAATTTCCTTTTGATATGACAATCAATTTAGTGACACTATTTGCCAAAAAAATTACTTTTAGATACTATTTGGGTCAAAAACGTTTTTAGTATGAGTTAAGGTCATGCGTCTTTTCTGTAGACATCATGAAATATAAAAATGCATACTGTTTATACTCGGCACGGCACTGTGTAATAAAATTGGGAAGTAGACTTGAAAAGAAAGTTAGTAAATGAGTTTTTGTAGGGTCATAATCTAGGTACCTAGTCACAGAATATAGGCCCACGACAAACAACAGTTCCAATTCCATCTTCTGTTATTTACAGGGTGTTTTAAGTCGTCTTTTATGGCAGAAGGAGAAAATAATAATACCATATTAAGCAACGGGGTCCCCAAGACCAGTTATCGGGCTACGTGCCCGGAATTAATCCCCATGTGACCCGAGCACTATGTGCGACACCCCACACCTATGTAATGTACGTAGGCTTACCTTTCGACAATGTTCACTACATGTTTACTTAGGTTAGGTTTGTTCTGAAGGATTTTCAGGCATATTCCGATTTTAATAATTAGATCTGGATCAGTTACGGACCCGATCTGTCAGTGCCCAAAAGTGACATTTCTTCAACCAAAAATGTCACTTTTGATTTTGACACTGACAGATCAGATCGATAACTGATCCAGATCTAATTATTAATATACGAATATGACTGTTTGTTGTAGAATTCATATACAATTCGCAGGTGATATTCATAAATCGTATGGTATTGTGATAAGTATGCCCGAATAGGTAAACTAACATAATATCAATATTTTTTTGTTGCTCAAGTCAATAAAAGAAACTCCCAATTAGACTAAACCGACTTACTATAGGCACTAACCTAATTATGTATATTGAATGTTAATAACTATTATTTTTTCTTAGTTGTTATCATAATAATTATGTAATGTTTATAACAGATTGTATCGTACAAATTATTACAACTACAATTTTAGTTTAATAAATTCGCATTACCATTATTGTTTCGTAGGTAAGTACATAATTTGTATTATTTTATTGTGTATATTTTAGTTAGTAAACCTTAAGTACAGTAGTGGTAAGTATAGTAGTATTTACCGGTTATACTACTGGTGCTACGCCGTAGCAGGACATTCGTATGTAGCGAAAATTTCGCGTCGAGCTACGACACGATAACGTGAGCTACGTTATTACACTTCCTGCCGTATTCGAACTTCAAGATATTCACAAGAGAAGACACGTACTAGATCCATTCTAGATACGTTATAGTTTAGATTTCAACTAGTTCTCTTTTGCAGCGCAATTCGGGCAACCAATGTCACTTTTACGATAGATCGTGTTAGATATCTATTACCTAGATGTGAATTAGATCTCTAAGTAATATCTTGTGGAAATCGTTCAAAAGTATCTCCAGAATCGTGGAAATGTCAAATTTGACTGGTTAGATCTTAAACATATCGTTATCGTATCATGGCGATGTCTAAAAGATATCCACTACATGTCTATTATAAAATCCGTATCGGGCCCTAAGCCTTACTAGCATCACGGTGTGCACCTCTCCTATTTTGTATACTATAGAAAGATATGAAAAAATCGTTAGGATACCGGACTAATCCCAATAAGGTCTAATAGTTTACCCTCTGGGTTGGGGAGGTCAGATGGCAGTCGCTTTCGTAAAAACTATTAGTGCCTACGCCAATTCTTGGGATTAGTTGCCCCAGGCTCCGATGAGCCGTGACAAAAATGCCGGGATAACGCGAGGAAGATGATGACTAAAGAAAGATATGCAATACTAATGTTTGCGACGATTTTAAATTTTTAACGAAGTAATTTTTCAGCTTAATGTCTATCTAGCAATGTAAGTGTTTAACCATTCGTTTGCTTCTGTACAATGTTGGATGTTCAAAACTAAACTTATTGTTGACATGCTTAACCCATTCAGCGCTAATCACAACACTTTGTCGTTTTGCCTCTACGAAGCATTTTTGCTACATACCGGTAAACCCATGTTATCGGCTACGACGTAGCGCTATGATCGTAGCTTATCGGTGAAATGTAAGAATGCACTGATACCAAATGATAAGATTGCTAATAATCAACTTATAAGAAACTACGTAAATATAGCTGTTTGTGTCTTCAGATTCAGAAAACATCTAACTGCTTTTTGTTTACGCCACATTTGTTAAATAACTAGTCGATAGTAAACCAGGTGTGCTCGTAACCACAGCGAATTTTCAGACATTTATGAACTAAATGGCTTATTAATCTTATTATATAACTACCTTTAAAGTTAAGGCTGTGACGTCAAATGAAATTGCTCTGCTCACAGCAATCGATATAATTGGTATAGTGACCATAACAAATCATTACGCTATATAAGTAATATGCTACATATTGAATCGTAAATAATTCTAATTTCACTTTCACCCACAAGAACAATTCATCACTGCCCTGCGAGTCACGATTTGTCTTACAAATAGCTCGACAAACGCTTGTTACTTATGTAATAAATTTCCCCGAAAATAAATCATAACGGCGGCTAGCGTCATTGAAATCATGCTCCACAAGTGCTTGCCAGAGGGGCGAAGAGAGCTGAGTGCTGCGCTGCTGTTCTTAATGCCCCACATACTAGCCTCTGGAAAACCAGCATAATTATCACCGCCAGATCTATAACCATCGGAGACCTCACTAATACTGGTTGGTGTGACATATTGATTCGTACGCGATGGTAACGCTCTTGAGAGTCGATAGCATCGCGACCGTGCGACCGTCTCTGTGCGCACTGCCCCTATCGCCCCCATCAATAATGAGCCTACAAATCCAAACGGAAATTGAAAGAAAAAACTTCCCAATCGCAGATCTTATCGTCCATCCTAAACGCTCTCGTAAAAATATTAATATAACATAACTTTTTTCACCCAAACCCACATTAAACTCCGATCCCGTAGGAATTTATTGACAATTACGCCTCAATAAGAGGCAATAAACGCACAAAGCGACGATGTCCACAGATTTGAATGTCAATTGTGTACAATTGTGTAATTCTGTTTTTGTGGAGGCTCATTTTGATTGTGCCGCTATTAATACAATTATAAGTTGACTTTCGCTTATCCGATTTCTTTGTAGTGTCCGTTATTATGATAAACACACCGCTCAGCCATTATGTATCAATTGAGCGTCCGAGTCGGTTTTCCGTTGCGGCTATCCGAGTTAGTTAATAGTTTGTTAATGTTGCGTGGTCATTTAATATGCGCAGTTAGAATTTAATCAGCACACGAAGGGAGACGAGACAAATTAGGAGGCGATGCAGCCGTAATATATTAAAAGGAGGCTGCGAATGTCGCGTACAAACCACTAATAAGAAGAGCTCGCTTAACCTTATCTCCGATCGAGGAAGACTAAAAAACGGCCACGATGAGGGGTGCGGGTGGGGCGGAGAGGGAACTCAAGAACAAGGGCCGTCAGTGAAATAGAGATAGATGAACACTGGGAAATGAAATTCTTTGTGGCATCGCGGTCCCGCAAAAAATGCACAGATTAGATTTTTCCCCTCGCCGAGGGCCAAGGGTAGACGGAGGCAATGATTTTTTACAACGCGCCGAGATATATACAAGGTTTAGTGCTGGGATTTGCTGTAACTGCCCCTATTTGAGATTTTTAATTTCCTTGACTCGACACAGTTTCATTAGCATTTAATGTTACCAACGACGTTATTGTCAAGATATCATCTCTGATTTATCGTTCAACTGGCATATTTTATCATCTTTAAGTGTGTACAACAATGTACCTACTTGGCACTAAGTAGGCACTTGATTACCTATTAGTAGTAGTATTGTATTACATTTTTTTCCTTCAAGCCCGGGTTTGGATGAAGGGTATTAGTATAATATTGATATTGTCACTCTCTCCTACGCTGACCGTTGTATACCAATATTACATACTAAATCAATCCACAATACTGCCATGTCAGCCAATTTCACCGTAAAATATGAAAATCGTCAACATTAATGCGTCCGAAAGAGACATTTTAGAGGCCATACAGGAACACATTAAGTCGGCAAGAGGCTGTAAACAGGAATGTCGGGGTCGCGAAATTACTTCGCATTAGAGCCGGGATTAGAGGGGCTAAAAAACAGAGGGCTCTGACCGCGTGTCGTTTACATTGATTTGGTGCTTGAGTTACAGATGCCATGGATCTAGTGGTTAGGGAGTTGGGATGTCTTTAAGTGTTGAAGGACTGGTAGCCTAATAGGAAAATCATCGTATGGACGTCCGTTGGTTTTAGTGTTCTTCTGAGAGCTTATCATTTAAAAAATGTTGGTGCTTGAAAATGTTAGTAATCTGGCAGTTGGTATGGCAGGTTGGTTGAATAATGGCCTGCGTCCGTCTACATATGATATGATATATATATACATACAACTAGTTAGATGAAACGCACTGCTAGCTTTTGAGCTACACATACAACCGTCGTATATGCAGCCATATTTATCGAGTATTTTATAGGCACGGGTTTGGCTTCAAATGCTTCAATCGATATAATCCCGTGGCTAGCGTCCCCGTGTGTCATTTGGGGAAATAAAGCCCGAATCCCGCCAAGTGGCTCGGTAATTTGTTTGGCCACTTCAAACGCTTTTTTACATCATATACATAGATTATTAAATTATACAACGGGACTTAATCGCGTATCTAAGTTTTAAGATTTACCTCCGACGTTTCGAGGACGGCGTTGTCCCCGTGGTCTCGTGGTCTTCTCCGAGACCACGGGGACAACGCCGTCCTCGAAACGTCGGAGGTAAATCTTAAAACTTAGATACGCGATTAAGTCCCGTTGTATAATTTAATAATGTGTAAAAATCGTGAAAGTTTAAATCAGTGATATACATAGATATTAGATACGAGTACTAAGCGGCTAATTGCTATAGTACGGTACCATCTAATAAAATATTCAAGTGGTTGAAAGTTATTAATGGTCGACTTTTATTCATGATGTGTAAAATAGTTATTTGTACAACAAGAGATCAAAGTTTGATATTTCTTCGAGTGCTTATTTTGAGTCCCGTGCAAGCGAAAGATTCTATACTAGATTCACGAGCGTAGCGAGTGAATCTAATTTAGAATCTTGAGCGTAGTAAGGGACTCAAAAGCGCGCGAGATGTAAATAACTTTGATCTCGTGTAGTTCACAAAACTTTTCACCTCAGCAGTGAGAACATATTAGAGAACCCGAAAAATGTATTCCTTCTTCACCACTTACCTCTATTCACTCATGTTTTCTTAAGATATACCAACAATTAAGTTTTCACCTCAGCAGCTCGAACAAGGGTACTTTTGCTGTTTTTAAGTAGCAAAGTACCCTTGTTCGAGCTGCTGGGGTGAAAATAATATTACCGTAAATCCTTGAAACATTTTAGTCCCTTTAAATTTTATACGAAACCCACGAGCCTAATTAAGTAGATGGGCCATTTTATTTAAAGTTGTCCCCTACACTTTTTTTTTAAATTGTGTATTTCCATATTATTTCTACTTAGAATCACGAGCTCTTTCTATTCTAATAGGAGAAAAAAAGTGTCTCAAGGTTTTTTCCCATTCCGTTACCATTTTTCATAGAATTGTATGTCGGTCACGGAATGGAAAGATCGAAAAATGTATGGAAATTTTGGGACACTTTTTTTCTCCTATTAGGATCAAAAGAGCTCATGATTCTGAGTAAAAATAACATAAAAATCCCAATTTTGAAATATAAAGTGTAGGTAGTGGATAACTTTAAATAAAACGGCCCAGACACATCACACTGGGTTGATTAATATTTGCAAAAGGGGTACATGAAATCTTTAGGCGTTTCTTCCTTCTTTTGTGAATACACGGACCAAGGGAATTTACGAATAGTACGAACTCGTATAAGCTAATTATTTTTTCCCTCCCAGAAAATCTTATAAGTTACCTACCTAAAATTGTTTAGTAATCGTTATAATCGCTTGTGCAATTATATATATATAGTCCGGAAAAAAGCTCAAAAGCTTTGAATGGGTTACGCTATAAACGAAATTGTCCATGCTAGTACTTACTTACTTTTCTCTAAAATTGGCTCTGAGTTTCAACGAAAACACAGTGCCCGTTAATCACGACGTAGTGTTAATTGCATCATTAACTAGAGACAAGTTGTGCCCGAAGGAGGAAGCGAAAGAAAACGATCTCTGCCGAAACTAATTACCAAACAAGATAATTAAAAAAACAGATTTCCACCCCAAGGAACGGGAAAAAGAATGAAAATGCAAAGTGTCCACCCAAAAATTTCCATGACAAAAAACTTCGTTTTTTCCTATCGCCCAAAATAACCATTGTCTGGTGCGTTTTGGCAGTTGTTTTCTTTGACGTGTCTCATTTTCATTTTTATCTCCGACGTCGAGGTTTTTAATAAAATATGCTAATAGCAGGGCTCGTCAACCATAGTGTTGATAAGCATCCGAGTCTCCAGGCACGGTTTGTGTCTCGTTTGAAATTAGAATGAGGTTTTATGAAAACTTTATTAGGGACGGAACGGACTTCAGGCATTTTATTGTACCTACTTACTACATTAATAACAATGTTTGAGCCAGATGAAATTTAAAAAGTTAAAGCCTCTCAGAAGAAAGAAACACATAAAATGTGGCTTAATATAGTAAAGACACATAAAATATTTCCACGTCATTATCTTGCCCTTGCCCCCAGTTAGGCCGAATTGTACCGTATGTCTTATGCTTTCCCTTCCTCCTTTCTTTCCCTATAGTTCTAGCCCTATGGGTCTATAAGCATTACTCTTGTTAGTTAAAATTAAAGCTTGAAGGTTCATCCTTAGGTACTAAATATATCATATTTTACAGAGCTGGCCTTAGATTATTAATTAAAATCGGAGTGCGTCGCGCGGCGCTGTCACTTACAGTTCGTCCCACTTACACCGAGTGCCCGCGCTTCCTCTGCCACCACGTGACAACGCACCGGGTTTTATCTTTATTATTTGTTTTAATTAAGTATGATTATGGTCCATATACCTTTAATAGACCAATGGACAGACCATCTGCTTCAGATATGAAACTATTAAGAAAATCTTAAATAAAACGTAATCGTAATACGGATAACCGTACCAGGTCTAAAATGCTAAGAACAAAAGCACAAGTCTTAATAGTTTTGGGTGAGACTTGAACTCACGGCCTCTGGATAAGCTTAATAGCATCGTTCGCAGACGTTTCTGCTGGTTAAAAATTAAAAAAATATGAAGTCAACGTATAATTTGCTACCCACTCATTTTCGAAATGTATAGATAAATATTATAGCAATAAATATTTCGCAATATCACTTTCACCACAGAATTACAATTTATAATGTTACAAGACTTACAAGCTATAAAAAAGTAAAATGTTAAATAGGTAAGTACTAGAAATGAAGCCAAGCAATGGCAATTATAAACACAATTTAACTGCTAAATCAAATCAACCACTAAACGGCGAGTATTAACTGCCAAATCGCCCCTATAAAGGGTGGCAAAATAAATAAATAAGTAGCCCGAATATGGCGGGAGTATAATAACAGACGGCAAACAGCATCAGAAGCCGTGAGATAAAATCGTATTGCGTTGTCAAAAATAAATGAATCCCGGGATTAGTCGGGACACGGAGCGCAATATTGTCCCAGCCGGGAGGGCGCTAGTAAGCCGGGCCTCTCGCGAACTTACCGCAGTTTCGGCGAGCAATTATTTTATGTGACGCCCTCTATGCTGGCTGTAAGCCGATTTACACCAGCATACTGGTACCTAGTGATCAAGATAAATAAAAGTTTAAACCGTGTTCTAAGTAACCGTGCTCGAACACCGATCCTGCCGATAGGAGATACATCTCCCGATTATCATAGTAGATGCCTTTGTAAACGAGCAACGATAGCACAAGTGAACGGGCGAGATAAACTACTCCGCGCGATTTCGCTCGGCAAAGAGAGCGCTCAACCCGGCGCTCAGCGCTCAGCGCCGCGCCGCACCCTGAGCCACCGGGAACGAGTTTTATTCCAATCGAATTTACCCCGCCATGGAAATAGAAATACGAGTGCCAATAAACCTCTATAAAAGTAATCTTCTTAAAAACATAGCTGCACTTAGATCGGAACTGAAAATCCCTCTTTACAGCACTCGTCGTCTATTGGTAACGATGGTCATCAAAAGTTTAACGGTTCCCGATATCACTCCCCATCTAACGACAGAAACGTAGGAGTTCCATCAATTCTGCGACAATAAACAAAATTCGCAATATCTTACCATTACGACGTCATTACTCAAATTATACACAATTCAACAAGGCATTGAAAGAAACTCGAAGAAAACTGCCACAGGAATTTAAAATGAATAAAAAAACGTCAAAAAAGATAAGAAATTTGAAAAGGGCGCAATTTATCAATGGCGCGTCAAGCAGTCGATCGGCCGGGCGTCATTTTTATCGTATTTGCGTATAAATAGTGGCGTCGCGACGCTCCGAACCGCCGCTAATGATACGGAAAATGACATCTTATTTCGACGCGTAAATCGAAGAAAAAATCGCTCATCTCTCTCCCGTCTACATGAATATTTTATAGGCGCGTCAACAGCGAAATGACAGGTTTTATCGTTTGAAAATTCGACGAAAATTGTACGAAATGACGCGTCGATATTTTTATTTAGTGAGAACATCCTTCCGCCAATCAGGCGCGCTCATTGTGGCCACAATGAGGCCGTTCCCTCGGGACGTTTCTCGCGTAATTTTTATTTAACTGATGTGCGCAACAGTTTGCCTACCTATATTTAGGTTTCGTTCCGTCCGCTGATACAATTCATATTGAGATATCATTATTTCGTCGGAACCATTACGGAGATGGGGAAATGGGGCAATGTTGGATGATACCCTCAGCAGTCGCTGGACGCATATACAGGCTATATAGGTATGGTGGTGGAACATATATGGCGAAAAGTAGCACACGATTCATTATTTAAAAGAAGTTCTGCTTTACAATAATTAGTAGGCTCTTCATAAAAAAAAAACTGGACGTAAATGGCGCGCCTTGGTTATTAGGTTCACAGTTTTATATTCATAAATTTATTAAATTCATAAATTTTGGAACAGTTAACCATAAAAGCATGGTTGGTTATATACTTGTAGATTTTGATATATGTATATGCAAGATTTAACCACCTCATTAAATCTGTATCTACCTACCTATCTCCAGCAACAATTAAAGCTCCGGATGTCTCAGAAACTGCCAAACAATGCTTACAAATCGATCTATCAAGCTTCAGAGATCAAAAGCCCATTGAGAGGCCTTTACAGATCTACGCCAATTTGGCAGAATGACGTAAATATCTTTATTAATCTATTTAATTGCTTAATAACATTCTGACAGCGGAACACGTGTATTGGCGGCTTTACTTAACGTATGCTTTGATCGGAGAGGGAGAGATTTGACATGTTACGCGCCCGGCAAAATGTTACATGTCGAGTACACGTATCAAATTTGTTGAACCCGAGAATTAACCCGTGTAAAATAATTTATTGGGACAAAATACTCCAATGAAGTTGAAGTACAGTTTTGATAAGCGATAATAATATTTTTTATAAAATTATTGTACATGTAACGGAATAAGAGTTTAACTATAACATTGTGATACTGATATAAATCAGAATTAGGTAGGTATTATTAAGCATTATCAATACAACAAAAAACTACCCGGTGACTGTATTAGGAAGGTATACCTAGGAATAAAAATGTATACTATATTAAACACCCACACTATCTATAGGTACCTAATAAATGGTGTGTGCCTCATGTTCTTTACCCAGATTTAAGAGCCTTGATGCTTTCCAGAGATAACTTTACCTGAGTGAGTAATAATATTGGACTGATTTTTGCCTACACTCTGATTAATTTAGTCAAATGTTGCAAATAAAATAGAAAGACGGACGGTAGGTATTGTTTTGTTCTAAATAGGTGCGATTGTATTCCCAGCTGCAGTCAGGGTCACCTAACGACGTTCTAAGTTATGCTTCAGCGAAGTTGGCCCGGCAGGCGCTCGCTCACTTCCAAATCTCAACTTCTAGCAACTTTTACCGTATCGATATTGAACTTTATTTCTTGTTGCCTAACTTCTAAAGTTACGAAAAACTTACAGATGGAAATAATTTTAGTAGGTTCTTAGATGCCCACAAAATTTTCATTATAGGTATTTTAAGTAAACTTCCCTTTAAAGTTTTAGTTTTTATTCATGGAAAAACAAACGTTGGTCTAACTTGGTATATAACGCACCGGCTTGAACTGAAATAAGTGTGGGATTGTCATTATAAACGTTGTATTATGATAGAAATTTAATATTAGGTAATAGAGAGAGCAATTAAATTTGAGCAACTCTTAGCTGGGCCCGACCCTATACTTTTCGTCGCATGTGTCTTTGCGATACATTTTTACTTTTCATTAGGCGTTTGTCGATAAACGCTTGTCATCTTAGCTAGGATCTCTTGATCAGGCTTCATGTCAGAAGTTAATTTGCTCGTGTAGTTCAACTCTAGTTTCTCTTGTATAGTCCAGGTAAGTGTAGTTACGCTGTGTAAGTTACCGAGCAAACAAACGCCCTAGGTTAATATTCACGTATGTAACCAGTTATGTAACACTGCAGCGACGTGATCCGCGTAAGTCTCGACATATTTCGTAAATTTGTCCCCAAGAGGGTCGGAACACCTGCCGTAAAGATAAGCCTCGGTGCGCGTAATATTCCCCTTAAAATAACTTCTTACTGCCACCTAGCAACGGACCCTCCCGATCGGGGCTTAGTTACCAACTAGGTAAATAGGAAGTTATGTAAACTGGGATATATTGTTTAGCTGTAGGTACTAACATTATATCATAGGTTTATGTAATCACTTTCGTTTCAAATTGTAAATTTTGTTATTTTTACGTTGGTTTCCATACGATTTTTTATCTTTCCTAGTATGATTTAAACACTTGGTAATTGATCTAAATATTTTTAATAGGCTTAAATGACAGCTGAGGGACTACGTAGGCTACGTACACTTAGCCGAAAATATATAGTACAAGTACCTGTATACTAAAATTAAAACGAATCTCTAACATTGAAGTCTTACTAAGTACATACTTCACAGTGGGCCATCACGCCCAAGCGTATACCTACTCTTTATATGCCTTCGCCTCAGGGCCACAGCAATTATTAGGAATCAATGAACGTTAGAGTATCACGTAGGTAATGTAAGTCCGTGTATCGCTTACACTTGTAGGCAGAGCTGTCGGCGCGGGACAGGTGCGGTCCCGTCTCCCGAGGCGCAAAACGCGAAGCGCGAGGCAACATCGCGAATTAATTAAGGAAGTCGTTACGCGTCGATAGCGCATTAGGTACACGCACGGGAAATTGCCGACACAAAGGATATTTCCTGCGTTTTCCCCGATTTAAAGCAATTCACGGATTTTGATTAAACCCCCGCTGCTACAGCGAGATTATTCCCCTTTCAGAGCAAAGAATGGTTTATTTCAGACACCGTGAAAGTGAATTGTATTTCCTTATGATTATTGATTTTGGGTCGAGCCACGAGTTTGCCGGTTGGGCTGGGGATTTCTTGAACGAGTTTTGTCTTACTTTTTGTGTATGGAAAGTGGAAACAAAACGATAACCAGAACGTCAGATTTTTATTGAAACTGTTTAACGATTGATTCTTTCTGACCGATTTCTAAAATATTGCAACTTGATGTACAGTCAGCTGCAGAGAGAGGTGTGTCTATGCATGGGTCACCTCTCTCTGCAGCTGACAGTAAAGCAAGCCACAAAAAAAGTTACTAAATATAAAAAGTTTATCAGCTCACTCCTTGGTCACAAAGGACCTTTCTTCATTATAAATTGATTAATAAATACATACAAAATTACTAATTAAACGCATTTAAAAATAAAGTAATAAAGACGTTTATATCCAATCGCAATCCCAGTTCAAGCTACGATACGAACAACCAATAGAAACTATGTTCATTATCTCCCAAAGAAGCGGCAAGCGGCAACTTTAGATTGGCGCAATAATTATTTATTCCGCTCACCGCCGACCCGACTCAGCGAACTATTCAGCGAAGAAACGCTATTTCTCCCGGTCAGATAAGGCGTTTGATTTTCCCCATTTTCGCCTGGACTTTAATTATGGCCCCTGGTTTTGTGTAAAATAGTTGGCGGAGTTATTTAATCCGGGATCAGTATGCGGCTCGCGCGCAAGCCAATGACTCGGGAAATACGTTGGCAATGGAATTATTTAATTTGTAATCTGAACGTAAATATGTCCGTCCGTAACTGTGTTTTGGCGACCTGTTTTAGAACAGGTTCAAATTATTGGTACAATTATTTACAATGACTTGAAAAATGGTGTAAACCATAAAGAAAGTTATTATGATGAATCTAGCACGTAGCAGTATTTCGACTTCTATAGGTATTCGTAAAATCCGGTTGTGAATGAGTATATCTATTACTAAGAGCTCACTGGGCTATTCAAATATCTCTTGCAACATGTGACTACTTTAAGATGGCAAAACGTAAGATGTCACAATGGACACAAGTAATTAATTTTCGCACTAAAAGAGGTTCACATACATACATTGCAGCGACTCCCTCAAAACTAAGTAACCGTACTCAATTTCCAACAAACGTAATGAATGTGTTCTGCACCCCGTCATTTCTTTAGTCGCTGAACTGTATAACTATACGGAGCCAAACAATATAGCGCCGTAAAAAATAAGCGCACATCAGACTCGAGCATGTAATTCTAGCGCACTCTTCCGGCCCGAACAAAGGAGGAGGGTAAGAACACGAGTTACTCGACACCCGTGCCTTACGCAGATTTGTTTCTCGACGAAACCGCCCTTCACACTAAAACAAACCCTGCAAACAACTAACACGACCCATTCCAGCTTATTACGCGCCTTCATCTTCAAACGTTACGGACGGCACGTACAGACGCAGGAAATTCGTGATAGTCAAATTGTAGTCTTACAGGGCGTGTATACTTAAATTATTACATTCCCAACTTTGTTACGGGCGTGCAAGACTCAGTTTTCATTACAAATGGCGGCGGAAGGGTCCTTGGGATATAGCAGGTACGTCACATGAGGACTGCGAAAGAAAAATGTACCTTTAACGACGTGAGGATTCTGAGTCGGGAGAAGAAATAAGCCGTAACAGGATGTCATTCAGGATAATACCTCTTTCGTTTTGTTTTCTTTTTTACAGATTGTAAAGCGTATGAAATTCCTTCATAGAAGTTATAAGCAGATAAGTACGCTCTGTAAAATAAGATACGCTGGATAACGAAGTTTTAATATTAAACCTGGAAGCTTTACCGTTTGTTAAAATCACGAGACGACTTAACGCGCCATACATGTGAGAGAATGTTATACGTTATACGTAAACCGACACAACACTGCGTCGGTCTCAAGTACAGTGAACTTAGCATGTCCTCAGGCGACTTCCTCATTCACGTCAGTTAGTGTACTCACAAATGCACGAGAGCATCGCGAGAGCTTTCTCGCGTCGTCGATATATTCCAGCCATTACTCGCGAGTCGCAACTTCGCGAGTGATCACCCGCCACGGCCACGGCTAGACGTCGCCACACAAACACAGCCCCGCACACAAAAACGAGTCCGCAGGTAAAAAATCACCCCTGTGTGTGTCGAGTGGCCGTGTGTGAGCTTAGAAACAGTATACTTATAGTAGTCCCTCAGCTGTAGCTACTTATAAGTGAGTAGCTATCGCGACTCCTTTGTTCTAGCAGCTGATTGGAGCCAGGCCCGGAAATGCGTGTCACCCCACCCCCTCATTGGTCCGTTTCATTTTCTTAGCGCGAGAGAGATGCAGCTACACAGTTTAAGGATACGGATCTGTGTGTAGCGCGGTAGGTAGGTGTCATGAGTTGCTTGTTTTGCTCGTTGACTATGTTTATGCCGCTTCGCCTAGATAAACTATTCGGCGAGTTGGCTTGAGAGTTTGCAAATTGTTTCTCTCGGAGTTGGCCGTCCGGAATTTTGATTTTATCAAATTAGATTGGTTCGTCGGAGTAGCGCGAACTTAACTAGTTTCGGAGCTTTAATGAAGATTTATCCAAAGTTTGTTAAAGATATAGATAATTAATGATGTGGTAGACTTTATTACTTTTTAGACTGTCTTATGTCTATGAGGTAACAACCAATCGGTTATGAAATGTATGTTCTTAATAACAATAATAACTTTAATAAGTAATTTCGACAATTACTACCCTCGCGGTCTAGGTAGGTACATAGGTAATATGTGTCAAGTTTGACAGTCAACATTTAGAAGCGTCCTGTCAAATCTGTTGAAGTCTTTCTGATTGTTTACTAGTAGCCAAAACATAAAGCCGTGCGAAGTGAGCGGGAGGCAGCGACAGGCTAATCACCACTTTATCGCGCCTGTCACCCGCAGCATTCAATTGAACTAGCTGTTTACTACCACTGTAGCGTATTACATCGTAATAGGGACGGTTTTACAACGCACTTATTTGTTTATAAATAAAATTTAGAGTCGCTTTTATAAGGAATGGAAATTGTGAAACCGTGGCAACCATTCGCTCAAATGGTATCAAATGGTATAATGGAAATCAAAAATAGTAGTCACATCGGCCGGTATCGATTTTCGTCGCAAAAATGTAAAATTGATAGATTTAGTCGAAGAAATTGTACACCTTTTGTTACGTAATAGATATAACAATTACAACTAATTACGTCTTCTTATGTTGCACTTTTACAGATCATTTTTTTGAAAACAGACTCACTAAATTAGTAATGATTTTTTTTCTGATGGATGTTTAGGTAAAGGCGCGTAAAGCACTAATTTTGTCGATCTTATTTGTAAATTTCGTAAAGTTTGGACTGCTAAAAATGGTAATTTTGTATTACACATATCCTGTACTTCAACGTTGATAGACTACATTTTTGTATGATACCTATACCTATATTGAACAAGAGTAAATGAAAGTTACTTAGACGAAATTTTCACCAGAAATTACTTCAAAACAAGTGAAAATTTTTCGTGAAAATCGACTTAATTTCAACGTAATTTTGATACTTAAACAATCTACAACATTTCCTGAAACTGTTCATATACATCATTTTGTATAATTTACCACTATATTTTTTTGATGGTTTTTAAAAACTGCCCCTTCTCGTCATATATTGCCGGTGACACATGCTCGGGACCTCATTATGGGAACGTGCTAATAGAAACCAATACTTGTTATTTAGATATTACGTAACATAAGGTGTACAATTTCAACGACTAAATCTATCAATTTTACATTTTAGCTCTAAAATTGTTAACGGGTTCTTAAGTGGAATCGAAAAAGTTTATCATAAATGCAAAATTATGTGCAAGGAGGCCAATTCAAAACGTATATTTTGATATCTATCTAAATGATGTTATTTAGTTGTCATTCATGCGTGCGTTTGCTCGTATTTGTTTGTACATTTAACAAAATTAAATCTTTTAGATGACAAAATGTAAGTACGTTCGAATTAGTCTCTGATTAGAAGCCAACTGAAATATAAAAAAAATGTTTCAATCACTAATTGTCAGACGGATATCCGTCTGACAATTGGAATGAAGTTAGATAATAACTCGTTAGTAAATATATATTATGTAATACCTGAGCACATAAGTTTACCAGAAGGCGTATACTGGTTGTAATAAAAGATTATGAATTTGATCTGGATTTGTTATAGACATGATCTGTCAGTGTCAAAAGTGACGTTTCTGTAAAAAAAATAGCAAGGCAGTTGTAGACGTACAATCGTACAGAATACATAAAATGCAGTATGATACCCTGCTGCACATAATAACTAATTTACCTGATAAACAAATATCGCCTTTGCATCCTCGTATTAAGGACGACATGTCTATAAGTGCGCATTAGGCAGGCAGACAGGCAGTGGGCTAATCGGCACTCTGTCACAGCCGTCACGCACAGGCGGCCACGTGCTGTGGTGCTAACAGCTACCTACCGCAACGCGGCAGGGAGCGGGTTCTAAATTCAAAAATATTAATTAGGATTTTATTTATATTGTACTAGCGGGCCCGGCCTACGCTCATGACAAGTACAGAAATGTAAATTAGTATTAAAATACTATAGGGCATACATTTACATTACATATTTATATTTTGGGTACCTATTTTAAAAATCATGATGCATAAACAGGAATAGCTGCTCAAAATGGCAAGAAGGACCCTGAATTTATAAAATATCTGAATGTATTAATTTAATGATACCTACAACTTAAGATCTATTTAAGTATAGTATAGTATTTAAGTATATATAAGTTCCCACCATGGCGACTCCATATCCGGCAATGAAACGTAAATAAGCGATGGCGAAGATCAAATAAAATTGTACTCTTATTAGGGTTCCGTACCTCAAAAGGAAAAAAACGGAATCCTTATAGGATCACTCGTGCGTCTATCTGTCCGTCTGTCACAGCCTATTTTCTCCGAATCTACTGGACCAATTACGTTGAAATTTGGCACACATATGTAAGTTTGTGACCTAAAGACGGACGTGTAACGTAAATAAATGAATTTTAAATATGGAGGCCATTTTTGGGGGGTAAGTAAGCAAATTAAAAAATAAAGTTTTTCAAACTATATCGCGCTACATATATACAATGAAAGAGCTCATAGTAAGAATCTTTAATAATTTTAGCATAAATAGTTTAGCAGTTATTTAAGAATATAGGCAAAAAATGACCATCCCCCCCTTTATCTCCGAAACTACTAGGTCTAAAATTTTGAAAAAAATACACAAAATAGTTCTTTACCTATAGATGCGTGACAGGAAAACCTATTAGAAATGTGCAGTCAAGCGTGAGTCGAACTTAATATACGGAACCCTTGGAATGCGAGTCCGACTCGCACTTGGCCGGTTTTTTATTATTATTTCTTTCTTGTTGACAGTTTGGTAAGCTTACACCTATAATTAACTAAAACACAACCTCCTACGATCTAACTTTATAATTTAAGGTTATGACTATTATTTTCGGTAAATTTATACCTATTCATTCAATTAATACACAAAGCCCATCTTAAAAATTGTCGGTCGCACCGCACGTTAAAAATAAAATATCAAATATTACCTAGAAATAACTTCATCAATGCCACGAAAATAACGATTAGGTACTTAATCCTAAATAGGTATCTTTATTACGTTGTCGGTTCACGCGACTGGCTAAACATTTTAGGGTTCCGTAGCCAAATGGCAAAAAACGGAACCCTTATGGATTCGTCATGTCTGTCTGTCTGTCTGTCCGTCCGTATGTCACAGCCACTTTATTCCGAAACTATAAGAACTATACTGTTGAAACTTGGTAAGTAGATGTATTCTGTGAACCGCATTAAGATTTTCACACAAAAATAGAAAAAAAAACAATAAATTTTGGGGGTGCCCCATACTTAGAACTGAAACTCTTGGATAGGTCTTCAAAAATGATATTGAGGTTTCTAATATCATTTTTTTCTAAACTGAATAGTTTGCGCGAGAGACACTTCCAAAGTGGTATAATGTGTCCCCCCCCCCCTGTAACTTCTAAAATAAGAGAATGATAAAACTAAAAAAAAATATATGATGTACATTACCATGCAAACTTCCACCGAAAATTGGTTTGAACCAGATCTAGTAAGTAGTTTTTTTTTAATACGTCTTAAATTCCCTAAATACGGAACCCTTCATGGGCGAGTCCGACTCGCACTTGGCCGCTTTTTAGGGTTCCGTAGCCAAATGGCAAAAAACGGAACCCTTATAGATTCGTCATGTCTGTCTGTCTGTCCGTCTGTCTGTCCGTCCGTATGTCACAGCCACTTTTCTCCGAAACTATAAGAACTATACTGTTGAAACTTGGTAAGTAGATGTATTCTGTGAACCGCATTAAGATTTTCACACAAAAATAGAAAAAAAAACAATAAATTTTTGGGGTTCCCCATACTTCGAACAGAAACTCAAAATTTTTTTTTTCATCAAACCCATACGTGTGGGGTATCTATGGATAGCTCTTCAAAAATGATATTAAGGTTTCTAATATAATTTTTTTCTAAACTGAATAGTTTGTGCGAGAGACACTTCCAAAGTGGTAAAATGTGTGTCCCCCCCCCCCGTAACTTCTAAAATAACAGAATGATAAAACTAAAAAAAATATATGATGTACATTACCATGTAAACTTCCACCGAAAATTGGTTTGAACGAGATCTAGTAAGTAGTTTTTTTTTATACGTCATAAATCGCCTAAATACGGAACCCTTCATGGGCGAGTCCGACTCGCACTTGGCCGCTTTTTTAACTTTTAATTGGGTTCCTTCATTTGGGCAAAGTTGATTTAAGATTACTTATTTCTGGAAAATTACGTAATTCTGTGACGAAACTCACCGGATTATATAGAAGTTAAAACCATAATACACATTTCGCAATTACTTATTACCGAAAAGTGAAATTCTTCAGTTATGCATAAAGTTAACTGTAAGAAAGTTAAAAAAACAGGCTTTAATGGAGCAATGTTTCTTTTGAAATAAATACAAGTAGGTACGAGAAAATATGGAAAGTTTTCAACTTAAAATCTTACGGAATGAAATGAAACCTAAAAAGCGGGCCAGTTCTTTAGCAAAAATAAGATGACTATTTGCGTAACCAAACAGCCAGATTTAGGAAATATTATATTTACCTAACGGCTACAAACCGGAGAATTGATTTAAACTTGGAACTCTCAAAATAAAACCAAGGCAATGGAAATCAATTTCAATTGATTGTTGTTGATTGCTATAAATAATTATATTGTAACAATGGAAGGGGACTTCTTGTTGTAAAGATAAATTATCATGGAGAATTCAAAGTTTTCATTTACCATGGAACAAGAGTTCAAATGAAGAATAGTAGGTAATTGTACAGAGATAAAAATGTAGAATAGTACCAGTACAAACAAACTCCTCCACAAGTTAATTCAAAACCATATAAGCCTTTATTGTGATCCCGATATCTTTCAAATCACTCGACGGCAATACACTTGTCATCTTCGCCATTGTGACATTCAGCGCGGGAGGGCTCAGCGTCGACTTACCTTTCAATCGATATCGACAGTCGATTATCGATATTTGTGCTCGATTCCGTCCACAATAGAGCGACTCTCATTGTTCGATGTTTAAAAAACAGGTGTCTAAACTAACCGCGAAAAAAAACCCTTTGATATGTTTATCAACCCTTTAGAGATCGGGGGCGGTTTTGGCCGAACAATTGATGGTTTGTGAATGGGTTTTCGATGATTATCGTTGAAAAGCCAGAGGTTACTGACAGGTGAGACGTCAGCCTTGTGAATGGAGACGCGATGCTTCAATGATTGTAAGTTGACTCGATAAGAAAGTAGTAAACTGATTTTTTTATTAAAAGGTTGACGCAGGTCGACTGGTAATGAAGGGGACATTATTTCTTTTCGGATGTGAATAGAACATATTTAAATTTTGTTATACAAGCATAGGTACCGTTCGGTTAAGGTGCATACTATCTATCATAATGTACTAACATTTTATTTAAATATAAAATTATATATTTTGTACACAATTAGTAAACTTAGGGAATACTTAAATGGCGACTAACAGCGACGTGTAAATCTACGTCATGCCGCAGTTTGGAAACCGGAAAAGGAACATTCATTGAAAGATGTCAAGACATTTCCAATGCCTTGGAAGCCATGACGTCATGTGCTGAACCTGCCGTCATGCACAAAAACTTTCGTCAACACGCGACGAACACGAGTTTCTATTTCCACGTGACGAAAGTAAACAAGGAAAAGATGGCTTTTCCATCTTGGAAGCGTGGTCGCGCTCGTGAGGTTTTGAAGCGTCGTAAGGACTCTCAACTGATGGCTCCTCTACACGATGGGCCAGCGCCGGCCACTCCAAGGGACGCATTTATGCGTTAGAAGGAGCAACTGATATTGCTATCTCATTCTACCGCATGGCTGCGTCCCTTGGAGTGGCCGGCGCTGGCCCATCGTGTAGAGGAGCCATGATATCATATCATCTACGTAATTGGTACATGTGAACCCGACAAACATGAGTTTGTATTGTTAATAATTGAGACAGTGAAACAATGTAGGTATATGCTACCGTAAAAACCCGTTTTTAATGAAAACCCGTTAACCCTAGATTAAACTTCCGTAACGCCTCGGTGAAAACAAGTTTTCACTAGTTAAAACTAGTTTTCCATAACGCCTCGGTGAAAAAACGTTTCCACCAGTAAAAATATTTTTTCAGAAACGTTAAACCAGTTTTAACTGTGATTTTTCAGTCAAAGTTAATTTTTGCAAAGTATCTTGGTGAAAACTATAGTTTTGACTAAGCGTTAAACGTAAACATAACACAAAAAAAAAGCTTTTTTTAAATAACATTAAATACAGCAAGTCTGTTCTGACGCTTGCCAGCCGCTACCGCGCTGTTTGGTCACGGTTAACCTAATACGCTCCGCCTCGCTTCGCTTGTCGTCGAAAACAGAACTAATAAAACTATTAGTTTTCACCGAGGTCTTACTGAAAACCACTTTTCACTAGTGAAAACGCGTTTTCACTGGAGCGGTACGAAAAACTAGTTTTAACTAGGGAAAACGCGTTTTCACTAGTAATGGGTTTTCACTAGGAATGGGTTTTTACGGTAACACATATAATCCAAAACTACACGTACGTTCCGTTTGTTAATGGATTGTGACTATCTAGGTAGGTACAAAATCTAAAAATATATATTTAACGAAAATATATAAAGGAAATTATCTCCCAAATATAAATATTAATGGCTGGAACCGGAAAAGAAATAATAATCGGAACTTGACGTCAAGACTTTCCCAATGTTCCGGCAACCCGTGACGTCACGTGCTAAATCAACACAAAAACTTCCGTCATCACGCGACAAAAACGAGTTAAATTTCCCACGTGACGAAAGTAAACAAGGAAAAGCAAATTAGCAATCTTGATAGCGTGGTCGTGCTCGTGAGGTTGAAGCGTGATGAGTCTCTACTAAGATCATCTACGTCATTGGTACATGTAAAAGAATATCTCCTCAACTGATCAATATAAAAAAAAATTTAAAGTGAACATAATTAGAAAATGGAAATATAATGTAAACAAACCAATTTATAGAATATTTATGTGTGGCCTATGAAACTGTTAGTCTAAGTATATAATTAGTTAAATAGGTTAAGTGTATAAAACTGAGCGCATCTCGCCATCAAACGTAACAGTTTGGCGAGAATATATACTTGGTCAACCAAACCTTGTCAGTAAAAAAAAAGGCGCGAAATTCAAATTTTCTATGGGACGATATCCCTTCGCACCTACATTTTTCAAATTTGCCGCCTTTTTCTACTGACAAGATCTGGTTGACCAGCTATAAATGTTTAGTAAGTAAGATGTAAATTTAAATATATAGGTAAATAAAAAAAAACCGTCAAAAATGAGTTTGATAACCTACGGCCGCCATCTTGGGAGCGTGCATGATCGTGCTCGTGAGGTTGAAGCATGAGGACTCCAGGTCATCTACGTCATACGTGATTGGAAAATGGGTTTGTATTGGTAAACAGTATGCCAGTAAAACAATGTATAGGCTATCGTAAAAACACCGCCTAATATTATATAAACAAACGTTAGACGTAGGTACCCCCCCCCCCCCGTTTCTTAAAAGTTTATATTGTGACTAGGAAATAAAAAATAGAAAAACCAAAAATGTCTATAACGAAAATACTTGTATATAAGGAAGTATGTAGGTATATTACAAATATAGATTCAGATTCATATTAATTTATTTCTCAATAGCGAATAGTTTTTAATGACTGAGAAATATCTACTGATTAATTATGTATCAAGCAGAAACGTCTGCGAACGAACGATGCAATTAAATTAAAAGTATAAAAATTAACTGTCTTGGGTGAGTCTTTGATATATTTCTAACCTTAAATCATCGTTCGAAGACATATGCTTGATACCAAATTAATTCAATATGGGATAGCGCATCGTTACTGGTGAATTTTCAATATGACTTGGAGCTCTGGTAGCCGTTTAAGAAGTAACACAGCCGTATTCAAACAATGAGATACGTCAAATATTAGATATTGACATCCTCAAACAAAAACGTCACTTTTGACACTTGTTTGACACTAACATATCCGATCCATATCGTTTCAATATCTAATATTTGACGTATTTCATTGTTCGAATACGGCTGTGAGATTCTTACGGTAGATATCGCTAAAGCCTCCCTATGGCTCATGTATGGTGGAAATATTCGCTATATTGGGTACGGTCCTGGTAGCTGTGATGGCAGAGCACTGTACTAGTGATCCAGTGGTCGTGTGTTTCACCCAAGACAGTGATTTTTTCCACTTTTAAATTATTTCTAAGCTTAATCTTAATCTACTGATACATAAAAATCTGAAAATTCTAAAATTGGTACCTACACAGCGGCATGTAAATCAACGTCAAGCTTCAGTTTCGAAACCGGAAAAGACTTTACAATTGCAATTGGACGTCACGACTTCCCCAATGCCTTTGAAGTCCGTGACGTCACACTCTGAACCTGCCGTCATGCACAAAAACTGTCGTCATCACGCGACGAAAACGAGTTACATTTCCCACGTGACGAAAGTAAACAAGGAAAAGCATGTCCGCCATCTTGGAAGCGTTGTCTTGCTCGTGACGTTGAAGCGTGATGACTCTCTACTGAGATCATCTACGTCATTGGTACATGTGAATGTTAACCTGACAAAAATGAGTTTGTATTGTTAAATAGTGTGGTAATAAAAAAATATGTATGTTACCGTAAAATCCAGTTTTAAGTGAAAACGCGTTATCCTTAGTTAAAACTAGTATCCTGTAACGCCTCGGTGAAACGTTTCCACTAGTTTTAAAAAACGCCTGAGTGAAATAGTTATGGGATTTTTCAGTCAAGAACTAGTTTTCGCAAAGAGCTTTGGTGAAAACTAGTTTTCACCATAATTGGTGCATTAGTGCATTGGTTAACAAGCAAGGCGAGTCAGACCCGACTTGATGTATTGTATAATGGTAATTAAGAAAAAAAATTTTTTTTTGTGTTACGTTTATAAAACTTTTTTTGGTAAATATTTTTTTTACAATTAGGTATGTAGTCTAAACTACTGGAAACTCCCGGTTAAAACTTGTTTTCACTGAGGCCTTACGGAAAACGAATAGTTTACATCAGTGAAAACGCGTTTTCACTGAGGCGATACGAAAAACTAGTTTGAGCCCGGGAAAACTCGTTTTCGCTAAAAATGGGTTTTACGGTAACACTATAATTAAAAACTACACGTACGTTCCGTTTCCTGAAGGATTGATATAAGGTAATACAAAATAGAAAATCAATAAATCTTATACCTTTAAACGAGCATTTCTTGTACGTATAATATTTATTTATTTATATTTATATATTTCGGGGAGCTCGGAAACGGCTCTAACGATTTCGATGAAATTTGCTATATGGGGGTTTTCGGGGGCGAGAAATCGATCTAGCTTGGTCTTATCTCTAGGAAAACGTGCATTCTCGAGTTTTATATGTTTTCCGAGCTTAGCTCGGTCTCCCAGATATTATATAACGGAAATAACTAAAGGAAATATATCACAAATATTAATAGCAATGAATAAAAAATATCTACTGATATATGAAAATGTAAATGATATGCGCAGCGACATGTAAATCTACGTCAAACTACAGTTTCGAAACCGGAAAAAATATAATTTAAATTCGACGTCAAGACTTTCCTAATGCTTTGGAGATCCGTGACGTCACATGCTGAACCCGCCGTCATGCACAAAAACTTTCATCGTCACGCGAGAAAAACGAGTTAAATTTTCCACGTGACGAAAACAAACAAGGAAAAGTCATGGCCGCCATCTTGGGCGCGTGGACGTGCTCGTGAGGGCTACAAGAGTACCTACGTCATTGGTACGTGCGAACCGACAAAAAAAAGTTTGAATTCTTAAATAGTGTACCCGTTAAAAAATACATATGTATAATCAAAAAATATATGTACATTCCGTTTCTTAAAGGTTAACATTGTGATTAGGGAATACAAACAGAAAAAAAAACTAAGCTACAAGAGTAAACAAACTGTATCTACAAACAAAATAAGTACCTATACTAATGTCTTGACTCACCTCTTATTTGTCATTGAAAAGGCCTCGAATCTGAAACCTGAAAAAGAAATCTATAATTAGAGGCGAAGGCTAAATGGTAATCAATTTGGGTGCTTATGTAAGTATATTGGAAATTAAAAGTATTCATTTTTATGTTATAATTTTAATGGTTAATATAAAATATTCCGCTACAAATGTAACCTAGCAGATGTTTTTAATCTATTTCTGTGTCTAAATTGAAAACAAGAAATAACTAAGAGACGCTGGCTTTTAAAGTACACAATGAACTAAATGGGCTACAAAATGTTTATTTAGTTCATCATTCTCCATTATACCGAGTCTGTGGCCGTTCCTCAAACTCTTTCATTAGGCTTAAGTAACTCCGCATTTAGGTAAAGCATAATGAAAATGCTCCAACTATGTCTAGTACGGTTTGAAAAAACAACGAGGCCTACAAAAGGGATACACTAAAAAATGCACCGGAAAGTACATCGTGAAGTTTCTGTTCAAAGTGAGGTAACGCACGGCGCGTTGCACCTAACCAACCGTGGAGGTAAGAACGTGGGGTAAGTCATGAGCGATGGACGGGTTTCATAAAAGTGCCTAACGGCTCGGCCACAACATTGAGCGACTTGCGACGGCGACAGCGACAACCATAAGTGGGAACGAAAGTTCCAATCGCTGTCTCGCTCCAACCTATGGTTATCGCTGCCGACGTCGCCAGTCGCTCAATGTCGTGGCCGAGCCGTAATGGCTCATACGCCGACATAAACGTAAAAATAGTTGTTTGTTCTACAAGGTGCCTCCATGTTGTTGTTTCACTCCTCGTGATAATACTGATACCCGAGCAAGCGAAAGATTCCAAAATAGAACCGCGATCGTAGTGAGTACTTTGAAAAGTGGAATCTTGGGCGTTGCAAGGGTTTCATGATACGAGGGTTAAACAAACTTTTATATGGAGTGTAACATAAAAAAATTCACTATACCAAAGCCAGGAAAATACTAACTGTAAAACATTACAAATCAAGCCCAAATTAATGCTATAAATATTTACCATTCATATCGATAAAAGTAAGATCGTTTAAAAAATATAAGTATTTAAAAACCAAGGCGTTTCGGATCAGTTGTATTAAATTATTCAATATTGCGTCTGTCGACTAGATGTAGAACACGATGTCCGTGGAGATCATCACCAATCACCAATGGCTATTATCACTTAGAGTCTGTGCGGAAAGAGAAGAGTCGTGGGATTTGAGGGCGCGCCAGTGCTATTTTATGGTTTTTGCTATGCTGACAACACTGGTCACGTGATTATAGTACGATACTAAAGGTCATGATACTTGAATCCCTTTGTTCCGGATTTTTGCCCCGGCTTACTAAAGGGAGCCTGGTGATGGTGTCGGCTCGTCAACTCAATCCTCTGAATTAGCGCAGGCACTAGTTTTCTTCTACCCTCTTCTTATTTTTTTAAACAAACTAACACACTAACTGACATAACTACTAAAACTATATAGAACTATCTCGGATATAAAAATAGTGCATTATGTAGGTAGGCCTTATTGTGATATGTATGTCCGGTTCTCTCATCTCACGATATTTTACTTCGCCGGAAAGTCACTGCTAAATATGAAATATGATTTCGTAACTAACGAACTTACAAATAAAGAAATACCTATTTTATTAGAAAAAGTTTTATTCTTTGTAATCAAAGTCTGAATTATTCAATGTCACTTATGTTTGAGCTAGCTTCAGAACAACCAGGGAGATTCATACATAGAACTATCTTCATCAATTGGATGTGCTTGAATCCGGCACGTAGATTACAAATTCTTGCATATTACCTACTTAATAGTGGTCCTTTATTCGAGATACCGTAAGTACTTTTACTCAATCCTGAAAAAAAATTACATATAAATATGCATAAATGGCAAGTATCAATAATATTTGTCAGTTATTTTAAAGATCATGAATGACCTGCATATTTATGAAAATTAATGTATTTTGAATGAATATACTTACCGATTATGTACCAGAGACAAGTTACTTAGGGGGCCTATTAAATAGGTAATTATTTAACATTAAATACAACATCAATACCCGTCAATAGCGGAAACACGTTCTCGACTTTTTGTAAGTCGATCGTCGGGTTTTAGCCGTTTTCTTCCCGCTGACAAAACCGGACAATGTTAAATATAATTTTCCTTGTGGTTTTATGTACGGTTTTATCGTGTTTTGAAAATATTTTATACATAAAACTTGCGGTTTTTGTTAATAAAAATATACAATGACAGAAGTTTGTTTACTTTTTACAAGACAGGTGTCAAAGGTTTGTTTGCCATATAAAATTGAAAATGTTAGTTCCCGTTTCTGCCACGACTCTTCTCTCTTTCCGCACAGACTCTACTATGTATTACTTCTTACTTCAAACAAAAACGTCACTTTTGACACTGACATATCTAATCCATATCATATCTAGACGTGCCTACCTAATATTTGACGTATCTTAAAGTTCGAATCGGGACGTTACAGATTTTATTGATCTCAATCTGTCTATGACGGTACATGAAGTACGATTTTTGTGCACCACGATGCCTTATTTTGTCAATTGCTAGTATTCGCGTTTGTAATGTTTTTTACTAAAACAAGTATAATTAGGCCTAAGAAGCGCTGGCTGGACGTCGTGACAGCGGACATGCAAGAGAACAATCTCACACCTGAGGATGCCGAAGACCGGGCAAAGTGGAGAAGACTGAGCAGGAAAGCGGACCCTGGCGCTAGGCCGGGAAAACGCTAGGTTGAAGGAAGGAAGTATAATATCCGAGCCGCAATCCGCCTTCGCTTGTCCCTTGCGCTAACCTTTCAGCCGCTCTGAATAGCTGGTGTCGGCAAGGCGAGTGCCTACCGTTGCATATTTATGAAGCGCCTCAAACACTATAAATAGTTGATACGGGCGGCCTCGCCGGGTAATGGAGTAAATACAACCGACGGTCGCTGTAATTTATACTGAATGAGAATACCTAAGAGGACCGGGAGAAACTGTAGGTCACATTTCGGTTTTGTGCACTTTCTACCGATCATTTGCAATAGTGTACATAATTTTCTTATGATACTAACGATGATAAAGGTACTGTTACGGGCACAAAATGTACTGTTTGCCCATTCTGATTTTAAAATACTGAATTTTCTTAAATACTTAAACTAATCTTGGGACCACAGTCTGAAACCATCGAAATGAGAAGCAGAAGAATAAACAAGTTACATAATTATATATATAGGTACATACCTAGACATGAATTAATTTTAAAATAATAAATCTTAGTAGGTAATAAACCCAAGGTACCTAACTCTATTGGTTTTTTTTTTAATATTTAAGATATGTATTTAATTAAGCTTTTCTGCATATGTTTTACATTTATTTTCAAATTGAGAAAATTTTGTTTTCGAAATTGTTTCAAGCCCTTTGAACCATTTTCACAATTGTTAACAGACTCACTTAAAGTAGTTTCGATCAAACTCCTTCCTTCATCCTACTCGCAAGCCTGTAAGTGTCGAGTTCGTACCGTAAAATGGAGTGAGTAGGTACAAAACTGACATTTGAATACCTCGATAACATTTTATTTTTTATTTTTACATATGCAAACTGAATGGTGTATTTAATAAGTGTTCCGGACGTTTGTATTTTAGTTTTGATTTTATTTTGGGTAGTTCCATTTCATAACTTTGACGATAAACAGGAAAACCCACCTCACCCCGTAGTCCCTTGTATTTGGGGTGAGTTGGGTTTTCATACAAAGGTGATTTTGGAAGATTGTTGGATCGATTTTTTTTATTATGAGTATTACTATAGCTCCATTTTAAATTGGAATACATTATTTTTGTAGCAGTAGCCTTAAAAATCCATCTCACCCCCCTTTCATCCCTTCTCTCCCCATTCATAACCCAACTCTCCCCGCGAACCCTACTCACCCCGTTTTACGTTATGACGCTGATTTTCGCAAACATTAGCTCGTCGAGCCAACGGCCGCAGTATTAGAATGCAGAGCGACGATTTGTGAACGTGCGACCGATTGCCGTGTGTCACGGTACGTCTGCTTAATATTTACGTCGAAAGTCGGTCGGACTTTCTTTCAGTTGGAGAAATCGATTAATGAGCCCCAGTTCTGTATGTGGAGTGTTTGAGGCAGGCAGTAACCAAATGTGGGAAAGCGCGCGGTAAATAGAGGAAAAATTAGGGTTGTGATATTTTTAACCGATTTCCGGAGAAGGTTCTATTTCTGCCTTTCATTTCATTTAGAATTCTGATCGACATCGTTTTATAGCCGTTAAGTTATTATTGTTATTGTTTATATATAAGTAATAACAGAAAAATAGAGTAAATCTCATACAAAAAGATTTCTATGCGATCCAGAACCATGACCAATTGGATGCACTTATCAAATATATGCTGACTAGGTATTTGCTTCGAAATGCACCCCAAATCTAAATTTCCTTGATATTCATTCTTGTAAATATTTTTATTTTATAGCAAAAATCCGGGTCCGGCTTTCGTTTATCACACACAAGGTTCGGAACCCTACGAACTGCCTGATATATTTACCTAATACAAATCTTGTTCAATCTAAATTAACCACTAATCTGGTTATGTGCTAGATAAATTCTAAACAAGTCAGCGTAAATTTATCAAACAAATCAATTGAAATGATCGCGGAGCCATATTGCATTTGCTTTCATCTGCTGATTGAAAGACAGAATACGTCGATGCTCACTAATATCATTTCAGCGCAGACGGGTACGGAAAGGCGTGTATAGTTTCAATACAAAACCACGTTAAACGGATACATTCTCTGTACAATGTCGCTTTTGTGGGGGCCGGTAGAGGTATGTTAGTTTTCAGGGTTCAGTGGACAATGTGTAAGTGTGAATTTTGCGTTGTCGAGCGATTTTGCAGTGCGGGCCGACTGGGCAGTGGTCGAACGTGCTAATCTGCGTGGAGTGTCGCGTGTGATTGGGTAGACGGCGATGTCCAATTTTCCGGTGGCGACGGGTATTAGTTCGACGGAAAACCATTCGCGTACTGGACGTATTTGCGCTGGCATTTGTTTATAATTGGAATTTTAGAACACAAAGGAGCTTGAACAGATAAACAAATGCCATACAGAAAGAAAAGTATAGATAGGTACCTAGGTATTTATTGTTTAGGGTTGATAATACTTAAAGCGATCATCCTAATAGATATAATAGTATTTTATCATACTAACACGTACCCTTTCAATGTACTACTTATGTTAGGTACCTTCCTATGGATTTTTATCAGAATTGTTCGATAAGTCAGTGTTTTTTACTAACATAATTACCTACTCCATTTATTTTAGCTGCATTTGGATATCTAAACTAGCTAAAAGCCGAGCTTTGTGAGGGCTCGCGTAGTTTTTCTGCCTTGGTTATAATTTTTAAGGATTTTTTTTTAAATATAATTATTGATATGGATTTCGGTAAATAACTCGTACGACAAATGATTTTCATAGTTTTTTTTTATTTATTAAACATTGGTTAGCATAGCACTTATTATATTATGACATTAGGTTCCTCATACGGATTTCTTCCTGCTTCCTACATTTTAACATATATGAATTTTTAATACTACTTAATCTATCAAACGGAAATCGTCTATACACTGCTAATCCTTCAAATGTTTTCACTCTTGAAAACGCAACATATGTAAGACCTATAGATGTTTCCTTTTCCCCAATATCTACAACAGCTTTATCTAATGTTAAGCCTTGTGACTTGTGAATTGTAATAGCGAAAGCTAATTGCAATGGGAATTGTTTTCTGGAACAATTGATATTTCCACTTTTCCAAAATTTTGTTATAGGTGATATTGGAACACAGCCGCTGTTGACATAAGTTGAAGGACAATAATTTTCAAATCGAACCATTATCACTCGTGGCATTTGATCAGGAGGACTATAATTTTCTTCATATATTATATCTTCGACATAACCTAACGCTCCATTGACTAACCCATTTTCAACCCATAGATTGCAACGTAACATAACTTTTGATCCAATCGATAAAATAATAAATGGTTCAAGGCCATCTAATAGTTCTGCACTTGCTAATTTTGCCTTAGAACAATTATGATACGCTGGAATGTAAGCAACTGGTTGACATAATTCTTTTAACTTTTGATTATTAAATTCTTTTACATCATTATTTGTTGCGAACAGTCTAACGGCATCTTTAAACAAAATACGCTCGTTCAATGGCAATGTTTGTATACTCCGTGTCATTATTTTTTTATAATCTTCAACTGTACATTCACCATTACTAATTCTATCAAGTATATCTCGAAAAACTTGTTGAGTTTCATTCTGTCTAAATGATGACGATAAAAAGAAAAATTTTTGGATACTTGATGTAAATAATAATTTTCCTTCCAAAAGAAATTCACTTCCTTCACTTTTATCACTGTAAAGTGGCCTATCATTTACAGGTGGCAACTGATTGATATCTCCAAAAAAATATACAAATAATCCACCAAACGGCTCATCTTGCCTTGAAGGAAAAGCTTGACGTAAACGTAAATCAATTTTTCTTAAAAGACTACATCCAATCATGCTCATTTCATCAATAAGAATAAATTTACACCCATACATTTGTTCTTGAAACTGAGCGAGTGAATGTGAACTGAGGTTTTTGTATGTTTTATTTATTCCCAATAAAAGTTTAGAATGAATTGTTGATCCATTAATGTTTACAGCAGCGGCACCAGTTGGTGCAAGTAATTGATAAGATGAGAGTCCCAACATTTGGTTCAATCGAAAAGTGAAATAATTGATCAATGTACTTTTTCCAGAACCAGCTTTGCCTTGTATAACAATTCTTTTAACAGGTTGTTCTTTCTCGTAACCTTGAAGGTAACGAAGCTGTTTTTCAAATATATTAATGACTTCTTTCTGTTCATCGGAAAAAGCAAAAGTTGACAAATCATTTTGATTATTAATGATAGAGTTTCCTAGACTCTTTGCATTTTTTTCGTTTTCAATAAAGTTTTCTAGTAAATTTAACTGTTGTTCACTTGAAATTGTATGCCATTTGTATCGAATATCGATTTCTCTTCTACCTAAATCATTTTCTTGATTAATATTTTTTGGTCCAGCAGCTACTTCCATCCAATCATGTTGTTGTTCTATTTCAACTGGATTCACTTCTTCATAATCTTCTTCTTCCTCTAAATTTTGTAACATTTGTGCCAATTCATAACTGAGGTCATTATTGTTATTCTCAAAATGACGTTCATATACAATCTTCCAAGTATCATTATCTGGATTTAGGTCATTGAACTGTCGCCAAGGAACATGTAATAAAACATGTTGCTTATAAAAACTTTCATTATAAATACAACTAGGATCATATTTTACCTTTGGTATAACTCTAAGAATAAAAGGTACTCTTCTCATAACATATATTTCACCTTTTTTATATGTTTTTGTAAAAAAATCAGATAAAGACATTTGATCAAATTTCGCTGGTCGTTGTTGATATCTTTCCAAAGAATTCGAAACAGAAATACTTCCATCTTCTTTATTCACATTCAGATGTTCCCACGTTTCAGATGTTCCCAAATTTATTGAAACAAATTGACGAGAAGATCGATATAAAGGCCAACCCATAATAATCCAAAATATTTCTTGAGCAGAGTAGTCACGTTCAGCACACATTTTTATCAAAATTTTTTGAATAATTTGTTGAACATTGTTATTAGTAATTGACTCTTGTACTGATTGTCTAATAAAATCTTTCATACCATCCGATCTTGGTTCAGCTTTGCTAGCGTATTTAGCAATATAGCGAAGAACAGCATGAATAGAAACAATGGCTTGTGAATCAATATTTGCTCGCCAAATTTTCAAAATTTGTGGACTGTGGCTATTCAAATATGAATTATTTCTCTTTGATATATATTCTACTTCATTATCTCGAATAAATTGAATCTTACTTTCATTTACACATTCTTTTGGATACTTGAAACGACAAATAGTCTCTGAAGAATTCTTTTTCTTTCTTTGACAGTATGCTTTGGAACATTTATGCAATTGTACAGCACGTATTAAATGATTATAATCAATATCTTCATCGGATACATCTGAGAAATGTATTTTAGATGGGTGTATATCATAAGTTTGTGAAGAATCAGGATACCATGTTGATATGAATTCATCAAAGTAGTTTATAATTTCTTGAATTCTTGTAATATCATCTGGATTGAGATTCTTAAGATCAGGAGCATTTTCAAACCAGAAAATACCATGCATATGAGGACTACCTCGGTGTTGAAATTCAATTCTAAACCAAAAATCCCTGACCTTAAAGATTTTTTTTACAAAATGCTCCATAAAAAAATCTAATCGCTTATAAAAGAAGTAAGATACTATCATAGGATTTGAATTCAGTAATTTAGATTTACGGAGAAATTCACTGTTTTCGTTAAGACTGGCATAATTATAGTCAGGATCTAATATACAATAGAGCTCTCGCCAATATAAGTCAGCTGCACTTAATGTCATAAATATTGTTGGAATTCCTAATTCTTCAATCATATCTACCAATTCTCTAGATCTTGCATACCAATATGAGCTAGATGACCTCAAGTTACAATTATATGATAAAATTGATTTATACATTATTGGTTCTTTTTGCAATAATTCTCGAAGCTGTTCGATTGTTTCAATATTATGTAACTTTGAATTTTTTCTAACGCAAATACTCCCATTGTGCAAAGCTGTCCAACGCATTATACTATTAAATGCAAAAAATCTAAATCTTGGATGTTTTGCAAACCTGCCATCTTCATACATCATGAGGAATTTAAAATATTCACTATTGGAAATTTTGCGAACTCGTGTATCTCTAAGGTCACCTCTACCAGTAGGAAATAAAGTTGGAAATGCTCTGCAAATATATCCATCACATGTAAATTCATTAATTGGTACTGAATGCAATTGAGGCCAAGGTAAAACACAAGGTTCATGATTTTCTTCCTGAATGTTCAGTATACTGTTCACTGCCCTATGATTACATTGGAAAGTCACTGTTGGAGCTCCAGATTCATAAACATTATCATAAAATGTATTTTGATCACCTTCTTCACTATCTAAATAAAATGAAAGATTTTGTTTTTCTTGACTTGATATGATTTGTTGAAAAACACTCTCGTTATCAGGTAAACTTTGTAAATTATTTTCATTAATTGTAATATCACGATACCAAAGATTATTATTTTTAAGATATATCAAAGCTGCCTTAACATTATCACGATTAACAATGAAATCTTTATGCCCTTCACCATCATTTCTTCTAACAAAACAATATTTTGAAATTTTATCTATAGAATGAGGTAAGGATGTAGTGAAATCTGTGATATCTTGATGAAAATTGATGACTTGGCCACTATAACCAAATTGGCCGCCTTTAAGTCGATATACTGTAATAACCGGGTGAACTTGAGCGATTAATTGTTCTTCAAGATATGTTAATCTTTTTAAAACGTCAGGTTGTGGTCCAGGATCCATATTATTGTCCACAGAAAATATATTCAATTCATTCTTTACTTGAAATTTGTGACAAAGAGTACAAAGCCCATCACTTTCTATATGTAAATCCCAACGACGATTACATATATTGCAGTGTTTGAGTTCTATGTTTTTCTGGGCGTTTTCGAAATTCATAGCATACTCTAAAAACTGAGAATTACAGCGATATAAATTTGATTCAGCCTGTCGAGATGTTTTTTGACGTTCACGGTTTCTTTCTCGTTCTGTACGACCAGTTAATGTACGTCTTCGTGGCATTCCGCTGTAACAACATTAATAAAATCATTTAAATTTTTTACATGTTTTCACTAAGTAAAAACTATTATATTATTCGCATTAAGAATGTTAGGATAGTAATTTCCTATACTTCTGTTATAGGTAGGTACTTACCTAATATTTTTTTAAAACATCGTTTTCTTCTAAATTAAGCCAAGGACGATGGCATAAACGCAGTTTCGAAATTGCAAGTGCAAAACATGAGACTTTTCGAGATGTAAACTTTAATCTGCAACTCGAGCTCTGACGTTCTCTCGCATGGTTCATAAAAGGACGATTTCGTTTACGTTCTTTAGGGCCAATTAACGTTCGTAGTCGTGGCATTTCGCTGTAACAATAACATTAATATGGGTGTAAAAATGCAAGGGCAAAGGCAAGGGCACATCTGCCAGTGTATCTCTTATAATTCAAAAGTGTCAAAATGGCACTACTTGTGGGCTCCGTGTCCAAATATCCAGAACACCAAGTACGTTATGGTTAAAGACATTAGGGCGCGTGTACACGGTGCCGCCTCCGCGCCGATACCGCACCGCCGCCGCGCCGCACCTCCGCGCTATGTACACGAGACGCGTAAAGCCCGCCGCCGCGCCGCCGCCGCGCCCTCGCATACAATAGCGCGAAAGTGCAGCGGCGACGCGGCGGCGTTGCGGTGTCGGCGCGGAGGTGGCACCGTTTACTCGCGCCCTTAATTTTCATGTGGTTTTCACCAAGTTACCTATAGTGTAGGTATTATTCGGAGTTTAGATAGCCACAGATCTAGAATTTACGCGTAAGCGTCTTTGTAGATAGCAGTTATCTTATCCTTTTTATAGGTACTTACCGATGATTTAGTTAAAATCACGTTACTAACACGATAAACTTCGCATATCAATAAAATCAGTACAACGCATATTGATATTCCGTTTGGAATTTGGATGCCAGATGACTAAGATGACAGATGTCATAAGTAGTCAAAATCGATAAAGTTCCTCAGAAATAGGTTTGGCAGAGTAAAATAATTATAGTCTGTCAAGTCATTTCCGTTAGTAGAAAAAAGCGGCAAATTTAAAAAAAAGAGGCTCATGGGTTATCGTCCCTTAGAAAACTTGAATTTTGTGCCTTTTTCTACTGACAAAGTTGTTTGACAGGCTATAATTTTACAGTTTTTGTTTTTACTGAAACAAAAAAATCCGCGTATTTTCAACCAAACATCAGAAGGCCTACCGCGAACACCTAAGTTCGACAATTACGGGCATTTTTCTATGTCACCCCAATTAACAGCGTAATTGGAGTAAATGAGAAAGATGCCCGCAATTTGTGATCTTCGGTATTGGCGCTGTTCACGTCGATATTGATTACAGAGAGACGTACAGGAGCGCGACCGTTACCGTTACCGACATTACCTCTTCAATTGTCTAACAGATGGCGTTAGTAGTAATACAAAGTGTTATTCCTTTATTTTATTTTTTTAGGTTTATAAAATGATATTTTTACGTTTGATAACACATCTAGACATTAATTTAAATTACTATGTTAAATTTCAAACCTCTCAGTGCGATAGTTTTTCCGTAAAGTGTACCACAAGAATGCATAGTTTGTCGAATAGTGATAGGGCTCGCTACGCTCGCCCTAACAAGTTTCTTATGCACAGCAATTTTAAATCGCATGCATTCATCCGAAAAGGTCAAACTTAATGACAATTTGTATTCGCAAACAAATCCGAGCCAGCAAACAGCTCGTTCCGATTCGTTCCCTAATGATTGTTTACCGGGGGCTAGTTGCGTTAATGCAATATTAATGCAATTCATTAACCGTGCGATTCAAGTGTGCAAGCCCCTTGTGTGCAGTAGCCCCGCTGCTGCACTTTCGTGGGACAATTATAGGAGGAGTATGCCAAGTTGTTTAGGGTCGCTGGTAAGGGATTCTAGTACAGAAAATTTTCAAAATATAGAAAAAACTTTTCGCAGGGGATTTGGATTCTTATATTGAATTATTAGCTTTAAGAGAATACATAGAAAATAAAACTTTACTGATGCTAGCTAGTTATTGAGTGGTTTGTGGGTAAATTGCATTTTTTACATAAATTGTATAAGACATAGCCAAAATGGCTTTATAAAATTACTAACAAACTTTCATATTTCTAATATTAACTCTGTAGTATGATATCGAGAGACATGTACGTATGTAAGGAAATCATATTTTAATGAAATAGAATGCAATGTCTCTTAAATGCTAAACATTTTAAATGCATCAGGATATTGACATGGGAACGTGTGGTCGCTGTATACATTTTATAGCCATACAAGCGACCAGCAATCCAGTCCTTAAGCACTCGAAGAAGAAACACGAAACATGGTATATGATATATCATTACGACCGAACAATAACCGTGTCAACAAATTTTCATCCCCACTCGGCAGGACCATAACACATTAAAAATAATGAACTCGATATTTATAGAGTCGGGTCTCGTTCTGTAAACAATTTATTTTATTCCGTCGATTGTTACAGCGTCCGGGTGGACGAAATTAATCTCGGGCAAATCGGGCCCGCCTTCGGGCCCATTACGCGATCAAAGTAAAAATATATGAGGCGAAGGAAAAGAAACCAAACATATGCCGGAGTAAATATTTGGACTGCGAGTCCCCCTCTCCCGTGGGCCTCCCGCTCTCTATTACGTGGCATTGTTCTCGCGATCGATTAGCCGGCCGTGACGTCGGCTTTCGTAACGTTTGTGTTTTATACCGTAGCTTTCAGGAGTTATTTTAAACGCGTCCTTTAGGGTTTTTACAATGTTGCAAGATATATGGGAGGGTTGGAATTGTAATTGAAGGTTAGTATTACGTTGGGTTTAGGCATCATTGAATTAGATTTAGCAGAAGCAGTATAAATAAATAGCTTCAGACTTTTTTCATTATTGCTTTTCCCATAAGAACAGACAGAACACACAGACAGAACTATTTTTTTTTATAAAATATGAGTACCATGAATCTTTCTTACGTACTTAGATTTCATGGGGTTCGGCCAACAAAAGCAATTTATTTGTTTACCTCACACACGGTAGGCATGCCCGAATTTCACCACGGCAGCGTGAGAAACTCTCATAAAAATAGCTCTCCGAATTTACGGTTCAAGTCAACAAGAAAAAAATATATTATTGAGAAAAAATAAGCTGCAATTGCTGGCCCCGGGGTGTATAATAGTGATTGAACTAACCTGTCAGCCCCATGTTAAGTGGTTTTGAGGGAAGCGCGCTTTTGTTCGGACAACCAGTAGCGTGTCTCGGTAAATGTTGACTTGAACCGAGAATATTTACTGAAATGTGTCACAGATATGATTCTCGTGTGTTTCTGGCTAGGATGTTGTTGTAGGTTGCTTTTACAGACGTCTTTAAAAAGGAACGGATATAATCCGTTCGTACTAGGCATGCGATTTGGCAACGATTGTGTTGACACAGTTGGCAATGTTGGCATCAGCTACCTGATAGCTTATAGCTTTATTGAAAAGTTTGTTGTTTTTAATGAAGCGATATTTATCCTAGTCTTATATTTATTTTTAACTTTGTTTCTAGGTTTACAACTGATGGCAATTTGCTGGCGAATGGCGCGCTCTCAAATTGTTGTATGTGCTTATTTTATGGTTTTATTATGATTTTATCTACTACTAAAGTAAGGTGAATCTAATCTTGTTTACAAGAATAGTAATAATAGCACGTGAAAAATATAATGTAAGAGTTTTCGATTACAGCCGTAATGTATGTGTAGAATATATACCTACTTATTTCATATTTTATAAGTATACAAAATAATTAATTAAATCGATAACTACAAAAAACCCAAACGCAATGGAAAGGATGAACCAATTTAGTAAAACATCAAACAAGAACCTGCTTTCAAATAAAAAAAGTTTTTAAAGTTTTTTTGCAGTGCAGTTGAAGTTTTTCTACCGATTTGAATGCAGTTGCATTCAATTCTGTAGAAATCCGTTTAACAGCTACGGTGCCACAGACAGACACACTTAATCCTAACCCCTCTTTTTGCGTAGGAGGTTAAAAAGAGTGAAAATGTTTTGCTTTTTACACGACCTAATAAAACAAGCAGTGCTCGCGTAAAAAGACGTATCGACGCCTCACTGCCGTATTCGAACTTCAAGATATTCACAAGACACGTACTGTTATAGTTTAGATTTCAACTAGTTCTCTTTTTTCGAGCAACCAATGTCACTTTTACGTTAGATAGAGTTAGTTATCTATTAGATGTGAATTGGATATCTAAGCCATATCTTGTGGAAATCGTCCAAGAGTATCTCTAGAATCGCGCAAATGTCAAATTTGACAGGTTAGATCTTAAACATATCGTTATCGTATCTTGGCGATGTCTAAAAGATATCTAACAGATGTCTATTTCAAAATCCGAATCGGGCCCTTAATCCTAACCCCTCTGTTTGCGTAGGAGGTTAAAAAGAGTGACAATATTTTACTTTTACACGACCTAACCTAATAAAACAACCAGTGCTCGCGTAAAAAGACGTATCGACGCCTCACTCTCAATTTGGAGCCAGCGCGGCGTCGCATCCAACTCAATCGCGCATAAGTTCCTTTGTCCGCGGCACACAATGGCCGCGTGCTATTCAGACACAAAAGTGTGTTTCTCTAAACTCCGTGTGCTGTAACATTGACCTATTGAGCCAACAGGTGATCCGCAAAGTGGTTGTTTGGGTGTCTGCGACAATGTCGAAGATCGGCTTAATCATGTGTTCAATAGAATTGCAGGAGAGGTGTATAACGCCTTAAATATCTCAATTGTTAAATAGGTATGTATAGAGTAGAATATCATAGATGACAATATTTGATGATACTTGAAAATTGTCAGTTCCTAAATCAATGAAAAAACTAAATTGACGGAAATAAGAAAGACAATAATAACAAGCCGCCGTAATGAAAACTATGAGCAGTATTTTTTTATTCTAGTATTTACGGATATTTTAAACAATCAGAAATATAAGAAGACAATTTTTCACGTTCGTTTCAAAAAGTTGTTTTTAGCCGAATATCACTAAATTAGTTTACCTAATTATATCATAATCAAATAAATAATAATGTTAATGTGTAAAACATAATTAATAGGAGTTTTCTTGCAATTACAGTACTAGGTAGGCATAAGTAAATATTTAGGGTCCATTCCAAGGGCTCTCGAACAGAACTTTGCTATGAATTAACTGGTCGGGTTAACAAAGCGCCCATAACTCGGATATTGGCGCCGTAACAATGGTTAAGATGCCTATAACCAGAGACGGGCATAAATCCACGCGCGCCTACATTACCTATTAATTAATCGCTCTACGCTAATTATACAACACAAGTGCCTACAACGGTCAATAACACAAAGGGACCATATATTCCAGATATGTATAGGTAATACGTGAGCTCGTTACATTGATGATTATGATTGAACGTTTGTAAGCACATGCGTGGTGTTGTGCGCGCAGCACAAGGAGACCCGGGAACAATGCTTTGTCCGGCCCGAAGCAGCTCAGTGCTGCTCAAAGTACTGCAAGTACTGTACTGCAAACAGTTTCTGTGACAAAATCACGATCTGTGTGCGTCTGTGATAATTGGTTCTTGGGAAATAGAAGTTGCTGGACATATGTAAGACGTTATGACGTTAACAACGCTATTGGCCAATAATTTTGATCTAAGTCTAAATTTAGTTTTTAAATGTTTTTGGTACTATTAGGAATCCACTTTGTCATATATATCATAAACATCAGCTACATATGACCTTTACATGGTTTGCTATGCCGTTTGTTACACTCCTAATGTGATGAAAAACTGACATTAAATTGATATATTATTTATTTTTGAGTGGCGTCTCAATGTTTCCGAGGAATGATTTGGATGGGTGCATACATTTTAAAGCATTTTAAACATATGTATAATTAAACAATAAAAGTATTCTCGTATCCGCAAATCATGTTTAAAGTACACATTTCTTGCCTCGTCATTAAGAAAACGTAGCGGTCCTTATTTCCATTCTTAGTCTGTATTTTAATATGCGTCGGTTTTTCCGCTGCGTGCCTCCAGACGACTGGTTCATAATAATGCAGCGAAGTTTACTTAGTTATCTTTTACTTATTTCATTATTACTCTATTTTAAAATATAGATATATGTACAATGCGATTCAATCAATTAGATGTACACGCTTTGGTACAGCTAGTTTACTAAACTGGCAGTATCAGCAAATTAGCTGGTCTCAGATATGAATTTTAGGCGTATATGGGCTTATATTTTTTTAGTGATGACAGGTTTAGCGGATGGATAATTTTCCTTACCAACACCTCATCCCGATTATACGCACAAAAGGCAAAAGTGACACAATAAAAACCATAATTAATCGGAACAGTTTTACTTTGTATATTACTCTAATAAAATAAAAACTGACAAAACACTCCGATTTAGTGGATAAGTAGGTATGTACCTGTGGATATGTAGGTAGGTACCTAGTTGAAAATTACCCATGTATTAGAAAGTTAAGAGGGTTGTCTCAAAGAAAAAGTACGAACAGTTTCATTAAAAGTATATGTACCTAAATTACAACAGTATAAACACTGCTCCTCGTTATCATAATAATGCACAAATACCTACAAGCTGCCGTGAAAATATGCTCCCAACCCGAGACTTCTTCCCGTCCTCATTCACATCCATTCATCGCCTAGGCGCTCTAGTTTTCATAAGTATCAACATAATTAGACCTTAATCAAGCTAATTAAGCCGATCTCGCCCGAATAAAGAGATACTGGAATGCGACGACTCAACCTTTTCCCAATGACAATGAACTTGAGACGTAAATTATCGCAAATCACCGTCTCAGCACAATCAGAGTAAGCGACGACGCGTCAACTTGATGGCACATCACTCCATAAAATACTCAGAATCAAAGCATTCAGCCGGATTAAGAATAATTAGCCGATTTGTCATTTTAATGTCACATGCCGTCACGTACCGCGGAGCGACGAAAAGAAAAAAATATAATTTTAATCCAAGATGTATATTAAAAACTACAAGTCGGCATAACTCATGCGTCTTAGGCTTTTGTGAGGTTTAAAAAAAATAAAAAGGTTTAAAAAAAGAACATTAGTTTGCGCGACGGATCAGTCATCCGCGTGTCGTGGCGGCCATCACGTCTCCTGTCATTGAATGCGTACTTTACTGAAGTTATTTATTATCGTCCCCAGACGTGAACTAATGACGATTTGATTCTGATCCTTGTGATCGAGGTGAGCGGCCGCGTCGACTATTTGCATATTCCACTGAATTTTAGTTTAAAGTGTAGCTATGGTATTACTTAGCTCGGCCATCGTGTTAAAAGTTGAATGTCACGTAACTTTGACGTTCGACAGAACGTCTTTGATTTACACTAAATATCGAGCTTGAATAATTTTTTTGAATAAATTTGAGTTGCTACCTTTATGTTGCTATGCTTTATATAATGTACATTTATATATTTCCGTAATAAAATTCAAATCTGAAATAAGATACGTTATCATACGAAAAAAAGAGGTAGCTGGAACGAATTAAAGGAATTTCTTACCTAAAAACCAAAATTATGGCCGAATATAGACTCGCTGAGTGACACAAGTAGCCTCTTTTGTACTACAAAAAACTACCGAAACTAAACTATAGAACAAAGGTGCTGATGATTCGGTGGGCCTTAAAAACTGATAGTTCACTCGGCTCAAGTGATAACGATCATTAAGTTTCCGGGACTTAGCCTAGAGTTTAAAACCACAATGACACCACCCACGAGAGTCCGTCAGTCCGTCGGTTCGTCATCCAATGATTAATACTGGCTCTCGACTCATTAGCTGAAGGGTTTAGGAACGCCGTTCCGAGGCACTTAATCACTCGAACAAAGCACTACCTACTCGCGCGAGCCGCCGAAAGCATCACTCTTCGTCAAGAATGTGCCCAGGTGCAAGTTTTGAGATGTGGCGAGTGGCAAGTGGCGAGTTTTAACCGCCAGGGGACAGTCGGGATAGAGTTAGTCACGGTAAGGTTTTATGCCACGCGCTGCATCAAGTATAGAGCTTAAAAGGATATATTATATGCATTCTTAATACTGCCAAGTTTGTACAAAGTTAGCTCATCAGAGTCTAGATGAGGACGAAAAACTTCTTCGGGAAAAACTGGAGGAACAGCCAATCTAATATTATATTTGATGATCAAACGAACTTCTTGAAGTGAAGTTCGATCGAAATTATATGAGTCACTTCATTTGAAGATATAATTATATATTAACCATGTAGTTCCCCTATTGTACAGGTAGCATCGCACACATTTAAGAGTAACTATTTTGATTAAAACTGTCAAAGCGACTTCCGCCCACATCCGGTTACCGCTCACCGGCATGCTGCTCTTCATTATTTTTAGAGAAGGCAGAAACCAAAACTTATATCAGGGTTCTAGGGCGGGAGGGACCTTATATTATATCTTCAAATGAAGTGACTCATATAATTTCGATCGAACTTCACTTCAAGAAGTTCGTTTGATCATCAATTATATTTCGTCACTTCATTTTTCAGATATAATTATATATTAACCATGTAGATGTTTAGAGATATAAGTTTTGGTTGAAAAAAGATAAAAGTGTTGGTTGTCTTTTATCTTTTTTTTTTTTTTTTTTGTCTAAGTTAGGAGATTCCTCCTGACTATCGCATGGGCGCCGGGGCGTCCCGAATGAATTTATTTTTCCTCAGTTTATATTCCACTGAACGCAGTATTTTTAAATACTGTTCGTTACGTACACAACGCACTGGCATTAGAAATATATTATTAAAAGTATAGTAAAACATTTAAAAACAGGTCCAAGGTTTATTTTATTTATAACAAAGGTTATTTATTTATTATTTATTAAAACAGAGTAATTCAGGTGGAATGTGTTAACCGTGGTGCTAAACCGGAACGCCAATTCTTATTTGGCCCAAGTGTACGCAATATATTAGGTTGCTAGGTACTCATAAATAGTGAGATAATTTATGCCTATTAAAGTTCAATATTTCAAAACATTCGTTTGTAAATTAATCGTTAATTAATTCGTTTAAAATTAATAATGCGACTCCACAGTCAAACAAATGTAGTTTTGTGGAGCTTTGTCCTTAACAAAAAAGTTGTAACTTTTGTGTAATAAATAACTAAAATAAATAAAAAATAAATAAAAATCGCCGTGCGTGTAGAATATTGACTTCTTTTTTTTTTTTAATTTTATTTTTTATTCTTGGGATTTATTTTATTATGTTGTACCCATTTTGGATGTTATGTTTTTAACTTACAATTAGTGTCCCAAATATACCACATATGTCACCAAGTAAGTTATATGATTTAAAACCGTATTTTAGTAGTCGTTTAACTTTAAGTTAAAATAATACGATCTGATGATCCTTTTTCATGAAGCCATGATACTACCTTTTCTGATTTATTTACTGCTATCATAAAGGAATCCAGAAGCACGAGAAACTAAACTGAACCAAAATTAAATCAATGCTTTAGCAAACAACTGTATTAACGGGTTGTGTTTTTAACTTTTTAGGCAATCAAGTACCCAAGTTATTATCTAAATATTTATCTATTACTATAATATCGAACGCCGTGTACTGCACACCAAGTTCAGGACATAATATGTGTACATTATACACAAGTTTACTGTGCAAATTGAGTCATAAAGCATTGTTAAAAAGCACAAAGGAAGTTTAGTGATGCAGGTTCAACAAAGGTCCATATTAGGTATAGCTAGGTTAAATTTTTTGAACACATTACGATGTTAGAACAAATCCTAATAATCCCGTTTCAATTTGTTGATAAAACGTAGGTAATTGATAAGAATTCTACTAATAATTTGTGGTCAACTTTACATTTTAATTTAATTTGATTTGAAAAGGTGTTATAAACTCTTAAAATGTCCTTTTGTGAAAAAAGGTTTTAAAGTTCGCTAGCGGTCCTTGTCCGCGATGTGGAATTAGAGGCTCCGAGCGGTACTACTTGATATCAAAAACAGGCTCGTCTAAGAGTCATAACGTAATTTAGGCTAACGATACAACCATACAACCCAGCGTTACCTCCATGCAGGACGGGATACGCTGTGGCTGTGATATCGTTCCCCGCGTCTTGACGCGTCGGCCGTGTGACGTTTGAGCAGACAGCGACACTGAGAAAATTTAGTTATGCACACGCATGTCAACTTATAGCAGCTCCTGCTGAACAAATTGTGACACAACGGACATTCTAAAGACTCACGCGGCCTAGCGCGTTTCAAGACTGTCAACTTCAAACTAAGTTTTTTTTTTTTTTTTTTTTACATATATAACGTGTCTAATATCGTTAGGTCCTCTGGATCTATCCAAGAAAAAAAAAATATATAAATTTTATTTTAACCAAATTTCAAAATCCATCATGTTTGCGATCTAAAACAAATACCGATATGAACGTGCATAATTATGCTTTCGGTTCAATCATGCGCTATCACATGTGTAGCATTACCAAAAGGTATATTAAACAAAAATCATTTATAAGACTATACTGCTACTCAACTTTCGTAGTAATCTTTCAAATAATTTGCTCAAACTCGAATGGTTATTATTGCGCTCATATTACATACATATAAAAGATGATCCAAGGGCCAAGGTCCATTAATGGCACCAGAATAAGTATATGTATGATCCAATTTTATAAACTTAATGTATACTGTTCGAGTTACTGAATGTGCAATTGTGCATAGTACTTACCTAATAACCAGTTAAAACCCGAGTAGGTAAAGTCAGCGTACCTACTCCACAAACATCATTTGTAATTAGCTTAATGTACATTTGTACATAACTCCATGTGACGAGTCTTTACATTTGAATAAAGATATATTATAGGGGATGAACCTCTGTTTATCATTTTATAATATTATTGACAACAAGGAATGAATGGCCATATTTGCATAGATATCGGTGTTGCAACTGTTGCAGCTTCTATTCCCGCAGCGCAAACTAAACAGGTACCTATTTACAGCAATCAACTACGAGAGCAATCCGCAGAATTTGAGGTAAGTAACAAGCAACAAAACTCAAACTTATGCCTTCTATTTTTATCCAAATATTCGCTCTGTCGGAAATAAAATATTGTTGGCATAAAAAAAATATTGTATTTGCTGTATTGCTACTGTGGTTGTATTGTGAGTTTAGAAAACAAATATTATGTTTAGTGATTTCATCTTGACGCCATGACATATATTATGAATGTGCTATATTAATAACATATGCTGTATTAATGACATAGTGGTATGGTTAGATAGCAAAAGAAGTATAAGTGGTGGGTCCCACCAACTACGGATAATACATTTATGATATGAAGGTAGGTACCTACATATATTTTAAACTTGGCAAAAGCGTATTGCATAGTAGGTACCATCGTATTGTCAGCATTGTATTGACAATGGCTGGAGGGGTACCGTGACCGACACATGAAACTTATTGAACCATACCATACATTCCTTTGTTTATGTTTTACGGTTTCTATTACCTATTTAATTATTTATATTTTTAAGGGCATACTCTGAGGGTAATCCTTTAAAGGATAATCGTTTTGAAAAATGGAATATTATAATATGAATAGGTTACCTAGTTAGGTACCTAGTTAGTTTTTATTATTATTCTCAGATGGATGGTCATGGTACCTACTCTAAATGACGCTTGACACTTTGTCAGCTTCAACATGAACTGATGTATTAATGATGAAAAAGGCGTAAAGAGTGTTTCGTATTCAGTACTCACAAATTGTTCAAGTGGGTTTATTAGATAAATTATGATGAATAAACTCATGTTCCTCTAATTCAATTGAATTAGGTGTACTCCTTATAGTTGGATGACTCAAATGAATAAATCATTTTATTTCACTTTAAAACAATATCTCAATCAGACAATAAGTAATACTTATTTACTGACTTCGCCTATAAGCGATCTTGACATTATAAATATATTTTTATGTACTCATTTGGTTGACTCTTTTTTATGCAGTTTATAATGTAAGAGTAAACCGAAGTTGTTAAAGTTTCATCGTCACCAAAATGTATGCACCACTGTCAGCGCACCACTTCATTTGTTTAATTGCAAATTGTATGTCAGAAAAAATTACTATAAAGTAATAATGTGACGTGATGTAGGTACATCTAGCAATTCCCACTTTTAGAGACAAGTTATAACTACCTCCTGTATTAATATTATTTATGTGGGTACATGTAAGCAATGTACTACTGTGTTAATTATAAAATATGTGAGATAGTCTTTATTGTTGATTCACATTAGACCTCTGGGCGCATTAGGGTTTCTGTTTATTATACTTTGAGGGTTCATACTATTTTTTAAATACCGTTCTATGGGTTAGGTGTGAGTAAAATTTATTATGTGAAACATAATTGGATATTAGAAATTCAAATATATTTTTATATGTTAGGCCATCTAAAACCAAGTAAAAAGAAAGCCTCCCTCGGCTCTATAATAAAGCATATTTACCATTTTAAAGACAATACATTTTTCACATAACATAATTCGTAATTCTTTATTGCAACCATGGTACCATGGGTACCTACTATGAAAAATGCGCCAATATGAATATCTAGGCCCTCTGTTTCGTTGCGCGATCTTATGCCTTCGTGTTGGTTCACGACCAACCCCCAGGCGAAATCGGTGTTCGAAATACGAACAGACTTTCCTTTGTGTTGGTTCACGACCAACCCCCAGGATGATTTATTCCTTCGTGTTAGTTCTCGACTAACCCCCAGGATTTATGTATGTCCTTCAAGTTGAAGGATTGCCCAACTATATTAATAACAAATATTTTTTATATTGCACAACGAATAAAATGTAATCTCACAGCTAACACCATAGTACGAAACGAAGATCGTTATTAAAAAAGCAATGTGGTCTTGTGTCGAATATTTCGGCAACTAGACCGACGACGTGTGAACGCTACCACGCACAAATAAAGAATGAAGAGCAGCATGCCGGTGAGCGGTAACCGGATGTGGGCGGAAGTCGCTTTGACAGTTTTAATCAAAATAGTTACTCTTAAATGTGTGCGATGCTACCTGTACAATAGGGGAACTACATGGTTAATATATAATTATATCTGAAAAATGAAGTGACGAAATATAATCATACAAATATCAAACAAAAATCGAATCCTGCCAACCAATGCATAGTTTTAAAAGTTGTATCCGGACAATCAGGCGATTATACCAAAGATGAACGCGAGCTGATCAATACCTTACTACAGGAATACACGGTTAGAATTTTTAAGACTTTAGAATGTTAGGAAAACCTTTTAAAAGCTAATTTCGGATATAAAAAAAACTAATTATTCTTACACAAATACAAAGTAAGTATTAGGTACTAATATTCGAACCTACAAGTGTATGATAGTAGGTATGTATGTTTGATTTATGTATGCATCCGGCAATCCTCTTCTAAAATAGATCGCAGCTCAAATCGCGCACACCGAGAAAACGTGCAGCGTACCTTATATGTACCTAAGTACTGAGCAAGTACTAGGTTTTCCTTATGTGTTTACTTTCAACTTGCCGACATATTCATGCAGTTTATTTAGATAAATAAACTAAGTAGGTAGTTGCTAGTTATTAAAGTAACAATTGATACAACGTCGCTTTTTATTGCCTAAGCAGCTGTAAGAAGAAAATTATAAAAATATAAGTAAATAAATAAAATAAAAACATGTTTACATATAAATAGCGAATAGGTATTTGAAGCGCTGGTGATGGCCTAGCGGTAAGATCGTGCGATTTGCAATCCGGAGGTCGCGGGTTCGAACCCCGGCTCGTACCAATGAGTATTTCGGAACTTATGTACGAAATATAATAATATATTTATCAGTCGCTTTTCGGTGAAGGAAAACATCGTGAGGAAACCGGACTAATCCCGATACGGGCCTAGTTTACCCTCTGGGTTGGAAGGTCAGATGGCAGTCGCTTTCGTAAAAACTAGTACCCACGCCAATCACTGGGATTAGTTGCCAAGCGGACCCCAGGCTCCCATGAGCCGTGGCAAAATGCCGGGACAACGCGAGGAAGATGATGATGAGCGAATAAGTATATTTGACTATTTAAGTTGAAAAGTTAATTTAATTGTCAACTCCACCTATATTTTACAGAACATTCTAACTTATTGGATCTGGTTTCGAGTGAAAGAGTTCAGTTATTTTATACACAATCGTATCGGTAAGCGTACTTTCAATTACAACTATGTTTAATTGCTTATCTATTGCTTATCTATGAAGCCGACTTTGCAAACATACTGAATAAATCCCCGTATTCATGTGTGGGTCGGGTAGTCAACTTAATCTAACCGCAAGGTTTCATACACATAAGCCTAAATGTCCATTATATCACATATAAAAAAATAAAACAAATAAAATAAATATCTTAGTTAACTGAAATCTGAGAAAAATCGTTATGTATATCCTGAAGTAACCAAATAGCATTGGCTACAGCACTTCTGGTAAACTAGGGTTACTTCGAATCACGAGTTGATTGATCATCGATGTTTTAAACTACAAGGAATTGGTTGTAGAAGGAATTGGTTTCTGAACGCTTTAATCATGTATTTCTGTTAAACTTGTCAACCACATACCATACAAAAAGTTTAAAGTTTGCGTGTTAAGAAATAACTCCCCATTTCTCTCAAATCCACGATCAATGTTTTCCCGCGATTCTAAGTAACCCCTGTTTAAGGTACGATTGCAATTATCTTACATTGGTAATCATTCTTTTTTGAACATTGAAAATAATATCTGTAGCCGAAGACAAAGTGCACTATTTGAATTGTAGTACAATACGATACCGAAAGCTCATAACTACATTTTACACTCCCATTTTAGGTGCATCGTCCACTGTGTGCACAGCTTTACCAGCACAGGCAACGCTGTTTAATTACCATAATTAATTAGATACCGCGCCACAGACGTGAGCAGAATAGAGTAACATATCGACGCCATTAGCCCGAGGTGACGAGTATCGCATCGTATTCTAAAATTAAAAGCCTATCATTAGGAAGCGAGTTTTTAGGGTTCCGTACCCAAAGGGTAAAAGCGGGACCCTATTACTAAGACTCCGCTGTCCGTCCGTCCGTCCGTCCGTCTGTCACCAGGCTGTATCTCACGAACCGTGATAGCTAGACAGTTGAAATTTTCACACATGATGTATTTCTGTTGCCGCTATAACAACAAATACTAAAAATAGAATAAAATAAAGTAAATAAGTGGTAAGTAATAAGTGGGGCTCCCATACAACAAACGTGATTTTTGACCGAAGTTAAGCAACGCCGGGCGGGGTCAGTACTTGGATGGGTGACCGTTTTTTTGCTTGTTTTGCTTTTGATCTATTTTTTGTTGATGGTGCGGAACCCTCCGTGCGCGAGTCCGACTCGCACTTGGCCGGTTTTTTTGTAGATCGCTTCGCTCGCTAGCTATCCTGTTATCAATCATCCTAGCGTAAGCCACACCACGTTGCTTTTTGTTCTTGTACCGTTACGGGTTGTTATGTGATGCGTTATACATACCTAGCTTACAGGTATTCACTGTTGCATGCATCTATAACAACACGTACCTAGCACAACACAAGGGGAAAATGTGTTGGTATTAATTACCTAATTCCAATAACATAAAATGAGCAGTGAATATGCTACCTTAAAAAACCCGTTTTAAGTGAAAACGCGTTTTCGCTAGTTAAACTAAAACTAGTTTTCCGTAACGCCTTAGTGAAAACTAGTTTTAACTGGGATTTTTCAGTGATAACTAGTTTTCGCGAAGCTTACTTAGCTGATTTGGTAAACTTAGGTTGGTTTAATTGGATATTGGTTCCGATTTGACTTGTCACCGACTTCAAACTGTATTTTATCCTTTTGGAAGTCGGTATTTTTTTTTATTAATTTTCGGTACTAACCGTTCAACTTAATCCCGCCGCTCGCTATTTGCCAGACGTGTATCAAACGCGAATCAATAAGGCAATTAGTAGGTAGCCACTGAGTGTCCTCAAAGGCACGTGCCGTGCCGACCCGCGCCACCAAATTAGACTAACATTGCGTAATAAAGCATTGTGCTGTAGCTATATAACATGAATACGATAGCATTATAATGATCTGCGGGCCTACCGCGAACCACGTTCGACGTGTTTCCTCTCTGTCGCACTTGTAAATTCGTACGTAAGTGTGACAGGGAGGTAACACGTCAAACTTGGTTCACGGTAGGCCCTCTGTATTGTATACGTTTGCTTAGGAACTGATAATTAGAATTGCAGTAAGAATGTAGACACCAATGTATGTATAGGTTTACCTATGAATAAAAAATAGAATAGAATAGAAATAATTTATTCATGAGCACAAACACAAAATAGAAAATTATACATAACAGAGAAACATAAAAGGATAAAGTGCCACGAAATGGTCTCACCTCAGCATGTTGCTGGCGACTTCCAGCGCAAGAAGAAGAGAATAAGAATTCAAATCTATAAATAGGAGTTTGTAGGTATTACTCGTTACTCGTTTTTCCGCCAGCTATTGGACGAGGATGCAACTACAGTACTGATACACGTACCTATGCAGTACTTACCGCGGTTTTCGGAAAACAAGATCCGTTCTAGACTTGAGAACGATACGATATGTACCAGATACGTTGTAGTTTAGATTTCAACTAGTTCTCTTTTGCAGCTCAATTCGGGCAACAAATGTCACTTTTACGTTACAATATCGTAATGGTCTTTTGTGGAAATCGTTCAAGAGTATCTCCAGAATCGCGGAAATGTCAAATTTGACAGGCTAGATCTTAAAAATATCGTTGCCGTATCTTGGTGATGTTGTTGGCGCATTCTCCGCCAGTATTGGAGAATGCGAAAAAATATAATTTGGTTTTCCAATGCTTAACAATGTTTCAATTTCCAAATTCGGATCCAAGACTCAATGTTTTCACGCGGGCGCGCCCGCGAAGCGTGACCGCGTCACCTGACGGCAATTTCCGCTTTGCTATTAATCATTTCTTCCCCGACGGTTCCTTTTGTTTGTTGCCTATCTGCTGGCGGTGAGAGATTTAAAAACGCGGGCCTAATGAATGCCTGGAATAATGGTGTTTGCTAAAGTAGTGTGAAGCTCGAATTAATCGGATATCAAAAAAGATTTGCACGTGGTTTAAATTATGTGTACGTAGGTATTCATGTCACGCCTAAAATAATAATCTAGGCTAAGTGCAAATTATCACTATAGATCTAGACCAGAAGACGGTTGGTATAGAAGTTGTGTGATTTACTACTAAAAGGTAGTTGAGTTTTGGGACTAAAATCAGTTTAGGTATATATTTAAGTATTACAATTTTACTTACCTATTTACGAGTATCATGATATAAATCAGTCTCATGCAGCCAAGCCTTCAACCAGTCAGTAATAGCAGCTGACCATAACTTCTTACCAAACATCGACCGCCTCAGTTAAAAGCTAGAGCTACTTGGAGCCCTGGCCAGCTATCATGGTCGCATTTTTATCACTTGTCATGCTATGCGTCACTTTCGCACTTACATATTTCTTAGAACGTGACAGCCATGGTGACAAATGATAAAGAGCCGTCCATCTTAGCCCTACTTTAGGTATTCACAACTTTTCATGCAGTTGTGACCATGTGCATATCACGTGCATCCACGGCCTCTGGACCCAAAAACATTGGCGATCTCAGTAAAAAGCAATTGGTAGGCAGTTATAAATAAATAAATATATTAGGGCGGACATCTTATACAGATCAACCTAGCCCCAAACTAAGCAAAGCTTGTACTATGAGTGCTAGGCGACGATATACATACTTATATAGATAAATACATACTTATATACATAGAAAACACCCATGACTCAGGAACAAATATTTGTGTTCGTCACACAAATAAATGCCCTTACTGGGATTCGAACCCAGGACCATCGGCTTCACAGGTAGGGTCACTACCCACTAGGCCAGACCGGTCGTCGGAGTTATTCTCCCTATTCGCCCCTGAATAATATACACATACCATGAATCTAGTATTCAACTGGATTGGGCATGAGTGGTGGGGATAACTGACAGAACGGGATAGTCTTATGCACTGACCATCCAGCCTCTAGACATAGCATAGTCGCGCTACCCCCTCTGCCACACATACGGTAGCGTTACTCCATCTTCGAGTCACGCCTACACCGCTTACTTCAGTCGGCGGACCGGGCTCGGTCTAGAAACTTCGGTAGCTCGAAGAAGTTTTTGCTATCAAAAATGCATTATTGTTGTGTCAAATTGTGTGGCAAGAACACTAAAAACTCTGGTGTACAAAAAAATGGCATTTCATTTCACAGGTAAGCCGATTTTTTAGAGATTTGGATAAAAAATATTTTAATTTAAGCGTCTCATCAAATTTGACAGCGCTTGAAACTCGATGACGTCTTTTAAGAAAGTCTCTTTCTATCGCGCTGCATCCGTATACATCCTTTCTTGTCTTTTATTACGTGACATTCCTAAGCCCAAACTAGTGATGTCCATATCCATAGAATGTGATTGTTTACTATTGACAAAGTAATTCAATTCAAATCGCATAGGTATTTGCGAAAAATTCACTATAAAACAAATAAATAATATGAGAATTACACTTACGGTCAGGTACCAATTTTCCCTTAAACATAAACGATATTGTCAATTCAGCACTACATAGGTACTCGTATTACTTTTAGCGATTATAAAAACATTGCAAATTTAAATTAATCACAAGACCAATTTTATACAAAAACACACGGTTGCAATTTAAAATGCATTATTTTGATTCCATTCATGTTGAGAATAGTGGGCATCGGTTTAACTTTTTAATTTTTGCTTTTTTTTTCTGTGTACGACTGCCAACATGGCAATGATACTTGAACATTCGGCCAAATAATTTAAACTTCATTTAGTTAGATTGTGTTAAATAACATTTCATTTACATAATAACAAATAAATATTTGATTTAAACCATGTAATAGCTCTTAATAGAATTATACAGGGTGTTTTTAATGGGTGGGTATAGTAGGATACCGCGAATACAGGGTGGATTTTCTTTTTGGCTCAGTGAGGGCAGCTACCAGATCCCGTACTGCTACGAGAAAATGGTCTTAAGAGACCTTCCCTCGATTTCAAATTAATAAAGATTGGCATTTACAGATTTTGGAAAAAACATACAGGATACGAGAAAAAGGTCATTTTTGACAAACTTTTTTTTTTTATGCCAATCGATCCCATTCCTATTGAGGATCAAAAGCTTATATGGAAGCAAAAAAAAATTTCCGGCTAGAAAAGCCACAAATCGAGGAAAACTTTTCAAATGTCATAGAGGGACGCTGACAGTTTCTGAAGCCGCCATTATTTTTTCAAAATGGCGGATTCAAAATAGCGATCATTTTTCAAAATGCTCCCAGCGCGCTAAAATTTTGGTCACGAAAACTCGGGGTCACCTAGCTGTATTCCTATGGATTTTTTTTTAATAAAACCAATATGGCGGTAAAAGTGGCCACTTATTTTTTATGAAAAGCTTCAAAGGTGAGAGATAGGTGGGGGGTGCTCGACCAAATGCCATAGAGGGCCCGAGACAACACAAATTGCATTTAAAAAGTTTCAAAATGTACTAACTAACATAAGAACACCTTGTAATACCATGGTTGCAATAAAGAATTATGATTATGATTATGATATGATTTTTTTTTTTCAAGTTGGTCTGAGCGCGTTGAGATTTGGCATGCGGCGAGCTTGGGGGCCCAAGATTAGTATGTGAATTATTTTTTATTAACACACAAAATGGCGGCGGACACGGGCAAAGGAAAATTTCCAAGTAGGTTAAGCGAACCCGAAGGGCGAATATCAGGCTGGGAGGCCGAAGGCTGACCCGCCGAAGGCCCGAAGCCTTCACCCCGACTTCCAAGCGTGCAACCCTCAGTAATTTAAAGCGAGGCCGAAGGGCGAGCTGCGTGAATGAAGTGCTTGGGAAGGGATGTTGCGAATATCCGCATCCGCATCTCGTCTCGTCTCGCGCTTCTCTAAATCCCATAAGACGCCTTTTTACCAATAGTTTATTTTTAAATTAATTATATAAAGCAGATACACCTGCTAACGAAACCACAACGTTATGGGTTAATGTTTTCGAACGAACGAATCAACATAGCATTCAAAACATGCTTGCATATTATTACTGTTATTACATTATTGACCGTGATTGACAATGTTATTATTCAACGTGTCACATCACTAGCGCCCGACAGATATTTCTGTCTGACGCCCACGTGTGTTTGAACGGACCAATCACGGCACGGGACTCGCTCACCTCGTCCCCCGCACCCCTGTATTTTTGGCAGCATCGGTTTCATGAAAGAATTGGCCTAAGTTGAGTCTAGAGGCTGGATGGTCAGTGGTCTTATGTATCTTTCAGTATAGGAGTAGCAGCGAAAGCGCTATTATTGTTTGTCCTTGTCAGTCTCACATTTTTTTTATTCCCCACCATAAATTAGTATGGATATGGTGGGCAACAAATAAATTCGACCAATCATAGCGTCGCATTGCGTATGTTTTGTCCCTCACGGAGGCACGCGTAGACCACTTCTATAGGATGCTACCTTCTATGACACATACGTAATTTTTCTTCAGTCCGAATGGTGCGTACTGGGCGGGTCCGGATGCGTATTACTCGCCGCGGTGGCCGGAAATCGGCAATATATTGCGATCGCCGCCGGTCGCCGTATATAACCCTCGATAAGGCGGCGTATGCTCGTGATTTGTGTATTCAAAACAGCCTAGGCTTATGTTTGAATGAATTAGACGCTTGGTAAGCGTCATTCTCAAATACATATTCTGTTCTTGTCAAGATTAGAAATGGCTTTTAAGACACTACTACTACTACTACTACTACTACTATTACTACTACTACTACTACTACTACTACTTGACTACCTGACACTACTTTTACCTATTTAATCGTGCAGTATTTAATTTGATAATGAAATATTTGATTTCTTAATCACATTTTCAGACATGGCAACTTTTCTGAGTGTAAAATGTAAGTTATAAGTAACGACAAGTCCTGAATGTTGTCAATAAGTATCTGAGTTAGATACATATGGCCACGTCCGGGGCATCACGTTAGCAATGAAAATTGAGCATTGCGTGTTATCAAAAGACAAAAACTAAATTAGCCCCTCATCTGTGTTCTGAAGTACCCATCCTGATGGTCAACAATTTTTTTTGTATTTTGGTGCAAGGAAATCGGTTATCAGTTTCGATCTTGATCCAAGACGGTAAACAAACAGGACAAGCCGCATGTTTTACTACTCCCCCGATCCCAACTATGTTTACAGTCGGTAGGATATCATTAGCCGGGGCCAGCGATGGACCACGACATTTATTTTACGGCGTCCGGCCATAAAAGTGATCCACTGCCTGCATTCTGCACCGTTGCTCGTTGGCCAGCACCGCGGAGGTCGAACCTAGTTGTGCTGGATGGGGTGTTGCCGTAATACCACGCCCAGGCAGACTCTAAAGACAGAAAGAATTCGAGTGTGGTATATAGAAAAAACGTAAAAGTTTAGTAAAACTTTTACCAAACTTTTACGTTATTATACGTGCAAAAGGGGCATGTAGTTTTCCGTGATAATGATAAATTCAACGTAATCTAATGAGTTCTAGTCAATAATATTCAAACAGAAGCAGGTTGTGTCGGTCTTAGGTTTTATGGACTGACAAATGCTTGCAACAGCAAAATTCATGATCAATGACGGGATCTGATAATCTAAAATTCTTATTATCATGATAACAAAGCAATTCATGAAATTTTTGTTACTATAAGTACCTATTTACCGCCACAAATAGTTTTGTCTGACAATGGTTCACGTCGCGACCCATATAAACATACCTACATTGTATTATGAATTTTTTTAGGTACATATAAGGTAAACGTACTAGTGCTCGACATGCTAATGCCCAATAGATGACACCCTGCTGTCGCCTCTATTGACAATGACTTAAGTTTCAAGATGACATGTGCTGGTACCGCGTCAGCACCAGTACGTTTACCTTACACAATGCGATTGAATTTTAGTAAGTGATAATTATCTGTAACTACCAATGATTTATAACTCAAGATAGGTGTTCCAAAATTGAAGCGCTTATCTTGTGAAAAATTGGACAAGTTCAAGTTGCCTTTAGTCGCGGCTGGATAAGCGAGAAATGTGCACGTGCTAACGAGCTCCCGCACACCGAAATAGAAAGAGACGAGCTTATGTTTAACAACGAGTGTGACAAAGATGGATGGAATGAGAAAATTAATCAAAAATAACAGATTTCTTCGTAGGCTCAGAAATAAATATGGAAGTATTTTTTGTGCTCCTCATCAAGTATGAGTATAACCATAGGTTATAATAGGTATCATTGGTAACTAACTACGTTATTGCGTAGGTATATCCCTTCCAGCAAACACAACTTTAACTCCGGACCTCGTAGCCCATGTCCCCACGGAAGTGATAAAGCTTTTTGGCTAAAAAAGCATTCGGACGGCGATGGCGCGGAAGCGAGGAGGGAATCCACACATGAGATTATCTTACGCTTAGTGCCCTATCGTGTGGAACGATAGATTTATCTGTAGCTAAACTAGGTATGCCTTTCGTCATATTCCTAAAATTCAAAAGATTAAAAAATCTAACGGTAACAATACGTAATCTTTCTTTGACACACATTGACTTCTATAAAATAAAACAATGTATGTAATATAAATCTATCATTACAGATAACTTATAGGTTAGATTAGCTAGTTACTTTGTTCCCGTTTTTAACTTACCAGTCACTGTAGAGTGGTAACTAGTAACCATCATCTTCCTCGAGTTGTCCTCGCTTTTTGCCACGTCTCATATTGACGCTTGGCAACTAATCAGGAGGCATTAGTTTTTACGAAAGTGACTGGCAGTGGCATCTGATCTTCCAACCCATAATATAGGCGAACTTAGGCCTTATTGGGAAGTCCGGTTTCCTCACGATGTTTTCATTCACTGAAAAGGTAAAAATCAAATAATATATCGTACATAATTTCCGAAAATGTCTCGGGATTTGAACCCACAACCTCCTGATAGATAGCTGAGCACATGCATTACCGCTAGACTCAGCGCTCTTGGTAACTTCTAACCAATGGCAGAAAAAAGTCAACAGACGAGTAATTTTACCTCAATTTGAAGCAAGGTACAACAGCATCGATATCAAGTGCCATCACCGATTAATCCTCATATGCAAGTACTAGTTAAAACTGGCAGCGGCGGTCGCCAACAATGGCCGCCAATTGAATCAATGTCCTACTTCCTGCATCAGATTCATTTCCTTTTTACCAGTCGATGCTCATTTGTCATTGTACTTCGACCCGCTATCGAGCCGTTTAATTTGTTGATTGGTTTTCATTTATTTTAACATGATGTAGGTATCGTGACAATTGTTTCGGTTCATTGTTTTCTGTCGGTTTTTGTTTGTTGTAAGTTTTCAAATGGAAGCGACAGAGGTTCTGAGTATATCACTTTACGAGTAGGCACGAGTATATTAAAAAGAGCTTGATTGAAAGTTATATACCATCACGTGGAAATAAAACAAAGCAAAATTTCCATGAAAAATACATCCAGATTAAATTCATCAGCTTCATAATCAAATATAGTATTTAATTTAAATTTCCTCTTAATATTTCAGTGCGGTGTACCGTGTACCTGTAGCATTTATAAAGTAAACAGCGTTTACCTCTAAAAACAATAAATGTACTTAATCAAACTTAATTTACGATTTTTCACTCTCGTATAAGTTTAAATATCCGAGACCGCGTACGCAAGCAATCAAATCACATCAAGAGCAGGTACCCTCTCACATTTTGGGCAAAATAAAAAGTAATCAGGCTCCCCCATTAGAAAATGATTTAGTCCAAGTCCACCCCCTGCAATTAGTTGCACTGAACAATGTGCAGTGATTTTTAAACGATCACCCTAGCACCATCTGGCGACAACTGACTAATATCGGTAATTGCTATGCAATCATGGTGGAGTAAAATTTTATTAGTTGGACTAGTTTATGGGTAAACTGGAACTTGACACCCGGCGTTAATGAAAATTTTAATGAAAGTCGCAAAAATCTAGGTGTTATTTTTATGCCTGTCAAATACACCTAACGGTAAATTTACTCTGTAGTACCTAAGTATTTTACATGACACCGTAAGATTGTGAACCCGTTAGTTTACAATCTATAGTAGGTTAGGTTAGGTTTCGTTTCTACCGTCAGTTTATAATTTAACTAGCGAGATTTTAAACTGACGAGTGTTTACAACTTTCGGACATATGTTATGTATATATAGATTACGTTTCATCAGAAGTTTATGTAGTTGTAATATTGATGCCATCATGGCTGCTGTGGTGAAATAAATAAGAACCTACTGATCATACCTATATAAAAATGAAAAATAACGTTCAAAAACTGGTTACTTTTTTGCCAGCCACTGTCAATTTTCTTTGTAGATAGGTATATTAAATATATATATATATAAATATAATAAAATACATTTTCCCTTATCACCTTTAATTAAATCGCCAGCAGCCAACACGAGGAAAATTTCGCGTAATTAAAATGTTCAACAAAATTCATAATAACAGGCACTCGGCTTAATTTGCCAACATTACGCTCGCCCCGGCGATTATTGGCGTCGAGAATTAATAATTCGCGCCGATATCAAAAGTTCACGCTCCGCTAGCCCGGCACTACACCTAGGTCGGATTGTCGCAGGTTGAAATGCGCTTATATTATTTTTTACCGTCTATTAGAGAGATCAAACGTCGTCCTGGCGACGTTCCCACCTACAGGGGGATTATTTGGAATTATTCACGTGCCATAAAGCGCGAATTATATAGGCAGCACGTGCCTCTCGCCGCGTGCCCCGTGACGTCGGCAATATTGTGCTCTTCTAAAAACAATGCTCACTGCCCCGACCGATGAATTTAAAATATTGGAATTTTACAATACAGCTCACTCTACGATATTAAAAAAAGTTATTGTCGCTAGGTTTGCGACCAATTATTGATTCAGTTGCATGCTGCGTGCGAGATTCACATAGAAAGCTAACAATAATATTATAATGAATACCTATGACCTATGACCAATAGGTATATATAACTATCAAAAGTAATGAGTTATTAGTAAATGAAATCAGCGTTTATGCGTATTTGCGTATGGTATTCGGCAATAACGGCAACGCAGACAGGCGCTGCTGCCGTACGGAATGTTGAATTAATAAGCAAATAATCCCGTCACACATTACCGCGTGGAATGTTTTCCGGTAAACAATTACTTCGGCGTCACTAAACAAATAGCGTCATTGGGGTTCGACTCGTATTCGAGCACCTATTAAATTCTGAATGCGAGGTTAACCCGCAATTACCGCCTAGTTATCGCCGGAAGACGGCGGAGATAGTTAGGGCCCGGAAAATATTCCGTTCACTAATTATTCCGCGTAATTAAACGCGAGCATTATCGCGCGACGCCGACGCCACCTGCCGGCATTGTGCGCGCTGATTTACTGCGATCCCGCCGCGATTCCGCCACGATTCCGCACCGGAGCCCTCTTTTTGCACCAATTAATTGTCGAAATGCTCGTATTTAATAATTGCTCGGAAATTAATGTGACCGATGAGCTACGGTCTCTCGATATAACTAATTATATCGACGGCCTTTGTTCTGAAGTTTCATTCATTTCGAAACTAACATTGGTTTTGAATACGAGACCCGAGCGAAGAGATTGTTGAACTTTGTGGAGTATGTTTGATAGGCTTAGCTACATAACGCATGTTTAATAACAAAGGATTAAGTAGATAAAATGTTTCGAAGTATGAAAAATTTAGTTAGTACTTACTACTGTCTGCTCCTACGCAGATGATAAATATGTACCTAAGTTAAGTAACTATTATAAAGCGCAGGTACTTACGTAAGTTATTTTGTAGTAAGAAGTATAGATATGAATACTATGCTCCTACCTAGTATTATACCTAAATGAGAAAAGCTAAAAAATTAGTGTACCGTACAATGGAGGACCTACCTGCCTATGGATATATGTTAGGTACTCTTTTGCGCCACGTCTTTGCACTGCGCTGAAGATTTAGATACTTAATAAAAACAGATCAATTTTATTTCTGAATCCATCCCTAAAAGGGATGGCAAAATATTAGTAAGCATGGACAGTTGTATATAAAAAAAAACACATTGAAAAGAGCTTTTGTTTTGATATTGGTGTTTACTTGGACAGAAAATTCAAATATCAAAATTTATACCTAAATGGTTATATATCTTATCTTTTTTGTATTCAGCAGTCGTATAATTTCTAAATAATCCTATGTAATAATTACACCCAATACTCAAGAGCTGAAACGAATGGCCGTCTAATTTCGCTAAGCTCGCAATATCGCGGCATATTTCGCGGAGCTCGGGTGGGAAGGAACGCAAAATATCAAGCATTCGGCCTCGGAAAGATGAAAAAATAATACAACAATGTGGGCCCCCTGTTATCAGGGGCGCAGGCCTGGTCCACTCTTATTACGACGCTCCGGCCTCTAATTTGCTCTTGGAGAAATTCCTCTTATTTTTACGTCGCCTCGCTCGCCTCCCCGGCGGAGACGGCAGCCTACTTCTTGAAATGAAACGCTGTACTTTCGTAAAAATGATATAGCTGGAACAATTCAACTTATTTTATACGGTAAATGGTACGGGGAATATGAACAAATGTGGATACTCATGACAGTACAGGGGAAAAAAATTGTAATAGGTACAGCGTACCGCCCACCTTGGCAGGACGTTGACCTATTCTTTGACGCCATATCGGATACAATTAGCTCATTAACTAGTTACGACCATTTAATACTGCTGGGTGATTTCAACATTAATTTATTTGCTACCAATGACTGTAAAAAAACAAAGTTTGACAATTTTTTATCTAGTTTTAATTTAGTACAATTAGTGACAGAGCCAACACACTTCACAAATACCAGCCAGACACTGATTGACGTGGTTTGCACCGATTTAAATGCCAAAAAAATTAATATTGAACATGTAGGTACACTCTTTGGGCACTGTATTGTTATGTGCGAGTTCACTATTAGGCGGAATAAACCCAAGCCCTATACTATACTGCACAGGCCTCTTAATAGCATTAATCTATCACTTTTTGATACTGATTTGCGTAGTGTAAGGTGGGATCTAATGTCTCAGTTGTCGAACGTTAACGATAAGTTGGATGCATTAAGCAGGCACATAATCTATGTATTTGATTTGCATGCACCCGTGAAAACAACCATAATAAAGGGCCCTTCATATCCTTGGATCACTGACACAGTGAAACTGATGATGCGATTGCGTGATCAGGCTGCCACAGATTATCATAAAACCGGTTCCGAGAGTAAAAAACTGTATTATAAAGACCTAAAGTCAACAGTGAATAAAGCCTTATATAATGAAAAGTCTGCCTTCTTTAAACATAACATAAGTAATAAAATAAAAGAGCCCAAATCCCTTTGGAAAAATCTAAAATCTACCATTCTGCCTAAAAATAATATAGAACTACCATCTACTTTCAGTGACCCGAATATTATAAACAATCATTTTTTGAATTTACCAATTGCATCACAAGTAACAATTTCGCAGTTAACCTATTTCGAGTTCCACAGATACAACAAGTCTACCTTTCATATTGAACCAGTTAGCCCTGGACAGTTGCTAAAAATTGTATCTAAACTGAAATCAAATGCAGAAGGGCATGACCAGATTACATTACAAATGCTTCTCATGACGTTCCCATATACTTTAGATTTATTGACTGATTTGATAAATACTTCTATTTTAACCTCTACTTATCCTGACACCTGGAAGGCGGCTATCATACGCCCGCTGCCAAAGACCACTAACCCATCAGAGTTAAAAGACCTGAGACCCATTAGTATTCTACCATGTATGTCCAAGATATTAGAAAAAATTGTATGCGCACAATTAAATGACTACATCGAGAGCAATAATATCTTACCAGATGTACAATCGGGTTTTAGAAAGGGGCGTAGTACAGCGACGGCCCTGCTTGATGTCACGGATAACATACTTTGTTCACAAGATAAAGGCATGTGTACACTGCTTGTACTGCTTGATTTTTCTAGGGCGTTTGACTGTATTCATATAGACCTGTTACTGTCAAAGCTAAGTTATTATGGATTTGATAACAGTGCACTGAATTGGTTTCATAGTTATCTCACTGAAAGGTACCAGTATGTAAAATTGTGCTCAAGTGACGGATCAGCCAAGGTCTCTAAAAAATGTCTCTTTCCAGAGGCGTACCACAGGGATCGATACTCGGCCCAATCCTGTTCATCTTATATACAGCAGACATTGGATCCCACATTACTCACTGCAAATATCATATCTATGCAGACGACACTCAGATATATATCACTTGTAAACCTACTGAAATTGACAGTACTATTCAAAAACTAAATATGGACCTTGCAAACATAGCATCTTGGGCTTCAGAAAATAGTTTAATGCTAAATGCATCTAAAACAAAATATCTAATATTTGGCACCAAAAATCAACTGAATAGCATCAGACCTACTTGTGATGTAATGTTATCGGGCGAAACCATTGAACGAGTATATGCTAAAGTTGTAAAACACACGCTTCGGCAAAAGTAACTGTGAATCTAAATCAGTTATGTAGTATTGTTTATTTTACGTTGCATGCTTGTATTTTGTTTTCTTTGTAATGTTATCAAGTCTATTTCACGTGTTTTCACAACAACTAATGTTTAAGTAACATATTATAATATAGGAATGTTAATATCCAACAATACTTGTACGGCATGGCCTTGTAAGTCATCATGACATTTTGACATGTACGCGCAGGCGCAGTCGGCGCAGAGCGCAAAATGGACGCGTTCGCGTTCATTTACTTATAGGGTCGTGTTGTACGGTTGCGTTCGTGGCCCACAAATGGTCTCGCCGGAAGACCAGCGCTGACTTTCGGGTTAGCATTATGCTGAGGCGAGACCATTTCGTGGCAAACTATAATTTCTGTTGTTTAAAATATACTTTTTGTAATACGTTTGTATTGAATGTAGTTTAGTTTGCCATGAATAAACGAATTCTTATTCTTATTCTTATTCTTATATGATAATAATGAAAATATTAGACGTAAACTATGAGGCTTTTGATGTACTTAATTGTAATGTGGGTAGTATATTTGATTGCTAAAATAATAACAACGTACCTTTTAATTATAAAATACTTATCCATCGTTTCAATGTTAACCGTACTTGTATTTTGTTGCGATTGTACTAGTCACTTACATCATTTCATTCGCCTTTCTTGGCGTTGAAAGGTTTAACCGGTCCTCAGAAAATATGTTGACTAGGTACCAATTCCGAAATCATCCATAATTTGGCACTTTTGAAGTAGGTAATCTCTTAAATGAAATGATTCGAATGAGCACTTTATTTCGTCGAAATTTGATACCGAAACGAAGTTCGCGAAAAATCACGAAAATGTTAATACCAAAAAGTTATTTTAATAACAAAACTTCCGTGAGACAAAGACATATTAAATATATTAGAAACGGATTATACTATTATTATATTATTATTATATATTTAATACCAAAAAGTTAACAAATCACGAAAAGTTGATTTTCATGATTTTCACGATGTATGATTTACAAATAGTAGTTTATGCAACAGTGATATAATAAGGGTTCTTAAAATTCAAGGGTCGAAGCAGGGATGTTGCGGATGCAGATTTTTTGACATCCGCGGATGCGGATGCGGATGCGGATTTTTAAAGGCTCACATCCGCGGATGCGGATGCGGATGCGGATGTCAAGATTAGGTACTTAGAAAACGTCAAATATTACATTTTTAGTATTTTTTTATTTAAAAAAACCAAACGTTTAGTATTTGAGCAAGAATATAGGTGCGTTATATTTAATAAACAGTAACTTCGCCGACTTTTCTGGATCTAGACGATTTCGTTATAGGTAATGACGAAATTACCTAGCACTTACGCCGCCGCTAAGACGTTCCTGTACCGACTTGTTCGACATCCGCATCCGCATAAGCTCCGCATCGATTTTATGCGGATGCGGATGCGGATGCGGATGTTGAAAATAATGCGGATGTTCCGCGGTTGCGGATGCGAATGCGGATGTTCGCAACATCCCTGGGTCGAAGTTACAAAACGAGACGTAGTCGAGTTTTGTAAAAAAAGACCCGAGAATTTTAAGAACCAATTATGAGCTGTTGCATACATTACTTTTTCTATGACAGCTGCAGCAAAAAAAAAAAAAAAGAGTTATTATTAAAAAAAAGAGTTATTATTAAAAAAAAAGAGTTATTATTTAAAAAAAATTGAGTTATTATTTAAAAAAAAAGAGTTATTATTTAAAAAAAAAAGAGTTATTATTGTAAATGAAAACATACCTCTTTCAATCAAGATGATCGGAACTTGTATCTTTAAAAAAATAAAGCAGTTGTATTATACTCATAAGATGACTGCTAGCAGTCATCTTATGAGCCTATAGACAAAGCATTCAAATGACATTGCTTTAGATATCACTGTCAGTCATTTAATTGACACATTTAAGTGCTGGAGTAGAAAAAGATTATAAGAATCGTCAACAAAAATTATCTCTATAAGCTATACCCTATTATGTATATGTAGGTACCTAATGTATGTACCCAGCCACACAATGTAGTCTCTAATAGGTACAGCTAAGCTCATTAGTAATTAGTGGCTGGCGCGGACGCGTGGCTAAATATTTTCTCGGGCCCCGCCTCCCGCAGTAATTAAAGAGAGGTCGGCGGCGTTGCCCTGAAGAAAATCCAAAATTGTGCACGCAATTTCTTTCATGACAAGGGCGAACTTTGATAAATAAGTGTTCTGTTTTTTGGCGTTTATTTATAATTATTATTTTTGCAATTTTTGAAGCGAAAACTTCTTTAGCGGCGCTGTGCACTTTTTGAGGTGGGGAAAAAATTATAAACTCGAGACAGCGTAAGGCGATCACGTGACCGTAAGCCCCGTAAGGTGGCCACTCATAATTTAAAGGGCATTTAAATCAATAAAGAAAAACTCAATGTTATTTAACATTTATGTTGCGAACTCCTTTTCAAGACTCCTTACCTATGTTAAAATAATTTGACGTTGTCATGGCAGTATGTCAATGTCAATCAAATCATGTCAATGAAAAAGTGTGATCTTATTTGAGAATGATAATAATATATAATAAATAAATAGAATACCTCCGCTAAACGTATGTATCGTGTTACCGGGCGTCGGTAACATAGTGAGGTGAGTTTTCACTTCTATCGGCAATCCCGGAGTGCGACCGTTGTTGCTTGTTTTCTATAAGTCTCTTTATTTGGCTCATTTTAGTACTTACTTAATTAAAATAGCCTGTCTGTCTGTAATTAAGTTAAGTTAACTCATGGTGCAATTCGAACGTAGGTACACTGACATCAGAATTATATTTGAATGATCTCATTTAGTTATCGTGCCGTGCGACTCGCTTGCGCCAATACAAGTACGAGCGAAATGCACGATAACGTCGATAACTGAATGATATTATTTAGATGTCATTCTTATGTTAATCTACGTTCAAATTGGCCTGTATGTATTGTAGTGACCTTATACGGTTACTACTATGTTTTTTGTTAGGTACTCTACATTTATATCATTAGTTATATACCTATACTTATTACTAGTTTTTACGTTATCATTACTTATTAGAAATATGTCAATCCACACATTAAAGTGACAATAACTAACCTATCGCGTAAATGTTAAATTGTGCTACCGATAACTTTAAAGACCATTACGTGACCATTACATTTATTAGATACCTATATTGCTTGCGCAGCGCAAATCATAATCATCTCAAAATAACCTCATCACTTCATAATCAGAACGCAAGCCATTAACTCAACCAGTTGTTAATGAGCTAGAAAAAACCTCGGCTCGTCATTACGGCACAAGCGGAGCGGGCGCGGGCGCGGGCGCGGGAGCGTCACAAAGCTCCTGAATTAATGACACCTCGTGAAAAGCCGAGATGAGTTATTTTTGAGAGGAAAAGGCAAGCGTCAAGTGGCGCGGTTGTTTTACACGCGACGATGACGTTTTTACATTACCCAACTAAAAAAGACCTATGTGGTGTAGCGATAGATGGTTTTATGTCGTTTTCCGCGGGGGATTTTTGTTTTGTTCGAACCAGGGATGTTGCGGATGCCGATTTTTTGACATCCGCGGATGCAGATGTTAAGATAGATACATAAAAACCGTCAAATATTACATTTTAGTAATTTTTATATCAAAAAACCGGCCAAGTGCGAGTCGGACTCGCGTTCCAAGAGTTCTGTACATTAAGTCCCACTCACGATTGACTGCTCATTTCTAATAGGTTTTTTTGGCTAATGAATAAATTACCTAGCAGTCTAGCACTTACGCTGATGCTAAGACGTTCCTGTACTGACCTGTTCCACATCCGCATCCGCATTAAACTCCGCATCGATTTTATGCGGATGCGGATGCAGATGCGGATGCGGATATTCGCAACATCCCTGGTTCGAACTAACGAGGTCAATGGTAGAGCGGCGTTCACGGGTGGCGGCGCGCCGGTAACAAGTTGTGCGTTTGTGTTCTTAGCGATCCTGTTTTGTTTATAGTGAGATCTCTGATAATTGGAGGGTCGGTCGGGTTTCTTCCGCGTCTGTGTACATACAGCCTTAGCTTGGCTAATCGAGCTCTTGATACCTTTGATCTGTAGGTGCTGCAATGGTTAAGTAGAAAATGTGATCATACATGTATATATATATATATATATATATATAAAGGGTGCCATTTGAGTCGTGATCAGTAATATGTTTTCCTAACTCCATAAACAACGAGCAATTTAATGCCCCTACTCTTACTAAAGTCAGACAAGTTTTTTTTATTTTTTGTTTATTTTTTGTCATTTATTTTACTTTTATAAGTGGATTTAGGATATTACAACGGCTTATTAAGATATTTAAATTAGTAAATTGAATCGCCTCTTTGAATCGGAACTGTCATTGACATCAATTTTGTCATTTGTCCCAGTTAGAAATAAAATTTACTTAATTTTTCATTTGAAATATCTTACAAAACTGGTTAAATACCACATTGCCACTTGTAAAAGTAAAATAAATGACAAAAAATAAACAAAAAAATAAAAAAAATCTTGTCTGACTTTAGTAAGAGTAGGGGCATTAAATTGCTCGTTGTTTATGGAGTTAGGAAAACATATTACTGATCACGACTCAAATGGCACCCTGTATACATACAAGGTGTTTCCTGTAACAGGAGCAATAAATAAACTGTAGCCTGTACTCCTCAAACTGACCAACATTTGTTCAGCAACTTTTAAAAATAACTCATGTTTTGATTTTTATTACACTTTAAAGTTTATTCTAAGACGCAATGTATTACAAATTTTGTTATGTATATGTCACACATCTCTACGACACAGACAAACAAAGAGATAAACGAGTATGCCCCATCTAAAGCCGATATTATCATTAGGTAGGTGTTAGACTTATTCATTAATAAGAAACAGTACCGAAACCCAGTTAACAATCGAAAATGTTGTGCTTGAACTGTACCATCGGTTACCTACTTCAGAGATATTTCTCTATTTCTAGCTTGATTTGTTAAATAAATAAATAATTATTTCAGATATGCTTACCTACAATAGTATCAAAAGCGCTGGTGGCCTAGCGGTAAGAGCGTGCGACTTGCAATCCGGAGGTCGGGGGTTCGAACCCCGGCTCGTACCAATGAGTTTTTCGGAACTTATGTACGAAATATCATTTGATATTTACCAGTCGCTTTTCGGTGAAGGAAAACATCGTGAGGAAACCGGACTAATCCCAATACGGGCCTAGTTTACCCTCTGGGTTGGAAGGTCAGATGGCAGTCGCTTTCGTAAAAACTAAAAAACTAGTGCCCACGCCAATTACTGGTATTAGTTGCCAAGCGAACCCCAGGCTCCCATGAGCCGTGGCAAAAATGCCGGGACAACACGAGGAAGATGTATGTATGCTTACCTACAATAGTATCGGTATGTATTATAATTTCGTTAATCGCTAATTCAGTCTTGTTTTGATAACTCTAATAAACATCAAAAACTTTAACGCTGTTTTTTATACCTTAAATCTAGACTCAGTTCTCACGGCAAGCAGGAACTCGTCACTTGATAGTTCGATCCAAACCGCGTATCGTATCTCGGGCACAATACGTCTCAGTTTTCCTTTTTAAATAATTAAAAAAAACTACAAGGTTGATCTTCGATAACACGCTACCGTTTACGCGCTTTGTTCGAAGTTATTATAAAAACTCAGACAATGGGACAGCTTCAAGCGCGCCTCACTCGAAAGTGGACGTGTTCATCTTACATTCCCATGCGTGGTTACGTAATTCAGTTTTTTTTTTGGGAAAAAATTGAGATACATACGTGGATTTAGATGTGATGATTTTTGAGGCAGATGGATGGATGGATAGATAACTCTCGAACACGACAAATTGAAATATGAATAGGTACAATATTCTTTTTTTTTTAAATCTAATAAACTATATATTCTTTCTTACACTTATCTCGTATATACGAAGTCTGAAGGATTCATAATTTTTAAAAGTAGTTTAACAATAGTTTTATAGTTTGAGGAGTATAATATATTTTTTAATTATTTGCTCGTGTGACAGGAAACATCCTGTATATCCGTGACAATAACTTATGTGTGGATTATAACCTACTAATAAAATTTAACGACAAAGCAGTTTATTTACGTAACCACCACCTAATGTGTAAAATACCTCTATAAAAACAATCTATTCACCGGCGTCTAAGAATTACTAGTGAAAAGTTAAATTTGTTTCTCTGCTAGTCATTCTATTTCCTATAAGAGCCCAATAAAATAAAAATAGGCCGTACACACGTGCTATCCGATCCGAGTAGTCTTGTAAGTGTATGTACTAGACTGTTAAGTGCGTAAAAAATCACATTGCTGGCTGCCGACTTACCTGTACTTGTACACTCACTGGCAAAAGTGCTCAGAAATTAAGGGACTTTACACTTTAGAAAGTGGGTATTAGCTAGTTAGCAAATACACATTGTGCTTATTAAAAGTTTTTAAGGCTTGTAAGACTTTTTACTAAGGTCAAAAGTTCATGCTACATTAGATTCAGAACTTCTGTACAAATCATCCAACTAAACTTTAAGCAGCTTACTCCAATTCGTATGCTAATAGCAAACAAACACCGTGAATTACAACTGCCCATCCATTATTTACCGTGCCAACTCAAAAAATATTCATAAAACATGGAAAAGTTTGGTGGGCGACTGTACCGTCGCACCTGGGCCGCCGGGGGCTCTTATTCAAATGCAAATCAAACGTTCCATTTTTAAAATCTACCATCTCGACACTCCTTGCTTCCGGAATGACTTATATCCAATAGCTACCGACATGATCATTTGACAGCTATCAACTTTCAATCGTTATATCAGTAAATAGAGTTGATATCTGCTTGGCGGGTTTATTGTAGTTGTAACTTTTGTAGTTGGTTCATGCGTGTCGTTTGGGACCTTTTAGGGCGAATTTCGAGTACCCAGGTGTGCTCCCGATCCGGTTAAGGGAAGCGTCCTTGTTAGGGATTCTCGTATAAAATCGGTTAATGGTTTGTTTTTAATTTCGTTTCAACATGCAGCGTGGTACACTGGGTTTTAATAATAATGGGAGATTTTATTGGACTGCTTGTAATGCGATCAGTTTGAAATATAATGGTATTTATGATAATGCGTTGTCATGTTATTTGGTTCGTGGGTGGGTCATTTTAATGATATTAGGTCGGATTTATTCATTGATCTTTCGGATGTTAAGTTGTTAGGTTATTAAGAGCTGCGTGGAAGGTTTAATAATCACGTTCATTTTTGTTGAGTATGCAAGTATCTTTCATTTCATGAAACAAAGTTTATTACAAAATATTACTTAGGTTAGGTTAGGTATATAAGTACTTACTATAACTAAGTTGCATACATTTGACTTTGCGCTTCAATTACACAATAATCAACTACACAATAAGTTTTCTCATATCAATACGAGTATGATATTAACATAATCAAAGTGCTAAGTCACAAACTTTTCATAATTTATAATTATGTGGGTAATGGATTTCCTCAGATTCGCAAAGGTGTTCAACAGGTCGCCACAACATAATAAAGATTTCAAAATTCAGTTAATTAATCACCAAAGAATCTACAATAAGCTTAACGAAAGTCCTTTTAATGCCATTTTATGGGGCATATAAATTTAAAAAGAATGCAATAAAAAGTATATGATCGATCACGTTGAACCTCACGCGGCAGACGGCGTGGCACCTCGCAAGCTTTTGTGTGATCATTTAGAAAAAGAAAAAACTAAATGGCCATTCATGCCTCAAAACAATGCGGAGTAACACAGTTCGAGATATAAAAGTGAAATCGATATTTATTGCTTTGCAAAAACTCAACTGATTAGTAATTAGGATAGTGGTCGAATAGCAATTAAATTAAGTATGTATACAGTCAAGTGCAAAAATATGGATGTTTACAACTTACTCAAAAATTCTTAATTCGCTGACATAAGAGCTATGGGACATATTTTTGAGATGATTTGTGCACCCATATTTTTACACATGACTGTACTAATGATAAATCCTAGAACTCTTTTAATAAGATAACCCTATTTGTTGAACATTACTCAAAAGTATTCGTAAAAAATATCACCATAAATAATTTCAACGGCGCATCCAAAAAAGACATCAAACATTCGCATGCCCATATATTACAAGACGAAAACAAGTTTAAAAGTTAATCTTTAGCCACGCAGATCATAAAAATCAGAGTCCCAATAAAAAAGTATCGTCTATCCATCGTGAGCGGCCGGGCCACACAAAGCGCTTTCGTAGTTCGCCAATAATAGCTAATAGTTTTCTCAACTTCTATACAAAAATGATTTAAGACGCTCAAAAGTCTGGCAGTAAATCAAAGAGCTATCCCGGACCAAATCGACCAGCAATAATGACCGGGAGACACGTGCTTTCTCATTATTCCAGGGTTTGTGATTTAAATAAATAAATTTTATAGCGCCATCTGTCATACGGAAGATAAAACGTAATGGTCAGGGAGTAGTGCGCTCTCGTCGTCCTGTCTTGACGTTTAGTGTCGATGGAGCGCGTTAGTGTTAAGGCATCGTCTCGCTTCCAGGAGTTAGGGTAATGAGAAATAGGGCCGGATTTGTCCGGCCGACTCTAAATACCATATGTATGTAAAAAAAAACGGAGTTCCATGCGATCTCAACAGTATATGTATTACATTGGTGCTCTTACCGTAGTAGATTTTTAATATGCGGCTATTATTAATTTTGACAGAAATACCTACTCCAGCTAAATGCAGTTCTTATATTTGGCCTTGTCCTTGAAATTGTTGTAGAAAGCTCCTACTGACAATAATTACCTATTTCATTTCGCTCAAAAACTTTACCCTATCTCTAAGAAAAAAAACCTCAACGATCATAAGTCTATTTGTATACGATTTCGACGCCAGGGTCCCATTTCTCAAAAAGTTGTAACTTGTAATACAAGTGGAAGTCCCTTTCTAACAAAAGCTGTCAAAAAGTGACATCCGCTTGTATTACAAGTTGCAAGCTTTTAAGAAACGGGCCCCACTTCATGTGCTTTGAGCCTTAAGGCCGTGAGCGATAGTAACTCCTCATTACCGGCCGAGTGCGATTTATTGCTCGTCAAATTTCCATATTTTATTGCGGTCATAATTTGGAGACCTCAATAATGACCTCTTAAATGAGAATATTGGAGTTTGTAGTTTGTTTAGTGTTTCGACCTCACCTAAAACTATTTTACATAAATCACGACCTGACCTTTTGCCAAGTACCTGCTTACAGACAGCATAGTGGACTACATGCATGAAAAAATATGTTTAGTGCAATAACACGTTCAACAATACGAAATTAATGTAAATACTCGAATCTCGAATGTGATATCTGATTTTTTCTGTAACATTTTTGTAAGGATATTCAAGTTTAAAAACGTAAAATATTAACATATTTTTTACCTGCCCAAAAGTATATTAAACACTTTTATTACATTATGACATTATGTTATATCAAGAAAATGTAATAGCAATTATGTAGGTACTTGAGTGCATTTTTTACGGGGTAAATAACGAAAAACTTATTCATGATTTTTTCGATATACTTTGGCGCCTTGGAGGATACAACTAAACGGAGTAGCCATTAACAGGCTTTCCCCTCTGTCGCAAATAGGCGGCCAACGGTCATACACAATGTATGGACTGACGTTTATCTGACATGGCTATTTTTACGTTACGCATACATTTGACGTTCCCCTCCCCCGCAAAAATAGGCAGACTGTTTTGTACAGAAAATTACAGACATGGCGTCTCCGTTTGATTATATCCTCCAAGTCTGCGCCAGCAGACGTGCGGCCTGTGACGTCAGATGTAAGTAAGTACAGGGTTAGTCGTCGTATCGTAAAAAGTAAATAATGCCTAAGTTGGTAATATGATCAAAATTATTTAAGTCTCATTGGAAGATCAGCATTAGAATTTGCCAACATCATGCTGAAATGAGACCATTTCGTGACACTTTCTTCTGACTATGTTTTTCTTTTTTGTATAATTTTCTCTTTTAAGTTTGTGCTTACAAATAAATTATTTATATTTTGGGTTTTCGTGAGAGTTCATGAATTGAGAAATTTATTGGCGGCGTTGATGAAAATAAACGTCTTTTATTATTGCGTGACGTTTCAATCTCAAGGACAGCGAGGCTTACAAAATGGTGTTCAAAATTAAAATCATTCCCTAAAACAGGAGCTTGCAATAACTATAGGGGGCAGCACATGAGCAGTCAGATTTTAGGTGCGAGGCGTAAATGTGAAGTTTATGCTTTCAATTGAACTCACAAGATGGCAGAACCAACTATGAAACAAGAAAACATACGATACCGGTAAATGGCAGTACTTGCTTTGGCAATGTACATGTTTATGTTTCCAATTCAGGCCACAAGATGGCAGACCCTCCAACGCGCATGGTCATTAGAAATTCTATAATAAATTCATTTTCAATCCTTATGTCAAGAGTCTAACATAAATTAAAATACCAGAAGATGAGAGTTGAAGCCTAAGCAGCAGGATAAATAATTGAATATTGTAAAAAAACACTCTAAAAACCCTAATAACTCCCACGCAAAAAGGTTCAATAACATTTTCAAAACGTACCAAAGCAAAGTGGGGATACCACTCGAACTCCCGTCCAGGCGAATTAAATTCATACATGAAAAGTAATAACAGTCGGCTTCAAAAGGCCTCCACTGTCCGTGAGGAGATTTCCTTTTAATTAGACCCTAAGTACTCGTTAAAAAACAGATCTTCCCGAACAGACAAAGCGCGCAGATCTAACAAACAGTGCGAATGTAAAAAACGTCGGATAAATAAGTGGAAAAATACAGGTAAGTCCAAGAGGGTTTTTTGTACGGTCCGGCCGGCCACTTAGGTCATCCTGCGAAATAAAAGCCCAAGTTTTTTATATCGCTTTTAAATGCGAAGCCCGTACGAGCCGGCCCGCCTCATCCCCTTTCTACGATAATGTGAAAGGAAACAAACGAAAGAAAATGTTTCCGAGCGCCCGTTCACTTTTATTGGAGTCCTGTCCGTAGTTTCGATTGCAAATAGTTCGTATAATTTAGTTAGCTCTCGTCAGGATAAAAAGGCGCCATTATATTTGTAGTTTACCTGATAAAGCAGTGTTTGCGAAATCAGGGAGCGCATAATGCCTCTGCAGCCAGTGTTTGGTGCAACTTCTTTGCACCGTCGCGCTGCTTTGTTCGCATTATAATGTTGCGTGAAATTCTTCCACCATGCATCCTATTTGTGGCATACTTTTAAATAATTTACACCTGAATTTCGCGGAGCGCTCCTTTGTGTTTTAATTCAGCACGTTGTTTTAGTGCGAGGTTGTTCACCGTCGTTGTCAAAAGATGTAAACAAGCTATGTAGGTACAAGCGGCGTTTTGTTAGAGAAAGGCACATACTCGTAATATACTTATACAACACATAAAGTTCGAAAATTATAATATAAGGAACAACATTATAATATCAGACAGTTGATAAGCAAAACTAAGTTAAAATTTGGAGTTTCCAAGTCAACACGGTTGCCAGTTTACCTACTGAAGTCGCCGAAAGTTTACTGAATTACTTTTTATCTCGGGAATTTAAGAAGGTAGTACAATAATGTTTCATAATCACAAATTTCCTTTCGATCTAGATAAAACGTCCTGCTGCTGCAGTTGTCCATTGCAAATGTCGCAAACCTGTAAAACAATTAGGAGGTATTAGGTAATTACATTCCTAATTTTGATTGGAGCTGTAGACGGTCTATCTTCGGCCAGGGGCGTTATTGGGGGTGATTAAGTAACAGTTTCCCGCAAACATCACACAAAATGAATATTTAACATAAAATGAATATTTAAAATAAAAATATTGTTGTTAAATAACTATTCTTAAGCACGCGCTTCAATAAACTTCGCATAAACACACGTGCAAAAGTGAGACATTAGAGCTTAAAAGTTTTATAAGTTAACATTAGGATTAAAAGTGTATACCAGTGTTACTACTGCGGTATAATAATGAAAAATACTTTTTAAATGGCAACTGTAATATAAATGTCATTTGAATCAAACGCCACGTATTTGTCGTGTCGGTTAAAAACATTATTGCGTTATTTTCTAAGTTTTTACGTAAATTATTGCGCCTCCAGTTGAGACCAATACTTTTAAGTTAATTAGTACATACGTTTAAAATGGTGCATATTTTAGGTTATCATATCAACACCTAGGTATGTGGCTAAGGTTTGTCCTACTTAAATTATTTATCTTATAAAAGAATGGTTTGCAACAACACAAAGAAAACATAACCTCTTATCGTTATTGATGGTTTATAAATCGATTTAGTTTTACCCGAGTGAGCACGGAAGGGTTGTGTTCCCTGAGAAACCCACCCCACCGTTGCTACTGATACACATTATATACATATATAGGTACGAAGAAGCTACCTGTCTCGCGCGGATTCACGCGTTACAAAATGCCTACCGCAAAAACCCAAGTAGGTATAGTCCAAAAGTAGTTTCTAACTATGCCATAATTAACTTAGGGTAATACATTTTGTTACTGAAATTATAATTTTATGTAGACGAAGTCGCAGGCAGTATCTACTAATTACGTACTAGTTTAGTAGATATTTTAAATTAGGTATATTTTGGGGCGTTCTTGTTATGCTAACGTACCTTGTCATTAACTCCACAAGCTACTGACAAGCTACAGGAGCTTATAATGAAAAGCTTTCGTAGCATGCATGATTGCCGCCCTTCGTTGATCGTAACTTTGAACTACTGAGGGTCTACCACAAACAGAGATTCGAAATTTTGTTACCTACCTATCTAACCTCTCTATCACTCTTGCACATTCAAGCGATAAAAAGGCAGACAGCCGAGTTTCGATTCGAGAAAAAAATATATAAAAATGTAGCGTTCGTAAATAATCTACCCATGAAGAGAGCAAATCATAAATCCTGAATTTAATTTGCCAATTTAACAAAATTATCCCGCAAAATTTAATCCAATGATAAAATTCTTACCTACGCATTTTAAGACAATGCCTTAGGAGTTAAAGTTTGAGTTCACATTTCAGAAGCCGAGTTAGCCGAAACTTGGAAACAATATCGAAACCAACAAAATGGGCGAGTTAAAGGTAGTACAACAAAGGTCAACAATTGTTTGATAATGGCTCAGGGCATGGAACCGTAGCCATTCTCTGCTACAGCAAGTTCAATTACAAAGTTAAGTAAATACCTGCTTAATCCTGTAACCGTTGCTGGAGGGTTTTAAAAAGTTTATAAATTAAAAGGTACGCATTATCATTGAGTTTGGCGAGCTCTGAGCTCGGTTAAACAAGTACATACTTAGTAGCTTCTCTAAGTAATCAAAGGTGGGATCCTTTGATTACTTAGAGAAGCTACTAAGTATACCTACTATAGTAATTTCTGTACAAAAAGTAATGATATCCCAACAAAAACATAAATGTGAAATAAGAGCCAAGTTCAATATTAAGAATACGTGTCGTTATTGACTCGCCGACAAAAGAATATTTTTACGTATAGGCTTATTATATTTATCTATGTTACTTTTCTAAAATTTGGTTTGTTAGTAAAAACTAGCCAAGACAAATATGTACTTTATAATTTCAGGATTTTCTACACAGCACAGAACTTGGCACCCATATAGATCTCAATTCTTTTGTCGGCTAGTCAATAACGACACATAGGTATTGGAAGCAGTTTGCATAAGCTGAAAAGGAGACCCTCGCTAACGCGCGGTTAATTGACAAAAAATTTCAGTTTTCCGTTTTTTTTTCTTTTGTAACGCCTAATAGTCTAACTTCATGCCAAATATCAAGTTTCTAAGTGATCTAGAAGTGGGTTAGGTTTTTGGTCTATAGGTATTAATTTTTTTTTTCCATCAAAATATCAATAATTTCCAGTTTTCAGATTTTTCCCTCTATATGCACCTAATAGTCTACCTTGATGTCAAATATCAAGTTTCTAAGTGATCTAGAAGTGGGTTAGATTTTTGGTCTATAAGTATTATTATTTTTTCCATCGAAATATCAATAATTTCCAGGGTTCAGATTTTTCCCGCTATATGCACCTAATAGTCTACCTTGATGCCAAATATCAAGTTTCTAAGTGATCTAGAAGGGGGTTAGGTTTTTGGTCTAAAAGTATTAATATTTTTTTTCCATCTAAATATCAATAATTTCCAGTTTTTAGATTTTTCCCTCTATATACGCCTAATATTCTACCTTGATGCCAAATTTCAAGTTTCTAGGTCATCTGGAAGTGGGTTAGGTTTTTGATCTATATGCCAGTCAGTCACAAAAATGCCATTTTTTTAATTTAAACATTAATTTATCACTAACTGTTTGGGCTACGTGTATGAATTTTTGTACTTTGGACAAGCTAAGGGGCTTGAATACATGTGCCAAAGTCAAAAGTAGCTCTAAATGGTTCGTGTAATATTACACACGGTTGCTGCGTCGCCAGTTCCTTTTTCTATGAACTTGGCTGGACACGCTACCGCGTGTCTAGATATGCCTACGGAATCAGTCTTATTATAAAGTATTGTTAAATAATACTACTTACCTATATACCTACGAGGGCTGTTTGATAAGTACCCGTTTATGAAAAAAATAATCAGCTGTTTTTGTTTATATGCATTTATTTTTCTTCATAGTCTCCTTTTAACTCTATACACTTGTTCCACCTATATTCAAGCTTCAATAAACCATCCAAAAAGTATGATTTCGGAAAGTCATTAAAATAGGCCTCTGTGGCGGCAATGACTTCGTCATTTGATCCAAATCGCTTACCACCGAGCCATTTTTTCAGGTTGGGAAACAAAAATAAATCGCATGGGGTCAAATCTGGAGAATACGGGGGGTAAGGCAATAGGGCGTAGTGTAATTGTGTTAATTTAGCCATCACAACTCTAGACGAATGAGCTGGTGCGTTGTCGTGATGAGACAGTACTTTTTTATTTCTTAAATGGGGTCGTTTGTCCTTCAACCCAGCGTCAAATTCATCCAATAAATTGGCATAGTACTGACCTGTTATCGTTTTCCCCTTTTCTAAGAACTCAATATGTATAATACCCTGCGAATCCCAAAAAACGGTCGCCATGACCTTTCCAGCCGATGGAACGATTTTTGCTATCTTTCGCGCAGGTTCACCCGGTAAAATCCACTGCTTCGACTGCCCTTTCATTTCCGGGGGGTAGTGGTGACCCACGTTTCGTCTACGGTCACGAAACGACGCAGAAACTCCTTCGGGTTACGTTTGAACACGGCCAAACACTGCTCCGAAGTAGTCAGTCGGTTCCGTTTTTGCTCCTCCGTGAGTAAACGCGGCACCCACCTCGCCGATACTGTCTTCATACCCAATTTTTCTTCTAATATGTTTTGTACCCGCTCGATTGGAACATTTACAGCATCAACGATTTCTCGAAGTTCAATTCGGCGGTCGGCTAAAACGATATTTTCAATTTTCTTAACCATATCGTCTGTAGTCACCTCAATTGGGCGGCCTGGGCGATCCTCATCAAAGACGGTTGTTCTCCCCCGCTTAAACTCGTTAAACCAGTATCTGACGGTTGTCATAGAAGGAGCACATTCATGGTAAACCGCTTGCATTCTTACTTTTATTTCATCACATGTTTTTCCTTCCAAAAACAAGAATCTAATTACAGACCGATACTGCTCTTTCTCTATTTTCACAATTTTAAGTTCACGCTTTCACTGAATCGCTGTCAAATGAGAAAAAAACAAAAGAATGCTGTTTTTTTTTAAATTTTCCCACCTCTGAAAAATGGCTTAAAACGATTGTATACATATTTTCGGCCCGTGATATTAATACATTTGGAAAACGGGTACTTATCAAACAGCCCTCGTACACACACATGTTTTAACGTGATACAATACATGTTAAGCTGAAACATATAGAGGTAACTATACTTGTAATAATTCCCTCAGGTATATTCGATATGTAGTTGTTTATTACTAATAAACAACTACATATCGAATGTATACCTATGTTTGTTTGTATGTATGTAAACCCTTTACTTTACATAAGACAGGTTAAGATACAATTAAAAAGAAAGTATATACAATGTACAAAGGCGAATTTATCCCTATATGTACAGGATAGGATATTGAAATAGTTTCTGTTTTTACAATTTTTATTTTTACCTGTTGTTTGGCTAGTACTAGTGTTAATGTGAAACACCCAAAACCCCGGGTTATGCTAAGGACTGACATATTTAAACATCTTTTCACAATGATAATATTTTAAAAATGACCGGTAATTTTAAAAATCACTCTCAACACCTATTACTACAATTACTTTATTCCTACACCAAGAATCAGTATTTAGCCCCCAGCTTACTAATTATGAACTTTACTACTTCGACTGAAGGTTGTAACTACGCTGGCAGTTCGGCGGGCAGTAGCCGGGCATTGTCGCGTTATCTGCCGGCGCCACTCGGCATTAAACGGGACGGCAGACAACTTTAATTCCCTTTTACTTGGCCAATTTTTAATTTGCTCTAGATTTTTCTATTAGGTGTTTGGGGTAATTAGATTCAGCGAAGGATGTGGAGAGGATGCGAAACGTTATGAAAATTAATTTCATATTTTCAGGCTGAAGAGGCAATTTGTTGGTTAATAAAAACGGTTTCTAATGTTATCATTAAGTCAGGCGTGTCTCACTCCGCGATTTCGTCGCTTTGCTACAGGTAGCTAAAAGTACATCCGTTCGCCCCCAATTTTGGAGAAAGCCATAAGCCGCGCGTGGCGCTGTCGCCACCTGGCGGCCATATCTGTGCTGATCGTAACAGACGCGTTTTGTTAGAGAGTGAGTCTTCTGTACTTAGTACTATTATTTATTCTGTGATTAAGTATAGCAATAGCAGTTACAAAGGAATCATCATCATCTTCCTCGCGTTGTCCCGGCATTTTGCCACGGCTCATGGGAGCCTGGGGTCCGCTTGGCAACTAATGCCAGTAATTGGCGTGGGCACTAGTTTTACGAAAGCGACTGCCATCTGACCTTCCAACCCAGACAAACAAAGGAATAACAGTAGAAATTAATAAGTTATGACATAATAAGAAATAATATTAACAATGACACAAAGGTGTTATACTAATACGAATACATTTATATTAATAATTGTTATTTTTGAATTTGCCTTTAAAAAACTTTTCAGCACATGGAACATAATCGTTTGTGTGTAGGGAACAAGTATGTTAATAAAAAAAATGTGCTAAAATAAACAATTAGGAATTTAAATTGACCAACCATTCTTCCCTCTCGCACTTACGTTCTTACTGTTTAGACTATACCTGGAGGTATCATACAAACCCGCTGGTAACTCTAACTATTAATAATATTAAACACTTTAATCCTCCATTATCTAAATTAAATTGACATCAAAACTCCGATAGCAATAATCGACTTTTAATTCCGTGCTCAAAGTTCGGGTGTCGATCTTGCTATCCGGAGATAATGCTATGTCGCCACGTGCGCGGACACACTCCATCGGGTCGGAATACGCTCCCAATCAGGATTATGCTCCCCAGTGTAGAAATAATTATGAGCACGACTTAATCAAGTCGATTGCTTGGAGAAAATAATGTCTAAATAGAGTTGATTAAGCTTAGTTCTATTTTGATTTTAAGCATTGATTTATTAAACACTTAAGTATATTGGTTTTATTAGCCTGAAGATAAGGTAAACGTACTAGTGCTCGACATGCTAATGCCCAATAGATGGCACCATGCTGTCACCTCTATTGACAATGACTTAAGTTTCAAGATGACATGTACTGGGACCGCGTCGAGCACCAGTACGTTTACCTTAGTGTAACATAGTTTCTTTAATACTTTGTCAATTGTATTACGTAGTTTAATATTATAATTTTAACAAACCCAAATACAATTAGGTTGCGTTGTTTTAACACAGAGTTCCTATTATGACCACCTCCTGTTTCTATTATTAGTTCAGCTCAAGACCATATATACTTGCATTGTAACCCAACTTGTGAAGTTTTAGCCCACTCGAATAATTGGAAGAGGGTCTAATTTAGCATGCAAAATTTGACCAGAACATACATACGACATACATAACCAAGATGTTAATCTATATGGTGTTATAGCTTTGCGTTGAACGTATATGTGACGTCCTACGAGAAAAGGTACCTTATGGCGGTTGGCGCTTACGCCGCTGTTCCAATATTATTGCGGCGCTCACATCACACACATATTAACTCGCATTTATAGACGACTATCGCGAAATTTTATTACCTTATTTTCTTCGCGTTGAACGATTTAACTTACGCACGTAATGACTAGGTCCAAATTACGCATAATATGAGTACAAAGACGGATACTATGATAATACACCACTATAATATCATAGAAATGAACTACAGATTACCGAACGAACGAATAGAAATATAATTGCCGCCCAAAGCTAATGCTCACCGAAACGTGATGGAGCGTCACTCAACACATCAGTGGGCCGATGGCGGCGCCAATGCACCATTGCACACCCTCGCTACGTGTCCTATTGAAAAAATATATCATATTGATAATGCTAATGCAGTTTCGTACAAAAAGGAAACGCTGGAATTGGGAGAATTGACATACTCGTATCCCTTTCAAAGCATGTCCTTGCATTTCAGCATTTTGAAAACAAATTGTATTAAAGTTTGTTGTAATTAAAAAGTTTAATAAGCGTCTCATACGTTCATTATCTAGGTACCTGCGCTTGTAATAGTATTTTATACAATCGTGATATAATCAAGCTTTTCAATCTCGTACCTTACTTAGGCAACTCAGCAAGCTTCTTTGCCTAAACACAGTACTCGACTGAAAAGCTCTCCATTATATCACGATTGTATAAAATACTATTACAAGCGCAGGTACCTAGATAATGAACAGAAATGAACGTTTACTCAGGAACAACGCTTTTATAGAGCTCTTATCGTATAAATAACTTATATACCTATTTCTACGATAAGACTATACAGGTAAACACACCCCACAAAGATAAACTACTAACTGCTTAATTATGTTCGTACCTACTTACTTGAACTACATATCTTTTCATATATCCATTTGCTTCTTCGTAATCCGATTCCGGTCTTTTTACAACTTCACTTAGCCAATGAATACAGCGCCCTGTTCCATAGAACCCCTAGTTTGATGTAAGCCACTTCTATTCAAATGACACGGAGGAAAATCCCGAGCGTTCTACGCTAGAAAAATTATCGATAGGTAAAACTTGGATACGTGAATAGTTTGTACAGGTTAAATGATTAAATTTCGGGTATTTTATGAATGAATTATAAATAAATGAAAACTTGAGACTAACCCATGATTTGTCTAAAGCGTTTCCAATTCATTTGGACAGCACACATGACGCGTATACTGATGTTGTTTTTGTATCTTTATATATAAATTATTTAATATGTACTATCCGTTATTTACCTAACAAAAGTTTTCGGAAAATGGAACATTGTAAGAAAACCGGTTCTAGTTTCACTTCAGAGATGAAGGTCAGATCATAGAACGGTTACCATCATACAAACTGAATAAATCCATGGCGATAAAGAAGTCCGGACTTCTTTAGGATGCAACCAGAAAAAAGCTAAGAAGAAAGGCCTAAATTATAAAACTTACCGAATTTATGATACCACTAACTGACAATAAACAATACACTGAAAAAAATATTATCCATCGAGCACACATTGAAACGATTTCATTAAGATTAACTGCTTCTAAGTTAATTTTAAGTACGTACGTACGTAAAGTACAAATAGTAAACTTTACTGCTTGGTTCGATAGGCTCATATCATATGGATAGGCTCATGTCATATGGAACTGTTTAAAGCATTAAACGTTAATGCAATTTCAATTGTTTTAAACGATTTTTTTCTCAGTGTAAACGGGCTGCTACTCTGGGCGCCCCTTTATGTTAATACCGACTGTAAGCACAGCTAAAAACCACAGCCTCTCAAGACCTCTCAATTTGGACCCTAACTCAATTCCCTTATTTTAAATTCATCCCTTGTCGGAACTAATTCGCAGCGTAAAGCCGCGCGCACACGGGTCACGCTATCGCCTTCTGCTTCATTAGGCCGCGCGCGCACGGCGCTATCGCCGCGGCCGGCTCATTTTTCATATTGTATTTCTATGGCTAAAATGTGAATTGTTTGGAGCTTGAAGCAGTATGGCACCGTGAAGTTGTGTAAATAACTTTTCAGTTACAATAAAGCCTATTGTTTTTTAGTACGCAAAAATACTTAATTATAGCCTGTCGGTAATAACATTAAGTTTTTTCAGTAACATTTGAATAAAAAAACCTATACGCAATTTATAATATAATACTAGCATACAAATAAGACACTACGTGTGATCCACTGACAAAAACAAATACAAAGACAAAAACAGGGTATTATAATTATGATAAGGTTGTATTTATTGACATCTTCCATGCTATTTAAATACGTATTACGTAGTCCAACAGTAACATACATTGTAAGCAGTAACGTACGTACGTACGTACGTAAGCAGTATCTTGACGGATTAGTTTCGTGGAAGAGAAAGATTAAACCCATATTTCTAGGTACCTAGGTTAAACTAGTACTTTTCCTTCATTAATAGTAAATATATTTCCCGGTATTTTCAGACAAAAACCAAACAACGATTTTAAGTAGGTAGTTATTACACATTTGTAACAATTTTGTTACTATGTAATTAGAATAAACCGGTGTCGGTTTTTTCATAGTCCCTATTTTGTTAGCCTTATAACAAAACCATCCCTTGCATTTTCAAAAAAGGTTTATATTTTCAAGACTATCATTTAAATTATACCATTGTGTTTTATTTTCAAGTTCATATATTAATTAAATTACGAACATCACCATTCCCTCCACTAATTCTCCTATACGTACCTGCACAGTAGGCCGCGATTTAATTTGGAATGCCCCCCGCCAATCGGGGACAATATTCAAATAAGGCTTCGTTCAGACCCCACGACATGTTCCATTATCTTTCACTTCCATCTGCAGACCCTCCCAATCGCTACCCGAACTTGGAGCTCTTTATAGCCGGCGACTAAACGTGTCGTAGACGTTACGGTGTGCACACATTTACTTCAGGCTACACATACAGGATCTATATCACATTTAACCCTTTATAACTGAGGTGACATCACTGGCTATCCACTTCTAACGCGAATCCACTAATCGGACGTAATTTTAACCACAGATTTCTACCTAAAAAAATATATACCTAGCGTTCATAATATTTTTGTGTGGAAAGGCCAATCAAATTTGATACAAGATTATTTTCTTACATTCGGTTGCAGCAGCGTAGTATTATAAAATACAAAGAAAATAAAACTTTATAGGATTCACGTTGATTGACAGAAGAAAACGCGACCGTAAACCACCAAAATGTGGTCCAATACAACAAGTATGGTCCAAAAATCTAGGGTATGGTCGTAACGTAATCACAATGTTCTTTTTAGTTTTGTCGCAGTTTTTTCAACCATTCTCGACTTAGTACCTATTACGTCATCCAAGTAATAGTTACGCCTAAAGTGTCATTCAATAGAACTTGCTAACTATGTAAACAAACCGCCAAACTAAAATTGACACTGAATGTCAAATTACTAGTAACTTTTGTTTACATAGTTAGCAAGTTCTATTGAATGATACTTTAATCGAAGATAGGTATATGAGTTAGTTTTGAACCATAGTCAAGAAATTTTTGACTATAGTTGGGTGGTGTACAGTACAGTTGCTTATGACATGAGCAACATGACATTGTCGTCAGGTATAAAGAGTGTCATTGAAACAGACCGGTTCGGTGGCGGTAGTTTTTCTATTCTCAACCCCTTGGCGTCCCGCTGGCTCGTCGTGTCAATCACGCCGTGAATATATTCATTTGTCTTGTTTATGACAGCCCGGTGATATTAAAAGCAAATCTGCTAATGAGTTTAGGGACATTTAAAAATATTTACCCTTTAAAATATTACACAAGGATGGAAATGGCAGCAGTATATGCCTAAACTGTAGGTACACATCGCCATTTAAAAACAGAGGCTTAATGTAAAGTTTTAGTAAAACACTTATGACATGTTGCGTTATGCGTACAATTATTACAAGTAGGTAATACAAACTATAGCAAGCATCATATAATGTTTGGTATTTCACAATCTTTGTGAAGTCGCGCTCTTCATCGCATGTAAAATAAGCTAATATGTACCTACAGATCTAAGAAAATAATCTTTAACAAGAAATACATTTTCCAAAACAGTTTTAAATGCCATAATTTTATGTTTTAGCCAGTAATTTCTTTCTATAAACAGCGCATTTATTGTTCAATGTATCTCAGCCCCTATCAGGTACGTCACTCATTTCTATGATTTAATAAACCCTGTGCCGAAGCATCGTGGGAGAAACAATAGCGCATCAAGCACCCCAAACCGCGACGTCAGCTTAAACACTCCGATATTTACTAAATAAAACGTAATAAAATAATAAATCCGCGTAACATATGGCTGGAGACAGGAATCAAATCCACTGCCCTCGGGACCGACTGGGATGGTGGTTAGTTGAGTTTCTTATTGTTTGCACAATACAATTATATATAGAGCGTCGCAGTTTATGGGTGCAATTTGATACATTCTGGTTTTGTAGTATGTATTTACAAACAAATCCTTGAAATACCACCCGATTTTATAGCCACAATACTGTATCAATTTTAGTAAATATTTTAAAACGAACCTTTAGACTAATCAGAAAAACTGTTTGCGAGTGATATTTACTTTTATGTTGTATGTATAATAAAAATAAACCTAACACATTCGCGACCTACGCGCTACGAGCGTAGCCGATTACACTGGAAAAACTGTACGTTGCGAAATGCGCCTACCAGCAAAGAATTTATGTACAGTCTGGATATTAACTTGATTATTCATATATAAATTAAAGGTGTCAAAAATAAAATTTATTTCCACTAAACATCAAATAACAAACCGCCAAAAACGCGGCATCGGCCCGCAAAATAACAATCCACGATCACGCTCCAAATTAAATCAAAACCTAGTCCTTAAGTGCACTCGATCAACATCGAATCGAATAGAGGCAGTGAGCGCTAGTTCTCGGTGTAATGCAGGCGCCCCGCCACGCATCGAGTGGAGTATCGACTACTATCGAGTCGGAGACGAGTAATCATCGAGAACCCGCGGTGCCCCTCGCTGTAGTCACTCGACTAGCGAAAGAGTCGAAAGCTCCGGCGAACCAGCATAACTTAGCTTACACATAGTTGTTAACACGGGTCGCAGTTAGACTGGTTCCTTTAAATGTTCGACTCCCGTACGCTCAGTAAGCAATCGCCCGGTGTCCCGCACTCAATCTCACTCCACGATTTGTTGACAAAAGAATTTACCGTCACTAAAATATCACCTGTTCCAAACTAAACCTTGACCCTATAACAATAAGGATTACGTAACTGAGATAAGATGGAAAAAAGGAGTGTTCGATGGATTCTCAATAATATTGGGGTGACAATCCATAGAAACGGACGGTTATTGAATTTCTTTGCATTTTTGATTTGTCTTTCTTCACTTTATTGTGTTTTTGCCAAATTACATTTTGTTTTTCAGTGTTGTCTGTATATAAATGATTTGTGAAATGTTCAAATTTTAAATGCCTCTACCTCTACCAAGACAAATACCTACATTTCCAGTAAGTATTTTGAGTTTCAGGGTGAATACAAAAATGTTATGATTACTACATCTAATTTAGTATACGTATATAAATACACGTACCCGCCAGCGCACTATTTACTTATATGTATTATGTCAGTATTTTGTACCAAGGGACTTAATGATAACTAGTTTTGACTGAAAAATCCCAATCACAGAGGCCTCACGTGAAAACTAGTGTTACCCAGTGATAACGCGTTTTCACTGAGGCGATACGAAAAACTAGTTTTAACCTGGGAAAACGGGTAAAAAATCCCGCAACACACTTTCTCTGCATTATTTGCTCAAAAATGGCTGCGTCACTTTCGTTCACTACATTGAGGAAAGAGATGCAACACGAATTCGGCAAATAGAGTGAAGTGATGGCATAAACCTCGACTTACACCATTATGTGGCTCTACTCACTCGCACATCCGCAGGGGACGCATGCGCTCATGCACAATCGGAACCTTGTTTCAACTTTTTAGCCGGTTTAATGCAACAGTGCACAATTCGTTTACATTTATGTCTGTGTAAGTAGATTTGCGGATTTGCTCGCATTTTTTAATGTATTACTGACAGTCCGGGGGCGTATTTTTTAGGATTCTCTAGTCAACTTATGAAGCCTGATTGCTTCGTTATGTCCGTCAGCCTATTGCCTAAGACACACATGTCTTTATGTGGCTCCGGCTTTCCGTTCGTGGCTTAGCTCACTGTCCGTTAATGTCCCAAAAAATCCCCTTCCCCCTTTTTCTGACTTTTGAAATATGGGCTCAAAAAATATGAAAACAAAAGAAAATGTAATAATTACTACAAAAGTAATATAAAAAAAAAACAATCAGCAACCTAAGTCCCTAAAGCAATCATCGGCAACCCTGACATCTGTCACACAAGTCTTCGTTTTCAATTACGGCGGCATGCGACCGAAATTAATTCCGTCGTCTTGATTGGCGATAAGAGTTGGATTACGCGGCGATTTGCTACTGCAATCGCGTCAATGCTGCACGAGGCAAAGAATAGTACTGCAGACTGGACAGCGAAAACTAACTTAATTCAGGGCACGGTGAGCCTTAAACCAAATAAGATACTTGAATAACAAATTGGCCACTTTAATATGATATTTAATTGTTAAAGCTACTAATTTTATGTGATTTTGTTTAAATTGATCTGAAGAGTGAAGGCTAACAAATAATATTATAAGAAGTGAATACTGATTTGATGCATCTTAGGGACATTATTTGTTTGCCAAAAGTGGAATAATTGGAGCTTTATAAGAAGAAACATCAAATTTGACTCGTTAAAATGGTGTCCATTAGTTTATCTTTTCTCAGAGAAAAATACGAGTACAGTGAAACCTGGATAATTGCAATCTCAAGGGACCGGCAATTTTTTGTCAATGAACCAGGTTTTTCATTTAAGCAGGTCGTGCCAATTAACGAGGTTCAAATCGTTGTGTCAATTAAAGGTTCAAAAATTTCAATTATAGAGGCCTTTTGGTCTCAAGGGACCGGGACCGGACCTTTGGTTGCAATTATTGAGGTTTTGCATTTATCCAGGTGTCAATTAACCAGGTTTCACTGTATATATGTTTTTGCATTTGGGGAATGGGCTATTTTATAGAAAACGTATGTCGGCCCGCTTGACTCTATGAAGATAAATATTTGTCAACTTACAGATATTAGGTAAGGTTCAGCTGTCAATTAGGTTCATATTTTTTTCATAAATACATTCGCAATAGTCTTTGCAAAATGTTGTGCCACATCGGGCGAGGGAGGCGGCGCGGCGGTCGGCAGTAATGGAGTGCCGGTGGCGGCGCGCGCGCCACGCGCCGGCGTGCGGCCGCCGCGCACTCCCACCGATTATACGACAACCGACATCACGTGAGAACTCTACTCGTAGCGTTTAGGGATATACTCTGACCATGCTAACTTTGCACTAACTTGGCAGCAAGGCTTAGAACGCACTGCGATTCAATTTCTTGCGGTTTCGGAACTACAAAAAGAGTAACGTACGGGCCGTATGGCATGCTTCATAAGTGCACACGCTTGCAAGACAGAAACCGCAAGAAATTAGACTTAAACAGCAAGAAATTAATCGCAGTGTGTACTAAGCCTTAGAATGAATCTCTATAAGCTCCAATGACGTAGCACTACCATGCATGAAAATTATGACTCTAGTTTACTAGGAATATCATAGCTATCGGTTTAATATCCAAAATAAGCTTTTCGTCGCTTATTAGCGAATTTTAAATGCTGGAGCATCATGTGAGAATTATTCTCGAAGTTTACTAAAACAATCAAGGCAACAAACACCGTCCTAGCCGTCTTAAGCTGGAAACAAATTATCGGACGCGGCTGACGGACGCGGCTCACAGCCGCGACTTATAGGTATCTAGATAATGAATATACACTGAACTGTGCGAACTATCAGAGGTAAGCCGTGGACGTAACCTTGAGCCTTCGGACATCCGACAGAAATCTGGCGCGCTGGATGTTCCTGACTGTGCACACTTTTATGTCGCGCGCGTCAGCCGCGTCCGTCAGCCGCGTCCGATAATTTGTTTCCAGCTTTAGTCCTAGCTAGCACAATCATGGACCAGCGTAGTTAGTACAATCGCTTTAATGTCCAATTTCCAACATACCTAGCTATAGGTACCATAACTAAGTGCAAGATGCGAGATTGCTTTATTTCTAACTTAAACGTAATTTAACTATGCTACATTACATATGCATAAACTAAGCTTTGTCTTATTATTGTAAGCTAGTTATTTTAGCACAGGCACCTTTTAAGTCGTCTGTTTGGACCTGATCGCCTGGTTCGAAATACACTCAATCTCAAAGGTTAACGTTGTAGGACTTGTAGGTATCTAAATACGATCATACATTCTGTATCTATTAGCTTCAGCATCCATGTCTATCAATTGAATACTAATTGTTTATGGGCAGTTATGGCATTGATTGATGTAGGTACATCTTAAAGAAAATATCGTGTTATAATCTCTCAAAATTATATTCTCTCATGACTGTTATGTATGCTCCAACTTCAAAGGATAACTATTTGAAAATAAGAATGTGTTCAAATATTGCCGTTCAGTAAATTGAAAATGCGGGATACAAAATTGTGGATTTAATGGAATCCAGCAAAATTTCTAAGCCACACCAATAAAGTTGAAGCACTCTCACCGCAAAATGCCTCCATAGCGATCACGGCGCAGGAGTCCTGGCAAAAGTAATATTTAGGTGTCAACTGCAGGCGATAATAGCGGGGTAAAAAATAGCTCCCAGCGCGGAACTATTCCACCCTTGCCTGGTATCTGGTTTATCGGCCGATAGTATCTGAGTGAGACATCGCCGGTGACGTTTGAAATATGATCGCCGCGGTCCCGGGGCGCGTGCGGCGCATATTCAAATCAGAGTCGCACGAGACCCCCGTGTTGGCTAAATACACCCCGCCCGGCCCACCCACTTACCGAGGGTCGGCCCTATGTAATCGAATTTGAAAATTATTCTAAAACACTGAATAATGTATTCTCCGACCCTACGCCGGCGGCGCTGATTTTTAAAATAAATTAAACTTAATCAAGTGGGTTCGCGCACATAAACGGATTAACTTGGCGCTGATTTGACTTCTCTGTTTGCACTGTACATGAGGGGGGTTAAGGTCATTTGATACAGTATCGAGTTGACTGACATCGTTTACTTTAGGTACGAGTGATAGCGAAGGATATATTTAATTAATCGGTTGCAGTTTTCCTCAAAATATTACAGCTGCTGATGATCATAATTATTTCTATTCATCGCCTTTACCTACATACACATATTATGCGCCTACTGACAAAATTGTGAAATAAATTTCAAACTTGCGTTAGGTGAGCCTAAGTATAAACTAAAATGCATGACACCATAACCTAAACTGATAAAAAGTAATGTTATCAAAAATTTTGGAAAGTCAAAGAATTTGCAATCAGCAGTATCAACTCTGTTAGTAAACATAAATATTCATCAAGCTTCCAAACAAAAACGCACGCACTAGACTCGACGCTTGGCAGTAGCAATTAACCTACGTATAACGGTAACGCACAAAAACGCCATCATCACATTTTATCGTCAGCTAATAATTCAATAAAAATTTATGAATCGAAACAATCGCTTCAAAATATTTGAAAGTTAAATATTGAATAAAACAATATTAGTTCACTCGGTACATTGAACTTTATTGCGCTGTGCATACATTTGCCGATTCGGCACGCAGAGCTGCAGGGCTGCAGGGCTGCGGCCATTAGCGCCGATATGAAATTAAAATTAAAATATATAAAAAACTGCGAGTGCTCTCCACAGACCGCTAAGGGGCAGCCCTAAAGATTTAACAGGCACAAAAGTTTCCGTGGAATCTCTTTAAAATGTTTGTACGATAATTGTAGCATAGCAACGCCTAGATAATCTAGATATCCCTTATTAAGTGTAGGTAAAGAATGAAAAGCTTATTATGCGGCGAGATTTTTATGGTATTTTGAATTTAACAGCAAATAATAAAAGCTATTATCTATCAATTCTCTCGTGAGGCATACTGGTACCTAGCTGCCTAGACTCCCTTCAACGAATTTTGATAGTTAGAAGAAGAAATGGTAAGCTTTATTTATATGGTTTGTCAATATTTTTATGGTATTTTGAATTTAACAGCAAATAATAAAAGCTATACTATTATCTATCAATTCTCTCGTGAGGCATACTGGTACCTAGCTGCCTAGACTCCCTTCAACGAATTTTGATAGTTAGAAGAAGAAATGGTAAGCTTTATTTATATGGTTTGTCAATATTTTCCCGTTTTCGCCTTATCATTTACTTTCCTATTAAAAAGTTAACACCTATGCTTCACTATTGGAATAGCTTCTTTTCGTACGCAAACGCATGAAAATATTGACAATATAAAAAAAACTATCTGTTAAAACCCGCCAGAAAGCTTCGACGCTAAAGGTAATTTTTATTTTATCATAAAATAATCATAGCCACTCCACGGATTCGGCCACGAACTATCATGTAGCGGTACAGCAGGGGTGCCACTCGATGATTTGGTTTTTCGATTCGTTACGCCGCCAAACTACCCTCTACCCTCGAATATGTTCCCTCGCCTTGATATTATTTATACGTCTGTTAAGTGGAGTTGTAGAGGATTATGGCCGGGAGCTCAGCACTTCAACAAACATCGGTTATGATTTCAAATATCGATTCAATTTTAACGACTTGAGACACGACGATAGAATGCTTGTTAGACTCGCGTCTGTGCACTCGCGGTATTAAGTACGGCGACTTTCCCTTGCTTTGAGATTAAAATCAAGAATGAAGAAAGAAGAGGAAGAATGTTAACAGAATCTACTAACTACATAACTTGTTCAATACAACAACAATATGCCACCCAAACAATATTGTTTAGCCTCTCTTTTATAAAAAAAATACTATATCAATATGTTTTCAATAGTACCTAAATAAGTAATGATATATTATTCCTTTAAAGGAATTAATTAAGCTTTCGACTACAAATTTGACAAACATATTACAAGCATTTGAAAACATTTCCACAAATACTAAAATTCTAAATCATATACCGTCTTTATGAAATTATGACTATATCTACTCAGGAAAGAATGCAATATTGTAGCCTAATACAAGCTGTAAGGCCTACGTGAAGATATTTGCCGAACTTCTAAGAAAACATGTCAAGAAAACAGGAGCGCTCCGGCTCACAGCGCGCTGCGGTTAGGTATGCAAAGCAAACATATTTTCGCTTGAGACTAGAACGGGTGGGCAAACAGTGGCCAACATGGCGAAGGTTGGGCCGTGTTTACCCTCGCTGCGTCGCCTGCCCTCATATATTAAACATAGCAGTCTGCCTTAGCCTACCCTGCCTTACGTACCCCGACCTATGTACACCTGTGCCTTGAACCAACCGGAACATTGCAGATAAAAGAGCTTGTTTATCAGAGATAGATAAATTGTTTAACAATCAATCACAAATCAAACTAAAATTTACGAAAATTTGGGTAAAAAATTAGATTTTTCCAGAAAAATAACTTATAATTGGAAATTTAATGATTTTCAAGTAGCAAAACTCTTTAAAAAAAAAGGTGGATTGTTATAACTGTAGCAAATCGGTTTGACGGTTCATGAAAAGTAGAAGCATTATCTCGTCAGGACACTATAACCAATTGAGCTACATTATGATAACTATGTACTTCTCATTTAAATATAAGAATAATTGAATCATTTTATTTTACTTAATTAAATTTTACAAATAATGCATTTAAGTATATCTAGGAAATACAGAAGTCAAATATCCACAACGCAGGCTTCGTCAGGTGGCCACAAATGCAAATCAGCAACATGCTTCGTCCAAAACAAACCAATGATGATAAATATAAGATCATTTTAATGTCGTGTCAAAGAGCTACAATCAGAGTAATGAATCCGTTTTTCAGCAATATTACATCGGCGTAAAAATAAGGTCGAGGCAGTTAGCACGTTTATCGGGCGCTCATTAAAGCGAGGGCGATCTTGCTTCGGAGTCGTTAAGCGCGCAATAGTTCGCGAGATCCTCGTAAAAAATATCTCGCAACCGACTTTACGAGCGCCCTTTGTGAACGCATCATTAAATTTCCATCTAAATTTAAATTACTAACGCTACGATTCGACGCGCTTTCACCCACGTGTTTCTGTTTCCGTGGAAATGTTATAATTGCTGCACAGAGAACGCAGTCGACTCGTGAATTTGAAAAAAGATGACGTCAGTCGGAATTATCTTCAGCGCAGCGCAATTGAAACGGCTTTGCGCCGGGCTTAGTGAAAAAGTTGGCGTTCGTTTTAATAATTCCGACTCCGGCGCCTCGTCAGAATGCCGTTGTCACTTCCCGGATTAAGCTCCGACACGGCACGGCTGGGATTCGAGAGTTATTTTAATTTGCATTTTTCGCATAATTTCGGGGAAAAGTGCAACCAATTCTCCTCCACTCTCATTTCCTTTCCTTACGTAATAACGATATTTAAAAAATAATTATGTCTAACATGAACTAATAAAGTCTATCTACTTATGTATGATCAACTCTCATACTATGTTTCAGGTTTGATGTAGATTTAGGCATCATTTGATTAAAGAGAACCGTTTCAGTCTTAAGTGTACTGTGCAAACTGTGAGAGCACACGTGAAGAAGCCGTTACATTTTCACTTATATTAAGGTTTTGTTACTTACTTATTACCTGCTTTGCACCAAATAACTTTCTCGCGGAGTTTACGAGGTTTGGTCGTAGCGGTGGTCGGTCGTTTGTATGCGGCGCCATACTTCCCGGGGAAGCGCATAAAGTCAGCAGACCATACATTCTCCTTGCTTAATAAGCACAAACGAATCAAACGCTAAGACAACCCAGTGAAACTGAGACATCAAGCCCCGAAACAACAATAAGTAATCAGAGACCGCGCTTAAACTGGTTTGACTCTGTGAAGAAGCCAGAATAATGCTCCAGGTGAGCGGGTATCGCCGGTCATGCCATTTAGATAAGGGTGTTGCGATCCCTGCCTCCTCCGCGATAAGAGTACTTCAGCAACTGTGCAAAAAATGCTTGACACCCGCCAGAAATCATGGCGTCTGACTGAAACTTAACATGTATTTAACGATCATAGTTAAAAAAATTGGATCATAGTTAAAATTTAAATTAAATATTCAATGATTTTTCTAATAATTTCGCAGAGAATTCTTACTCTGAGATTCTAATATATTTAAAAGAAAACAATCAATGAAGTGTACAAGGAACAGTTTATAAAGGAGAACGTCCGCAAGCGTTGCACAGCCAAATCGAAAAGGTTCGAAACATAGGAGCAAGCGTTCCTTTACTTATGCTATACGTAAAATAAAATAAAACAGTTTTAATAACTGGTGTGCCACGAATGTAGCAAATCACATCTTTGTCGATTCCACTGAAATACTCGCAAAATTATATTTAGGGTATTTGGAAAGTTTCTTAGACTCAGATTTGTCACTTGTTTTGCGCCCATTAACATTATCCATAAAAACAAACAGAAGAAAACAGGAGGAAAAACCTCAAACAAATAAGGCCATTCGATTAAGCAGAATGATTTGCGAATCACTTAAGGTCCAAATGCCACCGTTTTGACTTCAAAGCTGCGAATAGCGAAAAAAACCGAGTACGAATAAATTGCGGGACTGCTGTGCTATTCAAACTGCTTACCGAGTACAACGCTCAAAAGAACCAGAACTAGTGCTCTCACTGAGTCTGTGTAGTTACTACAGTTCTCGAGTTCACAGTAACCTTGGTGCTTCAAAGCTATTGACTCGCCTTCTCTCAGTAGGCAATAGGAACACACCGCTTGGATAAAGCAATATTTGTTCACCTACCCCCGCATTACGGGCCCATTAGCGGGATGCAAATAACGTCTTGTCATTTTTACTTCTTTATTTTCCCTGCGCCGGTATGGTAATAAGATTCACTTAGCTCTTTACTGCTCTTGGAAACGAGTAGTGACTAGCCTTTCTGTGAGTAGGTGGGGTTGAATTTTTTTAACATTTTATTGCATTACCTACCTCAGTGAATTTAAAACTTGTTTCATGACCGAACGGTGTAAGCCCCAGATGGTAACTAATTGATTGATTTAATCATAAAAATAGTTGTCATTAGTTTCATTTTGTGCCTCTTGTAATTTCAATCAGCAGCACTGAGAGTCCGCAGATGACATCTTCACAATTTTAATACCACATATATTTTGAATACGCATATTAATTTCCATACATATATTACGCATACGCCGCTGCATAAAAAAAAAGATGTTTGAAAAATTATTATTTTTCTGTTTTTTTTTTTATAAAACTATATTTTCCTACACATCCAAATCTGCCAAAATCGTAAGCAACAGTGTAATTCGGCCCCCTCATACCTGGCAGATGTTACGTCAACCATACGCCCGGTACCGTACCTATGCGTAGACATTCCATTTTCCTTGTTTCTTCTCATGCAAAATCAAAATGGCGCTTACTCACATACAGAGGCCGATTCTGTCTTGTCAATTTGATATTGTTTTCGTCTTTTGATATAATCTTAACCGTGAGGACCAACCAGCGTTAGCGCCTCACGCTGATTTACTGGTGTGCAAGTTGCGTAGTTTCCAAAAAGTTGGAAAAGCTCTACAAAAATTTAGGAAAATTCACAGGTAACAAGGGAAACTTTCATTATGGAAATTGAAAATTTAGAATATCATATAAAAACATAAGAAGTTTTCGAAACATTTCCATGTGGAAACTTTTCGACGGCACATCAGTACGCTGATTGATGCTGACGAAACGCAATCAGAAATCGTCTCATAGGGCGCGCGAGATACCCCGACATCACGACTCAGGGTCGTATCAAAATGAGATGAAAACCATATCAATTCGGTAAAGCCGAATCAGTCCCCGGGTGCTCTAGCCCCACTTACCGTGTGGTTTATTTGCCAAACAGATTGCTGCTACGTTATTTATAGTTGGGGGGCCGTTATTAAATCGTGGTTTAAGACTTAAGTGTACGAGTAAGCAGTCTGGATCTTAGATTATGTTTTACAATACTTCTGCAAATAAAGATCTATACCTACATTGGGAGAGTATATTCGGCTTTGGTTTAAAAATGAATTTTTGAAATAATCCTGTGCTGAATAAACTTTGACACAATGCTACCAATTATGTAAAAAAATACTATCATAACAAAATAAACATTTTAAACCAAAATTAAATAAATCATATATTTTAAATTGTATCTTAGGATAAGAGTTGATGTTTTCACAGCACAAAATGTACAGATAGGATAGGCACGTAGAAAACACCTAAATTTTCTTAGCATCTACCTACATAATGAAGAACATAATTGTTACTCCAATGATAAGTTTTAAGATCATGGACAGATAGCGCTTTGTGGGTTGTTATTTCATGAAATAAAAGTAAATAGTTTAGTAATGTCCAATCTAATTAAACCTACGTCCTGTCTACTTAAATTCTGCTTAACCACGTCATGCCAGATCCGCACTTAGAACATTTTATTTTTCAATTACAATTGTTAACGGCATAATCGTGTACAATCCCATGGGTCCGGCTAATCCAGATTTATACCAACAGGCCGGATTAAAGTGGCGTGAATTACCTACACATTTATAGGCCATAAAGACTGATCCGGTGGCGTGCGGTACCTGTCGTGAACAGATATAGTTATGACATGGATTTGCACTGCCCAGCCGAGTACAGGGTGATGCGGAGTGTTAAAAAGTTACGATACTTACATAGAAGTTAGCCAAAGAGTATTAATTTTACCACTCAAGGCTTTTCAGCCTTGCAATTGCTGTTGTATTAGTATTTAAAAATATATTGATTTTTTTTTGGTTGCGGGTTGTATTACCTGTGTTCGCCAGTTTTAGAGCATCTTTTTTACTAAGAGTAATTCTACTAAACATTTCAGATTCTTCGTATTAAAAAGTGAATATTCCTTCGGGCTAAACGATACAATGAGCCAAGAAAATAAGTCTCATTGACTACTTTCTTTCCACGCCCTTATAAGTATTTTTAAAGTCGAAAATAAAAATGAAATTTTGACCAGTAACGTTGATCAGGTCCAGGAACGGCTTACAGAATCGGTGACGTCAATATATTGCATCCATTTTTCAAAATAAACACTACCTGAAATCATTAGGTGCCCTGTTAAAATCGCAGCCTGTATACCCCGGCGTCGGTAGTTAGGCCGGCGTGCGCGCGTCTTGTTGCGCACAAGTTATGGCCGCCCACGCCCGAGTCCGCGTCTGGGCGCCTCGCGTGCGTATCAATGATTCATTCATCATAACACTTGAACCTTACCCCCTTTGATATAAAGCTCAAAATTCAAGGACAAACTTGGAATCGTTTCATGTACAGCACTAGATGTTTCTATCAATTACAAATGGGTCTTAAGCAGCTGTAATAAGGTCGCAAATTGAATGATAACGAGATAGTGTTTGCGTATGCCAATTGCGTGTTCAGTTTAAGTTACAAGATTATAATCCGTAACTCGGTTTAAAAGTTTGTTAAGGATTTACGTATAAATAAACAACGTCATACTCGACCCACACTGCGATTCCTTGTCAACTACGGAAACTATCTTGGAGTCAAGGTACAAAATAAAACGACGCGAAAGTAATGAGACACGGTGAAAATAATTTACCTATATTGTGTTGTGCCAAGTGGCAATCCTTGGAATAGACTTCCATTTCAGTTTTAACCACCTTTCCCGCCATTGGGGATACATTTGATTGACTGTTGTTGTGATAAAATATGATTATCTGGGAGACCGAGCTTTGCTCGGAAAACATATAAAATCTTAAAAATTAGCGTTTTCCCAGAGATAAGACCTAGCTAAATCGATTTTTTGCCCCCGAAAACCCCCATATACCAAATTTCATCGAAATCGTTAGAGCCGTTTCCGAGATTTAGATTTAGATTTAGTAGTAGATTTATATATATAAATAAATAAATATGCAAGAATTGCTCGTTTAAAGGTATTAGATAGATTATCACTCATATCACTCCAAAGGACAAAAATAAGCTTTATGATGTATAATTACGCGAATAACATGAAAATTTTGATATTTATTCAATTTTTGCATATTAAAGAAGAAACAAACCTAAATATATCAACGTAGCCACAGCTTTTTTTCTGCATGTAAGCCAAAACAACACCAACTTTGCATAAAAATCCATAGTAAACTAGTTAGTAAGTAGCAGTGGCCTTTTTGTGACCACGTTCCTCCAGTGATAAATTGAAGTCCTCGGTAAAGCTATAGACAACCACCGTCGCCTGACAATGGGTAGCAAATGGCTTCCTAATTTAATTTCATGTAAACACGCAACCTTTGGAAGTGTACAAAACAAATAACTACAACGAAATGCATGAAATAATAAAAGTACATATTAGGCTCCATTGCATCATACAATACAAGTTATTTCAAAACTTTAGCCATGCTATGAGGTAGGCAAATACCTTCAGGTCACACTAAAATAGTTTAGCTGTGGGACGAACCACATATAGTCACCTTGTGGTTGTGGAGTACGGTTAAGGGTTGAAATAAAAACACACACTGTATCGGGATATCGTCCTTCTTAGAGGAAAACGTCATCTAAATACAAGTTCTGATACAATTATTTAGCCAATATCTAAATACTTAGACTAGACATTGACTAGATAATTGTACATAAAGTGTCATTCAATAGAACTTGCTAACTATGTAAACAAAAGTTGACATTCAGTGTCAATTTTAGTATGGCGGTTTGTTTACATAGTTAGCAAGTTCTATTGAATAACACTTTATGTACGTAAGTCTTACGTTGTGTACCTTTTCGCATTTTTCTCTACGCTGCACTTTGCATTAGTCGGTGTTAGGTGTAAAGTGACCTCAATTTATTTTACTAAGACTGCCCAAAATCCCCATCCACTAAATCAAATTCAAAGTTCCCACATTCCATTAGTTCCGGACCGCTTCCAGGCAACTTATCCTCCCACCTTGCCTCTGTTGACGCCATAAATTACCTAAAACAAGCGACAGATGCTGCCCCCCCTAATGGGGGCATTAGCAGCACTAATGGTTCTGGACGGTGACGTTTACACATAAATTCGCGTCAAATTGGGTGCGGTCGTGACGTGGCTTGACTTAGGTGAAGCGGGTTAGATTTTGAATACAGTTGTGTGGTTAGAAATTCAGTTTTATGACGCTTGAAACTTTCATGGGAATATTTCAATGATTTTCAGCAAAAACATTGGTACCTATAAGCTCCAACGCTCCTAGCCGGATAGTGTACAGATTAATAATGTTACCCTAAACATTTTTAAAATGTATGAAATTTCCTGTTATAACGACATTTCGTGTTATGGCGACTATGTTGATTCTTCTGTAAAGAGTTATGCCTTATGATGAGTAAATTACAATACTGTATAAATAGATAAAAAGTGTTATATGTGGATAAAAATACTGGCAAAACAAAATCTAGAACTTATTTACAAATCTACCCCAATTAGTCTAAATAGATACACGAAAAAAACTGTGCGAACTTTCTATTTCAAATAAATACAACAATGCCAAACGAAAAAAGTAAATATATTTATTCCGTGAGAACTGTCCCCCTCGCTCCCCTAGAACAAAGTCCCCTGCTCGGTGGGGCACTAAAAATTCCTCATAATTGAATGAATCAATTCTATCGCCATTAAATCGAGTTACCCAGCATATTGGGAGAGCAAATTTATTTAGCTAATAACCCCTGAGGGTTATCCCTTGCTACGTGAGTCGACCTGAGATTAGGCAATTTCGTTTGGCACATATATTTTTTAGCCTTTCGTTGTCCCAAATCTAAGTACTTATTACGAGGACCTAAAAACGGACGTACTAAATAATTAAATGTCTTTTTTTACGATCTACAATCTGAGAAACATATAGCGAAAGAAAAGTAAATCATTTTTCTCCGTGACGATATTTCAAATATTAAATTTAATTAACAAAAGCAACGCCGCCGTAAACACACAAAAACCCCTTACATTATTAACAAGAAGTTAAAGTGACATCTCAACTCCAGCCACTGTTGAAACTCGAATAAATATTTAATCCCAGCAAAGGAACTTTCCACGTCTCGAAACTTACCTACATCCATCGGGGAACTCGGAACAAACTTGGGAAGCGACAACTAACGTAAATTAATACCTGACATAAATTTGCCATAACGCGGAGTTTGCCGTGGGTAAGACAGTGCAAATGCGTACAAATCTCGAAGCCGGATGCGGCTGGTCTAATGGCGGCATAAAGCAGCGGGGGCCCTTCCTTCCCCCGACTTGATCTTATCAATTTGCAGGACACGGTGCTTGAGATAGCGAACAATTGGTATAGGGGACGTGTTCTACACGGAGTGCGGCACGTATGTAGGCCGTAAATGGGTCAGTGAGCTGGGTACCTACATAGATATGCTATAAACGTTGATGAATATTTTATTTGGTGTCAAGACTTAGACGTTCATATCATTAGGTAACGAAACGTGATGAAAATAATAACACATATTATTTTTGCTTCATAATTAAATTATATGTATATACAGAATGTTGCCTGTAACACGAGCAAATCATTAAAACATATATTATACTCTTCAAACTATAAAACTTATGTTAAACAAGTTTTAAAAATTATGAATCCTTTAATAGACTTCCTCTTTTTCATACAAAATAAATATTGCCTTCAATGTACGCTGACATCAGTGTGTTTTACGTTGCTTGTCACGCTTTAAACATAACAAAATTTGCAATACATTGCGTCTTAGGATAAACTTTAAAGTGTAATAAAACTCAAAACATAATTTATTTTTAAAAATTGCTGAACAAATGTTGCTCAGTATGAGGAGTATAGCCTACTGTTTAATTTATTGCTCCTGTTACAGGAAACACCCTGTATAAGATGGTAACTCACACACATTTTGTTTAGTTGATTTGATTTCACTCACAAGTCTCACAACAGCATTTGAATCAATTTATACGCAAGTTGTTGTTTTGAACCTCAAGGAAAATTAACAAACGAAGTTCTCTTACACCGATAATATATATAAATAACAAAGGAGAAAAATGGGGACTTATGAGATAAACTTCAGTATCGCAGGGTTTTTTTCAAATTTGAGTTAATATTAGCTCTATTGAAAGTTTTAAACTTTCAGATAAGTATAGTTATAGGTACAAAATAAGTAGATCGGAGTGACACTTTAAATTCTCCCAACACATTCCACCTAATTTACTCACGCAATCTAAAGACACCTTTATAAAATCCTAAAGATATCCTTTGGGATGAGTTTAACATAGTGACATACAACCTACACTACTAGTATTTTCTGCTATGGTAATACGGGCCATAGTGGAGTGGCATGTGTTCTACATGTTGTTTTAGTTGCCAGTTCGGTCACGTCGCCAGGCGAGTGGTTCGAACGTCCAATCACTTCGCTCTAAACTAATAAAGCGGAAGGAAGCGCCGGCGCATACGGATTGCAGCCTGGGCTGCATGCCAATTGGGGAAAAATTGGATATGTGCTGCATGTCTTAGAGTTCTTACTGTTTGATTAGCTACCCACTACCCAGAGAAAAATGACGCAAGCCGTGTCATATGGGTCTCTATTGTTTCCCATAAAGTTTTAAGTCACAATGTATTGTTTGTCCGCATTTTCGTTACTCGTAATTTGGTTTTTCTCAGTAAGTTCTCAGGATTGTTATAATAAAACAAACCTAACCTAACCTATCCATAGGATAACAGGAAATTCCTGAAAAGTTAACGGTTTCAGAATTATGACTAATTATAATCTGACAATCATTACATTACGACTTTAAATCATTATGGCAAACAAAAGGGATCCGCGTGTCATATACCTTCAATAAGTACTTAATGCCAAAATATTATTTTTATTTGTTTTTTAGTTCCGAAACGACGATTTCCAAATAAATGATAAGAATCTATCATAATATAATTCGATTGACATTAAACACGAACACGCCTAGCAATTCAGATCTATTCAATAATACAAGCCGAATTAATATTAGATTGCAACCTATAAAAAAAGAAAACAAATCTAATTACGTACTGCAAAAACATAAATTAAAAGAACTCTCACAAAACAAGCAGACCGACATCAAAAAGACGATCATCCATCGCGTACGTGGAGTCAATTTATCACTGGAGAAAAATGAAAAATCCTCTCCGGTCCATTAAAAATAGTCTCACATAGTATGACCCATAAAACGAGAGAGCGATGTGAAAAGGAAACACGGTCGGGAAAAAATAGTCACCACCTCGTCAGGCCAGCCAGCTCGCCAAAAAAGAAAAGCAATTTACTCGCATGAAAGCTTCGATCCAATATCGCCGCGCCGTATCCACTCATTTGATTTGATATTTTCACTCGACGAACAAATTACAAATTGTCGGTTTATGCGGATTATGATTATTTTTCTGTCAGCCGTCTATCGCCGTTGAGTGGGCTTATGGAAATGCTTTCACCTCCAAGTTTTCCTATTAGCGCCCGTCGCTGGGCTTGTCGTGGGCTTTGTGTTAAAATTCATGATTGCCAATAAGCTTGTTACATTTCCTTCTTTTTCGTGCGCCGTTTGAATCTATTAATATTAATGTTTTGGTTTGAAATGTTGACACTCTTATTTACTGCCGTATTCGAACTTCAAGATATTCACAAGAGACGACACGTACTAGATCCATTCTAGATACGTTATAGTTTAGATTTCAACTAGTTCTCTTTTGCAGCGCAATTCGGGCAACCGATGTCACTTTCACGTTAGACAGAGTTAGATATCTATTAGATGTGAATTGGATCTCTATGTCATATCTTGTGGAAATCGTTCAAGAGTATCTCCAGAATCGCGCAAATGTCAAATTTTACGCGTTAGATCTTAAAAATATCGTTATCGTATCTTGGCGATGTCTAAAAGATATCTAGCAGATCTCTATTTCAAAATCCGAATCGGGCCCCCAGTCTTGATTTATTAAAGTTGTAATTTTCACTTGCGCGATTTTAAATTCGGACTCACTCCGAGTTCGAATCTTGGCTTATACCAATGAGTTTTCCAGAATCATGTACTAAATTTCATTTAGTTTGATTCTGAACTGCTAAACAGTTTCTCGATGAAGGAAAACAGTAATCATAAGGAAAACTGCATATACTTATCTGCGAAAAAATTCAAACATGTCAGCTTTGGGCCAGTGTGGGAACTTTTGACATACCTCGCGTAACAGAAAACTGTACCTGTGACCATCAATGTGACGTAGGTTGAAGAGGATTAGGTGAGCAATTCTCAAAAAGTTTGTACATTTCGATCACATCTTAGATTTCTATAAAAATTGGTATGCTGGTAAGTACATGAAGCTGAACAACTTCCACCACATTTCCCAAAATGTCCCAGAAAGTTTCTATGACACATTCCTTTTTTGTTACTAGATTTCCTTACACATTTGGTAACAAAAAAGGAATGTTTCTTAGCAACTTTCTGGGACATTTTGGGAAATGTGGTGGCAGTTGTTCAGCTTCATGTACTTTACCAGCATAGCAATTTTTATAGAAATCTAAGATGTGATCGAAATGTACAAACTTTTTGAGAATTGCGCCGTTATCGATATTAAAAATATATTCTTTCTCTTAACTGTTGATTCTCCAAATAAATGATAAATAAATACTTTTCCATAATTTGCGTTAGTGACGGTTAAATTTAATACAGTTATATTTATAGCGCTACTAAATGAACCAAACAAAACAACTTACCAAATGTAACTTACACGTCGTCGTACGATCTCAAAAACTGCTATCCATTTTAGAACAAGCAAATATGTAAAAAGTATGAAAACATCGTAACTTCCACCCTCAGTAGGTATGACAGGCGTCACAATGCGGCCCTCCCGTCGCCATGGCAACCGCGTCGTCTCCGATACACCGAAACATGGAGGTTTCTCTACGTGCACAGGTTTGTTTCAGGATTATTAAATCGGTATAATGCATAAAATTGTGTGTTTTTCTTATGTGGTACTTGTGAAAGTTGAAATTTTAACTTAGACGTATAATCCACACATTTGATTTAGGAGTTTAGAATTTTAATCGAGCTACATTATAATGGGCTTCCATAAATTGAATGAGCCTTTACTTTGATAGGATGATATAAAGAAAAATATAAAGAAAATCATCAATGTTGTGCTTGATCTAATACTATTCTTCGTAATACCGTCTATATATTTTTAGTAAACGCCAGGTGAATAAGTTATGGAATTAGTTATTTTGAGGCCGATTTTAATTTATTACGGTTTTGATATTGTTTTGATACAACTTTGACGCCCGCTCACGCAGATTGGTGTATGCCAAATGTAATTAAATTCATACGTGAGATGCGCGCCAATCACCGAGGCGCAAGTCGTATCAAAACAAGATCAAAGCTATAAAAACTTGTTAAATCAGAATCGACCTCAAAGTAGTAAGTCTCTTGGACACTCAATTATCCTGATGATTCTGGTTTGGAAACAAAAAGCCGATCAATAATTATGTTGTTTCCAGCCTATCAATGTACCTAATAAAGTGGTAAAAGTAAACTTAATAACCGCCGATAAATCGGACCTCCGTAGTAGGTATATTTCACCGCCACTATATGTATACAACATATGTTTAGCCATAACGTATGATGCAGATGGCAAAAGTTGTTCACTATGACCTACTATAGGTCGTCCACATACAAACGTATTCATATATCAGAATATAGCTAACCTAACAAAATGTACATAACGACTGTCTTTATTAAATTGTACAACGGGACTTAATCGCGTATCTAAGTTTTAAGATTTACCTCCTACGTTTCGAGGACGGCGTTGTCCCCGTGGTCTCGGAGAAGACTGGCTTAAGGTGGTTCGACTAGGTTACTCAAAGCTTAACCCTCGCTAGATGGCGCCACTTTCGCAAAATTTCATGTTTTATTTTTTTGTGGAATGGTCTTGGTATTTGTATACTTAAAAGTATGTTTAGCGAACTCTTTAAGTAAATATTGAACTATTAAAATAAACATTGAATACTTCATTGTGCATAAACCACCCTTTAAAGTCGACGGAGTATTGCTGTCATGCTTTTTCCTACTATAACTCACACATGCAAATAGTGTTTACGTGATGCTTGTAGTAGACAATTTCACACAACGTAAGTATGCTGCAATAGCGTTATGGTATACAGAATACAGAATACAGACTTTATTGGTAAATATAAACATAGTTACATTTTACACGTCATAATGTATGGGTAAGGTATGTTCGTGGAAATACGTGCAAGAGGATTGGGGTTCAAGACTGGTGCGAGTAGGTAATTTCATTTTGTTTATTTTTGTCCTTTTTGTGTTATCTTAACGAGCAATTATTATATATATATTTATTTATATATTTGGATGATATCAGAAACGGCTCTAACGATTTCGATGAAATTTGCTATAAGGGGTTTGATCTCTTAGCTAGGTCTGATCTGTGAGAAAACGCGCATTTTTGGGTTTTTATATGTTTTCTGAGCTTTGGTCGGTCTCCCAGATATTCAATCTCTTCTTCTTCGCGTGGGGTCCGCTTGGCAACTAATCCCAGAATTGGCATGGGCACTAGTTTTTTACGAAAGCGACTGCCCTGACTTTCCAACCCAGAGAGTAAACTTATTGGGATTAGTCCGGTTTCCTCACATTGGTTTCTTTCACCGAAAAATAGGTATCGGTATATAAATAGGTTCCGGTAAATAGGTATCAAATGATATTTCGTACAAAAGTTCCGAAAAATCATCGGTACGACGGTACCTACGAGCCGGGGTTAGAACCCGCGACCTCCGGATTGCAAGTCGCACGCCCTTTCCGCTAGGCCACCAGCGCTTCCCCCAGATATTCAGTATCATCATCATCACTAAAGTCGCTTTCCTGTCTGTCTGTCTGTATGCTTAGATATTTAAAAGTACGCAACGGATTTTGATGCGGTTTTTTTAATAGATAGAGTGATTCAAGAGGAAGGTTTATGTATAATTTGTTAACCCGTGCGAAGCCGAAGTTTATCAACATTAAAAAAAAAATTCAATAACCTGATTTTCAAAGATTATGATCTTTTTGGGTTCTTCCAACTCAGAATCACTAGCATATTCTTGTTGAATCCTGAAGCTAATATAAAAACTATGTCCCAAATATTTGTATAGAAGTTTTAGTTTCCGCTACGTCACGCAGGCTGGGAAACATTTTTGATACTAAAACCTGACGTAATGACCGACATTTTAGGATGTCTTTTTATGCTAGGATGGAGAATACCTACTGACGATTCTTAGTAGAATGAGCCCAAGGAAGTCCAGGTTTGTATTAGGTGTCAGGTATCAGTTTTTTTAAAGCGCTAATAGTTTGTTCTACAAGTAAAGCAATCCCTTACTGCCCAGGCTCTAATAAAGTAGTAGGTAATTGTAAAATAAATGGAAAACATTTTTTTTTTATTGTGAATAAGTACCTACAGTACATTTTTTCATATTTGTTATCCGTAGTAGTCCCTGTACCTGAAAGAATTATAATTATCATGAATCAAGATAGGAAAAAATCTCTAATGTAATAAGGAAGAAAGATGATGCAACAATATGGATTCTAATAAAGTTATAATCAAGTTATAATTTACTTACCTGGTAGTAACTAGTAATAATTGTGTTTTTCATTCATAGACAAAATTCCATTATTTTCAACCACAGGAAATTTTATACATTTCTTTTTTATTGCTGTGAGGATGTCCTGATTGTAAAAATCAAAGAGATTAGGTAGAGTATAATTTCTAATTATCTTTGTAAAAATTAAACGAATACGCTTAGCCCATACTTAATCAATCGATTTTTGAAAATAAGAAAAATTAAATAAAAAAAAAATAACAATACGAAATTTAGGTGTAAAAAAAATACAAAAAGTTATGTCCCAGCATACAATGACTGGGGATTGAACCGGGAACCTTCCGTTTGTAAGCAAAAAAAGCGACTGTTTACAAAACGCACCATGATAGTTCTTAGCTAAGCTGACGAAATTCGGGTACTTATTCAACAAAATCGGGTAGGTTAACAAAATTGCACTAAACATGACGGCACTTCAAATTCACGCCGTGGTCAGCCCGGCAACGTCGGAAATGGTATGGCAACGTCGCAAATGTATCCGTACACGACATTTGTGACGCACACATACGTAAAATTGATGAAAAGTTAACTATGATTTTTGCATGATTTCTGTATGAAACATTGTTTTCCTATTCATTTAGCAAAAATGAATATTCGAAAGAAGATAAATGCGGAAATATTTATGTAGTAATAGTGTGTAGTTACTTAATGAAAGTCGATTGAATTTTGTATGAAAATCGAACCACCTTAAGTTGACATCAGCATCTTCTAACCGCGCGAGTTTTTCGAGCTACCCGCACTTGGTCTTGTTTATCATCTTGAACGTTTTGCGCACTAGGGATGTCACTCTGTCGACACACAACACTAACGATATTCGATTTATCGACTGTCGATATTCGTTTACGCGTACATTTACTAATGACTGGATTCCATGTGGATGAGATCGTGAAACCCTCGTCCTGATTGAAATGACTATGTTTTTTGATTTCTTTTCAATCAACGAAACGTTCCTCGAAACGTCGGAGGTAAATCTTAAAACTTAGATACGCGATTAAGTTCCGTTGTACAATTTAATAATGTGTACAAATCTTGAAAGTTTAAATCAGTGTTACGACTGTCTTTGTCGTTAAAAGTAAACTCAATAACCGGCGATAAATCGCACCTCCGCAGTTAATGAGCGCCGTCCATATTTCACCGCTATACATCATGCGACAAGATTGATGCTGCGAAAGGGAAACGGCTCTGATTTGTGGCCTACAATGGTGACGTCACGGCGCCGGGAAGTTAAACAGGTCAATAAACTTTTGGGCTTTAAACGTTTTTATTTGCGATATTTAAATTATGTAATTTAGCTATCGTGCGTCTCACTCGCGGTAATACATATGTACAGGCAAGTACGAGGGAAGTACACGATAGCTGATGAGTACCTGTACCTTCTAATTGGCCTGGTAGCTTATTTATGCGAAATACCTTGTCATATGATAACGAAAAAAAAACTAGTGGAGGTTTTGAGATATTATATGAGTGTGTGAGTGCAGGCTAAAGTGGGACCTGGGCTGGACATATCTGCCGGATGCATGATGACAGATGGTCCAAAATAGCCACTAGCTGGCACATCCCCAGCAGGGATGTTGCGGATGCCGATTTTTTAACATCCGCGGATGCGGATGCGGATGCGGATTTTTAAAAGCTCACATCCGCGGATGTGGATGCGGATGCGGATGTCAAGATAGTACCATAAAAAACGTCAAATATTATACATTTTAGTAATTTTTATTTCAAAAAATCGGCCAAGTGCGAGTCGGACTCGCGTTCCAAGGGTTCCGTACATTAAGTCCCACTTACGCTTGACTGCTCACTTCTAATAGGTTTTTTGGTTAATGACTAAATTACCTAGCAGTCTAGCACTTACGCCGATGCTAAGACGTTTCTGTACCGACCTGTTCCACATCCGCATCCGCATTAAATCCGCATCGATTTTATGCGGATGCGGATGCGGATGCGGATGTTGAAAATAATGCGGAAGTTCCGCGGTTGCGGATGCGGATGCGGATATTCGCAACATCCCTGATCCCCAGTGTAGTCGAGGCAGAGGCAGACCGAGAAAGAGATGGCGGGACGACTTGGATGCATTCCAGCGGGATTGGCGGGATCTTGCTCAGCACAGGGGGGATTGGAAAAGTAGAGGGGAGGCCTTTGCCCATGCAGCAGTAGGGACACCCACATAGGCTAATAAAAAAAAAAGAGTGCATTGGTGTATCACAAATTATTGGTTTCAACTTGGGCAAAATTGTTTTCGTATGTCCGGATGTTCTACTCTACAGGTTGCAATTAATTATCTACTGTCTATTAACTATGTATCTTATCGTCATCTTGTACCCACAACACAAGCCTTATTGAGCTTTGCTGTGGGGCTAGGTCAGTTTCTGTAAGATTGTCCTATAATATTTTTTATTTAAATATATTGCAGCCACATGGACATCGTCGATTTCGAAAGCTACAAATAAAATATTGAATGATACCATACTAACACACCATACAATTCCCTACATGTCAGTTTTGTAGAGACAAATAAACACAATATTAAAGTAGAACAAAAAGTGTAACTGTGCAGCGCCACTAGCTACGTGTGAATGACAAAAGATGGGAAAATGATTTCAAGAAATTTCATTAAAATTCCGCCCCGTCAAGTCCGAGGGCGTTCTAGTTAGGGTTGCCAGCTTATCAACACAAAATAAAAATAAAACTCAAAAATAAGTTTCTACTACATGGAAGATTTTATTCACAGGGATATTTAGACTAATAGCCGTACCTTGACTTGACACTTGACGTTTAAGTTAGCGACTGCGTAAACTTGATCGCAGTCTATCTCGCTCGCAATGATGTATTGGTGCGATAGAGAGGGAATGCGATCGAGTCGACACGCAGTCTCTAACGTAAATGTCAAATACCAACTCCTAGGAATTCCTAGTTAAAAGATATAATTACATCCAGATTTGTTATGGATATAATTTGTTGGTGTCAGAAGTGACATTTTTTCAACCAAAAACATCAATTTGACACTGACAGACCATATTAAATTCATAAACTATTGATTACAATCAGAATAGTCGAATTCTAGAGGCGTCTAAAAGCTAGTCAGTAGTAATAATCATGAAAACTGAACATGATCACGAAAACAGCGCCAATCATATCGCTAGCCCAAGCAATATTTAAAACTCATTTTCTCATTAGCTTGTCCCGTTTGAGAGTTTATCGTAAATATGTAATTTCTTATAAAACAAAAGATCTGGCTCAGCCCTGAAAAATACAGGGCCTGAGGTGTGGGCGAGCGGGCGCGGCGGATTTTTCGTGGTCCGGAAACGACGGAGAATTCATTTGGGCGTAATAGGTTTCCTGCGGCCGCGTCCGGTCCCCGTCCGGGCGTCCGGGCGTCCGGTCGTCCGGCCCCGCACGCAGCGGAAAGCGCGTGCGATGCCGTCTTAGGGATTGGGATATTGTCGGGGGACGTGCTGGTTGGTAGGGTCGACGGAGGTTAGGTTAGGAGACTTATTTTGGGAAAATTATAGCAGCGGAGCTTCGCCTTTATTCGAGAACCGTAACGTAAGAAAAAGTTTTTGGCAAAAATTTCATTTTTGGTACAAGCTTTTATCGCTGACTGTACTTTTGTTACGACAGACAACTAATACTCATCGAGACAATTCTAAAAACCCCTAACACAATTAGGTTGCGTTGTTTCATCACAGAGTTCCTATGGCCACCTCCTGTCTCCATCATCAGATCAGCTCGATGGTACTATAATATTGCATTGTCACCCTACTTACATGTGTATGCAAAATTTCAGCTCAATCGGAAACCGGGAAGTGGATCAAATTTAACTTGTAAGATTCCATTACATAGTTACATACAGGAAAAGCTTGTAAATATAGGGAGCGTGCATGAACTGTAGGCGGCAGCACAGGAGCCGTCAGGTTTTTGGCGCGAAGCGTAAATATGAAGTTTATGTTTCCGATGCAGCCCACAAGATGGCGGAACCTACTATGCACAAAAAAACGTTCGGGAACGGTAGATGGCAGCACTTATTGCTTTGGCGTGAAGTGTCAATGTATGTAGGTACATGTTTGTGTTTCCGATTCAGGCCACAAGATAGTTCGTTTTTTAAGCATTAGAAAGAAGGTAAGCGATTTTGACATGTCTTTTAATAGAAAAACACTTTTTAAAAATCAATAACTATTACTTATGAAAGCAGAAGACTATAAAAGATCGTATTAGATTCATAATTGTTACCTATTTACCGTAACTTATTTTTAAAATGTGTTTTTCAATTGAAAGACACATCAAGATTGTTTGCCTTATTTCTAATGCTAAAAAAAACGAAGTATACAGCATTAAAAAAGTTAAATAGATATCAATTTTAATATGTACATATAGAACAGAGAGCTACAATTGTATGGATGTGGTGCTACGACCACTCATGACTCTAATTTACCAAAGTACCACTTAGAGCCTCGTCTGCCAACAAACCACTCTGTGGTTTGGCAGAAGAATAAATGTAATTAGTTGTAAGCAAAATTTGTGAATAAACGTTTTATCATATTTTTTATTTTATTAGATATTATATGGCTATATTAAATAAGTAGGTTCCTACAAAGTCTTTTAACAATAAAAAGTATGGTTTGCAATCAAACCTAAGTATAAGTAAGCAACATTTCAAGTACCTACATGATTAGTCACCCTATAAATTTATTCAGAGCCTAAAATATCATATTAACAAACTTTCTCATTTCATACATACCAGAAACCAAAATACGAATAAATAGGTAAGAAGTTTGATTAATGAATTCATAATCTCTGAATCGTCTCTCACAAAAGTCTTCAAAACAATCCTCTCCTACTGCCGTATTCGAACTTCAAGATATTCACAAGAGACGATACGTAGGTACTATATCCATTCTAGATACCTTATAGTTTAGATTTCAACTATGTAGTTCTCTTTTACAGCGCAATTCGGCAGCCAATGTCACTTTTACGTTAGATAGAGTTAGATATCTATTAGATGTGAATTGGATCTCTAAGTGATATTCTGTAGAAATCGTTTAGGAGTATCTCCAGAATCGCGGAAATGTCAAATTTGACAGGATATATCTGAAAAATATCGTTATCGTATCTTGGTGATGTCTAAAAGATATCTTATAGATTATTAAATTATACAACGGGACTTAAACGCGTATCTGCTTTAAGATTTACCTCCGACGTTTCGAGGACGGCGTTGTCCCCGTGGTCTCGGAGAAGACTGGCTTAAGTTGACATCAGCATCGTCTAAACGCGCGAGTTTTTCGAACTACCCGCACTTGGTCTTGTTTATCCGCTTGAAAGTTTTGCGCACTAGGGATGGCACGTTGTATAATTTAATAATGTGTAAATATCGTGAAAGTTTAAATCAGTGTTATCTTATAGATGTTTATTTCAAAATCCGAATCGGGCCCCTACTCATCCGAATTAAACCTGAGGAACTGACTACACACGTTCCCCTGATTGGGAACCCCGCCTTAATTCTCAACTTTACAGACTTTCATTAAAACTTGCGTGACGTGTCATTAAGGCACGCTTAATTATTAATATTCAAATCATAATTCAGACGAAAAAGCAAAGACGTTAAGTTATGAATAAATTCAGTTACATGTTCGTGTAGTCAAAGACCTTGCGTACAGACAAGGGCTATATTCGAACTTTAAGATACGTCAAATAAAAGACATAATGCCGTATTCGAACTTCAAGATATTCACAAGAGACGACACGTACTAGATCCATTCTAGATACGTTATAGTTTAGATTTCTACTAGTTCTCTTTTGCAGCTCAATTCGGGCAACCAATGTCATTTTTACGATAGATCGTGTTAGATATCTATTAGATGTGAATTAGATCTCTAAGTAATATCTTGTGGAAATCGTTCAAGAGTATCTCCAGAATCGCGGAAATGTCAAATTTGACAGGTTAGATTTTAAACATATCGTTATCGTATCTTGGCGATGTCTAAAAGATATTACAAAATCCGAATCGGGCCCATAGAAACGATATGGATCGGATATGTCAGTGTCAAACAAGTGTCGAAAGTGACGTTTTTGTTTAAAGAAACGTCAGTTTTGACACTTGTTTGACACTGACATATCCGATCCGTATCGTTTCAATATATTTTATTTGACGTATCTTAAAGTTCGAATATGGCTGACAGACGTTCTATTTTGGTGGCGGTTACGTGATATGCTTATGTACTATGGAATGTGTTAGTTACTAAGTTAGTTTATTTGTAGAACGAAGTTTACTAGTACTTGAATTAAGTCTAGTGTAGGCGTATTTAGCCTCGTTAAGCCTGACAATAAATTACTTTACCAAGTATTTAAACTAACAAGTATTTTACTTATTGTAACAACTGTTGTTGTTGTAAAAACTTAAACTAGTTGTAATTGTTAGAAGATGCACTATGATTTTAAATAATTGAATATGCCATTCAATTTCATAAATAATATAAAAAAAAATCTTTTCAAATTAATACATTTCTAGATTTTTTTGACGACCGGTCTGGCCTAGTGGGTAGTGACCCTGCCTGTGAAGCCGCGGTCCTGGGTTCGAAACCCAGTAAGGGCAAATATTTGTGTGATGAGCACAGATATTTGTTCCTGAGTCATGGTTGTTTTCTATGTATTTAAGTATTTGTATATTATATATATCGTTGTCTGAGTACCCACAACACAAGCCTTCTTGAGCTTACCGTGGGGCTTAGTCAATTTGTGTAAAAATGTCCATTAATATTTATTTATTATTTATTTATTTATTTAGATTATTTCTACTAGCTTAAACAACAAGAAGGACATATTAACACAAATTTTGATTTTAACAGCAATCCTGCGGGCTCAGCACGGTTCCATTTTTATCCACTATCACTATGCCCGTCACTTTCACACTTACTTACTTGTTAGAACGTGACAGGCATGGTGATAAATGATAAAAATGCGACCGTGCTACTAGGGCTGGAGTAAAAATTCATCAAATAAGAGTTTAATTAACGTGGATTAAATCGCAGGCAAAGACTAGCATATTGCCTGTATCGACGTTTAATTGCCTTAAGGAAGTTCGGTGGCTTATGTGCCTCATAATCATAACAGACATAATAACGTATTGGAAGCCTTACAGGGTTATTATGATCACAATCGTTTGAATTAGATCGATCGGCATTTTGCACGCTAGGGTTGATACTTATTGGAATTATAGGCTTAATAATTCTAACGAGAGATATACAGGATGTAGGAGACAAAGGGCCGAAGTATGTTTTTGAAGTGAAAACTTCTTTAGCGGTGCTGTGCACTTTTTGAGGTGGGGAAAAAATGTTAAACTCGAGACAGCGTAAGACCGAAGACCGAAGACCGTAAGACGGACACGTGACCTGATCGAAAATCTGTTACGTGTAATGTCATTGAGTTTTTCTTTATTGATTTAAATGCCATCTAGTGAGTTTCGCTCTAACTGGTATTAATATAACTAGAGTACTAACAGTGATGTGCTTAGGGGTTTCAAGTAATTAATGCTAACGCTAGATGGCGTTAACCTCAATTATACATAGTGCATTTTGGACTAGTCATTGAGTTTTCACTTCTGCTGGCACTCCCTGAATGCAACCCGTTGTTTTTTGTCAAATATGTCTTGTTACCAATTCGCCCGGAATTACAGCTGGAAATAAAAACATGTTAAAAGCAATACAAAACTGGTTTTTCAGGGTCGGCAATGGACATGTAACACCCCTGGAGTTACAAGTGTTCATAGGCTACGGTGACTGCTTACCATCAGACGGGACGTGTTCTTGTTTGCCATTGTGGTGTAAAAAACACACTATCTTTTGAGTACGTTATAGCAAAATATCATTGTAAATAATAATCATTACGGGCTCAGCACGGTTCCATTTTTATCGACTATCACTATGCCCGTCACTTTCGCACTTACATACTTGTTAGAACGTGACAGGCATGGTGATAAACGATAAAAATGCGACCGTGCTACTTGGGCAGGGGCAGGACAAAATAACATTAGAATTAAAAGCTATTTTTTTTGTTGACGTTAAGGTACGAATTAGGACGCACTGCTAATTTTAAGAAATCATTCTGTAGGTATTTTGTTTTTTAAAAAGTGTTTTACACAGTCCTCAAGCATGCCGTAAGGCAGCGTCGACCCCATTAATTACCGTAACCTTAATTCATGTCACTTAAACCAAAAACAAAACCTAACAACTCGTAAACCAGTTAAAAAGTAAAGTACTAACGCCATTTGCGTTCAAGAGAGCGCAAAATAAAATAATAAAACGTAGGCGCGTCGTGCCCGAAGGCTGGGGTTGTAATTTCCATTCTGCCGTATTCGAACTTCAAGATATTCACAAGAGACGACACGTACTAGATCCATTCTAGATACGTTATAGTTTAGATTTCAGCTAGTTCTCTTTTGCAGCGCAATTCGGGCAACCAATGTCACTTTTACGATAGATCGTGTTAGATATCTATTAGATGTGAATTAGATCTCTAAGTAATATCTTGTGGAAATCGTTCTAGAGTATCTCCAGAATCGCGGAAATGTCAAATTTGACAGGTTAGATCTTAAACATATCGTTATCGTATCTTGGCGATGTCTAAAAGATATCTAACAGAAGTCTATTACAAAATCCGAATCGGGCCGTAAGTAATATCTTGTGGAAATCGTTCTAGAGTATCTCCAGAATCGCGGAAATGTCAAATTTGACAGGTTAGATCTTAAACATATCGTTATCGTATCTTGGCGATGTCTAAAAGATATCTAACAGAAGTCTATTACAAAATCCGAATCGGGCCGTAAGTAATATCTTGTGGAAATCGTTCAAGAGTATCTCCAGAATCGCGGAAATGTCAAATTTGACAGGTTAGATCTTAAACATATCGTTATCGTATCTTGGCGATGTCTAAAAGATATCTAACAGATGTCTATTACAAAATCCGAATCGGGCCCCTAGATTTCATATTTTAAGCGTAGACGCCCACAGGCGTTGCTACGACGCTCGTAGCTCCGTAGCACCGCTACGCCGTAGACTTGCCATTATTGCGCTAGCTGAGTCGAATCCGAGAAAAAACAAGTGTTTATTTTATTTGTGGTCTTAATTTTTTTTTTACTTGATATAGATTTTATGAATTTTAACTCATTTAATAAAAAATATGTTTCTTCTGGAACTCGACAATAAAGTTTTTACCTACAGGCTAATTCGAACGTACCTTGACATAAAAATGATATCTGAATAATTTACAATACAAGTACGAGCGATGTAAATTTAAGTAGTCTGAAACTGATTGAAGGCATTACATATTGTAATTTTTGGAGACTAAGCTTATGTATCTTTAATTATTTTTCGCATAGAACTAACTTTATTATGTCGCAGTTCAACTCCCTCGCATCAAAGTAGCATCAACTTACTCCCCACTTTGTAACAGAATATTGCGTTACGTCGTAAAACTAGTAAACTTCATCAAAACAACAATAAAACGACATCTCGACTGCACGACTGTGACCCACATCGCCTTAACCTCTAGCTGCCCAGAGACCTATAAAAAGGTCTCCTGTTCCATTCTAATTTGAACTTTGTGTTGACAAAATAAGATTTCATTTTGCTTGGCAAGGTTTGACGTATGGGCGGTTAGAGGTTAAAACTGTAAAGTTACATCAGCTTTATTCGGCGACTCATCGCAGCGAGTTAAAGCCAGATATTAATCTCCGGTAGCAAAGCTCGGTGCTAGTATTCCACATTGTTTTTGGGAGTTCGTGACATTGATGACTTTGAGATATTCCAAATTGTGTGTTAAGGTCAATAGGGGAGGTGGTATAGGGGTAAGTGTGGCTTTCATATTGTGGCCTGTTTACACATGTTATGACTGTGCGACTGAACTCGAAAAAAACACTAATCAATGTGTAAACAGGTCCCAATCTGCCAGCCATACTTAAGCCCTTGCTACACGGTCGCCGACAAACCTTCAGACCGCGTGGCCTTGGTCCGTCCCAGACCGTGTAGACAGTTGTTTCCAACAAAATTTGACCAAAACTGACCAAGGTCAGACGGTTAGGTGTAGCAAGGGCTTTATCCTCAGCCACACTTGCTCATATTGACTTTATTAATAAAGTTTACCATAAGAGCGCTATGTAGTTATTTTTTTAGAATTTGGAAAGAAGCCTCAACTCTGTAAATAATAGCGTCGTCGGTAAGAACCTGTCAAATGTTATGAAGCATTGCGTTATTGATTATGTACGAAGTATGGCGTGTGGGAATCAAAAACCATGACAGTGTACGTGTAACTAAAGTAAAATTTGTGGCCAAATTATTTAAATTAATATACATATTCGAAAAACCTACCTACATGAAATTGGGTATATTATACTACAGTTATTGGGTATATTACATAGCATAAAAATATCCCAAAAATGACTACCCTACACTGAGAGAAAAACTAACAAAAATACACTTATAATTACAAAAATAAAACGTAATCCGGGGACAAGGAGAGTCAACTAATAGGAACAAACTGACTTTTGCAATTTCTATTAGTTGGATATACAACTTCTATATTTGTAATTTGAAGTATGCAAGAGTAATATCAGAAACTATGAAATTGTAATCACAAGTATGCATTTGTGATACCCGCAACTGCTGGTTTTGTTATTCCGAGAGGTGCTTTAGCAATATCGGAGGTGATGACGTCATGGGAGAAAACTAACCGTTTTGTTATTCCGAGAGGTGCTTTAGCAATATCGGAGGTGATGACGTCATGGGTGAAAACTAACCATTTTGTAATTCTGAGAGCGCTTTAGCAATATCGGAAGCGATGACGTCATGTGTGAAAACTAATAGTTTTGTAATTCTGAGAGTGCTTTAGCAATATCGGAAGTGATGACGTCATGGGTGAAAACTAACCGTTTTGTAATTCTGAGAGTGCTTTAGCAATATCGGAGGCGATGACGTCACAGGTTTTACTAACTGTATTGCGATTCCAAGCTAGCTGTTGTTATTCTAGAGATAATGACACGCTCAAAACTCACAAACTCGTTTGGTGATTGGTACAACAATGAACATAAACCCAACAAGTCTATCTACTAAATACCAGTAAACTTTGTAATGTCGCTATAGTAACAACTAAATTGTTATTTTAAATGTGGTAATGTTATTCCCGCGAACTAGTTTTTTAAATATTACAAAACTATGTAATTGAGACATTTACTAAAATCATAACTTGAAATCACAGATGCTTTTTCCAAAAATCGAAAACTTAATTCGTAAAATTCGGAGAACTTTAATAGTAATGAAAATGGATTGTAACAAATACTGAACTTTGTTTAATGCTCCATTTACTAAAGTCTGTTTGTTGAAATTAGATTTAGGATTAGTGAGCTGTTTGTAGAAATAAATAAATTTTACAGAAACAGTGAAACTTCCATAATTATAACTAAAACTTCATTTTTTCCGCCAGTAAAAAACTTTTAATTCCTGGTGATGATTTTTCTCTCAGTGTACCACTTGATTCAAACGATTATTGTGCGGTGATTTATTTCTAGTAAAAACCAGCTTAGTTTAGCATTAAATCATGTTTAACTATTAAGTTTCAACAGACTTGATACTTACTTAGCCAAATCTTTGACCACCCTTCAACCATAATATCTTTAGTTTCATTAACTTTCAGAGTTAAGCGATATAGGGTAAGACCACCAGTGAATCTGGGGGCACGGTAGTGCCCCCGCCAAGTCGAGCGCGAAGCAAACACTGCCGTACCATCCTTTACTGGAACCATTTCGCCGCATTTTCAGGCCCCTATTTGAGAGCCTCTGGATAAGACCAGAACGCAGAAATTTTCGTCATCCAGTAAGCTATAATCACATACTTAAAATCCAAAATTTCAAGTCTGTAGGTCATTTAGTTCCGAAGTTAAGCGAAAGCAAAGTTTCGCATTTATGACACTCACTCACTCACTCATGATCATCAGAATAGAACTAGTACTTCCCATAAACTCAGAGAGCTGAAATTTGGTCCAGAGTTAGGGTTTATTGGCCACATAAAGGGAAAACCTAAAAATATTGCAATATCAGTCACGTTTTAAAGATCTAAGAACTGCATAAGTAAGTTTATAATCCCATATAAATATATGATATTACAAAGTTACTGTTGCAGTTCCTACAAATAGTAGGTAAAGTAAAGGTAGGTACACTACGATGTACGATGTGAGTATGAATGAAGATATGTTTAGTTATGATATGTGTATACATAGTATGGGTATGAGTACCCGAAAAGAAGGACTGCCTACAAAAAGAGATGAGATCCCATCAAAAACATTACATGCATTATACGTATTACAAATTAAAGATATCTTATTGATACGGTTTTAACACCCCCTGGCACTGATTAAAATAACCGACTTGGTTTCACATTACATCTCAAAACTTTTTTGTAGTAAAAGCGTTGCGAGACTTGCACCTTTTTACATGTAATGTTTTTGATGGGATTAACACTTACCCTAAACCGGCAAGCGTATATTATGAGGAATATTATGAAAGTAACGGAAGCGAAAGAGGCTACTTCTCTGCAGTGATAACACGGCAATTAACAAAAAACTCTCGAATAGGTTCCCTGGATTCGCCATTTTGCGCCTAAATATGATAAACTTTCCCTTGAATTTCTTCGTCCCCCCGTTTCTTGCCCCCCGCGGGTGGCGGGGGCAAGTCTTACGGCCCTGCTTTTAAACTAAGCTCGTTAATTAATTACAGCCAAGTCGACTGAGGGTACGGGGTACTGCCTTATATAGAGCTATGTGCCGATCGCGCCGAGCACGCCGGTATATGGCGGGTGTTGAAAAATTTCTTAAGTCGGAAATAATTGCCTTGAGTATTTTTTTATTTCTTGTTTTTAATTTAATAAGTTAAAGTACAAAATCGTTATTGTATGATGATTTCATCTGCTTCAAAAGTTTATCTGAGGCTATTTATTATCAAATAAGTTCAACACGGATAAGTATGGCGGGCCACTAAACGCATGTAGCAATTAGCAAATGTATAAACTAGCCATACACAACACACCCAATGGCAATGCCTCGATATGAAGGCTAGCCATATTTACCCGTATGTCATTTTTTTTATCCGTAATTCGTATTGACCAAGATCATACTTTAATAAATAATTTGCAACAATAATAATTTTTGAGGCACGCAATTCGCACTATCTTCATACGTACAATGTCCCACAATTGGCTACTTTCCTACTTGTCAAATCAGCTTCTATTTTAGAACTATCAAAACGATTTTCTAATATGGAATTTATATGAAAACGTGTGTAGTGACGTAACGTCACGGTCAACTCACCTACTTTATATATTTCAATCTAATTTATTAAATAGAAATAGTATTTTAAAATAACTATGTTTTTCTAATAATTATCTGGTACTTTATTTCGTGCACGGTGTGAAATAATTTATTTTAAGTAGAGGAAAATACCCAATTACAACAGAACGTTTTTTTTTTAATTAAAAAAGTCATTCTATATTCGTGTTCAAACGAGTATAACTTACAAAAATATACGACACATTAATTACAGGCCCACCGGTCGCAATACTGAGAACACTTCCTCGCCTCATAATTAATTGCTACTAAATTCGGCCCGATTTGAATCCGGTTACCAAGTCCGCGAAGAAACTTACGAGGTACATAAGACTTAAGGGCAGAGACGGCCGGAAGAGGGAAAATGGCGGATGAGGGCGCGACCCTCCCAGGGGGAGGGACGGGGGAGGAAGGACGTGAGATTTACTCTAAGTAATTGCAGTAATAAACACGCAAATATATCACGCCGGGGTAATGACAGGAAGCGATGAAAATTGCCAACGCAAATTGCGTGTGTGAGATAAGACCATTTTTCTGTGAAACAAGAGGAGGAAATTCGTGATTTTTTTTTGTTTGGCAAGTCTCCCCGCTCGGCTTGGCGTGGTAATTGAGATAACTGATTGAGAATGCCGCCTAATTCTGAAAATGAAAAATATATGGAAAGGGGAAATTCACGTGTTTGTGCAGCGATCTCCAACAACACGTAAGTACCTATCACTGTACGGCTACCGTCAGTTTTTCACTGACATAAACGCCGTCGAGAACGTAATTTACTTTCTATACATCTCGCTCGTACTCGCATATTAGTGCAAAGAGATGTATAGAAAGTAAATTACGTTCTCGATAGCGTAAATGTCAGTTTTGACACTGTCAGTGACTCATGGTACGGGCTCTGGTCGGTGACTGAATATATATAGACATCGCTCTCCATACAAAAATGCCTTCCAAAAATGACCCCAGCCACACTGACATTGACAGCTATTCCTTCTCTATGGATATGTCCCACCAGCTTTTAATTATACCCAATAAACAATTTCCCGCTATTAAAAAAAAGTTATGATTGGTCAATATAAGTTTTGATTGGCTATAACAAAATTCTATGCGTCAAACCATGGTCAAACCTCTTGCGCGAGTTGCGCGGCGTTACAATATTTTGGCGTTGTCAAACCTTATAAGGATGATACGAACCATGAGGGAACCAATTCTTAAAATTATTATTTTGACGCGCATTTATTGTTAAGATTATGCATGTCTATACTTTATATATGTATATCGGTCCATCCAAAAGTTTTAATATATTATTAATGCGTAGTATGTATTTTGGAACAGTGTCGTCAGCATACAGACTTTTTATAAAATGCCAGTGGTCGTTTCCCAATTTTCTTTAAAACTCTTTTCGGTAGGTAGGTATCGTTAAAATGATATACCTACAACATCGTCACTTTATTAATTGGGTAATTTATTTTAAGTAGAGGAAAATTCCTCTACTTAAAACAAATTGTTTCACACCGTGCGCGAAATAAAGCGATACCCTGGCGCTGTCTCATCTTCATGGCACTGCAGTGAAGGCTGGTTCCGCTGCCAATTCGGCCTAGGTCCTCAAGCGGCGCAAGTATGCAACCATAAATAGTGGTTGCATATTTGAGCCGTTTGGGGTCGAGACAATGGGGCCTTGGGGGGAATGCGCCCACAGGGTTTTTAACGAGTGCAGCCGTAGGTTAGTAGAATTGACGCGTGACCAGAAGGCTGGGTCATATCTAGCACAGCGGATCGGCATTGCCATACAACGTGGCAATGCTGCCAGCCTTCTGGGCACGCTGCCAATAGGCCGCGATTTAGGCCAAATTTTTTATTTATAGTTTAGACTTAGTTTTTAATTTTAGTTATAATTTTTATTTTAAGGATTTTTGTTGTTTGTTACTTGTATTAAAGATTCCATGCACAAGATAATTATTATAAAAACATAGACAGCAGTTATTTTTAAATTCTATTTAATAAATTTGATTGAAATATAAAAAGTAGGTGAGTTGACCGTGACGTCACTACACACGTTTTCATATAAATTTCATATTAGAAAATCGTTTTGACGGAAATATTCGGAGTTCCTTGTTGCTTTAAACTAAAATGAATAGCCAACTTGCTAATTACCTATGTTGCATAACGCTATCCCCATTCTGCAACCCGGTATCAAAAAGGCATAAGTCATTATGCAACTAGTATAGAGTTACGACATTTGGGTTAGCGTATTAGTCTAGAACAGTCTGTTAATTTAAATAATTATTTATCATGATCAGGAATTACACTTACACAAACCAATTAATTCCATCCTTTTTATTATGTTTTACTGAATAGTTGGGGCACCATTTCACCACACAAAAAGGCATTTTATTTGGCTATCGGAATTAATTATTTTATATGGGCTGACATGTTATCCCTCAGAAGGCCGCTGTCGTATTAAAAGCTGTCAAATTCCGCCCGACACAGTCGATTCGTTTTCGACACAGTAGCCGTGGGGTCATTTTTGAGCTCAAGTCAGTCTTCTATAGTATTCTAGTTCGTTGGCTCTGGTAAACTAAGGCCCACTTGCACCATTCCACTAAACCGGGTTAACCAGTTATACTTAGAATTACCATGGTTACCAGTACAATTTGACACTGGGTTAACGGTTTAACCGCTTAACCCCGGGTTAGTGGGATGGTGCAAGTGGGACTAACGAGTTAACGACACGTTTACAAATCAAATGACAAAAATGTTATTAAAATTAAATAAATCTAAAAAAAAATATACTCAAAACAATACGAATACTTACACCTCTCAAACAGATTTAAAATTATAAAGCCTTAACAACACAAACCAACTAATTATAATGAACAATGAGTTTCGATTTTTGGCAAGTTGTATTCGTATAAGAGAATGACAACGAATGATTTCCACTTTCCTACATGTTTTACTGTATTACCGCGGTATTTGGAAAACAATATCCGTTCTAGAGAAGAAAACGATACGATATGTACTAGATACCTGGTAGTTTAGATTTCAACTAGATATCTTTTGCAGCTCAATTTGGGCAACCAATGTCACTTTTACGTTAAATTATCGTATTAAGATCGTTTCAAAATCATTTTGAGATCTAAAAATATTAATATCATAACGACACGTTTTAGACATTGTGGAAATCGTTCAAGAGTATCTCCAGAATCGCGGAAATGTCAAATTTGACAGGCTAGATCTTAAAAATATCGTTGTCGTATCTTGGTGATGTCTAATAGATATCTAATAGATGTCTAGTTCAAAATCAGAATCGGGCCCTTACACTACTACACTAGGTACATGTACACGTATATAAAACGTTCCCAAATACGCACGTGTAGCCTAATATTGAACGAACCTTAATAACATCACAAAACATCAACTTTTGCCAGCCGTGACAATTTCAGCGCAACACGAGGACCGGTACTATCTTAAACTTTACGACGGCGAGTTATTTTCACAGCCAGGCTGATAGCAACTTTATGATCCACACAAACACACACATCTTTACGCAGTGGCGGATTTGCAGTCTTTGCCGCCCTAGGCTCAGACCCTGAAGCCGCCCATTTCTCAGTATCAGCACCCATCATACAGACTGCATTTAGGTCAGGCAACGAAAAGGTATAGAGGGAAATGCTTGGACACATTTTTTACTAAGTAACTTTGTTTGGACTCGTTAGGAGGTGAAAATATCAAAAGTCGCCGGCCGTAGCCCTTGAGCGGGGGTGGGGGGTTTGATTTAAAGGTCCCATTTTTCGGTTTTTCGCTTATAATATCTTAGAAACTATGCTTCCTTGTGACATGATCATTATACAAAATGAAAGCTGATTAAATTTGCTACAAGTTTTATACAGTCGAGTTTTTCGATAGGTATCTTGTTTAGTTTTTGAGAAAGCCGCTCTTGAATGTCTATAATTTTGCATTAAATTTTCATCAATAATATTCACAGTGCTCACGAGGAAAGGAACCCGAAAGATTTTAACAGTGTAGCAGATCTGCGAAATTGACTCCACACTCGCGTTCGCGGCTTCGTGCACGAGTGTGGAGGGCCCTATACAAGCCCCCCTTCAGACTATTGCGCGTGAATCGCGGCTCGACTTCGCGGAGCGAATATATCGCGACGTTGACGTATGACTCCACACTCCCAAAGTTGTCGGTGATTTCGCAGTTTAGTTCGCGCCAAGATGGCTGAAAAGCATCAGCTGACCGACTTAACTGTAATTTAACTACGGCAATGATTGCTGATGCTTATGAAAAACTGTACTAAATAAAACTTGTAGCAAATTTAATCAGCTTTCATTTTGTACAATGATCAATGTCGTTTCATTTTGTACAATGGTCGTTAGAACGCATAGTTTCCGAGATAAGTATAAGCGAAAAACCGAAAAATGGGACCTTCAAATCTCCGTCTTTCCCCGGCTCATTAGCTACGGCCGGGGACTTTTGATATGTTCACCTCCTAAGTAGTTCAAACAAAGTTACGAAGTCAAAAATTGTGTTCCAAGCATTTCTTTCTATACCTTTTTTTGAGAATTCGTTGCCTATATATGAATAATTTTGTGTTATTTCTTGTTATCATCAGCGATTTTTTGCCACAATTTGCCGCCCCTAATATCTCGCCGCCCTAGGCTCGAGCCTACTGTGCCTTATGGGAAATCCGCCACTGTCTTTACGCTTTATGTAACGTCAATTACGGCAGTTGCAAATGAAACCGAAAGATGTTAATATTATCAATAAGCAAAATACTAGGACGAGTGTTAAGAGTCGCTCACACAGTTTAAGGCCTGAGTGGACGCTCGAAGCGGAGCGTTCGGCGGGGCGTGCAGCGTGGCGTCAGGCTCACAAGTAATTTGAGCAGCGTGCACTAAGGCCGCTCCTATACGCTTGCATTTGTTTAACATGTTCGCCGCACGCCCCGCCCCGATGCACGTTCAACTCGAGCGTCCACTCAGGCCTTACACTTATAGTTAAGGAGGCGAGGTAGCTAAATGGCGTAATTCAACGGCGCCGTCGAGACCTATCAAAATCGAAAGATAAAATAATTTCGAAAAGAAAAGCTCGTATGGCAAAAACCATTTTAGCGGTGGGTTTGGCGTGTAAGGTTTTTCAAAAATGTTAAAAAAACAGTTACTTGGGCATTCTCGAGCGCGTCAGATATTCATACTACGTATGCCCCGAGTGCCTCTGATAACAACGGTATACTAATCTGCCGGTTTGCGTGGTGGGGGTAGGCATATAAAGTAGTCAAAAATGCAAAAAAAAAAAATTTACTCGAGCGCGTCAGATTTTCGGAAGGGGTGTTAAGTAGGCCCCAAGGAAGCTTCTTTTAAAAAAACTGACGATTTCGGCGTGACGATAAGTTACGATGAATTTTTGAAAATGCAAAAAAAAAAAGTTTTTTTGAAATACTCGAGCGCGTCAGATTTTCATAGGGGAGGTTTATCTCGGTATCCTCAAAGCATATTTTTTTAATCTGACAAAAATGTTGGTGGGTTCTCTTAATCTGACCGAAAAAGGTTTTTTGGTTCAAAAAATTCCGTGGCCGCGCTTTTTATTTGGACAAAAATGTAAAGAGACCTTTTTTGTGTAAAATAAAATTACCTTTTTTGTTTATTTAAACTTTTTCTTTGTAAAATGTATCGTTCGCGACTTATATGCCGCAACGCGTTCTTAGGAAGACGAAATGGCTCCTCCACACTTCCGGTCATGCGGAAACCGGCAGATTTTGTATTTTTAGTAAGTTTTAGATTATATTCTTCAAAAAAAAATAAAAAAAAATCGCGCTTGAGAATGCCGGATTAACGTTTTTTTTTACAAGTTCGCGACCCTATAACTCGGCGGCGTCAAGGACTTATCGTCAGATTAGTTAAATTTAGTCTTTAAACACTAAAATCAACCCCCAATATCTTAATCTGACGCGCTCGAGTATTTCAGACTATCCATTTTTTTTACTAATCTGATCGTCTATCCTAGGCGCGCGTCACTACATATAGAGCTAAATACTTTACAAGGTTGTTCTATTAGGTCTAAGGTATCTCTCATATCTTAAACTGCCACGCTCGAGTATTGCCGAAAATTCCCCTATTCGCCTCCCTAACTATTACGGTTAGGTTTGTATCTTAGTAATATATGCTGCGATATTATTGAAATTAACAATCTTTATGATTTCGTCCCGTACAGGCGAATTTATAACCACTGAATATATATGTATATAACTCATCCTTGACCTGTTGACGCATGATCATCATCTTCCTCGTGTTGTTCCGGCTTTTGCCACGGCTCTTGGGAGCCTGGGGTCCGCTTGGCAACTAATCCCGAGATTTGGCGTAGGCACTAGTTTTTACGAAAGCAACTGCCATCTGACCTTCCAATCCAGAGGGTAAACTAGACCTTATTGGAATTAGTCCGGTTTCCTCACGATGTTTTCCTCACGGAAAAGCGACTAGTAAATATCAAATGATATTTCGTACATAAGTTCCGAAAAACTCATTGGTACGAGCCGGGGTTCGAACCCGCGACCTCCGGATTGAAAGTCGCACCCTCTTACCGCTAGGCCACCAGCGCTTTCGATAACAATTAGATACGTAACATAAAAAATGTTCAGGCAAAATACACAAGATGGTCCAAAAATAATTAAGGAATATTATTCTTACTTACACGTATTTTACAACATGTCATAAAAATATAAAAGTAAAATCGTTTTACTGAACCAAAACATATTATCGTCAAAACATACTTCTTTGATTTTGATACCTTCGGTGTTTTTGTGCTACCCTGCAACCACAAGGCTGCTGTAAAAACAGGTAGTTTACGGTTATAGGTATCTGTTTACCAAGCTCCAAGCCTTTCAGCGTACACGGCAGCCAATTTGAGTGCACCTTTGCACCGATAATTCCCGCGCCGTAATTATTCCGTAGACAAGAAAGGGGCCGCCCCACTTCCAATATTTATGTGTTGCCGATGACTTGGCCAAAATATCGGGCGTCGACCGACTCCTTTTTAGCGAAGAATGGCCAGAGAAAGGCCGCGAAGGCTTCCTTAATGCACAAACAGTACTGGCTCACCTGCCTTGATTTATTGGGCGCCTTTGTTCGCCAGGTACAAGCTTGTTGTTGCGTTTTTAATTTATTTTCTTCGTGAAATTTTGCGCGTTAATATTTAGTTAGATAATAGAGGCGGTAATGGGGGATCGCAGGGAAATTTGTTTTGCGAGTTTTCATTTAAAGTTTTCGCAGTTTTCTTAAGGTTTTCTCGTAACGATATAACGCGGCTTATGAATCTTATGATACTTACTAACCACCGTTGAATTTATTAGATGGATGCAATATATAGTTAATATTGATAACTACAAACATTACTGGTTTACTTAATCATTTCTGACAAATCAAATCAAATAAGTAGGTAAATATTTAGATGTGCCTATTCGGCTAAATATTGATACTTATGTGAATATTTATCAATAATAATGACATTATGATAGCCACGTTACGACCTGTCATTTTGATGACTCGAATATGCCCTAGAATAACCGGAATAACAAGTAATTTTGTTTTAAACGTTTTGTAACCATGCAACTGTAGTAGGCATTTGTCAAGACTTTAAAATCCTCGCTTTTCACTTTTAACTAAACCTACTTATTTAGCCGATTAAAGCATGTAATACCTGTGTTACCATTCAAGCACACTTCAACTTCAACTTGACAAGACCGCTGTCAAACCGCTCCACAAGTAACGTTACTCCACCATACTCTAACTAGCAAAGGTCAGACTCGCGTGCATAAGACAAATGCGTCGACGTATTCAGCAGTGCCGAAGTGGAAGTTTGCCGTCATTTGTCCCCGCCAAGGTGCAAGATTGGCCACAAATATATACGGGCCGGCTGAATTTGCGGGTCGCGTTGAATTGCCAATGAGCTGTGATGGCATAGCACACAGACGCCGGTGACAGTCCGCGGGCTAGTTATACAAACACGGTAGGTAAGGTTCAGTTTCAGTAATCGGATGTCATGTTTCTATAATCCTGACACACATCTCCTTATTTATTTACTTTCATACCAGAAAGACGTCCTTCCATTGTTTTACGTTAGCATCAAAATGCTCAGCCGCTTTGAAATACTCAGTTCAAAAACATAGTGCAACAAAAGATTGTATACCTATAGAGATATACGTATATCATCTGTATCATTTTCAAAATGGGGACGCCATGAAGGTTCACGAGGTCTACAGATCATAGTCACTAGTTAACTAGATTTCGACATTACTCTCACCACATTTCACATGCACTAATATAAGTACGAGTATGAGTGAGTTATACCTACAAGTGATAAAATCATATAGTTCGTTTAAACTAATTAGTGTACCGCACAAACTTTGTTCGCGGTACACTTATGGGATCACATCGGTCTTGTTTTTCACTGACTTGAATAGAACAAAGTGAACGAATGTCATTATAATCGTCATATTTTCATAGAAATTTAACATTAATGATGACATAGCCACACTTTGTCATTACAAATGCTATGCAGAGTTAGCTTGGCCCTCTCAAGATCAATAGGTATATTCGCCATCAAATATATCGGAGCGGCCAAGATGTTCACAATATCTGATCACGCACTCTAACGCCCTGACAATAGAGGCGTGTTCAGATATTTGTTAGCGCCTTAGCCGCTCCGATATATCTGATGGCGACGGTACGCTAAGTTCGCTGCTCTTTGTTTATCTGTAACCTTAAGCTATAACCATTCAGATATTTAGCATACTGTCCCATATCGCCTGTCGACTGTTGCGGCGACAATCGGGCAACGGCCGTTTGTGGCGACGGCAATTCGCATTCATCGGGTGACAGTCATGTCGCTAAATGTCTGTCGCATCCAGGTCGCATCGTTATGCGACGTTCAGTTACCACTTTCTGGTGGAGATGGAGATGTAGAATGTATATGTATGGCTTAACAGCGCTTAAGACGTGCCGTGTGGGAAAATGCTAATATTAATCTACTTAGTTCAATGTAATGCTTATAAGAATAAATCTAATTTGAGTTGTGCGACTTTTTAATATTTAGAAAATCATTTTTATCAAAAAAAAGTGAAAGCTATTTAAAGCTGAAACAGCTCTGCTCCCCTAGAAGCCGAATGAGTGTTTACTTTTAGCTTTTTTAATTTTCTCTTTTATAAGTTGGTAATCGTCATATTTATGTACAAATCGGCACAGCTACAGTAGCAGTCACCGCACAAGGCACAAGTATAATACATAGCACATAATTGATATACTGCATTCGTACTGAATACGCTACTGAAAAGGGAAGAAAGTCGCTTTGACCCAGCAATATGTGGAAGTACCTATAAGGTGCTTTCATGCTTTTACAGCACGGCGCGTACTTTATTTCATATTTTGCAGATATTCAGTAACATAATAAACATGGACCAAGCTAACTTTTCATGGCATTTGCAAGTGTGGCCACGTCAACGTTAATGGCTCTATGAAAATGTGACGTTTATAATGAAACAACCTCACTCTGTTCTATCAAAGTTAGCTTTAATGGACTCTACGATCATATTCGTACAGCAAACGCTAGTATACGCTGAAACATGCTGGCTGCCCCAGCAAGACGCCGGTGTATTAGCATGGCGCGCGCTTTGCATGACAAAGCCGACCGCATCGCAGTCGATATTTACGGCCACTGATTGGCCGCGATTTGTAGCGGCCGATTTGAGTTCGCCGCACGAATAGACAATGCGCGCGGCTGACGGAAGGTGTCCATTAGGAATTGGCGTTAAAGTAAATGGAAATCATTTTGCAAGGGTTGACAAGCCGCATACAGTCAAGCTTGAAAATACACAGGATGAAAAAGTAAATAAGTAGCACCATTTTGCAGAAGAATTTCATAAAACGTACCACAAACGTGCTATGCATCCAACGCAAAGTCACATCATAATAAACCTAGTGATTTTGCGATCTTTTCTCGAGTTATTCTTATTATAAATATTAGTATTCCAATTTTAAACATTTTAAAATGTTATCTTAAAATCAGGATTTGATTACGGGATTATGATTCGTGCCAATTTAAGCAAACGGTGCATGGTGTCTCTTTTTCCGTTGTTGCTAAATTAATTTCTATTAAATCTTTACGACAGTCGCACCATACTGTCAACCAACAAGAAACACTTACGGTACCATTTTGAGTCAACACATTTAAAGCTTTCATATTTTTACACGTTATTTTAACCGAATTGGGCTTTTTTTGATAAAGTAGACGTGTCTAAGTCTGAAACACCATGAAAAGGGTCCGCTGTCTATGTCAGTTTAGTAAAAATAATTTCTTACATAAAATTCATAACACAACACCTGTATCATAACAGTGGGCACCGCGACAGGGGTGGTGACAGGCTGTAATCAGGCGATCTTCACCCTTCCCTCATCAGTCATCAGCCGTCAGCTAAGCGACCGCATTCAAATTGCCGGGCCGTGACGAAGCTTTCATACCCCTGGATACTGCCCGGCAAAGAGTAGGAGCATGTACATGTTAGAAGCGTTTGTGCCTACAAGTTAGTGGGAGGTTTGAATTTTCAAGATTCTTTCAAATTGCCGGGCCGTGACGAAGCTTTCATACCCCTGGATACTGCCCGGCAAAGAGTAGGAGCATGTACATGTTAGAAGCGTTTGTGCCTACAAGTTAGTGGGAGGTTTGAATTTTCAAGATTCATTCAAATTGCCGGGCCGTGACGAAGCTTTCATACCCCTGGATACTGCCCGGCAAAGAGTAGGAATATACGAGTATGTTAGAAGCGTTTGTGCCTAAAGTGTCATTCTATGGAACTTGCTAACTATGCAAAACAAAAGTCACTAGTAAATTGACATTCCGAGACAATTTTATTATGGCGGTTTATTTACATAGTTAGCAAGTTCCATAGAATGACACTTTACAAGTTTGTGGTAGGTTTGAATTTTAGTGATTCATTTGAAGTTTTGAAGTAGGTATAGGTATTAAACAAAATATTGAGGTTATTTTTGTGTTTAATTAGTTAAGCAGAAAAACGAAGATAGAGAGCGCGTATACAGGATGTCTCATTTAAATCGGTCAGTGTAGAAAAGTCTGAAACTATAAGGCATACGAAGATCTGTTCTTAGGAACCATGTCATCGATTTTAACAACAAGAAAAATTGCATTCATACATTAAAAAAAAACCTGTACTCAAAATAATAAAAAGGCGGTGGTTATTTCGAACACTTACTATAATAAATTTAAGAATATGAAAACAACGCATTTTATTCATTTTAGACATCATGTTTCATAGTAAAAATTACTGCTTTAAGACCTACACAATCGATTTCTAAATAGAAATAGTTTTAGTTTTATTTTTCAAAACGTCCGGGTTCGATTCCCGAGCTGAGTACAGGTTTTTTTTTTAAATGTATGAATGCAGTTTTTCTTGCTATTAAAATCGATGACATGGTTCCTAAGAACAGATCTTCGTATGTCTTATAGTTTCAGACTTTCCCATACTGACCGATTTAAATGAGACACCCTGTATATACAGTATTATTTACAAATGCAGTCTTTATCTAACTTTTCACCTGATATCAAATGCATTCTAGAGAAATTTAAACCCCTCATACCTACTTGTTGTGCCGTAAAATGGGGTGAGTAGGGTCAAAACTGAAATTCAAACCTCGATAACATTTTATTTTTACATATGAAAACTGAATGGTGTATATAATAAGTGTTCCGGACGTTTGTATTTTAGTTTTTATTTTATTTTGGGTAGTTCCATTTTAACTTTGACGATAAAGAGGAAAACCCACCTCACCCCTTAGTGCCTCGTATTTGTGGTGAGAGGGGGTTTTCATACAAAGGTGATTTTTGGAAGATTGTTGGATCGTTTTTAGGGTTCCGTAGCCAAATGGCAAAAAACGGAACCCTTATAGATTCGTCATGTCTGTCTGTCTGTCCGTCTGTCTGTCCGTCCGTATGTCACAGCCACTTTTCTCCGAAACTATAAGAACTATACTGTTGAAACTTGGTAAGTAGATGTATTCTGTGAACGGCATTAAGATTTTCACACAAAAATAGAAAAAAAAACAATAAATTTTTGGGGTTCCCCATACTTCGAACTGAAACTCAAAAATTTTTTTTTCATCAAACCCATACGTGTGGGGTATCTATGGATAGGTCTTCAAAAATGATATTGAGGTTTCTAATATCATTTTTTTCTAAACTGAATAGTTTGCGCGAGAGACACTTCCAAAGTGGTAAAATGTGTGTCCCCCCCCCTGTAACTTCTAAAATAAGAGAATGATAAAACTAAAAAAAATATATGATGTACATTACCATGTAAACTTCCACCGAAAATTGGTTTGAACGAGATCTAGTAAGTAGTTTTTTTTTATACGTCATAAATCGCCTAAATACGGAACCCTTCATGGGCGAGTCCGACTCGCACTTGGCCGCTTTTTTTTTATTATGCGTATTACTATAGCTCCATTTTAAATTGGAATACATTATTTTTGTAGCAGTAGCCTTAAAATCCCTTCTCACCCCCCTCTCAAACCTTCTCTACCCATTCATAATCCACCTCTCCCCGCGAAACCTACTCACCCCGTTTTACGGTACCTAAAGAAATAAAAACTCATCTTGGGATTTGGCAAGGAGAAAATTTAAAGGTAAAATCCTCAATATCCCCGTAAGCAGTAAAAATACAACTACTTACATGTATTATTATCATGCCGCGATCAGAAAGGGATTAGAAATAACAGATTTCCATACACTTACGTCAAAATCAATATGGATTGACAGCTATCTCAATCCCTTTCTAATCGCGATTCAGTAATATTGTATGATTGATCGACCTCCAGTAGGAATACTGAAAACGATGTTTAAATTTACCTGAAACAAAAAAAAACTATTTTAAGCATAATATACGAGTATGTACTAATAATTTTCTAGAATTTCGTCGTCGTCATGTCATATATTTATAATAAACACGGCAGCATTATGGTTATAGTTATCTTTCGTACAGTATAAATAATGAAATAAAGTCATGTGTCAAAGGATTCCCTACAAGTGTTTCCCTTGCCATAATGTTTCTCTTACCCCATCTAATTTTAGTCGATTTTTTTCGTGTATGATTTAGTAATGGTTCACAGAGCCATGTCCCATCCGTTCAAGCTATATTCTCGTAGCTAGCCTCGTCCAGCATTACATCGGGGACATACTTTTTATGTCATTAGACATCGGGATCGCCATGGAGTTATGGCGAGATCGATTATCGCCCGCTCATCGTTGGGGACGCTACACCCTCCGTAGTTTAACGACGTAAGTACACTCTGAGCTTATACTGACTTGCGACCTTATAGAATAAACGAGGGTTTGTGAATATAATATGGATGTAAATGACTTACATGTAGTTAGGGTTCTTACGGACATATGACTTTTCGGTTCTGTGTGGGGGAAAGTACTAGGGTAGAGATTTAAGACTTCTTATGAAGCGTGCTCGTGGTGATGGGGTATGGGTTCTATTAAATTGGAATGGTATGAGTGGCTTGGTGGATTGCGTATTATCAGTAATAATATATTGTTGACTTTGATTTTTTACCCTACTATGACAAAGCCAAAAGAAACGGTTTTGGTTTTAGTATGTACCTATAATGCTTTTAAATTACCTACTGAGTCAATACAATGCGGATGAGTTATCAGTTGAATTATTTTTATAAGATGGGGTGGGTTTGACTACCAAGGCATAGAAAGAGGTGCGACTCATCACTTCGAAATGTTATTTAGATAATTTCATTTTCTTGTGTTAGGTACCTCCACATGAATCTGTCCTTAGGTTCAATATCGAGACGATTGGTTCATACCATACATTTATTAGGGATCTAATTTAGGTTAAATCATGCTAAAGATTCGAACGTTTTCCCAATCATGGCACTGATAAAGTGCAAATTAAATAACGAAATTAAAACTGCAATAAAAAGGAGTGAGTTTAATCTGATGTAAAGTGCATAGCGCAAACAGCGCTCGTAGACAACCGAATACATCATTGAAAACGAAACGGAAACGCAATAAACATTCATTGCGAAATTAAACACATCTACCTGCGTGTTTGCCATCACGAAATCACTAAATGAATAAACCAGAGGAACTGGACGCCGTAAATTCGCATTCGAATATCAATTTGGCAGAGGGAGGGTCGATAAATAAAAAATATATAAAATACACAGTACGCAACATGAAAGCCGTGAATGGCACTCGTGAAAAATGGACCCGCCGCTCTTCCAGGGAAGCAATCATTCAAACTGGCTGTTGTCTGTTTGCGCCTGCTCTTTTTCGCGCGGCGTCGGATATTTTTTGCAATTTTTTTCGGCAATGTCATTCGCAGAGCTCAGGTGTGGGGACACGTGGTGCGGACAAAGAAAACAAATATTAATAACCGGCATTTTTTAAAGTCTTGGTAGGGCAATCGTTTATTGTTGTCAATATTTCGTAAATGATTTCCCTATGATGTGGCGTTTTTTCGACGCGCGACGCTGAATAGGTGGGCGGGGTGGGTGAGTTTTAGTACTTTGTTATACTTATTTGTTGCCTAACGGACAGGTTAATGATTTCCCGGGCTACTTTATAAAAGGAAGGCATTTAAGGTGTTTAATGCCTCATCAACGTTTGTACAGGTTTTAAGTACAAGTTATTATTTTTACAAAATTATGTTCTTCAAACAAAATCTAGACGATAAATGGATACGAGTATATGATCCTAGAGGTTATCTTAGGTCTTATAATAACTTATCCCCTATTAAAATTCTGACATACCTTATTCATATGTTAATAAAAAGCATTATTATTTTAAATCAGAAAGAGATATTCAGTAACAAAGTGGAGCACACTTTCGAACTTCAAATGCGTAGTGGAGCATAAAATTACCCGCTCGTACCGCTCGGCCATACCCGAGTGCTGCCCCAGGTGAGAGCCAGCATTTTTCCTAATTAAAATAATGCTGCCTACTTCTCATTCTTCCTCCCCCATTCATTAACCCAATGTGCTGTAGATAAACGTTGTTTGCCCGAGAGAGCTTCCCTGCTTACAAATATGCCGGTTTTCACCCGCTTACCATAATGGGAAGGGAATTTTATCGTTCGCTTTTTCAGACACATTTTTTCGGGTTTCTAATTAGCAATATTATCTCTTTTGTGTGTTAATTAATTACTTTTTAAAAAAACAATGTTATAAAAATAAATAGGTACAGTACAAGTTCGTCATTCGTATATTTTTCAGAGCACTCGACTTTTTCTTGGCGTCACAGTTAACCCGAATTCCAGCAAACTGCATAATTTCGCCACTAATGAGAAGAGAGTCGGCGTCGTCTAATTAGCGGCTCGGAGTTGGTAAGACGCCCACTAAATAGAGGAGGGAAGGCGCGTACCTATAGTATAAGCTGCATAATTCAGTACTTTGACTTAATTTTTACAAGCATCCAAAATAACGCACATGCAATAAAATTTGCCAATTTATTCGTAAGTGTGCGATAGGCAGGGGATTATTACATAAGTGCGACCCCAAGTGTGCGATGCACGATTATGCGATATATATTTTTTAACGACACTGCAATTCTGCGAAGTGATATTGTGCGACATATTACGGCTCGACAATACTTATAGTGCACGACAGTATTTGTGGGTCTACGGGTAATTTATTTTTAACATGGTCTCAGTACTTACACTGTTTCTTCTCAAAAAACATTTCCTTTACAACTGAACTAGACGGAGCCCCGCTTCGCGGGGCTCCTATTGCTGGGCGCTTTGCCCTTCGGGCATCTGAAGCTACCTAACGAACCTAACCTACCTATTGATTTATATTTCGCACACACGATGATTCGCTCAAACGGCACATCGTATAGTCGTGCATCGCCTAATAATGTTTCGCACGAACAATAGTTCCCACAAATGACATGTCGTACAATCGTACATCGCCTAATCATACGTCGCACTAACAATACTTCGCACAAGCGTGTGTCGCACTCCCGTAGTAAAGCCGATAGGCAGACACTCATATGGGCACGTCTGTGCATATTGAGTGATCAGCACATTTAATGTAGATCTTGCGCCTCCACTCGATAAGGGATTTCCTCTTCTGTCACGTAGAATAATTATATATAACGATAGAATAGCAAGTATTGTCGAGATTAGAGTGTATAAGCTGGAAGACATTACATCTGTTAACCTGTATACTGTGTTTGGTGAATCACTCCGTCACTCTGCCTATTTCAGTGTTTTTATTGGGACTGGCAACGATAGAGTTCCAAAGCATCTCCTTTGTTGCTATGGAACTTACGTTACCCTTCACTGTCATACATCTTAGTGTTACTTTTGACTATACTGGTTTGGTACAGTCACACGTACTTACTGAAGCGTTTGCTATTTACAGATCCCGCAGGAAATTTTTAACTAATTGGGATTAAGTTTTCTTCACTAGCATTCTTTTTTAGTATAACAACTGCTGTTACTACAGTCAATGTCTTACCGTATTTATTGAGCCCATGGAATTAAAACTGTACAAGGCTATGCGCTAAGCGAGGAACATAAGCCTATGGAGGAAAGTAGTCTTCAACCGAAGAGCATGCTGTCACCATCATCAGCAATGAGAGAAGGACTGGAAAATAAAAATACTATTTCTATTTGCCAACGCACTGTAGTTGCAGATGGTCAGGGGGCCTAGCCAAGATGACAAATCGTACCTTGACAAACGCCAAACAAAAAGACAAAATATATCGGGGTGACAGATGCTACGAAAAATCACGTGACTATTTACACACATTATTTAAGTTTATATTTGCGTTTTCTATCAACGATCTTTACGCGTTTTGAACACATATTAACTCACATTTATAGAGGGGTCTATCGCGAATTTATTTTATTACCTTGTGTGTTTTGTTGTTGTCTTTTATTGATTGTTATCTTGGTTAGGCCTCCAGTGAATGTACTGAGTAAGTGCACTGTGACGAACTTACGACGGCGGCGGTTCGTTCGCTCGCGGCGCCTGAGCGAGCACCACAAGCGCGGCTCGCAGGAGCTTCGCTCACCTAATGAAGTGGTTCGCTTTGACACGTGTTCGTTAGCAGACCACTCCAGCGATCGCAACGACTCGTGTTCAGATGACAGCTTCCTCGAATTTACCACTTAAGTGGCGTGCAATGGCGTCGCAGTTGTTAACTAGTTCGCAGTCACTTAACTGTGTCTACAGTCTGTCGGGGACTTCTTGTAGAATGCGCGGCTGTCAAGCACTCTCATATAAAGTTGCTTTCGTTGTTTAGAACCTAGCTACCTGGTTGTGAGGAATTTCTCCCGTATGTACTTTCAAACTTGACAAATGTAAAAATTAGCATGTGTTTGTCACGTTTCTGAAAAGTTGTTTTAATTGCTCATTTTATTAAACTTGGAACTCAACCTTATGAATTCCCGCGTATAAGAACAAATTCAGTTCGAGTATTTAACTCTTAAGGCCCCAGTACACAGTGGGCCATCGCCGGCCACTCCAAGGGACGCAGCCATGCGGTAGAATGAGATAGCAATATCACTTGCTCCCTCTAACGCATAAATGCGTCCCTTGGAGTGGCCGGCGATGGCCCATTATGTACTGGGGCCTTTAGAAATAAAAGAAATTTTCATATTCTAAAACGAAAATACGGCTTGGGACGACGATGTTATGCTGAATGTAACTATATAAAAATCCAATAAATAATGAGGAGTTTTAATTACGTCCTTGTTTCCAGTTCTTACATAGGTTAGGTATTATTATTGATATGTTCTTACACAAGTTTCCCTATCCCACATTTCTCGGACACGACGAATCTGCCATAATCTGCTCTAATACTTAATTGCGCCCAGTGTGCGCGACACAATATCGCACGTAATCAGTCCGCGACACAATACGGGTGGATGTTACCTTCAGGGCTGCCTCATCTCAATCTCAAGATCTCAGTTTATTAAGTACTCTCGACTACTCGACTTGACAAAATTGCAGTACAGAAAGGATGCAGAGATCAAAAAGTCGCGGTTGGTTGGTTTTGACTGAATATGACCTAGATCAACTTTTTACAAGCACGTTTTAAAAGTTGGACCGACTTAAATAATGGAATTTTCGTTGCGAAAATCGAGACTGCATTGATTAATTCTTTAAATTTTCGACTATGCACTTCGTCTGTTTCGTCTTCGGTTACCGCGACAGTTACTCATGAAATAAAATATGTCGACGCTGTAAACTTGTAAAGCCTCAAAACACCGAGATGTATTTTAAATTATTAGGTATACGCGATACACCTAAACGTTTGCCTACATTGTTGTAACATAATAATCAAATATCTGGGGACCGAGCTTTGCTCGGAAAACATATAAAAACTCATAAATGCGCGTTTTCTCAGAGATAAATCTATTTTTCGCCCCCGTTAAACCCCCATATAGTAAATTTCATCGAAATCGTTAGAGCCGTTTCCGAGTGCCCCGAAATATATATATAAATAAATAAATATACAAGAATTGCTCGTTTAAAGGTATAAGATTTATTTTTCATTATATTTCCTTGGGTGGCAGCCCTGCCGATAGCCCTCGCTAGGTCGCGTAATCCACTATTCAATTTTCAGCCAAAAGGATTGTCCGCGTCTTAGGTTTTTTATCTCTTCCGCTGATCCGCTACAAGCGGTTATTGCTGTCACTGTTCGCTCCAAATTGAACCTTACTGACTTAATTAGATTCCTTGTTTTTCTATCACAAAGAGATCTAAGCTTAAAGTTGCTATCAGATTGTTTTGATAAATATACTACGTACGCTTATTCCGGGTAAGTATAGAGGAAAATTATTTTCATTCATCAGTTAGAGGAAATTAGTAAGCTGGTTATTTATGAATGAAACTAAATTTATAAATAAACGATATCATTTTGAAATGACTGAGACTTTTCTAATTTGACTTATTCCACGAAGATTGGAATTACTAAAGTTTACTAATTAGTTAGTAAGCGCGGTTTTAACAAATTAACCCTTAACAACCGGAGGCTAGAATTTTTTCTTTTTAACCCTTTAACCGCCAGAGTCTGATATATAAGACATTACATATCCAGCTCGTTTCGCCACAGTCTGATAAATAAGATAAAGATCTGATTTGGTTTTTACAGCACATATATAACTCCCGTAACTATGCCAACCTTACTCTGCGTGGTACAATTACTGTCGGTGTCGACACGAGCACGCTCGATCAAAAATTGCTGGCGGTTAAAAGGTTTGAAAATTTGTAATATCGGTCGCAGAAGTACCTATATTTTGGTAGACAATTAATTCAGATATAAGTATATGTTTTTTTTTAATAATCAATCACAAATTAAGATACCTAGCAAATTATATATTGGATTGGATTAATTCGATATTGGTATACTAAGCACTAACACTTGACGTATCTATTAACAAATATGTACCTATTATAAAATAACTTCCTTGAAAAGGTGCTGAAACGTGAATATGTTTATTTATATAACTTTTTTATTTTATTTTACATTTAGTTACGTTTTAGTAGCCCAATAAATCTCTAAGTATGGTTTTTAATTAGAGCAAAGTTGAAATTATTCAACTCATCATTTAAAACACGAACTTTCCTAATTGTAGGCAGCGAGATTTACAGTCAAACTTGGCGGGAAAAAAGTAATTATCCCTTCTGTTCTGCGGAGGTGAGGAAGCATATTAAAAAAAAACTTGAAAGTGTTGCCAGTGGAGTGGCGCAGACAGTGATGGCTATTAATTAGAAGGGTTGGATGAAGATTCCGTTATTTCAGCTCGTCGCGTTTCCCTTAGCTTTAGTCGCCATTTTTTTTAATGTACCTACGTTAGTAAGCCTCGCGTGTAATAAACTTGAAAGACTCAGATAAGAGTATATTCAGGAGAAATAAAATAATTCATCTTATTTAAATGCAGGTCGTGACATGGCGGCCGATGTTTCTTTCTTTCTTTCAAAAGTGGCACGTTGATGAAAATTTCATAGATAGTTGACGAACTTTCATACAGCAAAATACAATAGAGCGAGGTATAAATGTCGTATGTACAGTAGTACTTCTAAACATCGTTTATTATTTATTTGTAGATAAACATAATATAATATGATGATGTTTGTTAATAAATATTAATGAATTACTTAGTGTTTGTTTGTGTACGCTCTAATAAATATACCTAAATGTTCTGGTTTTGATTTGGATGTCTAATAGGCACTTTACGTCGATTGTTATCGACTTTTGCCACACACGAATTATACAAAAAGCGGCCAAGTGCGAGTCGGACTCGCCCATAAAGGGTTCCGTATTTAGGCGATTTATGACGTATTAAAAAAAAACTACTTGCTAGATCTCGTTCAAACCAATTTTCGGTGGAAGTTTACATGGTAATGTACATCATATATTTTTTTTAGTTTTATCATTCTCTTATTTTAGAAGTTAGGGGGGGGGGACACACATTTTACCACTTTGGAAGTGTCTCTCGCGCAAACTAATATTCAGTTTAGAAAAAAATGATATTAGAAACCTCAATATCATTTTTGAAGACCTATCCATAGATACCCCACACGTATGGGTTTGATGAAAAAAAAATTTTTGAGTTTCAGTTCGAAGTATGGGGAACCCCAAAAATTTATTGTTTTTTTTTCTATTTTTGTGTGAAAATCTTAATGCGGTTCACAGAATACATCTACTTACCAAGTTTCAACAGTATAGTTCTTATAGTTTCGGAGAAAAGTGGCTGTGACATACGGACGGACAGACAGACGGACAGACAGACGGACAGACAGACAGACATGACGAATCTATAAGGGTTCCGTTTTTTGCCATTTGGCTACGGAACCCTAAAAAGGGCTCCCATTGTTTACCGATCTATAAAAGATCACACTTATCAAACGATCTAATCATAATCAAATACTGCAGTTTGTTAACAAGGTGCTAACGCGAGAATTTATGTAAACTGTTCTCCGCTCCACTTATCTGAGATTAAAATCTGCCTCGAGCATGGCAGTAGGCTCGCAATCACTCCTCGGGGTGCCTTTATTTGCGGGACTTATACCCACTTTACATATCTGCATATTCATTAAGAGATCAATCAAATTATTGTCTTTCGTGCAGGGATTCGTGCAGCGTTCAGGTTGCGAGCTAGCCTGGATTTCACGTTCTAAATGAATTTGTGATCCTTGTTTAGAGGAAGGTTTTGTTAACTTGATTTGCATAAGGGAAAGATTACGTTACCCTGGCACATTTATTACGTATGTTTAGCGTTACGTTAAATATGTTGTAAGGAAAGTCACATTTATTTCGAGATTATACTGAGCAGAGATTCACAAGAGCTGGCACGAGATTAGTACTAATCTGTCGATATAAATATGTAGTCAAGGATATTTAGCGCCAGTTCGTCAGCTAAGTTTCATATAAGTTTTTTTATTTATGTATCATTCATGGTCATAGAGAGACTCGGAGAATGTACAATAAACTACAATACCTCGTACAAATAATTGAAATAATGTTAAACTTATGAGTACTGTCGCCCTGGATACCTCCGAAATAAAATAATAATAGCAAAAGTATATTTTGTAAATAAAAAATTAGTAACGTGTGAATGGCTTGAAATTGGGTTCACCTTTTAAAACAACTTGAGTGTTTTTTATCAAATGCGTTAAGAAAAATGCAGCGTTTTTGTGTTTGATTGACTTCATAATCTCCGTAGGCAAATTGGAACACCCGCAAGCGCCGTTCCCATTGTCCAAGCCTAGTCTATGGTGCTCTCAATAATTCACCTGACTTCCTGCGCCTTTTCAACCATTTTTGTTTCACGGCCCATTCACAAAGTCAGATCATTGATTGTTTTAACAGACGCCGCGTCGCCGACTTCGGCCGTTTCAAATGAAGCGAGGATAGATTTTTACTGGTATTGTGTTGCGTTTGTGACAGGACCTCTATCAATCAGTGCGGACCCCCGGGGCCGGTTCCGACCAGGTGTCCTTATGGAATTCGCGCTCTAAGCTGGATGAAAAAAATAACACCCATTGTGCAGTTCTGCGTAGAGAGCGTTTGCAAGTATCCGCCGCCAGGTAACTTCCAGGGGAGCTTGAACAAGCATTCTGGGCTACGGAGCTTATTTTAAGTAGTATAAATACAAAACTCAAAGATGGGTTAATATACTCTTTCGATGAGGTGTTTTGTAATGTAAGGTCAATTAATGGAATTTACAATCATACCAAGTTGTTTTCTGTTTCGAAATAAGGACATCACAAACTTTTAACAAACATTTACGTAAAACTAAATAGAAAGTACCTTAAATAAGAAAAATAATCCGAAGCAGTAGATAACTACTGACAAGAAAATTTAACGGTGTTGTGTTTTGTGTGTAAAACTGGACGAGTTTTGGGTTGATTAAATTAAAATTAAAAGTGCAACTAATGTCCTATTAGAATATAGGCATTAACATTCAAGCTAAATGAGGCGTTATAGATTGCCTTAAATATAAGAATATATAAACCTTACAGAAAAGTAAAAATCTTTAAGTTCAACCTCCCATGTTCCAGGGTAAGATTTTTTGTTAATTTGTCATTAAATCCCAAGTCCGTAATGCCACGGCAGTCATAAAATACGACTTGTCGTAAAAATCTATAAAATACGATGCCCATCTAACCTGGCAATTGTCGGCCAATTGTCCACAGTACTGGACTCTCGTGACGACAAACTTATAAATAGCAATTCAGCCAAGTCAAATACACCCTTACCTAGTCGTAAAAGGAGCTATTATGATGTAGTCGATGAGAAGTATAAATCATTAAAGGTATTACTAAAGGTGCAGGTAAACGTTTGGTCGTGATCTATGAATGAGTTTCGGGAATTATGGGGACGTTTGGGCAATGCAGTGTTTTTATGGATTGCGGGGAACTTGAATAAAAGACTAATACCCTGTAATCAGAACGAGTAAACAATGCTACTGGGTTCATTTGCGCAATTAAAGACAAATGCAGCGACAGCTAGCGACTTATGCATTTGTTAGCGATTCTAGTATACCCATTTAGTCCCTAATTATTTACAATGAAGATAAAATGTATTATTAACGTAGACATTCGAGTGCTCGTCACTATTCCAATAGGTAGGTACACGTCATATTTAAACTTAAGTCACTGGCAAAAATGTCAAGAGGTGACGGCAGGGTATCTATTGATGGGCATTAATGATTTCCATAGAGATATATACGTCATGTTCCCCACATCTCCCCCAGGGCCTGCTAGCTCGTCACCCATTTTGCAGCACCCAATTCACTTTAGGGCTAAGAATTTTAGCCCACCTCAACAGGTATATTGCATTAAATGAGTACATATCATAATTAAAAACTTAATGTTAACGGCCATATTACATATGTTTATGATAGGATATGTGGTGTTCCATGTCTGAAGGGTCCTTAAGCACATAAGCATAAGGAGCCTTTAGGCATGGAAAGCCACACATGGTCTGCGTTATAAATTAACTTAACGAAAGTGAAACAACCAATTTACAACGCTGTTTAAGACCTTCCAAATTACCATTAAAAAAACACCCAGCTGCCGTAACCGCGGGAGGTTGTAGATTGGCGCGAAATACCTAGAGAAGTGTCATCATTTAACGAAAAAAACGATTAAAATCTTGCGCAAGCGTTTTTATGCGCGCAGATGTGCGCGTGCGAGTGCGCCACCTGTCCCACGTGGCCAAAGATAATGGCGGCCACAATGGAGTCCGAGGACGGCATTGTTGGAAACTAACGTGCATTGATTTAATGCTAAGACATATGCGGCGGTGAACTTAACGTGTGTCACCTTTGATGATAAATTATTTTGTGTCCCATTGTGTATGAAGGAAAATTAAATTTGGGAAGTTTCATAATTACATGAAGCATGGAATTTAAGAGTTCATTTAGTAAGATTTATTTTCATTTTAAGTTTATACTCCATCAAATATGGCGCCCCGCCACTAGGTACCCCAGGCCCGTCCGTCGAGACGACAGGTTCGAGCGTAGGTAATAGGAACTCATTTGGTCACTGACCTACAAGCCACTTTGAGTAGTTTCACCCTATCTGTATCTTATTACCACTATTTAACACGTCATACGAAATATGGAAACATAAAATATCACATTTAACTTCATATTCAGAAGAGCACACGTGTTAAGCTCTCATTTTGTAACCTCCCATCCTATAAGCGAATGCTCTCAAATCACGACACCAAAAAACCTTCAGCGGAATTATAATAAACGTACTCGAGGTGTGAGCCCATTAGAATAGGCACGCGGCTCGAATACGATTGGCTGTACAATGGCGTACAAAACGCAGCAGCGATTACCCTCTCGCCGTACTCTAGTGAGACTCGCATGCTAGGAATCCGCGGCCGCGCGCCGAACCTGAATGCTCTTGGTATTTGGAATTAATTCTGCACTCGGGGTTCGAACAATAAATTCAGAAACTCAAACTATCGTGTCAGTAATTAGAAAAACAATCAAGAGTTCTTATTGCCTCAAATACTCTTAAGATTTGTATAATTACTTTAGTAGGCCAGTAAAAAAAGGAAAAAGAAACGAACGACTCTACGATTTCTATTCAGATAGTTGAATAAAATGGATGTAGGTTTGTACTCGTAGAATCGAATTGAAAAGTTTGTATATATATATTTTTTTAAATAAGTATGTATCATTTAAATTATCTTATTAAAATAATGATGTTCCTAATAGTAGGTAATCCATTTGCACTGAGCAGGCTCCATTATTCATAATTACCCAGTATTTATGAATAAAATCTTGCTGAAGTAGTGTGATTGATAAAACAGTTTAGTAACAGGAACTTATTTTCCGCAGCTTATGAGTTGACAAGTTTTAATTTTATTTTTCCTAAAACCCTACCCTAAGTCCCAAGTATCAAGACCTCTAATTCCCAGTTCCCGCGAGATGCGAATAAGTGGTTCCGTGGAAATATTCCAAATCAGACGCAATACAGGCAATAACGCACGCGCGGAGACTCCCTAATGCCACGAGGACAATCGTGGGTTATGTGGGATATGAGACGTTGCCCTACGAGAAACTATGCACAACTGTACAAGGTACAGTCAGCACCAATAGTAGCGGATGAAACAACGCGCTAAAAGTATCTGAGGCCCTGGATAACTTTTCCAAATAGAGATAAAAATTTCGTGTTCAAAAATATTTGGTACATACCTACAGCCTAATTGTTCTACATATGTATAGAGAAATATATATCTATCTATCTGTCTAATCTAATCTATCTATCTAATATCTTATACCTTTAAACGAGAAATTCTTGTTTATTTATTAACATATTTATTTATATATATATGTCGGAGCGAGACACCAGAAAGACTTATTGCAGCATTACAGTTCATAGTTAGACGCCTGTATAAAATCGATTAGCAATGTTTGGCGTATTGTTGAACTAAAATGACAGGTAGAAGGCTTTGGAACGTCAAGATGTGTACCTATCTTGAGTGAACGTAGGCACGGGCAGGCATTTTTGTCGTTATGTTGGTAGACTGGTCAGGCAGGTTTACCAACTTGAATTGGAGGCGGGAGCGGTTGGCTCCGCCGCTGGAACTGGCTTCCTTCTTCTTGATCGGACCGCGCTAGAGATCGGACGTTAGCCAAGCTCGTGCCTAATTCGCTACGTTCCTGAAGGCTTACACCTGAAGGATTATTCTGAAAGCTTATAGATTCTCACGTTGTTTAACCGTAGCTAAGTGTTTTATTCCAAATGTTATTTTGATTTCTTATGTGCCATTAGAAGCTTACTTTTGTAAAATAAAGATTTGAACGGTTTCATGTGATCTTTTTATTTTGATTTAAATAATTTTGGAATAGTGATTGGTCGTTGTGATTATTTAGTACTAAAATATAGTAGGCACTAGTATGGGTAACGAGTCTGAATGTTTATTTCATGCGTTGGTAGCATACCTACTATTTTGGCTGTGAAGTAATACATCTAGGTACTACCCCCACGCGCCCACCGCCATTAGGACCATCCGTCGCCGACATCAGCAAGTGGGATCGATGCGGAGTTTCATGTATTGCTTACAGAGCCACCTGGGAGCGTGGTGTATTTCTGGTGACCTACATTCCATAATCTGAACACGTGGTAAGGTAAGCTCACGTGTCTAACCTTGATTGAATGGCGAGTGTAATTCATTGTTATTTGGTGAGAATTATTGTGAAATTGTGAATTATGATTGAGGCAGTCGAGCATAGCGGTCGTTACGTGACGTCATGTCTGGGATCGTTATGTTTCTTTGTAATTAATTTTTGTAATCCATTTAAATCGAAGCGATCTTGAGTTATTTTGATTTGAAATCCATACTGTTAATTAAAACCAAGTATTAGCTATCACGACGTGATATTATTCATCGCTCACTTGTGAATCTACCCTCAATAATTGATTTTTCATGAAAATACAATTAATTTTTAAAATCCATTTAAATCTAAGTGATCTTAAGTTATTTTGGTATGAAATCCATATTGTTAATTAAAATCAAATATTGGCTGTCGCGACGTGATATTATTTCATCGCTCACTTGTGAATCTACCCTCAATAATTGATTTGAAAATACAAATAATTTTTAAAATCCGTTGAAATCTAAGTGATCTTAAGTTATTTTGATGTGAAATCCATATTGTTAATTAAAATCAAATATTGGCTGTCGCGACGTGATATTATTTCATCGCTCACTTGTGCATCTACCCTCAAAAAATATTTTTTTTTTCATGAAAATACAATGCACCGTTAGAAATTGATCCTGCTGATTTGCCAATGCAAGGATTATGTAATCTTTACCCTGTAACGTTTAGTAATTAATAAAATTGCGACAAATTATTGCTCGTAATGCCGTGATAGATCACAAATCGTGCATACTATGGAAACATGAGCTACGCATATGAAAATTAATGTTACAGTGTCCTGCAGCCAGAACCGAGCGAACTTTGCAGAGACCATTACGCCCGTGACACAGAAGCAGCTGTGCAGTATCTTCTGTGCTGGAGATTTGGAAATAAAAGGACAGGTTTCGTTCTAATTGTTTATTAGTGAATTTTATTTTGAGTGTAACGGCGAAGCATAACAGTCGAACGTAACTAATAAGCTGTCACTTTTCGTATTAGCCCATTTTACCGTGCTACTTATTTTTGGAACACGTGTTTGTGTGTTCATAGAATGAAATAAAACGCACTCATTGAAGTTTAAATTTTATTCTGAGATTTTTGAAGTCCCGTATACATTGGAAACATGTTTTTTGTGTCTGCCACCTTGCATTTCATAAACATTTTGAGTTTAGCCTGCATACATGATAAACCTGATACCGTGTAAATGATGATTTCAGTGGCAGCCGGCTGTGTTGAGCCGCATCGTGTCTCTTGCAGTCTGCCGCAGCGGCGGCAGCGGCGGGCGGAAGGGATCGGCCTCCGTGCTTGGGTTGGACCTCACCACTACCACCTTTGACTTGGTCGCGTGCATCATACTTTATTAAGCTGGTGAGCAGTTCCCATTTCGTTGGGATTATTTTGAGATGTTTTACTTCTGCATTCTTGAGCGAGTTTCTGTTGTTAAAGCTAAGGAAGAAAGCTATCTTTAGTGATTTTGATCAGTAATGTTCAGTTTCAGTTGATCAGTTGACGCTGATAGTACCAATGGTTCTGAGTAACATGATTTAAAGACCTGTTCTTATTTTCTTTTTTTTTTAATTCAGTGTTAACATTGTTTTGCTTTCGACGGACTGAAAGCTTGTACTTTCGTAGGACTGAAATTACGCCCGATGGACTGGGCACTACTGTTTTGCTTTCGATGGACTGAAGGCACGCCCGATGGACTGGGCAATACTGTTTTGCTTTCGATGGACTGAAAGTATGCCCGATGGACTGGGTATTGTTTAGTGACCGCATCAGAAGTGCCGGAGCATGTAAGAGGTGCACGTGGTCTGCTTTTTATGTGCAGAATGCTCTTTGCGAGGAGTAGCACTTACGCGGCTGAGATGGTTACTTCTGACGAGGGTCTGGTATCTGCCGAAGGACTGGCAATGCACCGAAGAACTGGTGTTGTTTTGTTAAAAATGATTTCCCGTTTATGTACTGTGTTCATATGAGTAAAATTGGAACTATCAATTCAGAATGTTATTTATTTTAAGATGTCTTACAAAAATGTAGATCACATATGACCAATTTATTTTAATGCCAGATAATTTCCCCGTAAATTGATATTGACGACAATAGTAGTGATACTGTCGAGCAATGAATTAGAGCTGTTGTGATTTGTGTTTTTGATGTTTGGGATTGTTCTGTTTTCACATAAATTTGAGAGTATCCGCCAGATGGAGGCGATGATTATTGGAGTGTATCCGTTAGATAGCGGCGATGATTACTGATGATTATTTTTATTTAGTCGTTGCTCGATGGACTATTTTTGACTAGAGAATTGAGGATTGTTAAAGTAATTTTGAACAATTATTTTTTCTGGTTTGATTGATAACAAAGTTTGATTTTAATAGTAATTTGAGTGAGACCCAAATTGTTGGTCAGGAATGACCGAGCGATGAGATACTGTGCTGTATATTTTGTTACAGAATCAAATGCATACATCCACACACGAGGACGTGTGTAGCGCAGGACGGCCGTGTCGGAGCGAGACACCAGAAAGACTTATTGCAGCATTACAGTTCATAGTTAGACGCCTGTATAAAATCGATTAGCAATGTTTGGCGTATTGTTGAACTAAAATGACAGGTAGAAGGCTTTGGAACGTCAAGATGTGTACCTATCTTGAGTGAACGTAGGCACGGGCAGGCATTTTTGTCGTTATGTTGGTAGACTGGTCAGGCAGGTTTACCAACTTGAATTGGAGGCGGGAGCGGTTGGCTCCGCCGCTGGAACTGGCTTCCTTCTTCTTGATCGGACCGCGCTAGAGATCGGACGTTAGCCAAGCTCGTGCCTAATTCGCTACGTTCCTGAAGGCTTACACCTGAAGGATTATTCTGAAAGCTTATAGATTCTCACGTTGTTTAACCGTTTAGCTAAGTGTTTTATTCCAAGTGTTATTTTGATTTCTTATGTGCCATTAGAAGCTTACTTTTGTAAAATAAAGATTTGAACGGTTTCATGTGATCTTTTTATTTTGATTTAAATAATTTTGGAATAGTGATTGGTCGTTGTGATTATTTAGTACTAAAATATAGTAGGCACTAGTATGGGTAACGAGTCTGAATGTTTATTTCATGCGTTGGTAGCATACCTACTATTTTGGCTGTGAAGTAATACATCTAGGTACTACCCCCACGCGCCCACCGCCATTAGGACCATCCGTCGCCGACATATATATATATTAGGGATCTCGGAAACGGTTCTAACGATTTCGATGAAATTTGCTCTATGGGGGGTTTCGGGGCCGAAAAATCGGTCTAGCTAGGTCTTATCTCTGGAAAAACACGCAATTTTTAGTTTTTAGGTATATGTTTCCCAGATATTTTTTTATAAAACTTTTTACGTATTATTATTTACAGCCGAGATTTTACTGCTACGAATCACATACGTGCCATACAACTACCTAGTTGTTCAGTTATCTATAAACTGTTCGAAAGGTACCTACCTAAAATTAGGTACCTAATATCCTTTCGGTATCGGAGACCATTTTTCTTTGCATTAGGGTTTTTTTTACTATCAATCTGACATTCTTCTAGCTGTAAATGTTTTTTTTTTTTTTTCAATTTGAACAGACTACTTTGTATTCATTACAGACATATTGAAACTTCACCGCCGTCCCGCCCTGTATCATGGGTTCACGGTTAATGCAACATACATCAGACATTAATCCGGCGTTATGATGGATGGACGATCCCAACGCCAACCATTTTTTTTTTGTTTTTTACTCCCCTACAGACAAGTGCGATTTCTCACGTTCATCCTAAAAGAGCCCACGCGGAAATAATTGCATTATGCCGTGCTAGATCTTTCAGTGTGCTGAGGCCCTAACGCGGACATCGTAAACCGAAATTTCGTTGTCTTCGTCTTCATCGCTCTTGCATATTCGAGTGATAGAGAGGAAGATATTCGATGTTCGCGGTAGGCCCTCTGTCTATGCCTATGAGTGATAATTTTAGGGTTGCCACCCTTCTCTTTAATTATGGATATCTCGTTTATCATAACGTTTAATAGCTATGTGAATTATTACACTAATTATTGTTATCGTTACGGGGAATAAGTTTCTCTTGTTTATAGGAATTGTTGGTTATTGGGGTTTTATTAATTAGGTTTTGATTACCTACTACAAGCACTGCGTGTAGTGCAAGGTTTATAAAGTTGGTCAATATGTAGGTATCTATATATTATTTCATACATCTTTAGGAATATGTAGATCTGCTCATAAACTTACAGTTCCTAGTCAAAAGTCAAGACAATGACATAAATAACCGCTACATAATAAGAGCAAACTTACTTAAATGAGCGTAGTGAGGGATTCAAGTATTAACGCATGGTGGAAATACATAAAAGAATTGAATACCTACATATATAGCAACAATCATGGATATATGTATCATTATATTATTATAGCTTACCAGCAGCAACTTTCGTTTTAAAATGTTCCATACAAACAGGTAACAGCACCGATGAGATCGTTTTTAGTAAAAATATGAACGAAATTCGAATTTCGAAATGATTCGAAAATAGTTGTCGACTGCCAGTATTCCCTTTAGATTACCCGGGACATTTCACGAGCGGCTGCCCGCTGACCTTTCCGCGCGGGCTAAGGGGCCAGGCGAAATGCCATCATGTTTTCATTTTTTCTGCAGTCCGCACTCCACGACACTCGATTAATTCTTCACGGTACGCTTGTCAAAATGTGATTTAATATGTAGGGACTGCGCTTTGCTCCAGTGTGCAACTGACCGCGCCGCCAAAGGGTTGCGGAATGACATTCTGATATATGTTCAAATGTTTTAATAGCTCATGTGCTCATGTCGCTAGGCTTTTCAATTATACGAAATTGGTTTGTTGATGGTAGGTAAATAAAATTGCGAGTTGATTGGTGTTAGTGAAACGTGGAGCTACTAATACTTAGGAAACATATATACATATAAAATATAAAAGTGTTAAACATTCCAAAAACGTACCTAACTTAACATCTATTCACGATGTGAAATCTGAAAACAGAAGATTACTTTTGAACGTTGCTGTATTTTCAAAAGATATCTCTATGAACAGTTTAATATATATCAGCAGTATTTTAGAATAGGTAATCTTATACGAGTAGGTAAGGATGCATGACATTAGACGATCCTTAGATTATATTATTAGTTATTTACATACCAGTAAAACCGAATACCTAAAGGGGCTTTGAAGTTCAATACAAAGCTCGATTTGAACCAAAATCTTTTGTCATATAAATCTACAAATTTCGTTGAAATGAATGAGTTGATTCGGAGCCATGTGTAAAGGCCCCGACCACATTACTTGCATATCCATCCTCACGTGAACGTTACAAGTGGCATTATCTATCAATAACGTCGAAAATAGGCACCGCAATTCCAATTTGCCGCGTCACTCCGGATTCCAATAGGAAACGCGGATAAATGGAGTCACATTCCAATATGTCACCGAGCCCCCGACCATTCGGCTTTTCGGCATTCGAGAGTCGCGTTTTCGGATATTCGACCCGCATTCGCCGAATAGTGCCGCCCGTGCATGCCACACGTCCCGCAGTTCTAATTCTGTTCGATTATTTAGATTTCGGACGGTGATTGAAGGTTCTGGCGTGGATCTTGAAATGCAGGGTGCGAAATGAAATCCTGCGAGCACTACGGCAGAATTTACCGTATGTTTACTTACAATGTTGAGGTAATAATCCCGTGGCAGGTACTTAGAGATAGCGACAACATTTAGCCATCATGCGTGAAACAAAACACGCTTTAGAATTTTAGCTTATTTTACTCGCGATATTGAGGGAATGGTAACAAGTTACTGAATTTACAGATCTGATGAGAAAAGTTACAAATTGTGGTTGACTTGGTAGGTATTTGGGTGATTTAATTCGCTCTGGTTTGTATCAAAGGCTGCAGCGCCAACGATTTTAATGAAAAGTTGAATTGAACAACAATTCGTTTATACAAAAATGTAACCAAAACCTCAACCGTAAATTGATATCAACTAATTGGCGTACCTTGGTATCTCGCATAACGTACCCGGGGCTCCCTCCTTTCCACGCCAACAGGCACATAACAATATCCGACACTAATAAACCCAATCCTTTGAGCTACGCAATATTGTCTACTCTAATTGGTATTAGAGCCACGGAAAGAATTGAGGTAGCCCCCAAACACCGCTTATCGACACATCACTGCGCTAAGCGGGGGGGGGCTAATGAACGCACCTCTGAGCTCTGCCCCAGGTTATCTGAATGCGGATTTGTGCATTGCAGTCGTTATCGTTCCAAATTTAAAATGAGGTTTGTTTACCATGGTTACGAGCAATGGAATCGGATGTAACTCTGTTTAGAATTATCGAATACAATTTTCTCGACTGTACTAAATTCAAATAAGATCGTGGGATATTGGTCTAGTTAGCGATAAGGTTTTTTATCCTTTTTTCTGGCAATTTTTGGTAGTTCTCTAAATGCTCTATGGGCCCGATTCGGATTTTGAACTAGATATCTATTAGACATCAGGACATCACCAAGATACGACAATGATATTTTTAAGATCTAGCCTGTCAAATTTGACATTTCCGCGATTCTGGAGATACTCTTGAACGATTTCCACAATGTCTAAAACGTCTCGTTATCTATTTTTAGATCTCAAAACGATTTTGAAACGATCTTACTACGATAATTTAACGTAAAAGTGACATTGGTTGTCCGAATTGAGCTGCAAAAGATATCTAGTTGAAATCTAAATTACCAGGTATCTAGTACATATCGTATCGTTCGCTTCTCTAGAATGGATCTTATTTTCCGAATACCGCGGTATATGTTGAAACATAGCACGTAAACTTATTGAACATTTCATTGTAACGAAGTTCGATATTCGTCGCGTCAAAACATGATAATGACTACTGGCGATGTACGCTCGTTGAGCAGATCGCGCCGCGCCGTTATATTGTTTTGTTTCATACTCGTATGTGGAGTTTTATGGATTTTGCCTATTTCGAGTGACTAGTTTATTCAAAATTCACATTCGATGATAGGCCAATTAGAATCTGCAATGAAATTTAAGTTTTGCCCAGTTAGTAATAAATTTTGAAAACCAATTAGGGGGCATTATTAAATTATACAACGGAACTTAATCGCGTATCAAAGTTTTAAGATTTACCTCCGACGTTTCGAGGACGGCGTTGTCCCCGTGGTCTCGGAGAAGACTGGCTTAAGTTGACATCAGCATCGTCTAACCGCGCGAGTTTTCCGAACTGGGTAGTTCGGAAAACTCACTTGTACGGTTACCATCAGTTTGTCACTGACATAAACGCCGTCGAGAACGTAATTTACTTTCTATACATCCCGTTTGCACTAATATTCGAGTGCGAGCGAGATGTATAGAAAGTAAATTACGTTCTCGACGGCGTTTATGTCAGTGACAAACTGATGGTAACCGTATAGGTCTTGTTTATCCGCTTGAACGTTTTGCGCACTAGGGATGTCACTCTGTCGACACACAACACTAACGATTGAAGATCTTCAAGATCTCATCCACATGGAATCCAGTCATTAGTAAATGTAAGCGTAAACGAATATCGACAGTCGATAAATCGAATATCGTTAGTGTTGTGTGTCGACAGAGTGACATCCCTAGTGCGCAAAACGTTCAAGCGGATAAACAAGACCAAGTGCGGGTAGTTCGGAAAACTCGCGCGGTTAGACGATGCTGATGTCAACTTAAGCCAGTCTTCTCCGAGACCACGGGGACAACGCCGTCCTCGAAACGTCGGAGGTAAATCTTAAAACTTAGATATGCGATTAAGTCCCGTTGTATAATTTAATAATGTGTAAAAATCGTGAAAGTTTAAATCAATTAGGGGTCGTCCATTAATTACATTACATCACACAAAATTTCGACGTTTTACCGCTTTTTACCACGTTTAAAATAGGACAGAGTAATATTTACTTTAGGTAAATCCAGTAATGGCATTACAGCCATGCGATAAATAAATAAATTGAATAACAATAAAACCATTTTCCTTATTTGTACATCTGGGTCCATTTCCCTCCCCACAGTAACAAAGCGCTTAAAAATAAAGGTATTACGCACCTTTGTAGATATTAAAATAATTCATCTGAAAACCTTAGGAAATCAATGTCCGCCGCACGAAGGGTTCCCCTCGAGGGACCATAATATCTGCCGCGTCATCCGAGCGCAATAAATACCCAAATAAAGCGCAAATAATACCCAAATCGCTCATCACCCCACCCTAACTATAATTATCTATAATCAGAACAGAGAATAGTCTATAATCAGTGAGCGTTATTGATTATAATTTGCATAGCGAGTGCTTGCCAATCCGTGTTTTTGAATCAACTGACGATTGTTTTGGGTTTTTCAGCTTGGACTCTAATCACTGTTCGTATTGGTTTGTTTGTGAATTGTGTTGTATTGGGTGGGATTGCCAGTCGAGCTGATTAGATTTTAGGTATCTAAAAATAATTTATTTTGCTAAATAAAAAAGTTTTTACTATACCTACTGTGTTCTATGCAAATACCTATCCCAAAGTTTTTAGAATTTATAACAAACTAGCGACCCGCCCCGGCTTCGCACGGGTTAACAAATTATTCATAACTCTTCCTCTTAAATCACTCTATTAATAAAACCGCATCAAAATCCGTTGCGTAGTTTTAAAGATCTGAGCATACATACAGACAGACAGACAGACAGACAGACAGACAGACAGCGGGAAGCGACTTTGTTCTATTTATATACTATGTAGTGATAGTGATGTACGTCGTACGTTATACAACAATCAATTTAATTTTAGATTTATGTATTTTGATTATCTTTTAAAACAAACTGAACTGAAGTTTACTCTTAGACATTATTAGATTAAAAATAAAAAAGTTTCCAAATCTGTGTTAGATTATGAAAATGATTACGACAAGTACTTAACCATAGTCATTTTTAAACAAAGGATAATTTGTAAAAAGAGTACCAGATGTAAAAAAAAATAGTTACTTACACATAGGTAAGTATTCACTAGACCTACAAGTCGTAGGTATAAGTACTGTACCTACAAGAGATCGGTGATTCAGTGCGCATCATGCATTCAACTACATTATGTGCGTATTTAAATACAGGGCATATCTTTTCATATTTTTGGGCAGCGACATTGCGCAGGGTATTCTGGAAGGGACGTGACCCCGACCTCCAGTCGATTAAGCATCACTAGGTCTTCCTTCAATTTCATATTTATACACGAGGATTACGCAAAAATGCCAGTGTAATGGATCACCTACAGGAGCGGGCGCGGCGCCACTGACAGCGGACTTCTTGTGGCATAAAGTACAGTCCAGACGAGCGGGGCAAATCGACCGATTTGATCAGGAAAATAATTGACGCCAATCTAATCTAGCGTCGACACGTACACAAATTTAATCACCAATTTGCATTCCATAGATACTAACTACGAAAATTGGTATTTTTTTGTCCGCACCCGCTGATTTGATCGGGGAATCAAATTGGCGTTTGCGTCCGCACGGCCTGATTCGATCGGACAATTTCATCAGATTGGCGAAAAATTGTCTCGTCTGGACTCCACGTATCTTGTCGATACCCTTTCACATTTGTAAGAAAGTAGTTGTAATTTTATTAAAGGACTTTACGATACAATTTTCCCCGTAAGTATTTAATGCGAATGTGAGCTACGGTATCGAAATCTAGTCATTATAATTCATTACTAAAGATGTAGGTATAGGTAGGTAGGTAGGTACTTATAATGACTAAGATTTAGATAATTAGGTACGTAGAGGTCTTGACATATTATATTTTGTAGTCTATTTTTTTTGTAATACAGATAAAAAAGAGAAAATGTTTTTCCACTTCTAAATATTTTCCATTCTCCATGATTTTTTAAAGTATAGGTAGTTAAGTACCTACTGTCAGTAGCTAGTCTTCCCTCTTAACACCTTACGCAATCTCGTGGCCCGTGACCTTGAATGTGGATTATTATTTGAATATATGTATGTAAATACAGAATACAGATAGTCAACAGGAAACAGTGACATTTTAAAAACGATACGTTTGACGTCTGTCAAATAGAACGACCAGTGTTGCCAGACTATTAATAAATTTTCTACCATTAATCGAAGCGTTTCGTTTCACGGAAAGATGGATTCCCAGTCGGAAATGTTTTTGCAGATCCTGAGACAAGAACTTAATACACAAACCACCGTCCTAACCGCAACAATGGATGAGAAGCTAAGACCTCTGGTTGAAGAGAACAAAATACTTACAGATGAAGTTACAAAGCTTAAAACGAAAGTTCATAACCTAGAAAGAGATATAAGGAAAAACAATATAATATTACATGGACTAGAGGAAACTGAGGGAAACAGCTCAGAATTAATGGATTTAGTCATAGAAACCCTGAACAGCGTAGGAAAAGGAACCAAAATCCGCGAGTTTGACACATGGGAAATAAGCGACGTTCGAAGACTTGGTAAAAAACAAGAACAGAAACGAAGACCTGTGTTAATGAAGCTTACCCTTGCCTGGAGAAAAATAGAGATCCTAAAAAATAATAAATATCTCCCTGAGAAGATATATGCTACCGAAGACTTCCCTAAGGATATTCTGCAGATTAGGAAGGAGCTGAAACAAAAACAAAAGGAGGAGATAGAAAAAGGAAACGTGGCCCTGCTAAAATACGATAAAATCATAATCAAAGGGAAAGAAAACCCAGACAAAAACAAAGAAAAGAGGAAGCGGTCACCATCAAAAACACCAAGCAAACAAGCCCATGAAGAGGAGGCAATACAAAAGGCGCCCAATAAAATAAATAAAATAAATGCATTCGACTACATGCACCGCTCCCGTACAAACTCACAAAATGAAAAACAATAGCAACGAACAAGCAACAACCGGAAGAAAACAAACATAGAAAAAACAAATATATTAAATAACAAAAAACCACTACAGTCCCCAACCCGGCCGGTCACCGTGGGGGCTTATGACCAACACCCTCCAATTGCAAAATTATCATCATCATCATCACCAATATATGTAGCAACATTAAATGTGCTAACATTAGGAACCTGTGAAAGAGTTACGGAGCTAAGGAATGCCCTAAAAGAAATTAAATGGGATATTCTAGGCCTATGTGAAACAAGGAGATTAGGTACTAACATCAATGAATATGACAACTTCATTCTATTCTCAGTAGGCGAGACAAAAGGCCAATACGGCGTGGGTTTTCTAGTTAAAAAGGAACTAAAAAAACATATCCTCGAATTCAAAGGCATATCAGAAAGAGTGGCATTATTGAGACTAAAAATACCTGGTTACAAGGACAACTGGACTATAATACAGGTATACGCACCAACAAACTCTGCCAAAGAAACGAAAAAAGACATTTTTTATGAACAACTCTCCTTAACTATTGGCCAAGCTGATAAAAACATCATTGTTATGGGAGATTTCAATGGAAAAATAGGAACACAACAACAAGGAGAAGAGGCCACCATTGGTAAATACGGGATAGGAAGTAGAAACGGAAACGGTGAACGAGTAGTATGTATGGCCAAAGAAAACAATCTCGCTCTTTTGAGTAGTTTCTTCAAAAATAAACCCGAAAGGAAGTGGACTTTGAAGTCACCAAACGGAGTTTACAAAAATGAAATTGACCATATTGCCACTAACCAACGAAAAGTCTTTATGAATGTTGAAGTCATCAACCAATTGAACTTCCACACTAATCACAGAATGGTCAGAGCTACACTATACCCAAAAGCAAGGAACAAGACTAGGACACATTTCAATTCTCACCGACACAGGCTCCAGCACACAAGAAACATAAATACAAGTGATCCCAGGGACTTACAAAACACCTATGATAGAGAAACCAGCGAAATGTTTAACACCGCAATAACAAAAAAAGAAAGGAAAGACATATTGAGCTCAAAAACGAAAACACTAATAGCAGAAAGAAAAGAACTATTTAAAAGGAAAAAAGACCCGACCATCTCCAAAGCCATTACCAAACTAAGCAAGGAAATCAGCAACAGCATAAGAAAGGATCAGGAAAAACGGAAAATGGACAGTATTAATTACCATATAGCTAGGACAGGAGGAATAAGGAAAGCTTTGAAAGACCTGCAGGAATCTAAATCCTGGATACCGAGAATGAAGGATAAGGATAAGAAACAAACAACAAAAAGGACATCTATTCTCAATGCTGCCACTAGCTTTTACAAGGACCTATACTCAAGTGAAAACACCCAAGAAACAGAAACCATATTCGAAAATATCAACGATGAAGACATCCCGCCCATACTAGAAAGAGAAGTTGAACATGCAATTAGAACACAAAAGAACGATAAAGCCCCGGGACCTGATGGTATTACCAACGAATTAATAAAGTCAAGGTTAGCTGACATCCTACAAAGACTAACGGCACTCTTTAATATGACTATGAAGACAGAGGAAATTCCAATACAGTGGACCACAAGCAACATAATACTGATTCATAAAAAGGGAGACCAAGATGACATCAACAACTACCGCCCCATCAGTCTAATGTCTAACATTTATAAAATATTCGCAAAAATAATATTAAACCGCATCACAAAGAACTTGGAGGAACAGCAGCCTATTGAACAGGCAGGATTTAGATCGGGCTTCTCAACGGTGGACCACATGCACACATTGAAACAAACCATTGAGAAATGCCAAGAGTATGGACAACCCATTCGACTCTCTGGAACACAACCACATCTGGCAAGCTCTAGCAAATCAAGGTGTTGAGAGAAAATACATACAACTAATAAAGAACGTGTACAGCAACAGCTCCGCCCAAGTCAAACTAGAGTGGCTAGGAGAAGAGTTCCCTGTCAAACGAGGAGTCCGACAAGGTGATCCACTCTCACCGAAAATTTTCATTTGCGTGCTGGAAGAAGTATTTAAAAAACTTGATTGGACTGATACAGGCATAAATGTAAGCGGCAAGAAACTAAGTCATCTGAGATTTGCGGATGATATTGTGCTCATGACTAACAATCCAGAGTCCCTAAGACACATGCTGCAAGACCTAACAAGCAGGAGCAGAGAGGTTGGCCTAACAATAAATAAAAGTAAAACTAAAATTATGACCAACAGAATGGAAGTACCCATCACAGTGGACGGGGAAGACATTGAATGGGTGAAATCATACATTTACTTGGGCCAACTCATCGCTATGTCAGACCAAATGCAACAAGAAATGAACAGAAGGGTCACAAATGCATGGAACAGGTTCTGGTCTCTAAAAACTATTATGAAAAGTAAAGATTACCGCATCTCAATAAAAAGAAAAGTTTTCAATATGTGTATATTGCCTATACTAACATATGGATGCCAAACCTGGGCCGCAACAAGAAAAATCGCACAAAAGTTGATAACGTGCCAGAGGGGAATGGAAAGAAGCATTTTAGGGTACACAAAAAGAGACAGAAAACGGGCGACGGAAATAAGAGAGATCACAAAACTGGAAGATGTTACTCTAAAATCAAAAACTCTAAAATGGAAGTGGGCGGGCCACATGCTCAGGGAAAAGCAGAAATGGTCAAACATACTGACTGAGTGGACCCCACGCTACGACAAAAAAAGAAAAAAAGGCAGACAATACAAGAGATGGTCAGATGATTTAAAGAAAACTGCTGGTCCACTATGGAACCGACTAGCCAGAGACAGAGAAGCATGGAAGGCAATGAGGAGGCCTTTGTGTCAAAATGACACGTCGAGCCGACGGTTGTTGCAAACACATAAATAAATAAATAAATATTGTATTAAATATTATTAACTGTATGTTCGATAATAAAAGGCTTTGAAATTGAAATTGAAATTGAATGTAAATACTTCATGTTATTAAAATGATAAACATTAAAACTTAATTTTAAATTTACTCGTAGTACCTACACCCATTCTTTTGTCCACCCGCTAACACTCGGCCGCCAATTCTAGGCCTTACGTCCGCCGGGGGAAGGCAAATTTGAGAGGGGGGGGACAAGGGTCTGATCGTCGGCCTCATCCATCACGGCTCACGCATGTGAATCGGCCCGTTTTATCTGAAGATAGCCGCGGATCGCCATTTAAATATTTCGTCGTTTAGAGGTACCCGAGCTAATGGTGGCGGTAGTATTTAGGGGCATAAATGTTTATGATAAGCGGCTAATTCTGAGATGTGGATTTTCCAAAAGCAAAAGCTTGCCTATTCTGAAGAAAATATATTTGCCGAAGCTTATGCACGTTACGCCTCGGAATATATTTCGAGGTAGGTAGGTAATAAGCTAGGATTGCTTTACAACTAGGTTCTGCTGAAAGTGTGTACCGATCGGGCGATCGTCTGTAAAAATCTGTACAGAACAGGCGGCGTATCATGTTCTTATTTTTAACACTTGTCATGTCATGCGTCACTTTCGCACTTACATACTTGTTAGAACGTGATAGACACGATGACAGATGATAAAAAACCGACCATCTTAGCCAGTATCTTAGCCCTACAGGCATGGAATTTGTGTCACAATGAAATAAGACATAAATAACATACCTAATATAAGTATGTAATTATGTAGGTATATGGGTACCTATGTTTGAGTTATACAGGGTGCCCGGTTATTAGTGGATAACCTTCTAACCACCGACAGAGCACCTTAGGCTGGTCCAGAAAATGCAATTATACCTAGGTCTAGTAAAAGTTTCGTGGTTTTCGAGATAATCGAACTTTTCTGTCTGTTTTAATGGCTAGCTCCAATTAAAAAAGACAGAAAAGTTCGATTATCTCGAAAACCACGAAACTTTTACTAGACCTATAAGTGCATTTTCTGGACCAGCCTAAGGTGCTCTGTCGGTGGTTTGAAGGTTATCCACTAATTACCGGGCACCCTGTATATGGTCAACAGCGTCAAACCTACTGAGCTGAATTCACACTAATAGGTACACTACGGTACAAAAATACTAAGATAATGCAAGGCGCCTACCACCACTCAAACCGTCAAGCGTTGAAGTGAAGGCATGTTCCAAATTCAAACATTCGATCACGGTGACGAGCGCAAAATGGCGTCGTCACGTTTGACAGTTGACAGGTAAATGAGTGTCGCTCAGTGACGACTCATAATGCGACTTGACGGACGGCTGGCGGGCTTGTGAGTTGCTGGAAAATATTCTGAGATTATGAAGACATGACAGGGACAACGTCGTGACTTCTTGGAAGAAGCGACGTTTCTAGGTAGAGTCTGTGCGGAAAGAGAAGAGTCGTGGAAGTAAGGAAGGGCTGGAAGGGAACCAAAACATTCTATGATCTTCTCTTTCCACACAGACTCTAGGTACCTACGTATCGTAACATTTAATTGTCACTTAAGTTACGTAGCCATAGGTAGGAATGCTAAATTTCAACTGAATCGGACATTTTGATCTGATTTGACTTAAAGCGAGTTAGGTACAAACTCTAACTAAGCTAACTTTGCACGGATTATAAACGTCATATTTTCATAGAAATTTTATATTATTAATGATATTGCCTCACTTTGTCATTACAATACACTTTTTTATACTCATCTCGTTTCAAATAAATAATAAGTGATTAATGAGTGAAACGCAATTAAAGTTGACGTAAATGCCTTTGACAGACTCACGGTCATTGATATTGAAAATAAGATAAGTTCCGAAGAACTTGTAGATACCTCCGTACCTACAAACCTAGTCCTTAACAAAAGGCAATAGACTGCGGACACGCGAGCCTAGCGGAGCGGGCGGCGGGCGGCGAGTGTTAGTGTCAATACCTACGTACTTTAAGCATGCATTAATTAGAATGTAGGATGCGGTATATCGGCAGTTCCATGGGAATCTGGTGAATCCGAAACCGGAACAGGTGACGGAAAAGAAAATACGAGGGTAATTTGAGAAGTAACTTGTTTCGCCTACGTATAGATGGCGTTGACGTCAACTCTGTATGTATTGATTTAGTTTAGTAATTAAATATATTTAATATGTGGCGTCATGTCATTTTAGGCAGGAATTTGACATTTGACAGTAGTTCAAACAAAACTGGTCTGAGTTACGCGGGAAAATGGAGAAAATTGGAATTCGTGGAGTTTTTCAGTTCTTTTTTTGGAAGGCAAAACTGTGAAACAAATCCATAAAAGGATTTTACCTACGTTGGGTAGTTCGTGTCCTTCCTAGGGAACGATTTGACTTTGCGTAAATGAGTTTAAGCGAGGCAGGACATGCATTAAAGATGCACCTCGCCCTGGAGTCCCGAAAACAGCACTTTTACCCGAAATCATCGATAAAATCCATGATTTAGTTTTAGCCGACCGAAGATTGAAAATACGCGAATTAGCTGAAGCCACAAACATCTCTTCTGAGCGGGTGCATTTTATTTTACACGACGATTTGCACAAGAAAAAGCTTTGTGTAAGGTAAGTGCCGCGATTACTGACTACCAGAACAAATGCGTATTCGCATGTGAACATCTGATGAAGATTTGCAGGTGTTTAAAAAAAATCCAACAGATTTTATTCGCCGTTTTGTTACTATGGATGGAACCTGGATCCATCACTACATCCCGGAGACGAAACATCAGTCGAAACAATGGGCTGGTCATGGTGAGCCAACTCCAAAGAAAGCCATATGCATTCCGTCTGCTGGAAAGGTGATGGCGTCTGTGTTTTGGGACGCAAAGGGATACTTTTAATTGCCTACCTGGCCAAGGGAAAAACTAAAACTGGAGCATACTACGCATCACTTTTGGATCAGTTATAGGCGGCAATAGCTGAAAAATGTCCAGGTTTGGCAAAAAATAATGTGATTTTTCACCATGACTACGCTCCGGTGCATTCAAGTCGTGCCGCTGAACAAAAATTGTCGGAGTTACGATTGGAACTTCTTCCACACCCTACTTATTCACCAGATTTGGCTTCGTCGGACTATCACCTCTTCCCGAAACTGAAAACATTTCTCTTAGGGCGAAATTTTAAGTCCGATGAGGAGGTTATATGGGAGGTCAATGCGTATTTCGAGGCCCTTGAAGAAACCCACTTCCGTGAAGGCATAGAGAAGTTGCAGACTCGTTGGGACAAGTGCGTAGAACTTCGGAGGGATTACGTAGAGAAATAAAATAAATACATTTGCAATATTATTATTTTTTGATATGAAACCAAGTTACTTCTCAAACAACCCTCGTAAAACTGTCGCCAAAATGATTTTTTAGCTTAATTTTTTTATATTCTATGTAAGGTATTTAAATGTAGGTATATATGGGGTAATAGTTGCCTGAAAATAAATAAATAATGATAATATTCGGAAGGCTTTAATTTGGGCACTTAGTGGGTAGGGTAGGTACCTACATAAAAGTTATGTTTGTCGCTTGTCGCTTTCATACTTTTCATAGTGACAAAAGTTCACTTTAATGCCGTGCATAGACTGACGGTCGTTGACAATATTAACTTGACTACCCTGCGTCCCCACAAATTAGGAACACTTTAACAATAGGAAAAAGGCGGTAGACACGCGAGCCCGGAGCGGGTGGCGAGCGTTATTGTTAATACGTACTTTATGCCTGCATGAAACCAATGAACTCAAGGTTAGCCTAACTGTACAAACCGATCGTGTACCTAACTGATAGCCAGTGTAAGTAGAGTTTTGTGTTGTACCTTGTGTCTAACCGCTTACCGCTCTCGCTCCTCTCATGAGTGTGTCCTCTCCTTAACCCTGAACCAATGACCTCAAGGTTAGCCTAACTGTACAAACCGATCGTGTACCTAACTAATAGCTAGTGTGAGTACAGTTTTTGTGTCTATCCGCTCACCGCTCCCGCTCCTCTCATGGGTGTGTCCTCTTCCTAATCCTGAACCGATGACCTCAAGGTTAGCCTAACTGTACAAACCGATCGTGTACCTAACTAATAGCCAGTGTAAGTACAGTTTTGTGTTGTATCTTGTGTCTATCCGCTCACCGTTCTCGCTCCTTCCATGAGTGCGTCCCCTCCCTAACCCTGAACCAATGACCTCAAGGTGAGCCTAACTGTACAAACCGATCGTGTACCTAACTAATAGCCAGTGTGAGTACAGTTTTTGTGGCCGTACGTAACGGATAGCTCGGGTTCATTGTATCGGTGTTTGATCGACATTTTTTTTAAGGTTTTGAGGTTAGGATTTAATTTTGGATAGATTTTATTACAGCTAGATTAATTTACATTAATTTAGTTAGATTAAAGTGATTATTGGGTGGTATTTTAGCTGTTGTTAATACATTTTCGAGCGTTCGATCAATATAGGTACCTACTTGCTTAGATACCTATCTACATATTGTTTTATGTTAGGTACCTCATAGGGGCGTGGCGTGAATCAATTATTGATTAATTTATTTACTACCTAGGTCCTAGGTATATAGGTAATTAATTAATTATATCCTTATTGCACGAAGTAAAACTTATCGTACAAAAGGCGGGCTTAGTGCTAGAAGCACATTAGCCTGAAATGAATTATGTTTTCAGATTACTTAACCTATAGAATGATTTTAGCCTGATTTTTTATCTGTATCTGTACCTAAATACTTTTATTGAGCAAGGTGGTAGAAATAGGTATACCTATACGTCTCCACTATCATCTAGATCTAGGCACTATTGAGGTCAAAACTAAACGACAGTATAGATATAGGTAGGTATTAGCTACAGAATATTTCGCGCTATCTAATTGCATTTACCAAATTAGGTACTAAAAGTGTTATAAGAACAGGAAAACCAATCCCGTAAAATAAATCTTATTCTAAACCTGTTGTTTCTTACATAAAATAAAAGTTTGTTTTAGTTTAGTAGGCAGACAACTAGGTAAAAAGTTTCCTAAGACGTAATTGTAATAATAGGTACTTACTTAAAGTTATTTATAAATAAACATGCTACAAGCTATTAGATAAGCGTTTATCTTAATCTGTCATGTTGGCTTATGTATTTGTAAGAAAGGGATAAAATAAAATTAGCTAGGTACATAATGGACGCTTGTAAAGTGTTATAAATAAGGGGGCAATTCGTTTCTTACAATTAAATATATATAATAGGGACCTAGTTAGACAATAATCTAAATTACCTACTATGATAATTTTAGATATAAAAATTCATTCCCGCTGAAATTGAATTGATACCTATTTGCTTTTAGGCAGGGTAAATAAACCCACCGCTGCTGCCAAAGTTGAGAGGGCCAATCAATGGAAGGGGACAGCTTTTAGCTACTTTAGTTTACCCAAATTTTATCGTCATTTCATGCATGCTGAAATAAATCGTCAGTCACATCCTGAAACATTGAAAACATCGACACATAATTTACAGTTTGGAGCGACAGCTTACAGCTTCAAGTTTATAAATAGACAACCCAAACAAATCAGTGTACGTCGCGGCAACCGCCCTTGAACTGAGCGGCAGAGCCTCCAGCGCGGGGGCGTGCCCCGCGCGGCCAATCAGCGCCCCTTCACATTTTTCAGCCCCCGCCCCCCTCGCCGGACGCTGCCCAAAAACAAAAGGATCACAGTCGGCGAAACCTATCTCTTTCTTTGTGAGGCCGGCTAGCGGGCATCGATGAGAGGATAGATACAGTGTCGCGCGGGCGCGAATCGATAACCCCCTCCCGCCCGCCCCGGCGGGCTCGTACCCCCCTCCCCCGCGCCTTCGGCCATTTGCACGGATGTTTACTATTATTATTTTATTGAACGGACATCTTAAGTGGAAGCATATTTGCAAATGATAAGCCCCGGGCGGAAGCTATAGTGGAGTGTGTTTGCCAGCCCGCCTTGTTTCAAAATAAACATGATCATTAACGCATTACTAAAATTTGGTTTTAATATGAATTAGCTACATAGCTACCTTTGATACCTATATAAACAGATTTTTTATAAACAACTAAAATATATTAGGTATGTACTTAATTGAACAAAATCATTTTTTAAATTGGTAATTTTAAGAATGTTTTATTTTTTAAGAGTATTTTTAAATGTTAGAACGCTTTTGTTTGAGGTAGGTACTTAATATAAATATGTACCTACACATTGGATGCAAAATAATGGTCTATATCTCTATCTCTATCTACTTAATTATTTAAACGAATAAATATTAAGACATGTTTAATTACCTATGATAAACAGGTAGGTATGATACATACCTATTAGTAGAAATGCCATCACCTGGTGTTGTATTGTCCTAGCTCTAAGTATGTATACTGTTTTGCACGGTAGGTTTTAATGATAATTGTACTCTATAATATTAGGTATTTAAGTTATGTTACTAACACTTAGGTATATGGGTCATGCCTGAATTAAATCAAAATCAAAAAAAAAATCAAAAATGGTTTATTGTTTAACAGTACAAGTTTTACATAAAAGAAATGTCTGGCGGAACCCAAACTAGGCTGAGCCTGTATCATGGGGCCCTTGAGTGCAAAGCAAGTTTGACATTAAGATTATCATGCTAGTGCTACACTTATTACTTACACTTAACAAAGAGCATTAACTATAAAATTTATAAACTAATAGGATACAAAATAATCGCGCATGCAACTTATATGGTGTGCGAGTGTGTGTGTGTGTGTGTGTGTGTGTGTGTGTGTGTGTGTGTGTGTGTGTGTGTGTGTGTGTGTGTGTGTGTGTGTGTGTGTGTGTGTGTGTGTGTGTGTGTGTGTGTGTGTGTGTGTGTACGTGTATGAGAGAGTTAGTACCGGGGGATCAACTGGCGAGGAGAAGAGACTCCGCATCCTGGTAAGATAAAGACACGAGCCACTTTTTTACAATTGCTTTTGTTTTCCTTAATGGACAGTTTTGGACTTCAAGAACTTTACATATATTATTATAAATACGTAAATGTATATAGTCGGGTGAACGCTTGCCAAGGGCTGAATTATAATTAGGTAAAGGGACTCTGAATTTTCTTTTGGCAAGAAGTTGAGGATAATAGTGTAAGTTTGTTACTACGGAATGAGCTCGAGATACTGCTTTAAATATAAATAACCGTCTTACGCTTAGAAGATTTGTCTCGCGATAAAGGGCGTCCGTTGGGTAAAGAATGGGTTTACTGAGCATCACCTTGATTACTGCACGCTGCGCTCTCTCCAGGAGCAAAATGGTACTTTTTGTCGCGCTTCCCCAAACTATCAGACCATATTGAATAATTGATTGGCAGAGCGCAAAGTATACAATGCGAAGCACTTGCTCAGAGGAGCATCGGCGAAGTTTTTTCATTATATAGATGCATTTTCTTACTCTACCACATAGTGTAGCAATGTGCTGTTTAAATGATAGCTTATCGTCAACTGTCAGGCCCAAGTATTTAACACTTACAGCTCTTGTTATAGTATTACACGTACAAGTACCATTGACAGGGTTGCGACAATTATTCTCGTGTAAAGCTAGATTTCTGTCAGGGGGAGTTGAAGAGGCAGATGTTTTAACAAACGCAAGGAAATTGGATTTTTTTACATTGAGCGTAAGTAGGTTGTTATCAAGCCACTCCCTAATAACTTCCAGACCACACTCAGCGAGAGCAAAAGCACTCGCCCATGTTTTACCGTGAAAGAGCACTACAGTATCGTCAGCGTAACAAATTATAGCGTAATAAATGATTATTTATTTAATTTATAAAAGTAAAGTGTAAGCACTTACCTACTTTACTTTGACCAGAGCCAAGTATATAAATAAAGAAGACTGACAGACAACCCACCTACAATGCCGCGCAAATCGTCAATTTTGTGTTTAAATGACATTACTGTCACTGTATTTACATACCTACATATTATTTTTATATTTTAATTATTTGCGTATGACAATCGCCATCCTACTGCTATTTAGGTATAAGTAATTTCAAAACGTAACAAGCCTTGTAATAGACAAAACTAGATTTAATCTAAAAAAAAAGAGAGCCCTAGAGCCCTGAAAAAGTTTAAAATGTTAAAACAAGATGGCGCCATTAAGCAAATAAGAATTCGTATGACTAAAATATTTTATTATGCCCTATTTGTACTTTTGTGCTTACCTATGAATAATGCGGCCAGGATAGTCGGACTTAAAGTTTACAAGTGGGTAATAAAATAGCAGGAGGTAGGTGAGAGATTGTATACGTACATAAGTACGTACTAGACCTAGGTCAATACCTAGTTCTAGTACGTACTTATGTACGTATACACACACACACACACTACACTACACTATTTTTCCATTTTAGCTTAGGTACCAATGTACCTAAGCTAAAATGGAAAAATAGTACCTAAGCACATAAAAAGGCACGTGAGGAACGCGGTGTTTTATGGATTGTGGAGATTGTCTATCTTGCAAATGTATTAGTCTCTTCTTTTATTTTAGTGGTACTTTTAATTGAACTAAGTCCCTACACATACTTATAATCAATTATCTGGTCAAACTAACCATAGATAACCTATGTTGAATAAAAATTTTCGAATTTTGGATTAGTTGTACCCCGTGTACCCGACTGCATCGAAGCAAAAAATAGAAGGTACAGTCGGCTTCTAATATATGACTCGGGCAAAGTGGCCAAATATATCACAACACATCTTTTTAACAAAGAATGTGTGTCTATACCTATGTATAGGTACCTAGTGACAAAGTGTGTTACGATATATTTGACCACTTTTGCCGTCAATTCTTACAGTTTTGTATGATGCTGCCTGTACAACACATACCTACCTATTACTAGTCTAGGTAAGAATAGGTATCATAATCTTTTGTCGTTTTATTTTTCCTTAAGTTGTTCTAAATCTTCAACGTAAATATAATAATAATAAAAAATGCCTAAATAATACAATACAGTACAATACAAATCCTCTTTATTGCACAACCTCAGAATAAATGTACATGGAAACACAAATAATACATGAAGACAGAGGTAAACAACAGGCGGTCTTATCGCTAAAGAGCGATCTCTTCCAGACAACCCACCCAGATTCTCTTCCAGAATAATATTAGGTAAATCAGATTAATTGTAATATGACAACCCTAATACATATTAAATACTCGACGGTGAGTTAATGCAATAGAAAAGACCGTAAATAACTACATAAATTACCCGCCATCCCTTCCATTTTCAAGTAAGTAGGTTTTTATACCTAATACACGCGTACCTACTAACCTACATTAAATTGTTTTGATAGGGAAATCTATCATAATCCAAAAGTTAATAATTAAAAATATAATTATTTAATAAATAATTTAAAAAAAATAAAAATATAGGTTACCAATCAATTTGATTCATGTTCTTTCACTGATTAATTATGTGTTAAAATTGTTAAATAGCAAACGGTGTCGCCATCTTAAATATTAAAGATTGTAACTAGGTTTAAGAAATTGTAATGCTATTATTATTTGAAATAAACAGTTTTTTTTATCTACGTACTCTAGTATAGGCCCAAGGTATGGGGCCATCTTTCGAGCATATTTTTTTCTTGATTTTCCTAGGCACGTTTTTTTTCTTAGACTTCATTTATCTTATACACTTCATAGATCTTTGACATCAGATAACATTAGCAAAGTGGCCAAATATTTCGGAATACGTCCCTCTATTAACGATGGCTGTGCCTACCTACAAAAATCTTGTGAACAGAGCCCTCTGTGGCTACTGATTGAATTAATATGCGGCGAGTAAACGAATTAGTAAACTGCATACAGAGCCACCTATCGTACTTATTTTGCACCACAAAAGCAGCAAAGCCACAACGTCATCTCTCTGCAGTAGTTTTACCATCTGGTACATAGATGGCGTTATAAAACCATCATAATTTCCCCTGGAGTATTTTGGTTGTGAAGCTACAAAATATACACCTTAAAATATTTATTAAAGAAAAAATGGGATATTATAATGTAAAACATAATATTTAACACCATAAAACTCTACCTATTATTTACTGCGTAGTTGTCTACTTTACCGACCGAGTAATTTCCGGTTGGCGCTCGACGGAGCACGCAACGCAAACTCAGATAACAGCTAACTTCACTTCATAGATGTTCGATTTCTTTCAACTACGTCGAGGCTTTGTGCATATTTGGGATTTCGCTATTCGGTAATTGATGTTTTATTCGTTACATTTCGTGTGATATTGAAACAATTCAGTCTTAGTTTTGTGTGAAACGAGTGAAGTGTTGAATTAAGTTCTGCGATCACATAGAAACAGTTTGGCGCGTTGTATTCTGTCAACATAGCTAATAAGTGTTCGCACGTAGTGGTATTCTATGCACGTGTAATTACAATACTGTCGTGATTTTCAGATACAGACATGGCTTTGAGCGTGGCACTACCTTTAGCTGGATTGGAGACGGACAATTTCTATTCATTCAGCTCGTTCGGGCACATAATCGACATAGCGGGTTTGTCTCAATCGCAGACGAGCCCGAGTCCGTCTGTCTCCAGCGAATCCAGTGGTATCGGTTCGCTGGGCTCTCTCAAGTCTGAGTCGGTGAACAGCGACTCCCTGCCCTCAAGCCCTCAGACTACTGAAAAGGTGAGCGAATCGGAAAAATTTGCAATATTTGTTTGCGTTCGTCCTGGCCTTGACCCCTCTATTTTCATAATATTCCGTAATGGCGAATGTCTATATTACGCTATCAATGTTGTGTACATTATTGACGCGTGAATATGGAATTATTTGTCACATGTTGACTCTAGTGATTGAACAAATTCTTATCGGAATCGTTTAAGATGTACATTTTAAGTATTATAACGGGTATCTATGCTATTATAGCGCTATATGTATACTGTCGACGTCTTTGTCGAAGCGGAACCATGTACGACGGCCCGTAATTTGCGGAAAACAAACAAGCAAACTGTGTGCGAGTAATTATGTTTGAATCCTTACAGATTTTAGTGTTTTATTCAAAGAATTTATTTGATTTAAATGGTTTCAGAATATATTCGAGCCCGTTGCGCAGCCTCAGCCTCGACCTAAAGAGAAAGAAATCAAGGAGATCAAAATCAGTTATGGAGGCCGAGACATCCTGAACTTGATGTCTAACCTGACGGACCCGCGATGGAACTACCGGGCTACGGTGCTGCCCCCTAACAACCCAGCATTGTTCTTCGCCAACCGTTCCCAGTACCACCGCCTGGGCCCATATGGAACTCGCACACAGTATGTAAACGACTCTTGCCGTCACTGCGGCTTCTCTTGGGTAGTAGCTGCCACAGATTGACGCGTCAGTGCAGCGTAAACTGAACAAACGAGGAGTGGGTATGACTGGGACACATCAGGGTGCATATCAACTTCTCTTTTCAATGTCACTTAGTGGTGCTATCATCTACTATCTATAAGCCTGTGACTCCAGTTTTAAATTGTTTTATTTTATCTCTAGACAACCTTCTGTTTTTATAAAAATGGCAGGGAATTGGGGTACCTTATGATGTTTTTTGTTGTTGGTACTAAAACGCTTATATGAATTTTTTTATAAAGAACTGGAGTCAAGGCTGTGTGACATCTTCCTATATAGTGTGTGATGAAAGTCCCTGGTGTGGCCCCGTCCTACGGATGACTGTGGAATATGTATATGGCTATCGTCTCGCGCATTCCTAGAGTTACATTTTAATCGTGACTTAATACTGTGATCTTAATTTAAACAAAGACAATTCTTTGAATGTTTTGCGTGACGATGCTCAACTTTTTGTTTTTGTTTTTAACTTATTTGTGTGATAAATTTAAAGATAGGGTTAATTAATACTATGAAATGAACTTGCAATGCCATAAGATTTTGCACACTTGTTCCAATTTAGCATTTCTAGGTCCCACTAATTATATAAAAAAGAAAAGTATTGAAAAAGTAACGATCACATCAACTTAACAATAATTTTAAAGACTGTTGAAGATTCAAAATAATATATTATGCTACACTTAGTTCCTCTTAGAAATGTTAATAATATGTTATCCAAAGAATCTATTTGTTTAATGAGCATATAATATTAACTATAAATTGTTGGTTATGCAACTTACTTTGATAAGTATGAAACCCTGTGGGACTGGACGTAGCCAGCCTTCTGGGTTTTGACTAATTACTCTTAAAGCAATATTTAAACTATGGACATATACTTATATTATTATGAGTTACTACTTCCCACCATTACACATAATAGTTATTATTTAAATATTGTTTTATAATAATGTTTAGTCTAGAAGTAATTTAGATATATTCCACAGTCATTTATTTTTAGGGTTGTTGTCGTTACTAACCAAAAGGCTGCTTCTCGGATGTTATTTAAAGTAACGATTTTGACAAGATAGGCACGAATTTAAAAGCCAAGCTGTAGGTTAACTTAAGGTTTAATATGACGATTGTTGGATTTACCGTCCGAGCATAACATAATAATAGTGATGACATATTATCTAGAAGATACGATCTTGACACATGCCCTAATATATTCCTATCTACTGGACGAGAATAGAAAGCTCGAACAACTCATTTCATGTAACTAATCACCCATGGATCACAGTCAAAGTGGGTTTATCAGTGCATATCATCACAAATTAATGCAGTGATTAGATATTCTAAGGTATTAGTAGTTGTTACAGACCGTTTTAAAACGTTCGAGTCATTGATATGCCCAGATGCTGGGCTTCTAGTGAAATTATAGTAAGTGTGTTAACAGACTGGCAATATCTCTATGTATGTGCATATATAAATGTAATATTCGTGGTCTCTTAATTTAGTCAAGATATTTAATAGTGTGAGTCTCTTCAATTACATGTAAGTAAAACGTACTAATTATAATGGATAATTATGATGGTGTCCTTTTGTGCAACTTTAGTTCTGCTACGTTGTGATCAGCTTTAACTTGGAACTGGAGTATTTGTACACAATAATGTTGACATATTTCCCACAAAGTTATTTTTATAAAAAAATGTTGATATGAGACAATACAGTATGTAGTATTCAAAATTTAATTTATATTTTATGGATATCGCTTAATGGGTTTGGCTAATATTTTGGAAGGGACCAACATCCATATATTTATTTAATTCAGTAGCCAAATGTATTCCCAAATCGGCACCTTTATCATAAAGATACATTTCATTGCATTTTATCAGTTGATTTATGTAGTTGAGTCATCACGCTTATTAGTCTGTTAGATAATAATTTTCTGGGCTATGAACACATATAACTTAAAAGAGTAGGAAAAAGTTGTACAAAATTTGTATTTATGTATTATGATTCAGTGAGTCATGACTGAACATATAGCATGGATCTCAGAATGCAGCTAACAGTGATATATTCGTATGCCTCTGTTCGGGACTCCGAGTCGCGCAGGCTCGGAGGCTCCGCGCCTAGTGTGCTATATACAGTCACACATACTCACAAAATGGTTGTTATCAAATTATTATTTAAATCAAATGTTGCATTCATATTATTTTTAGTTTAGAAATGACAAAGCTGTAATCGAATGTAGTTCAAAGGAAAGTATTGGAGCGATACGCACAGTTGTGAGACTAGCTCTTGTTGTGAATATCTCCATACGTTAATTTTAGTGGTGTATTCCCGCAGCCCTACCAAACCGAGTGAGGCCGAGGTGCGATGCAATATGTGCATTCCAGTTTTGTTTTAAGTTGTCAGACGAGGGTAGTTGTTAATGTTTGTTTAGTCCACATGCCAAAACATTGGTCCTTGTGCTATTTATTGAACGCAATCTAAAATATCAATTGAACCTTCCATTCTATGTGTCTTCAAAGTGATTTTACAACCTTTAAATCATTTCAATTGTATGCATTTTATTTTGTTTAGTCAAATCATATACACAATATTATACATAATATTATTGCGTTGTATTCTATCTATTGTTCATTAATATTATGACAAATATTTTTTTCTCATTGAACTGTAGTCAAATGGCAGTATTTTTGTATTGAAAATTGTATAAGGATGAAAGGGTTTTTTGCCTAGGCCTCGCGACCGCCGCGCCGGACCCTCGAGTGGGGCCGGCCGCAGCCCGCGGTCCGTGCCCAGTGTGTATTACGTATATCTGATAAGCATTATGTAGGTTTAGCGAAATAGATTAACTCGGAGACAAACTCCCAAGTACCAAATCTTATTGGTTCAATGTTGTTCTCGTATTGTGGTGATATAGTGCGTCGCGCGCGGCGCAGAGCTCAATATTTTTAGTAACCCTAAAGAAAATTAATACCTCTTTTGAAAAGAATATAATATTTATTATATAGTATATCCAATCTATTATCACATATGTATTTCCCTGTTTATTTTGATGTGATATCATAAATGACTGATCTGAATTTAGTTTTTAAGTTGGTTATTGAATTATTGATATGCAGTGCTATTTCGAGAGTGTAATTAAGATGTAATATTGAAAGTGCCAATGCTCGTAATTTAATATTTGTGACTGTCTGTTTATGTAGCCGTGTAGGGCGGGCCTCCCGCCCGCCCGGGGGCCCGCCACTTCAGTATGTAAGCGATCTTCCTCCGTATCACATAAGTCAACGATGTTACTGTTAATCAACCACGTAACGTGCACAATCTCAGTAATGCTTGCAATATTATATAATATATAACATATTTAATTCCTCACTTATAATTTAATCCAGCGTAATGTTAAGAGTACAATATGAGATGATGTTATATCATTCTAGTATCAAAATTAGCCGAAGATGTTAATATTATTAGTTAGGTAAATTTTAATAACATAGCTTCTTATAATTGGGATGTTTTAGTATTTAGTGACGTATAATTACAGCGTAGTGGCAAGCAAGTTGTCTCGTGCGTGAGTGAAATAATGTTAGTGGCAATAATACTCTATGTAAGTTCCCTGCCAAGAATCACAGTATGTCTGCGGCGCTGCGGCCTGCGCGGGCTCTGCGGGGCCGCATTATCCCAAGAGCCATGTTGATGACTGCCTTTAGGCCTAGCGTGGCCCCCACCTAATGATCTACCTGCAAAGACGCCTCTGTTTGCCCTAAATGCGACCTTAGCAGGCCCGCGCAGCCACACCCACCGTGGGTTGACCCGCGCGCATTCACAACTGAACGATAGACACTAGGCGTTTATTTGTTGTAATTATAATAATAGCCGTAGGTATTTTATCGTACTTAATAATTATTCTTGCGATGCCTTAATTCTGGTTGTCAATTAGACATGTCTGCCTAGAGTGTTATCATTGTTTTTATTTATTTTAGTTTTTTTTTTGTTCCGGCTTCCTCCGTGAACTTCCAGTCCAGGCTGTTCTTTTTTAATGATTTTGAAGTCGATTTATTTTTACCTAAGTGTTCTTATTAAATGTTACCAAAATGTTTTTAATAAAATATTTTTATATGTACATCGTTGTTTGCTGTCAGCTCCTTGTTATTTATCACGAATTTTATAGTTCGTTTTTTTAGCATCAGAAAAAGACTACGCGATCTTGACGTGTCTTTTAATTGAAAACGCTTTTTAAAAATCAGTAACTATTACTTATGAAAGCAAAATAATGTAAATAATCGTATAATTATGATTCATAATTGTTACATATTTGCCGTGACTTATTTTTCAAAAGTATTTTTCAATAAAAAGACACTTCAAGATCGCGTAGTCTTTTTCTAATGCTAAAAAAGCGGCCAAGTGCGAGTCGGACTCGCCCATGAAGGGTTCCGTATTTAGGCGATTTATGACGTATAAAAAAAACTACTTACTAGATCTCGTTCAAACCAATTTTCGGTGGAAGTTTGCATGGTAATGTACATCATATATTTTTTTTAGTTTTATCATTCTCTTATTTTATAAGTTACAGGGGGGGGACACACATTTTACCACTTTGGAAGTGTCTCTCGCGCAAACTATTCAGTTTAGAAAAAAATGATATTAGAAACCTCAATATCATTTTTGAAGACCTATCCATAGATACCCCACACGTATGGATTTGATGAAAAAAAAATTATGAGTTTCAGTTCGAAGTATGGGGAACCCCAAAAACTTATTGTTTTTTTTCTATTTTTGTGTGAAAATCTTAATGCGGTTCACAGAATACATCTAATTACCAAGTTTCAACAGTATAGTTCTTATAGTTTCGGAGAAAAGTGGCTGTGACATACGGATGGACAGACAGAGATGACGAATCTATAAGGGTTCCGTTTTTTGCCATTTGGCTACGGAACCCTAAAAACGAACTACAATAACATATTTCTTTACCATAAAAGGGTACCAACAGTAACCAAAGTAACATGGTGATAATTTTATTAAAAATGTATAAGTGTCTAATAAGAACGTTTGAAACTCGAGCCGCAAATAATTCCGATTACGAAATCATCCATGCACAACAACAAATTGATCACGTTTCCATGGCGTAAACATTTATTTTTGGCGCGACTCCAAACTGAGGCACGCGATGACACTGCTGTTTACTGTATAGTTGGCGTCAGAATTAGCGTAGCCAACGTATCACTTAAGTACTAGTATCTTCTTAGTAGTTTGTGGGTGTACTTATTCAATTAACGCCAGGTCGAGTTGGGTGAATGTCAAAATCGCTCATAACCCCATGGATAGGGTTGCCATACGTCCCGTATATACGGGACTGTCACCGTATTCAAGTATCACGTCCCGTATTTTTACTGGTCCCGAATTTTGTCGACCGGTCTGGCCTAGTGGGCCTGGGCAGTGACCCTGCCTATGAAGAGTATGAAACCGATGGTCCCGGGTTCGAATCCTGGTAAGGGCGCATTTATTTGTATGGTGATATTGGTGATACAGATATTTGTTCCTGCGTCATGGTTGTTTCCTATGTAGGTACTTATTTAAGTATTTATTTATATATTATATATATCGTTGTCCGAGTACATAATAATAACACAAGCCTTCTTGAGCTTACCGTGGGGCTTAGTCAATTTGTGTAAAAACGTCCTATAATATTTATTTATTTATTAATAGCGCTCTAGAACAGGCTTCTCCAAACCCCAGCAGAAACCAGATACACCCCCTCCCCCCCCCCTCGGTGGCCCGCGCGAAAGTTTCTGAGGCGTAATATGGCCCTAGAATACCATACCAATTATCAGTTCCGACTAATTATGGCAACCCTACCCATGGATTAATTTAGAGTCAATTTTCAGAATTACCCGATTAGTTGCCAAGCGGACCCCAGGCTCCCTTTGAGCCGTGGCAAAATGCCGGGACAACGCGAGGAAGATGTGTTTCAGAATTACCGACAAATTTTTGGTAGTCGCAATTACCCAATACGCCTCTCATAGATTAAAATTTACTTGCTTAAACCCTTAAAAAACTCTAGCTAGATGGGGCTTAAATACATATAAATTTATCAATATAAATAAAAGTAGCGTTACCATATTCTCTAACAGAAAACAGTCTCCAGTAAAAGTCTAAGCTAAACATTGTCTGTATTTCCATTATTTATTTTTCCTCTTACGTTAGGTTATTTATAATATGAATATAAAAGTAAAATATAAAACTCTTACAAAACAATAAAAAATACATATAAACACATTATAAAAAAACCTAACCTAGGATGCCGCCGGCAGCGGGGCAGGGCCCAAGCTACCGGTGGTCAGGGCCGCAGAGAGAGGAACCGGCGGACTATCCGCGCCGTGTCCAAGATCACCGCCTTCTGCATTAATTATTAATATCTGAGAGACCGTGCTTTGCTCGGAAAACATAAAAACTTAAAAATGCGCGTTTTCCCCTCTGGGAAAAATAGATCTAGCTAGGTTTTATCTCTATAAAACCTAGCTAGATCTATTTTTCGCCCCCGAAAACTCCCATACCTATAGCAAATTTCATCGAAATCGTTAGAGCCGTTCCCGAGATCCCCGAAATATATATATAAATTTATGTAAGAATTGCTCGTTTAAAGGAATTAGCAGACGTGTCTCATTCCGCGATTTCGTCGCTTTGCTACAGATAGCTAAAAGTACATTCGTTCGGCCCCAATTTTGGGGAAAGCCATAAGCCGCGCGTGGCGCTGTCGCCGCCTAGCGGCCATATCTGTGCTGATCGTAACATACGCGTTTTGTTAGAGAGTGAGTCTTCTGTACTTAGTACTTATTTATTCTGTGGTATAATGGTATTGGATAGATAGATGATTTATTATTAAAGTCGCAAAGAAGATTTTTCCGGATTGATATCAGCGCCCCCTTTGATAGAACTTATACCTACAACTCATGGTGGATTGAATTCAACGCCATCTGTAAAATACCTTATACACTATGACGTAAGTAAAGCTCCATAATTTTCAACTCTGAGCTCAGTGGCTTCCTTTGAAATGACCAAGTTTGTACAATTTACGAGAGATGGCGCTAGTAGTTTAATTAGGGTTCCGTACCCAAGGGTAAAAACGGGACGGGACCCTATTAGTCCTATTACTAAGCCTCCGCTGTCCGTCCGTCCGTCCGTCCGTCTGTCACCAGGCTGTATCTCACGAACCGTCATAGCTAGACAGTTGAAATTTTCACACATGATGTATTTTTGTTGCCGCTATAACAACAAATACTAAAAACAGAATAAAATAAAGATTTAAGTGGGGCTCCCATACAACAAACGTGATTTTTGACCGAAGTTAAGAGGCCGGTATCGATTTTAGTCGCAAAAATGTAAAATTGATAGATTGAGTCGATGAAATTGTCCACCTTTTGTTACGTAATAGAAACAACAAGTACTGGTATCTATTAGCACGTCTTCTTATCTTGCATTTGTACAGATCATTTTTTTGAAAACTGACTCACTAAATTAGTAATGATTTTTTTTCTGATGGACGTTTAGGTAAACGCGCGTAAAGCACTGATTTAGTCGATCTTATTTGTAAATTTCGTAAAGTTTGGACTGCTAAAAATGGTAATTTTGTATTACACATATCCTGTACTCCAACTTTCATAGACTACATTTTTGTTATATGATATTGAACAAGAGTAAATGAAAGTTAGACGAAATCAATTTTCACCAGAAATTACTTCAAAACAAGTGAAAATTTTTCGTGAAAATCGACTTAATTTCAACGTAATTTTGATACTTAAACAATCTACAACATTTCCTGAAACTGTTCTTATACATCATTTTTTATAATTTATGACTATAATTTTTTTAATGAATTTTTAAAAACTGCCCCTTCTCGTCATATATTTCCGGTGACGCACGCTTGGGACCTGATTATTAAAAGGCAAGATGAGAAGACGTGTTAATAGAAACCAATACTTGTTATTTAGATATTACGTAACAAAAGGAGTACAATTTCAACGACTAAATCTATCAATTTTACATTTTGGCCCTAAAATCGTTAACGGAGCCTTAAGCAACGTCGGGCGGGGTCAGTACTTGGATGGGTGACCGTTTTTTTGCTTGTTTTTTTTTTTGCTTGTTTTGCTCTATTTTTTGTTGATGGTGCGGAACCCTCCGTGCGCGAGTTCGACTCGCACTTGGCCGGTTTCTTTTTAGTGTAGTGTTATTTTATAATCTCCCTACCGTCAGTTTATAATTTAACTAGCGAGATTATAATATGACGAGTGTTTACAATTTTACGGTGACATATATAATATATTGACGTTAGATGTCGACTACGAAATAACTCGCGTTTTGGTAAGAAAACTGATGCATGGAGTTACCACTCTTTCTTTACTTATACATTTACTTGTATTTCTCTATGCTATCACAGAATAAGTAATATCTATTTAACCTCTTGTCTGTGTATGATAAAGGATCGTGACTGAATTTTTAACCGCCTTCAAAAAAAAGGAGGTTCTCAGTTTGACCCGTATGTATGTATGTATGTATGTATGTATATTTGTTCGCGATTATCTCGCGTTTGGCTGAACCGATTTTGATGCGGTTTTCAGAAAAGTGTTTCTTACATTCTGGAGAAGGTTTTAGTATACATAGATCTGAGCTGATGCTGAACCCTGGCTGTACCTAGTGGAACTCAGGTTTGGTGCAACATAGGCTCACGCTGTTTTGGTCATCCGACACGCCTTGATGAGCACTTGAGAGAGCAGTACCCAAGATAGAGCTGATGCTGAACCCTGGATGTACCTAGTGGAACTCTGGATGTACCTAGTGGAACTCAGGTTTGGTGCAACATAGGCCCACGCTGTTTTGGTCATCCGTCTCATCTTGATGAGCACTTGGGAGAGCAGTACCCAAGATAGAGCTGATGCTGAACCCTGGCTGTACCTAGTGGAACTCAGGTTTGATGCAACATAGGCCAACGCTATTTTGGCCATCCGTCACATCTTGATGAGCACTTGGGAGAGCAGTACCCAAGATAGAGCTGATGCACCAAACCACCCTGGCTGGCAGGGTTCACCCTGGCTGTACCTAGTGGAACTCAAGTTTGGTGCAACATAGGCCCACGCTATTTTGGTCATCCGTCACATCTTGATGAGCACTTGGGAGAGCAGTACCCAAGATAGAGCTGATGCTGAACCCCGGCTGTACTTAGTGGAACTCAGGTTTGGTGCAACATAGGTCCACGCTATTTTGGTCATCCATCACATCATGATCAGCACTTGGGAGAGCAGTACCCAAGATTGAGCTGATGCTGAACCCTGGCTGTACCTAGTGGAACTCAGGTTTGGTGCAACATAGGCCAACGCTATTTTGGCCATCCGTCACATCTTGATGAGCACTTGGGAGAGCAGTACCCAAGATAGAGCTGATGCTGAACCCTGGCTGTACCTAGTGGAACTCAGGTTTGGTGCAACATAGGCCCACGCTATTTTGGTCATCCGTCACATCTTGATGAGCACTTGGGAGAGCAGTACCCAAGATAGAGCTGATGCTGAACCCTTGCTGTACCTAGTGGAACTCAGGTTTGGTGCAACATAGGCCCACGCTATTTTGGTCATCCATCACATCATGATCAGCACTTGGGAGAGCAGTACCCAAGATTGAGCTGATGCTGAACCCTGGCTGTACCTAGTGAAACTTAGGTTTGGTGCAACATAGGCACACTTTGTTTTGGTTAACCGACTTGTCGTCGTGTGCCTATGTTGCGGAGTTCCACTAGGTGGGTCGATGAACTTTTTTCTAACTGCCTTTAAAAAAAGGACGTTCTCAGTTTGACCCGTATGTATGTACGTAATTATGTGTGTATGTTTGTTCGTGATTATCTCGCGTTTGGCTGAACAGATTTTGATGCGGTTTTCAGAAAAAGTGTTTGTTACATTCTGGAGAAGGTTTTAGTGTACAGTACATGGATGGTTTGAAAAACCAATTGGACCCGGTAGGTGGCCATGCTATCGGTATACCTACCAACAAATTTATGTTGCTAAAACCGATTTAGATAAAATAGTGGGAGTGGGAGTCGGACTCGGACTGGGACTGGGAATGGGAATGGGAGTGGAAGTTGGAGCACTATACATACAAATCGTTTAGCACCAAAACGTCATATTATGTTGTGTCGCGACGCGATTATCATCGAGTTAGGCCATCACCAACATTAGTAGACTAAATGGAGAGCCTAACAAACTAGTATTTTAGCCCAAAACCTAACATAAATGAAGTATCTACCTATCACTAAAAAGTAAAAAATAAAATAAAATAAATAAAAAATAATTAAAAAATTAAAAATAAACAAAAATAAAACCAAAATAAAATAACTTAATATAATATCTTTTTTAAAAAAAGGGAACCGCCTTCAAAAAACCAACCCACTGAAAAGTACAAAATAATTTTTATATGGCACCCCTTTAGGTGTCCAGTCCCTATCCCACGGCGTAAAGCAATTTTTTGCCAAAAAGTAATTAATACCTAATAATAAGAAAATTAATAATCATCCGGGTAATTACTTAGTTTTTGAAGGCGGTGCCAAACCAACAAAAACAGTCTTTACTACCAATCAGAAAAACAATACGAGTACGTAGTACCTACAAGAACTAAATTAATGAGTAAACTAAGTATGTCTTTATAATGCAAGTAAGTATGTACAGCGTTCTTCGTTGTCTAAAATATCGGTTCTCAACAATTTTGGTTTGGCACCGACTTCAAAAACTAAGTAATTACCCGGATGATTATTAATTTTCTTATTATTAGGTATTAATTACTTTTTGGCAAAAAATTGCTTTACGCCGTGGGATAGGGACTGGACACGTAAAGGGGTGCCATATAAAAATTATTTTGTACTTTTCAGTGGGTTGGTTTTTTGAAGGCGGTTCCCTTTTTTTAAAAAAGATATTATATTAAGTTATTTTATTTTTGTTTCTTTTTAATTTTTTAATTATTTTTTATTTATTTTATTTTATTTTATTCGTAATTTTTTCGAGAACCATTTTTTTGGTCTACACAGCGCAACCGAGGTTTGAATTGAAAACACGATTTTTTACCTTGGAAATGCTGTACACATGCGAACTAGTGAAAATAATTCATTTTGTTTAGATGTCTCATCACACAACTATCAGGAACACAAAGGCCGTCATTCGATTCACACCACAATTTTCGCTAGACAAAGTATTTTCAGCTACATTGTTCGAAATCATAATGGAATAGGTACCTACGTATATACATAGTCTGGATCCGAATTGTTTTTTGCTCGCAATAATGGTGGCAATGATGTTTTTGTTTGGAATATCCACTTTTGTGTTCGTATAATGGGTGTATTCATTCAGACGGAGCTGAAAGTGTCGCTTTTATCAGTCGCACAATGGGCGGGAATCAAAGAAATTACTAATTCCGACGACCACTGTTTCTACAATGTAAAATAAAGACGACTCCTTTTGTTTGATATTTTTGCTGGATTGAAAGCTCTTTGGACGTATTGAGTGGCACTTTAATTATAATTTACCTAATGAATTCCAGTTTTTCATAGAATCTATTTTCCAAGCAAAAAACTTTTAACGGCTCTAAACATGAATGAAAAAGGTACCTACACGCCCAGGTTACAATAGTATTTATGCAACCGTTTAAAAAAGGCGAGTGGCGTGAGTAACAATTTGAGGCGAAGCCGAAAATTGTTAATAAAGACGCCACGAGTATTTTTTGACTCAGTTAAACAACGTTGCATACAATACTTTTTCTACGACTAAGCACTTACTTTGAAATAAAATTGTAAATTTAACAAATATTTTTATTCAAGAAGTAGCAAAGAATGGAGAGTACGGGCGGGAAAAGAATTAATGAAATAAAAAAAACATGTCTATGGTTCACTCATCTATCTGTCAGAGATGACAGTTAAAATTCGGTTGGCAACAATGTATTTCATACAATATTTTTTAAGTGGTGATTACACGAAGCGGTAAGAGCATGCGTCTTGCAGTCCGGAGATCGCGGGTTCAAACCCCGGCTCGTACCAATGAGTTTTTCGGAACTTATGTACGAAATATCATTTGATATTTACCAGTCGGTTTTCGGTGAAGGGAAACGTCGTGAGGAAACCGGACTAATCCCAATAAGGTCTAGTTTACCCTCTGGGTTGGAAGGTCAAATGGCAGTCGCTATCGTAAAAATTACACATCTGTAGTTGACAATAGTAGTTTATGCAACAGTGATATAATAAGGGTTCTTAAAATTCAAGGGTCGAAGTTACAAAACGAGACGTAGTCGAGTTTTGTAAAAAAAGACCCGAGAATTTTAAGAACCAATTATGAGCTGTTGCATACATTACTTTTTCTATGACAGCTGCAGCAAAAAAAAATAAAAATAAAAAAAATAAAAAAAAAGTTATTATTAAAAAAAAGAGTTATTATTTAAAAAAAAAAAAGAGTTATTATTGTAAATGAAAACATACCTCTTTCAATCAAGATGATCGGAACTTGTATCTTTAAAAAAAATAAAGCAGTTGTATTATACTCATAAGATGACTGCTAGCAGTCATCTTATGAGCCTATAGACAAAGCATTCAAATGACATTGCTTTAGATATCATTGTCAGTCATTTAATTGACACATTTAAGTGCTGGAGTAGAAAAATATAATTCTAAGCTATTATGGCACCGTCACAGAATCGTTATAAAACTTATAAAACAATGCGTACTTTTATTTTATTACGAGTATGCCGAGTGTACGTAGCTACCGTCTACGCCGTAGCAGGCGCTACGGTCTGGGCACAACTAGGGTTTGCACGACGGATCCGAAATGTATGGGAAGATCCGCGGATCCGGATCCAGATCCGGATAATTTCATACATTTCGGATCCGGATTGCAAACCCTAGGCACAACACAATTTCCCTTGCCACGCGGCATGCCGGCATCGACAACATCCTTCTTTCTCGCTGTGCACTAAACAAACAAGTAGGTATGGAGACAGACGTGGTAGAATCATCTGGCTAAATGTAACAATTTTTCTTATCAGTATCTCGCGTCGAGATAGACTAGCCGTCCCTCTTTAATTAACATAGTTCTTAAAAAACGGGTACCTAGTCTATCTCGCCGCGAGATATTGTCGCACCAATTATGTGCTAGGCCTACAGAACATTACGAGTAAGTACAGCGAGCGGCAACATTTTAGTCTAAATAGTATATGCATTTCGAGAAATTGGAAAGTATAAAGGGGCCAACTGGTTAACAGTCCGCCGGACGGTATCGGCCTGTCAGTTGTTCGGAACTGTCAAATTTTTGTTCTAACTGACAGGCCGATACCTTCTGGCAGACTGTAAATCAGTGGGCCCCTTAAGTATATACAGTATACGTACATGGGAAAGTAAATTTAATTGATATAATTTAAAGCACAATCAACTCATCTACACAATCACGCCAAACTATAATCCTCAAACGTTTTAATCATCATATAATATTCATATAGAATATGATTCGCGTATCGTGTATGAGTTACGTTGAATAGGAAGAAATTGGAAGTAGCAGGGGATGCTGGAAACTTCGCCACGACTTTAACAACAAATTCGATGAAGCCATCCTGCTTCCACGAGGCAACAGACCATTTGCAAAGTAAGAGAGAGGAATATAATATCTGATAATGTGGTTTCAGTCAATCGGTAGGTTCTATTGACATTCATGGAAGAGACATCCGTGGTGGCTTATTTTAACAGGGGCTGTGTCGAATCCCATTCAAGTGTAGTCGCAAAAATTCTATACATGTAATGAGCCCAATCAAACTGTATTTGTGTTGAATTTCAATGCTTTTATGTTCCAGTACGTGGAATTTTGCGAAGGTATAAAATAAAATGCTCGATATTAAGTAGGGAAATGGAAAATATTACTTGTTATTTTTGTACTAATATGTTTACATTTAAAATAGTTATACATTTAAAATAGTTTTTATCAATCGTCGTTATCATTCCACGCAGACGAATTCGCGGGCAGAAGCTATAGTTCGTTTTTTTTAGCATTAGAAATAAGGTAAACAATCTTGATGTGTCTTTTAATTGAAAAACACATTTTAAAAATAAGTTACGGCAAATATGTAACAATTATGAATCTAATACGATCATTTATATAAGTAATAGTATTTTCACCTCAGCAGCTCGAACAAGGGTACTTTGATTCTTAAAAACAGTGAGCAAAATACGATTTTGCTCACTGAGTGAGACAAAATGACATTCAAGTGACCTTTATAGTCAAATGTCATTTCAACATGCGGGGTCTAATAAAAGTTCGAAATCTTGGGTTCTATTATCTCTGTCCCTTTCACACTGTTAGCAAAAAGAAACAGACAAAAAAAAGTTAAAACGACATTCAACAGTATATTCACGGTTTATAATAGACCCCCGAAAAACTTCAGAGCGCATCGTTCCAAACGACGTACGAGTATGAATTCTTAATAATTAATAAATAAAAATAAAGTTTAAGATTTCATAAAAACTGATGAAATACTATATTTTAGGTATTTTATTGTACAATTAAAATAACGAACTCAAAAAATACACAGATCATCACGCAAAATTAATTATTTTACTTTTAAGAATTTCTACCATAGTTGACAAATAGTACGTATGCGCAATTCGGACCGTATCTTACAAATATTTTTTTTGTTGTCAAAGTTGGCGATTGAAGTGTCAGTTAATGTTTGTTATTTCTATATTATAATAATAATAATAATTATTATTTCCTTAACAACGAGTGTGGGATGCATCGTGATGTGGTGGCAGTAGACAGGAACCTCACGCCGCTCTCCTTGGCAAACGAGAACTGGCGCAAACCTGTGGTACTAAGTACTGCGGATCGCAAGGCGGCATGGGAGAGTAAGGTGCTACACGGGCGGTTCTACAAGGCCCTCACGGGACCCGATGTGGACCTGCTCGCGTCGGTGAACTGGCTACGATTCGGGGACCTCTTCGGAGAAACCGAGGGTTTTGCCTGTGCAATTGCGGACGAAGTAATGATGACGAACAACTATCGGAAATATATCCTGAAGGACGGTACGGTCGACATTTGTCGGGCATGCCGCCGTCCCGGAGAGTCACTCAGGCATATCATTTCCGGTTGTTCTCATCTTGCTAACGGCGAGTACTTGCACAGACATAATCTCGTAGCCAGGATTATTCACCAACAGCTTGCTCTTCTATACGGTCTTGTGGACCGCGAAGTACCGTACTACAAGTATTCACCTGTGCCAGTTCTTGAGAATGGTCGTGCCACGCTCTATTGGGATCGATCTATTATCACTGACAGGACTATTGTAGCCAATAAGCCTGATATTGTGATAATAGATCGAGCGCAACGCCGGGCCGTGCTCGTTGACATCACCATCCCCCATGATGAGAATCTCGTGAAAGCCGAGAAGGACAAGTCCAGTAAGTACCTAGACTTGGCTCACGAGATAACCGCCATGTGGGATGTTGATTCGACGATCATTGTCCCGATAGTTGTTTCAGCGAACGGTCTAATAGCGAAGAGTCTCGACCAACATCTTGAGAGACTCTCGCTAGGTGGTTGGATCAAGGGCCAGATGCAGAAGGCGGTGATCTTGGACACGGCGCGGATAGTCCGCCGGTTCCTCTCTCTGCGGCCCTGACCACCGGTAGCTTGGGCCCTGCCCCGCTGCCGGCGGCATTCTAGGTTAGGTTTTTTATAATGTGTTTATATGTATTTTTTATTGTTTTGTAAGTGTTTTTATATTTTACTTTTATATTCATATTATAAATAACCTAACGTAAGAGGAAAGATAAATAAATGAATAATAATAAAATCATTTTATTTCGGACATAAATCCATAGTTGTTAGTTACATTTAAAATTAACTTATAAAATAGTGTTAGTAGAATAATTACAATGTAATCTTAACCTAACTACTTAACTACTTATTTACTACAGTGTGGAGTTTTGTCCACTGCTGCAGCAGAGGGGAGTCCCACCTATCCAACAACGCTATCATGATACTGTTAGCGCTGCCCCGCCAGCGGCTAAGTAAAGAGGCGCACCGCTTCCGCATGATAGCCGCAAAGCCGTCGACTTGCGCCTCCGCAAACATCCCGGAGGCGCTACAGTGACGAGGCAGCCCCATCAGCATCCTGAAAGCGTTGTTGTATTGCACTCGTATTATTTTACTGGAATTTATTATTACGTTTTGTTTTTGTGTTCCATTGCGGTAATTAAACTTAATTGTTTGTACCTACCTATATCTTAAGAAAACATGAGTGCAGGTATTAAGTGATGAAGAAGGATTACATTTTTCAAGTTGTCTAATAGGTATGTTCTCACTGCGCTGAGGTGAAAAATGTTGTGTACTACACGAGATCAAAGTTATTTACATCTCGTGCGCTTTTGAGTCCCTTACTACGCTCAAGATTCTAAATTAGATTCACTCGCTACGCTCGTGAATCTATTATAGAATCTTTCGCTTGCACGGGACTCAAAATAAGCACTCGAAGAAATATCAAACTTTGATCACTTGTTGTACAAATAACTATTGATTTTTAAAAAGCCTTCTTGCAAGTTCTTTCTAATGCTAAAAAAAACGAACTATATTAGGGGTAGTAACCAAAATAGAGATGATATGATAAGTATGTAGATATTTACTTATTATTAACACGGGGGTAAGTACATTTTATTTAAGTAATCAAACAGGCTTTATAGGCCTTCTAACCACGACTCAAGAGCCTTGGCCTGCCAGAGATGTGGCACGAATGTTGACTAGTGCAAATATAATTAAGGTACATTAGGATTAGGGTAACTGCGAAAGCAGGGTAATTTTGAAAATGACAAATATGTTTAAAACCAGAACCACTTCATACTTTGTATTAAGCAACACTTACGCTACTGCAACGCTTGCCAAAGCACCTCCTACTGTTGCTGTTGCTACAGTAAGTAGAAAGTGCTTCAAGTTTAGAAGATAATTACCCCCCTTTCAAAATTACCCCGATGACCCTTAATGATTAAAATATCACTACATAGTATAAAACAAAGTCGCTTCCCGCTGTCTGTCTGTCTGTATGCTTAGATCTTTATCTCTATCTATTTAAAAAAACCGCATCAAAATCCGTTGCGTAGTTTTAAAGATCTAAGCATACAGGTAGACAAACAGACTGACAGCGGGAAGCGACTTTGTTTTATACTATGTAGTGATTAATGTATATAATATAGGTACTTACATTAACTTAGTACGTATTCTCTTGTATAATAGGCGTTCGACGTTCATTGTTATCTTATATTTGGAAGAAGTTGCAACTGTATATGTATAACCACACGATTGCAACAATAACCATCACATAACACTGAGTGTATAGTTTAGAGCTATCTGCTTCTAAATACATTGCGTTAGAAAACTAAATTATTTCAACAATACATATAATCTCCCGAAATTAATGTGACACATAGGTATTATCATGCCGCGATCAGAAAGGGATTAGAAATAACAGATTTCCATACAATTACGTCAAAATCAATATGAATTGACAGCTATCTCAATCCCTTTCTAATCGCGATGCATTAATACATGCAGATGATGCAGTCATACATGACTAGACACATGTCAACCTCATACATAAAAAGGTCATATTTTTAGGTCACGTTCTTGCAGTCGTTATAGTCTGTGCGGAAAGAGAAAAGTCGTAGAATGTATTGGATCCAAATAGGATCCCATACATTTCACGACTCTTCTGTTTCCGCACAGATTCTAATAATAATATTATCTTTGGCCATAATCTTAACATGATCTTAACAAACCATAGAAGGTAGGATCCTACAGAAGTGGTATTACGCGTGCCTCCGTGAGGGACAAAACATAGGTAATGCGACACTATGATTGCTCGAATTTATTTGTTGCCCACCATAACCCATACTAATTTATGGTGGGGAATAAAAAAATGTGAGACTGTGACAAGGACAAACAATAATAGCGCTTTCGCTGCTACTCCTACTGAAAGATACATAAGACTATCCCGTTCGCTCATTTCCCCCACCCATCATGCCTTATCCAGTTAAAATACTAGATTCATGTAACAAACAATAGACGTTCAATCAAACGTTCAATCTAGAATCTATTCTATAACGTTTCAACAATTTAAAAAAAAAAACCTTATTTCCTATATATGACCTCTTTTCAGAAAAAATGACTATGGAGCCAAAGAGTATAATAATATATATATGGAGCTCAGAATTTACTTAATATGAATAATGAGAATATTTACAATTTAAGCCCATTTGCACTGTTTATTGTACTTGAAATATCTATGCGATTACACTAAAAATACCTTCTTTCAAATAAAACAAAAATTGTTGAAATCGGTTCACATGATAAAGAATTAACCCTGAAAAACCAACATACATACAGGTCGCGCAAACTAGCTACGCAATTTGCGTATAGATGGATATCCAGTTCTGTAAGTGAATAAAAATACTCAGTCTTAGAATCAATTTCATTTACTCACAAAATACAATCTTTGAGTCCACGTTTACTAATCTTAAATTTTAGTGGTAAGTTTAACGAGAGGGTTTTCATCGCTGTGTTTGTAGTACTTAAACGCAATTATAAAAGAAATTTGTACGATGAGAAGTCCAAAGAATATCCCGATTATGAGAAGGCATTTGATTCCCCATAGTTTCTCTCCAGGGCGAACGATTGATACCTTCGGCCGGTTTGTATCAGAAAATATAGTGGCCCGTGGTTTGAACGTACTTTTATAGAACATAATAAAATTTTGTTTTCATTTCTCGGGTTTAGTTTCATTTGTATTGTACCACATATAAGATAACGGGCAATGATAATAAAGGTAAATTAAGCCGAAACAATTCTGAATTATGAGACGTTATGTCAAATGTCAAAGAGAGTCAAAGAAAATTTAATTCACGTTCTCATGAAAAAGGTTTCTGCGTTTGATGATTGTCTATGATACAAAACATAACCGTTCCCGAATTTGGTGCAGATAAGACTTTATGTCATTATGACTATCACCTAGAGCCTGTTCGGAAAAAGAAGAGTTGTGGAATGTATTGGGCCCACACATTCCACGACTATTCTCTTTCCGCGCAGACTCTATCAACTAAACAGAAAAATGTGGCCACCGTTTGCCGTTTAGTTGATGGAGCAAAAAATAAGCAAAATAAGACTTTTTGACAAATACTAAAAGTTGGGGTATTAGTAGGACAACAATACTAAATATACCTACTGATTTATACAGAAATTAATTTATTAGAAAACACAATTCCCCTAATGAGGGGCACTGGACGGTCGACCCAGTCTTAACTCTTTACAATGATTTAATAGCTATCGACCGCGTAATTTTTGCTAATTTTTAAGAATAAGAAGAAGTAATACATTTATTTAACATCGTAATTGAGTATAAAAATAACACAAACAACACAAATATTTATAAAGCTTTTATTTCATGTATTTGGGTCAATTTCACCAAACGAGCATTTTTGTCTAATTCCCATGGAATTTTGAAATACTAACATTACACAAAAATAATTATGCTGATAATTTGATAAAAAATATAATAAACATTAATTTTCTTATGGGGTAAAAATATTCATAAAGCTATAAAAGTTATTTCAATTTAAAAATTTGGTCAGGGCACGGGAATTAGTGTGTCCATGGGAATTAGATTTTACTAGCACGGAAATTAGAACATGGCACAGGAATTGTTTTCTTAACTTATTTTGGTAGTTAAAACTATTATTTATGTATATTTTAATCTACAATAATGTACTTTAACCATACTGAAGCGGCATCGAACATATTTACCTTCTTTAATTTTAGTTTCGGACGACAAATCTACGAAAGTATGATACACTAAAAACTACGTATTTGACTAATCGTTTCCTTGATTTTAATGGCAACTAATCTCTCTTTCTTAGTAAAATGTACATATTTCAAAACAATACCTACTTACATACATACATACATACACAACTATTCATTAAATTAAAAAGTGTCATGATGTATCTGCATGTAGATAGGTACAAGGTGTATGATCTGGTATATGGCCGTATAGGAAATGATACTAAGAAATAAGTAAATAGGGGCACAGTGAGAAGAAGTTATTGTGTAAGTTAATCTGAAGAAATCGAATATGCTGCCTTCATAAATTCATAACACAAAAAATTGTTTGACCACATATGAGGTAAGGTGGGGTAAGACTATCACAGACAGACAGACATGACGAATCCATAAGGGTTCCGTTTTTTGCCATTTGGCTACGGAACCCTAATAAGGTATCTAATAGTATTACGATTTTAATACCCCCTGGCACTGACTAAAATAACCGACTTGGTTTCCCATTACATCTCAAAACTTTTTTGTAGTAGAAGAACTGCGTTGCGAGACTTGCATCTTTTTACATGTAATGTTTTTGATAGGATCCCATCTCTTTTTGTAGGCTGTCCTTCTTTTCAGGTAATCATACCCATACCACACTGATACTATGTATACACATCTTTATTCATACTCACATCGTACGTCGTAGTGTACCTTTACTTTCCCTACTAATTGTAAGAACTAAAAGGTAACGTTGTTATCGCATATATTTCTATGGGATTACAAACTTATTTATGCAGTTATTAGATCTTTAGAACGTGACTAATATTGCAGTATTATTAGATTTTTATTGGCTTAAAAAGCTAAAACCAAATTACGTTTCAAATTTGGGTATGCTACAAGTACCTTAAAATAATGATGATCGTGAGTGATTGTGTCAGTGACAAAACTAAGGGATTGTAAAGTGCATTAAATGTTATTTTGATAGAATGTTATTGAGATTTGATGGTACGGCCGTGCCACTTTGTTTTGCTCGACTTGGCGGCGGCACTGCCGTGCCCCCAGATCCTTTGTCCTTCCCCGGGCCTCAAACTATCTCCATGCCAAATATCATCAAGATGATATTGGTTCAGCGGTTTAAGCGTGACGAGATAACAGACAGACAGACAGAGATACTTTCGCATTTATAATATAGTAAGAATAGGATATATATTTATTTTTTCTTGTATTAGAAAAGCTAATTTATAACAACTAATCTATTAAACGAGCAATTCTTGTATATATTTCGGGGATCTTGGAAACGGCTCTAACGATTTCGAATGAAATTTGATCATATATGAGGGTTTTTTGGGGTGAAAAATCGATCTAGCTAGGTGTTATCTCTGGGAAAACGCGCATTTTTGAGTTTTTAGGTAGGTATATGTTTTCCAAGCAAAGCTCGGTCTCCCAGATATTTAAACTTTATACGGTATACGCTGTCAGCTGTCAAATTTACAAAAAAAAAACATTGCAAATTTGATTCATTTTGTTTCATGTAACCTTAGGTACAGGTATTATAATATGTAATAATTCCAGAAATAGTTTTATGTTTATATAATATTTTAATGTTATAATATGATCAATGAATAAGGTAAGGTGGGGCAAGACTAACAGTACAAGGATACAAGTGATAGTCTTACCCCGGTGTCGTCTTACCCCACCTTACCTTACGTATTAAAATTGCCCGGGTTATTCGGGTCCACCCTGTATGTACTATAGTACTTATACTAAAAAACCGTTCACAAATTTTTGTGCATTCTTTAAGATTTCCTTAAATGCAAAATAGAAAGATATACGTCATATTATTATTACATATAATATATATTCAATGCCAATATACATAAATGTAATAATAATATGACGTAAACATTGCCAATTAACTTAAAGTGCCCCCAATAAAAGATTTGTTGACAATAAATGTAATACTTTCTAATTCCCGTGCCACTTAATCAGCTGTTTTAGGTAAATTTGCTATGGGAATTAGGGCACGGAAATTAGAATTCGTAATAAAAAAATTCGCCAAAAATTTAAATCGTGTTTGACCAAACTGTTATATTATCGCTTACATAAAGATACATAAAGGGCTCCTAAATATGACAATTGTTATTGAAAAGCTATGTGGAAAATAAAATTTATAAGGGGCATCGAAATTACAAAAAAATTGTCGCCCACCCGGATTTCGAAATACTTACGCGATTTGCTCAAACACGCCACGGCTTGACGTACATCCGTTTGCTTTGAAAGACAGCCGAATACTGCCAGTACAGGTGAGGCGGGACACGAGGCGGTTCAAATACAGACGTCGGCTGTCAGAGCCCTGTGAGTTTTGCCGACGAAATTGTACTCGCGCGCTCGGACAAAATTTAAACATCGATCACGAGTTATTTACCACAATGAAGTTAATAGTGTATGTGCTCAGTGATAGTAAATATCATCTAGTTTAAGTATTTGACACTAAATTAGTGATACTAATGTAGAATTTTTCGTAGGATTTTTCATTATGCTCAAAAGTAGATTCCGGACAGGGCACGGGAGCAGTAATTTGAGCCTTTAGGTATTTTTAAGTGTACTCTAAAAACCAATTAATCAGTGAATTCATATGGAACTCGGTGTGAAAGTGTGACTTCTTTATGTAAAAAAAAAATGGTAAGTATTATCTGATGCTAACCCGCGATTTTCATCACGGACAGAAAAAAAATCGTGTTCAGAAATTGACCCATTTACTAGAGACAAACCAAAGAAAGTCTGCAGCGCTAGATTAAAAGTAGTTTTTAAAAATCAGTATGCGACAACACCACAGAAAATGGATTAAATAGTCTTGATACTTGTGAAATTTCTACCATATTTACCGTCTATGAAAAAATTAAGCTGTATGGTAAAATAAATTTCATTCCAACAATAGATGTCACTATTAATATATAGACATATACTAATATTGATAAATAATATTGGGAGAATGTGACATTTGGCTTCATCAAAATTAATAAGGTTTTGTAATATCCGCGACGGCGGTAAATAGGTACAGAGGGCCTACCGCGAACACCGAAGTTCTCAATATGCGAGCATCTTTCTCTTTTACTCCCATTAAGGCGTAATTAGATTGACAGAGAAATTGCCCGCAATTTGCGAACTAAAGTTTTCGGAAAAACGAAATAAACCATTAAAACAATAAACATATATTAAAAATTAATTTTAGCTTTAACTAGTAGGTACCCATGCCGTGAGCATAAGCATGGAGGTTGTGGGTTCGAGCTCAAAACCCGGCTAGTACCAATGAGTTTCTCGAAATGTTCATAAGTATGCCTATACCTATTAGGTGTGTTCAATTTGCTGTGAAACCTTAGTCTAAACCAATATTATATTATCTAAGTAGGTACATATGGTGAAGTATTAAGATGTTTCATTCCACTTACCCGTCATCAACTCCAAATTTTGTAAACATTGTCGTTTTTCAGCTTGAATCGCCTCGTGCTGACTTTTTACAAGTGTAAAATTATTCGTCATGCGGAAAAGTAACTCCCGCACGCCGGTTTTGTAAGGTTTCACCATGTTTATTCCGTTCATCACAAAACACAATGAATATTTAAACGATTTTGACAAACACATACCATAGTGCATGACGTTTACTGACTGCTTAAAAAACATTGCCATATGTAGTTTTTTAATTAGATGTCAAATTATTGCGCTGCAGACTTTCTTTGGTTTGTCTCTAGGTACTTCTTATATGTATAAAGTTGTCTGTAAAACCAAACTTATCTAAGAGGTCGAACTTAGAGGTCGAATATCAAACCGAGTTCTTAATTCACGGGAGCTTTTTACGTCTTCTGAAGAACCCACTTCCATTGGCACTAAGGAGTCTCGTATTTTATAAAGGCAAAGATCGTTCAATGAACATTTGAGTTTGAGCAATGTTAAACAGTGGCCTATTGAAACGGTTGCAGCCTTTAGAAAATCACCCTCCTTTCGAGTCGCTTTTCGCGGCCTCTATTTATGTTTCCACATTTTCCATACGTATACAATCGTGGTGCTAGGACGGAGCCTATTGACGCGACGCGAAATGAGCGTTCTGATTTGCTAGTGAATTAACATTATAGATATAAAAGTCTGGAGGAAGTTTAAGGTTATCCCGATATTCTTTTGTTGAACTAGTTATGAGCAGCAGTGGTAATAACTTAATAAGTACCTATCTACTCCTTTAACCCTACGTATGTCTAAGCACTGATCAGTGCGCACGAATTTAAATCCATTGTTGAATAGGTACAATAGGTTTAAATTCGTTCGCACTGATCAGTTCTTGTACATACGAAGGGTTAAAAATACAAAAATCTAGTTGTTTGAACTAGCATTAGACAGTTGCTTGACTACTTTCTCTGCAATGATGATGTTAGTAAAAAAACTCGAATTATAAACCTCTCATTCGAATTTTGATATTTATAAAGGGAGTTCCATACTCTACAGCGTAAAAATTGGCTAAGATCTTATCTTACGAGTTACGAGGATAATTAATATAATAATGCTGTGGATCATTCGCACTGTTTTCTCTCTTCTCTCTTCCAAATCATCTTAAGCTCGGGTTCCATTCACGCTAGTTTTTTCGTGTTAATGAAATTTCATTAAACACTTTTTGAAAGCTGAAAGGCTGAAATGAAGACAAAACCCGATGATGAAAGATAAACAGCAGGTTTCAACGCGAATACATCACGCCCGACTAATACAGCGCGTTATTCATAAACCTATTCATCGAGCTAGCTAAGGAGCGAATCTTTGTGAATGCGACCAAATTGTATGAGAGTAGTCCTCTTTCAAAACTCCGCTGAATAGTGTTAATTTGCTATAGCGAGTTCGCTCGCTCGTCAATGGACTATTTGGAGACTTGAGAACGGAGCACAAAGTCGCAATATTGTGTATGGAAAGTGTGGAAAATATGAATGGAGTTTCGAGGAAAGGGACCGTGGGGACCATTTTGTTTAGCTTGGGAGCCGGAGGCAAGCTTGCGATGCTGCGTGGAAGTTTATGGCGAACGTATGCACTGTTCAGTAAGTATATAGATGACTGTGTCCTCATGTAAATAATATTATAGGAAGGAGATAGACTATAAGACAGTTTGTGACGTAAGCAGAGGTGAGGAAAGATGTGCTTTTTACCTTCGCATGCCTTGTAAAAGTACACAGTAGGTATATTTACTGTAAGTTTGATATTCAATCTTTATCTGTATTATGTTACAGAGTTATGTTCATTCTAAGTAATAAAAGCGGCAAATTTCATAAATACTCAGAATTATCATGATAGGTAAAGTAGCGCCTGGCCGACCTCTGAATATAAGCAAAGTGGTTCCTTTGGCAAACTAACCACGTAGTACTTCATAGCGGACATTTTCTACTTTTTAGTGAAAAATCCTCCGTAGATGCGTGACAGTGCCGTAATCCGTGATAAGCGTTGAACACTTTCAATTAGATGTAAGCTTTCGTATAATCTTAATATAACAAGCTCATCTTATGTAAATACAAAATTACAAGCCAACCCTTGTACTCAGTTTTTCAGCTACATCTTGGAGAAAAAACGGGGCGTGTCAGAACAAAGCCGGCTCCACAATGGGCGCGCGAACAATGCTAACTAGAGGAGTATCACTCGCGGTATCAGCGGCGGCGGGGAATGGGTGCTTTACGCGTGTTTCACTGGTTACTGGTCAACTGGTCACTTGTTCGGTAAACTCTTTCTCTCTCTCCCTCTCTCTCTTATCTTTTAGCTATTCTCGCTTGCATTGTCAGTACCCATTTCGAAGCCGGTACTTTACGCTAGTGAACGGAAATTTCCGTTCCGTCCGTGTTTGTCTCTCTTACTCTATCCTTCTCTCTCCTCTCTCTCTCTCTCTCTCTCTCTCTCTCTCTCTCTCTCTCTCTCTCTCTCTCTCTCTCTCTCTCTCTCTCTGTCTCTCTCTCTCTCTCTCTCTAAGTTTACAGTTCAAATATTACACCCTTCATAATTAATTAAGTACATTAAAATAAACCGAATTTATAATAATGTAATAAATAAGGTTCGGTGAAAATAAATTCAGAGGTATTCAGAAACACGTAACGAGGAGTCCCAACAATGCCAACTATTTATGCCGTCTACTAAAACAGCTTAACAATTTTATCCGGCACTCCCCGTACTTTCTAAAGCAGTATTAAAATTCAAAAGACACTTAGAACATTGCACATACGCAAGCTCAACACTAACGACGGAGTCCACAACAATGTGCCCTGTGAAGAGCTCCGAACAATCGAATGAAGACAATAAGCAGCGATACTCCGAGACAAAAAGAGGCGAAATAAAGGCTCACTTGTTTCCTGGCCGCATTGTGAGGAACGGGAGAGGGCAGAGACAAAAGCGTAATGTGCCACGGGGCCCAAACAATAGGGACTGCGCCATTATTGTTACTGTAGCGGTGACGCTTTAGCGAAATATGTGGGTGGCTGCGAACTTGACATGGCCTTGCGCGGGCGATGGATGCGTGTCAACGCGAGCCGCTGCACTGACCTGCGCGGATATTGTGCGTGGCAAACAGGTGGACACTATTCCTCGTCGCACGCATAACATTATAAGTATTCGTTCTATAGAAACTTGTGCTATCAGTTTGTCTTAGTCTGTTGTTGCATGCAGTAGGCAAAGAGGTGGTAATCTGTAGTGGTTAGTGTAGGTGTGTCTGATTAGTGTATATAGGTAATCTGTTTGTTATTAGAGCGCACTTTTCTTATTTTAGGTATATTATACTTTATTTAGGTGTAATTACATTTTGGTGCCGTGACCAGGATCTTAAGTCTTCTTTTAGGTTTCCACTATGCCTAAAAAAGTATTATTTAATGTTAAAAATATGTTGGTCAAATATATTAAAATGTTCTACTACATCTTCGACGTCTTGCTTGAAGGGTCATTCCCAATTACAAATACTTTCGGGAACAATATCAATATCCTTCATAAATTTACATTTGGCGAGGCATGAAAAGCTGGCCGAGATTTGATAGGTGTTGATCTTATGAATCTTATGATTAACATGTACATAATGTAGAAAGCTTAAGCAATGCATTATGTCAATAATTCCTTGTATAATCTATGTGATTGTCCATTCATGCGTCACCATCGCATTTACGTAATTAACTTCCGGATTTTCTCTATCCTTTTGATAAGTAAACAAGTGAGTACCTATCCAAGAACATGCTGTTTAGAAGACTATCTTATTCTTAGTCGGACCACGCCAATTTTTCATGCCAGAAAAATTGAGCTTAGGGTTATTGTATGCATTCTTACTGCGATTTTTGTACAAAGTTAGCGTGGTCAGAGTCTATTTACATGCGGTGTAGTGTGACGTGTACTTACGTGTGTGTGTAATTACATGAGTATGTGGTCGCTATCCTCCGTAGTGATGGTTCGAAGAAGGTAAATCTGACTTACCTTGTCTCTTAAGCCGCTACGCATCCTGAAAAGAAAATTAACACATGTAATTCTATTACAGCAATAATATATGTATAGGTATCTCATAACTTGTTAGTTCGAAAATACAGATTTATAATGATGATTATTAAAATAATAATATAGTTTCCAAGTAAGAATCTGGTATAAGAGGCATGAAAAACACTAAAAAATTAATACCAAACTACCATAAAAATGACGTCATAAATTACGCAACCATTATGATTTTTTAATTTGGGAAAATGCCTCAGTATCTAATACTTCATTTAAAAAAAACATCATAATTAACATAACATGCCTGTTTAGCTAACCAAAACCATCAATAAAATCAAACCAATCACTCTAATAAGGAACCCTTGAAATTCAAGGAGTTGTCTTGCAAAACTTTTTATCGTCTGATGACGTCCTCATTTGACCAGTGACTTCATAAGAGGCATTTGTGATTGGGAAGAAGAACCCGACACCCGACCTTAATAAACAAGCAAATTTAAACCTTAAACATAGAGCCATATGGATTCTATACATGTGGAAAGCGTTTGATCTTCTGCCTTGGTGGTTAAGAGATATGGGGTGTTATAAGCAAAGGAATAGGGCAATACAATGTAGGAGTTGCATACATTATTTCTGCAGCATAGTGAGGGCGAAGTATTGTTGTGGGGCGTAAAGCCACGTGGCACTGATTAACTTGGCTAAACATTACCCTCCCCTTTTCGCACGGCGAGTAACAATTGTTTTTATAAATACGTATGTGTCAAGTTCGTAAGTTTTTAAGTGTTTCATATAATAGTATCATCATATATCATAATCATAATACTTCAGCCACAGAGCGCCGCACTGAGCGCTCGTCGTCTACGAGGGGTATTCAAAATATTCTCGGTATGAGAATGAAAACAAACAAGTACGAAAAGTTTGATATTTTTATTTTTCAATATACTCCCCCCCTATGTTCATACACTTAAAAGATCGATCAATTATTTTTTTTAATCCCTCGTAAAAATATTTTTTATCTTTCGTGTAAAAATGCTCCTCCACTGCCGCCTTCAATGCTTCATCGTCAGAAAATTTATTTCCACGCAGATCCTTTTTAAGATTGGGGAGCAAAAAGAAGTCGCTGAGGGCTAAGTCCGGACTATACGGTGGGTGAGTAACAGTTTTAAACCCACATTCAACAATAGCTGCCTTGGCAATATGAGCAGTATGGACGGGGGCGTTGTCATGCAGAAGCAGAATACCTTTGGTTAACTTTCCTCGCCTCTTTTCTTTAATTACATCCTTTAATTGACGTAGAATGTTAGCGTAGTACTGTCCTGTGATATTTACACCTTTTTCTTTATAATCGATTAGTAATACTCCTTCACAATCCCAAAATATCGTGGCCATGACCTTGCCAGCTGAAGGGATGACCTTGAACTTCTTGGGATGAGCTGAACCCTTAATGTGCCACTGCATGGACTCTTGTTTACTCTCTGGGTCATAATGATGAACCCAGGTTTCATCTCCAGTAACTATTCTTTGCAGCACCTCATCAGGATTTTCACCGCACAGGTCAATAAAATCGGAACAACAAGCTACACGCATGTCTTTTTGAAGCCGAGTCAGCATTCGCGGAACCCATCTTGCACCTACTTTTGACATATTAAGATGGTCATGTATAATATCATGTACGGTACCAATAGAGAGATTGGTTACTTGTGCTATAGATTTTACCTTCACTCGACCATCTTCCAATATAAGTTTTTCCACTTTATCAATATTTTCTTGTGAAGTAGCTACTACAGGCCGGCCAGGTCTAGGGTCATCTTCAATACTCTCCCTTCCGCGTTTAAACTCGCTTGACCACTTTTGAATGGTAGATAAAGAAGGAGCAGACTCACGGTAAACACAATCCATTTCCTCTTTTATGGTTTTTTGATTTTTACCCTGTTTTGTCAAGAATTTTATCACGCATCGATGTTCTAATTTAGTTAACATTGTCAATTCGCACATGATGTTCATGTTTGTTCAGCAATTGCAGAAAAACAAAAGACCATCTCGGTTCGAATTATACTTTTTTTTAATGTCAATGAATAAACCTTAGCGGCCAGTAACGAAAGAAATTTTAGAAGAGGTCGTAAGATATCAATACCGAGAATATTTTGAACGCCCCTCGTACCATATATTTGTGGCGCCAGCGGGCGCTCTGAGCGTGCATTTTGTGGCCCTCGGGTTAAGATTTGTTTTTCAATAAAATATCACTATCGCTTGCCAGGGTCAAGTATGAAACATGAAAACCATTGCGAAATTTCATCCTTAAGACTTCAATATCAAATTTTAATAATACTTCGCAATCGGGATGCCTACATGCAACTCATGCAAGTCATGTAACCGCCTCCTAACATCAAAGGAACGGCAAGTAATATCATAACCAACCGAATTCAATTTTAATATTGTGATTGTAGCATCAAAAGATTGAATTTTGTTATGTTCGCATTCGGACTCATTCGTAGCGCTCCGTAAGGCCGATTCTGTTTCGACGATAATTTAAAGGTTTGATCTTGTTTCGATAGTACCTTTCGCTCACGATTATTGGTCCCCGCGCGCGCGTCAAAGAGTCATTTAGGCATTACGTTCGCTTATTTTGATGCGCGTGAGATGCACTGACGCCAATTCGAACTTAGGTACATTTAGATGTCCAAATGATGTAATTTTGTTATCGCCCATGACTCTCGCTCGATACAATCGAAACGAGGAAATACGAGTTAAATGCACGCGCAATTGATATCAAAATAATACCATTTTGATATGAAAGGTCTTGTCATCACAATATCAAAACTGTAACAAATTGTTAAGTCAGAATCAGCCACCGTTGCCATTCGAAGTCCTTCAGGCGTGCTGTGCAGCGGGCTCGGAGTATGATTTAATTCAGTTCTTGTATGAGTGTTTTGATTACGATTCTGGGGATTATGCGGCGTTATCCTGGCGGAATGAAACCGCGAATTGGGGTGTTTTAAGATATTGGAGTTCATTCATTAAAAAAAAACCGGCCAAGTGCGAGTCGGACTAGCGCACGGAGGGTTCCGCACCATCAACAAAAAATAGAGCAAAACAAGCAAAAAAACGGTCACCCATCCAAGTACTGACCCCGTCCGACGTTGCTTAACTTCGGTCAAAAATCACGTTTGTTGTATGGGAGCCCCATTTAAATCTTTATTTTATTCTGTTTTTAGTATTTGTTGTTATAGCGGCAACAGAAACACATCATCTGTGAAAATTTCAACTGTCTAGCTATCACGGTTCGTGAGATACAGCCTGGTGACAGACGGACGGACGGACGGATAGACGGACGGACGGACGGACGGACGGACGGACGGACGGACGGACGGACAGCGGAGTCTTAGTAATAGGGTCCCGTTTTTACCCTTTGGGTACGGAACCCTAAAAATAGGTAAGACTTCGCTGGATTTTAACTGATGGTAATTATTAAATTTGCTTGGCAACGCATATTTGCACAACAACTACCAAAAAGAGAAATACTTAGGGAAAATTTAACCAAACTGTCAGTCATCGAAAAATCTTTCACAAAATTTTGATACGGTACGCTCAGGTCATTAGTTTCACCTCTTAAATACCATATTACAATTATTGAACACTAGCTTTTGCCCGCGAATTCGTCTGCGTGGAGTTAGTAATTTGGGTAGCCTATTTTTACCCACTCTGCTTTTTATCGATTCCCCTTACAAACTTCCACCCCCCTTTTCACTCCCTTAAAGGGTGATTTCTGGGATTAAAACTACCCTATGTTCTTCCCCGGGATTCAAACTATCTCCATACCAAATTTCCACTAAATCGGTTCAGCGTTTTAAGCGTGAAGAGGTAACAGACAGACAGACACACTTTCGCATTTATAATATTAGTATGGATTTGAAACCCATAACTCACATAACTAAGTAAAGTGTCATTCTACGGAACTTGCTAACTATGTAAACAAAAGTCACTAGTAAATTGACATTCAGAGACAATTTTGATATGGCGATTTGTTTACATAGTTAGCAAGTTCCATAGAATGACACTTTAGGTAGGTACACGATGTATTTATCAAAAATAATTATCTATATACTTATATTTTACATAAAAACTCGTTTGTACAGCAGCGGCAGACATGTCGTGCAATTTCTATTGTTTTTCGAGCACAATGAAGTGGTCTCCGCTAAAATAGGAGTTGGTTGGAGTTAGCATATGAATAAAGTGGACAAAGGGCCCTTCTGTCCACCGCGAGCTTTCATTAATTGTGTTGGCCGCGATAGGGTTGAGGCTTTTCAAATGTCCGGCCACTATAATTAAAGGAAAACTTGTAAAACAATTTCGGATTACCGAAATAGATTACTTTTATTTTCGTCCTCGCGTTACCTCGGTATTTTGCCACGGCTCATGGGAGCATGGGGTCCGCTTTGACAACTAATCACAAGAATTGATGTAGGCACTAGTTTTCACGAAAGCGACTGCCATCTGACCTTCCAATTCCAACTCAGAGGTGAAACTAGCTAGGCCTTATTGAAATTAGTCCGGTTTCCTCACTAGGTTTTCCTTCACCGAAAATAAACTGGTAAATATCAAATGATATTTAGTACTTACATCCGAAATAGATTAAGTACTAACATACTTAATTTACATAATTACCTGATTAATAATAATAAAATTAGATATTGCCGGAAATATAACTGGATACAGTTTTAAACTAAAATAGATATGTCATATACTAAGATGAGAAAAAGTGATTAAGCCCAACTGTGGCGGATTCGAGCCGTCGTCTTTAGAGTCTGTGCGGAAAGAGAAGTGCACAGACTCTACCTTGAGGCTACCCGGCCACCGTTTAATTAGGGTTACCCCAAATATATTATTATGTATGTATGTCACTTTATTGCACATAAACAAGTTTACACAAAACGGAAACAACAGAGTAAAAGATGTAAGTGTATGTACAAAAGCGAACTTATCCCTAATAGATATATCGACGCGGAATCGGCAAAAGCCGATAGGAAAAAGCTTTATGTCTACGCAATAAGAGCGAAAAAGTCGTCATTCGGCTCGGCTCGCATCGGCCGGCGCCTGCCGACGCGTCGGCGTATTTTTAGGCAGGCAAGACTCTTATAATGTCAAAAAATCATAAATAATATGTACCAAAAGTATCTGCGAGGATATTACGGTTAATTTATTATTTTCGTAGATAATCTTATTTTTCTGATAGGTACTCTTCATACAATATTTTTGAAAAAAAGATAGAATTAAGTAATCTATATATATAAATGCAAGTGTCCTGACTGACTGACTGACTGACTGATTCATCAACGCAGAGCCAAAACTACAAAAGCTAGAAAGTTGAAATTTGCACACTAGGTTGCATTTATAAAGTGTACACGAGATAAGAAGCGATTTTGAAAAATTCAACCCCTAAGGGGGTTAAAAAGGGGATGAAAGGTTGTATGGGGTACAAGTTTTATGTTAAGCTAGGAATTTGAAACTTTGTAAAAATGTATTATATTAAAAAACAAGGAAACTAATTTCAGCGTTTTCGAAAATTCATCCCCCAAGGTGGTGAAAAAGGGGTTGAAAGTTTATATGGAGATCAAATATTTTTGTGAGTGTGGGACTTGAAACTTTGTAATTGAGGATATTATTATAAGACAGGAAAAGTAATTTCAGCGTTTTTGAAAATTCATCCCCTAACAGGGTTAAAAAGGGGTTGAAAGTTTGAATCCATTACAAATGCTTTGAAACTTCTTAGAAAGGCATAATAGCCGATTACAAAAAAAAGTAATTGCGACGTTTTAGGAAATTCAACCCGTAAGGGGGTTAAAAAGGGGATGAAACTTTGTCTTGGGGTGCAAATTTTATTTTAAGCTAGGACCTTGAAACTTCGCAAAAAGGTATTAAATTAAAAAACAAGAAAACTAATTTCAGCGTTTTTAAAAATTTATCCCCGGAGGAAGTGAAAAATGGGTTGAAAATTTGTATGGAGATCAAATATTTTTGAGAGTGCGGGACTTAAATCTTTGTATAAAGCCACATTATTAGAACACAAGAAAAGTAATTTTAGCGTTTTTAAAAATTCATCCCCTATAAGGGTCCATAACGGGTTGAAAGTTTGTATAGGGTTCAAATTTTATTTAAAGGTAGGAACTTGAAACTTCGTAAAAAGGTATTTTATTATAAAACAAGAAAACCTATTCAGCGTTTTTAAAAATTCATCCCCCGAGGAGGTAAAAAAGGGGTTGAATGTTTGTATGGAGACCAAATATTTTTGAGAGTGCGGGACTTAAATCTTTGTATAAAGCCATATTATTAGAGCACAAGAAAAGTAATTTCAGCGTTTTTAAAAATTCATCCCTTAAAAGGGTTAAAAAGGGGTTGAAAGTTTGTATAGGTTTTAATTTTATTTAAAGCTAGGAACTTGAAGCTTCGTAAAAAGGTATTTTATTAAGAGAAAAGAAAACTAATTTCAGAGTCTTTGATAATTCATCCCCCAAGGTGGTGAAAAGGGGGTTGAAAATTTGTATGGAACCCAAATATTTATTTGAGTGCGGGACTTGAATCGTTGTATAAAGGCATAATATTAAAATACAAGAAAAGTAATTTTAGCGTTTTTAAAAATTCATCCCCTAAAGGTTTAAACGGGTTGAGAGTTGGTAGAGGGTTCAAATTTTATTTAAAGCCAGGAACTTAAAACTTCGTAAATAGTTAGTTAGGTAGTAGGTTTTATTAAATAGTGGACTTGAAAATCTTCTGGGGGTTGAGAGAGATTATATCGAGAACAATTTTATTCAGTTAGGGGCTTGAAACTTCGTATTAGCCAGGTTGTAAGGGGTAAAAAAGGGGATGAAACTTTGTCCTGGGGTGCAAATTTTATTTCAAGCTAGGACCTTGAAACTTCGTAAAAAGGTACTAAATTAAAAAACAAGAAAACTAATTTCAGCGTTTTTAAAAATTCATCCCCTGAGGTGGTGAAAAAGGGGTTGAAAGTTTGTACGGAGATCAAATATTTTTGAGAGTGCGGGACTTGAATCTTTGTATTTGGGGATATTATTAGAAGACAGGAAAACTTATTTTAGCGTTTTGTAAAATTCATCCCCTAACAGGGTTAAAAAGGGGTTGAATGTTTGTATGGAGTTCAAATTTTATTTTAAGCTAGGAACTTGAAACTTCGTAAAAATATATGTTATTAAAATACAAGATAACGAATTTCAGCGTTTTTGAATATTCATCCCCTAAGGTGGTGAAAAATGGATGTCAAATATTTTTTCGAACGCGGGACTTGAATCTCTGTATTTCGGGATATTATTAAAATACGGGAAAAGTAATTTCAACGTTTTGTAAAATTCATCCCCCAACAGGGTTAAAAAAGGGGTTGAAAGTTTGAAGTTTGAATCCATTACAAATGCTTTGAAACTTCTTAGGAAGGCATAATAGCCGATTACAAAAAAAAGTGATTGCAACGTTTTTGGAAATTCAACCCCTAAGGGGGTTAAAAAGGGGATGAAAGTTCGTCTTATGTGCAAATTTTATTTTAAGCTAGGAACTTAAAAGTTTGCAAAAAGGTATTAAATTAAGATACAAGAAAACTAATTTCAGCGTTTTTGAAAATTCATTCCCTAAGGTGGTGAAAAAGGGGTTGAAAGTTTGTATGGATATCAAACATTTTTTCGAACGCGCGACTTGAATCTTTCTATTTGGGGATATTATTAGAAGATAGGAAAAGTTATTTCAGCGTTTTGTAAAATTCATCCCCTAACAGGGTTAAAAAGAGGTTGTAAGTTTGTATGGGGTTCAAATTTTATTTTACGCTTGGAACTTGAAACTTCGTAAAAAGGAATTATTTTAAACGAGCAATAAACTAATTTCAGCGTTTTTGAAAATTCATATCTCAAAGTGGTGAAAAAGGGGTTGAAAGTTTGTATGGAGATCAAACATTTTTGTGAGTGCGGGGCTTGAATCTTTGTGCAGAGGCATATTATTAGAATACTAGAAAAGTAATTTCAGCGTTTTTAAAAAATCATCCTTTAAAAGGGTTAAAAAGGGGTTGAAAATTTGTATGGGGTTCAAATTTTATTTTAAGCTAGGAACTCGAGACTTCGTAAAAAGGTATTTTATTAAAAGACAAGAAAACTCATTTAGTGTTTTTGAAAATTCATCCCTCAAGGTGGTGAAAAAGGGTTAAAATTTTGTATGGAGATCAAACATTTTTGTGAGTGCGGGGCTTGAATCTTTGTAAAATGGTATATTATTAAAATACGAGAAAAGTAATTTCAGCGTTTATAAAAATTCATCTCTTAAAGGGTCGAAAGGGGGTTGAAAGTTTGTATAGGGTTCAAATTTTATTTAAAGCTACAAACTTGAAACTTCGTAAAAATGTATTTTATCAAAAGATAAGAAAACTAATTTCAGAGATTTTGATAATTCATTCCCCGAGGTGGTGAAAAAGGGGTTGAAAATTTGTATGAAGGCCAAACATTTTTTTGAGTGCGGGACTTGAATCTTTGTATAAAGGCATATTATTAGAATACAAGAAAAATAATTTCAGCTTTTAAAAAATTCATCCCCTAAAATGGTTAAAAAGGAGTTGAAAGTTTGTATAGGGTTAAAATTTTATTTAAAGCTAGGAACTTCAAACTTCGTAAATAGGTAGTTAGGTAGTAGGTTTTATTAAATAGAGGACATGAAAATCTTCTACGGGGGTTTAGAGGGATCATATCGAGGAAAATTTTATTCAGTTAGGGGCTTGAAACTTCGTAGGTTGTGAAAGACAAGTCTCATGCGTTGTATAATATTAATAATTAACAAATGATTAACCGTCCTACCGCAATCTCTTGCTGCATAATGTTCTAAGCTAATGTAGAATATATTACCATAACCACCAATATACAAATCCACGCGTACGAAGTCGCGGGCAACAGCTAGTCTATATATATAAATGCACGTGTCCTGACTGATTGACTGACTGACTGACTGACTGACTGACTCATCAACGCAGAGCCGAAACTACAAATGCTAGAAAGTTGAAATTTGGACACTAGGTTGCATTTATAAAATGTATAAGAGCTAAGAAGCGATTTTGAGAAATTCAACCCCTAAGGGGGTTAAAAAGGGGATGAAAGTTTGTATGGGGTTCAAGTTTTATTTTGAGCTAGGAAATTGAAACTTCGTAAAAAGATATATTATTAAAATACACGAAAACTAATTTCAGCGTTTTTGAAAATTCATCCCCTAGGGTGGTGAAAAAGGGGTTGAAAGTTTGTATGGAGATCAAACATTTTTTTGAGCGCGGGACTTGAATCTTTGTACAAAGGCATATTATTAGAAAATAAGAAAAGTAATTTCAGCGTTTTTAAAAATTCATCCCCTAACAGGGTTAAAAAGGGGTTGAAAGATGGAATCCACTACAAATTCTTTGAAACTTCTTATAAAGGCATAACATAAGATAGCAAAATAACATTATTTGAACGTTATTAAAATTTCAACCCCTTGGGGGGGTGAAAAAGGGGATGAAAGTTTGTCTTGGGGTACACATTTTATTTTAAGCCAGGACCTTGAAACTTTGCGAAAAGGTATTAAATTATAAAACAAGAAAAATAATTTCAGCATTTTTAAAAATTCACCCTCAAGGTGGTGAAAAAGGGGTTGAAAGTTTGTATGGAGATCAAATATTTTTGAGAGTGCGGGACTTGAATCTTTGTATAAAGCCATATTATTAGAACTAAAGAAAAATAATTTCAGCGTTTTTAAAAATTCACCCCCCAAGGTGGTGAAAAAGGGGTTGAAAGTTTGTATGGAGATCAAATATTTTTGAGAGTGCGGGACTTGAATCTTTGTATAAAGCCGTATTATTAGAACTCAAGAAAAATAATTTCAGCGTTTTTAAAAATTCACCCCCCAAGGTGGTGAAAAAGGGGTTGAAAGTTTGTATGGAGATCAAATATATTTGAGCGTGCGGGACTTGAATCTTTGTATAAAGCCGTATTATTAGAACTCAAGAAAAAAAATTTCAGCGTTTTTAAAAATTCATCCCCTAAGCTGGTGAAAAAAAGGGTTGAAAGTTTGTATGGAGATCAAATATTTTTAAAAGTGCGGGACTTGAATCTTTGTATAAAGCCATATTATTAGAACTCAAGAAAAATAATTTCAGCGTTTTTAAAAATTCATCCCTCAAGGTGGTGAAAAAGGGGTTGAAAGTTTGGATGGAGATCAAATGTTTTTAAGAGTGCGGGACTTGAATCTTTGTATAAAGTCATATTATTAGAAGTCAAGAAAAATAATTACAGCATTTTCAAAAATTCATCCCCCAAGGGGGTGAAAGAGGGGTTGAAAGTTTGTATGCAGATCAAATATTTTTGAGAGTGTGGGACTTGAATCTTTGTATAAAGCCATATTATTAGAACTTAAGAAAAGTAATTTCAGCGTTTTTTTTAAATTCGTCCCTTTAAGGGTTAAAGTTAAAAAGGGGTTGAAAGATTGTTTAAATTTTATTTTAAGCTAGGAACTTCAAGCTTCGTAAATAGGTAGTTACGTAGTAGGTTTTATTAAATAGTGGACTTGAAAATCTTCTGGGGGTTGAGAGGGATTACTTATTATCGAGAACAATTTTATTCAGTTTGGGGCTTGAAACTTCGTAGCCAGGTTGTGAAAGACAAATCTAATAATTAAGTTGTATAATACTTAACAAATGATTAACCGTCCCTACTGCTATCTTTTGCTGCATAATGTTCTAAGCTAATGTAGAATATATAACCACTAATATACAAATCCACGCGTACGAAGTCGCGGGCAACAGCTAGTAGTATTATAGTATTTGGACGCTAAAACATTTAGGTATAATCACAAAGAACCAAAAAAACTCGTTGCATGTTTGTAGAATAACTTAAAAGTAATGTTTTTTGACATTGTATTCATTTGTCATTAAGTAATTATTTTCCCAACCAAATTAACTAAGATTCATTTTGGGACATAATAATATCCAACAAAAGCTAATCCCAAGAAATAAAAATCCAAATTTAAGACTTATAAGTTTCTATTTCTATGGAGGCCGATTTCCAGCCCACCGTCACAGTACACTAAGAACAGTAGTGAATCTAAGGCCGCTCGGCAAGTTATTTACCTACTCTTGCGTTGGCACTTAGGGTTGTCACTTTTATTTTTAGTTAAATATGATTTGCGTATTATGAGTAGCACTAGGTTTCTATTTATATAATATAATGAAATGTTCTATCAATTCATAAATGTGGTATAGGTAAATTAAGGCCGGTAAGAGCAGGGAAATGCGAGCGTACTCGAATGCGCGCGATCACAGTCGCGGTACGGCCCACACTGCCGCCACCGTATAAACCGTATTCCCCCGTATATTATGCGAATGTGTGCGTGGCAGCGCGTGCGTACACGGCGCCCGGCGCGCACGCACACATTCAAGCCGGCAGCGACACATTTCTATGAAGATTCACTACTGTTCTTGTACTGTGCCACCGTGCACCATGAGGCGTCCGATTTTTATCACATACTCGTAGCCCTCTGTATTTACTTAAGCCATCGCTTTTACCTAATAGCCTAATTACTTAGTACATAACATCAATTTGCAACAGTTTTTACACTCTGCGTAGTTTACAACACATATTAATAGACATTTATTAATAGCTGGACATTACCGAGATATTTATACATCTAAACTTCCTTTTTACCAAACTCCTGTTAATACCGGCAGCCATTGTCTACCATTTTGCATAACGGGCTATAGTGACGATAGATAGATGCAAACAATAGGATAGTTGCACAAAGCACAGGTTCGGCTCTATTGTAACGAATTAATTAATAAAATAAGGGTGGGCAAGACCTTTTGTCCAATCTATGGACGGATCAGATCTCATTAACCAGTCATTGTGAGATGGAACAAAGGCTTGACCGGGAAGCGCAATGTCGCGAAGTCATCTTTGACCGTAAATGCCTTTAGCTTTGAATTAGTGCGTATTTTATTAACAGTACTAATCCTACTATTAGTCTAATAGATTGGACACATGTTGCACAAAATTGGCAGTAAGAACGCATGCATGTCCCTATAAGCTCCATATTTGACGTAGCACATGGCATGAAAACATGGTTCGATGATAGGCCATGCATGGTAGGGTGTTTCATTTTTCCGAATTTTCGATTTTCATCTGACTTTGCTCGAATTCTGGTTCTTCCTGATTAAAACATATTTTTTCCAAAAAAAATTAAAGTCGGTGAATATTTAGAGGTTGCACTACTTGCACAACATCAACAAAGTTTCCTCAAATAATTTAACCAACGACTCGACATCGGAGGGTAGAAAATGGTTTAAGCGGCTACCATCAAAGCGGTGAGTAGTGTGATACTGAACTTTCTACATATAAATCAATTTTAAAATTAGTAGTTAACATGGATTTTGGTTACTCGATAAATGTTCTAATTAAGATTTTTAGTTTTTCCACCTGTTTCCAAAGGAAAAGTGGTTTTATCGTGTTTTAGACGCAAAATTCAGTTTTTTCTTTAGATTTTAGTATCAGTTCATTATATTTTGTTATTAAAAAAAATAGTTAATTTTCACGCAATGTATGGGGTTCTCCCTCCACATTTTCAATTTGTGCAACCTTTAAACGTTAATCGATTATTATGAACATTGAAATAGATAGTTTTTAGAATGGTGACCCGATTGGTGAGCAAAGTCAGGAAAAATATCACAACTTTTTTTTCTCCATACAAAAGTGAAACACCCTAATGCATGGGCATGGTCAAATTTAAGAAAATGGTATAATTTGGAGGTACCAAATTTCCTTTTCACAGCAGTTAAATAGATGATATGTCCTCGTGACAGCGCGATAATTACTGTCCGTGTCCCGCGGCGGTTAACGCCGGCCACCGTACAAGCACACTTGCCTTGCAGATTAGATAATATAGATAGATAGATAGATAGATGATTTATTTCATGAAAGACAATTACATAATAAGTTTGCATTGATGTCAAAAATATAAGAATTTCTATCATGATCGTCAAAATAAAAATAAAAATGAAAATAATAACAATACTAATGAAATAAAATTATAGCTCCAATAAGGATTGTCAACACAATTAGAATAAGAGTAAGTGGGTAAATACTTACAAATCCAAAATATAAATTTACAATGTCAGAACTTACGAGAATACAAGAACAGAAAAAATAAAAACAATAAATAAAAGTCAATTAATTTCCAATTGGAACAGTCGTTAATAAGAGTAGGTATAAAATAATATCTCCCAATAAGAATCGTCAACACACAACATCAACAATATAAAATATAATATAATATAATATAAACAATATAATATGGTACCGTAAAACGGGGTGAGTAGGTTTCGCGGGGAGAGGTGGCTTATGAATGGGGAGAGACGGTTTGAGAGGGGGGTGAGAAGGGATTTTAAGGCTACTGCTACAAAAATAATGTATTCCAATTTAAAATGGAGCTATAGTAATACGCATAATAAAAAAAAATCGATCCAACAATCTTCCAACATCACCTTTGTATGAAAACCCCTCTCACCCCAAATACGAGGCACCGTAGTGCACCCCGTAGGGTGAGGTGGGGTTCCTCTTTATCGTCAAAGTTATGAAATGGAACTACCCAAAATAAAATAAAAACTAAAATACAAACCTCCGGAACACTTATTATATACACCATTCAGTTTTCATATGTAAAAATAAAATTTAACGAGGTTTGAATTTCAGTTTTGACCCTACTCACCCCATTTTACGGTATTAGTTTAAAAAGTTACGCTTTCATCGCGGACTGCACTTTTCTTTAACACTTAATTTCTTTATTTCTTTACACAATCAGGCCGACAGTCATTTGGCCATCTACTACTCGTCGAGACGATTCTGAAAAATCTAAACTAAATCATGTTTCGTTTGTTTTATCGTAGAGTTACTCCTATAGCCAACCCCGGTCGACCACTTGTTGGTGTGCGGTTGATCTGACATACCTAATGCCTCCAGGTCATAACCTGGAGGAGTATTCTGATTTAATACCAGGTTATGCATTTGATCTGGATGTGTTATAGATACGATACGTCAGTGTCAAGAGTGACATTTCTTCAACCAGAAACACCACTGACACTGATAGATCATATCCATAACAAATTCCAGATCAAATTTATAAACTGTTACAATCAGAATGATATATCATCGCTATACTTACTCAACCTCATATCTGCAACAATCATTTGATGGAAATGTCGCTTTTCTTTCATTCGGAATACGGGTGTTTTTGTCATCAAATGAGTGTTGCAGATACGAGGTTGAGTAAGTATAGCGGCGATATATAGCTTTGTATAATAGTGTTAAGCGACACATTAAGCGCATATTATAAAGAGTTCATTGACCTTGTTCGTAGCGCTTCGTAGACCTTGCTACGAGATGCTACGCGAGGCGATTGTGTTAAATTATTTTGTTAAAGTTTATAGGCTAGTTTCACGCTGACATTTATATTGCTCGTAGATATGCAATGTTGTTGGAAATTATTTTCTACAGTATAGTTGCTAGCAAAATATTGACTACCCATATGTAAGTAGTTGAACACGACAATAAATTAGAAGCTTTCACATCATAATATCTACCTTGGCCTTTCAGTTTATGCACTTTAAACGTAGGTATCGTTAGCTGACTTTTAATCCGTAAACCAGAAATAGATGTTCATTTTTATCCTGTCGAAAATAACAAGGAATTGATTAAGCATACAAATTTACCCGAACCCTTTGTAGGTACTTACTTGTTTACAAACTATCTAACCCGCGCCGAAATGAAAAAGATTTTTTCACAATAGTCTCCGGAGTCGGACAATAGATGGCGTTTGATCTTGATAGCGATATGGCAACACTGTCACAATGGCGCCGGCTGGAGCCGGTAATGGCGCGATTGTACTGTTGGCACAATGCTTTCAGATGTCACCTCGACAATGCGAGCTCGATATCAGCCACTGTGCTCAGCCAAACTGCCGAATCTAATGAAAACATCGATATGTCTCGATAGGGGAGCCAAAATTGTAAGAGTTTAATTCTCGGTAAAACACATTTTCCTTCATTCCAGGCCCTGTTTGGTCCTGCCTGTGAAACACGATCCTGAGATCGAATCCCGTCAAATCAAAGGTAGTAAATAGAAGTGCACCCTTGAACTTAAAACTCGAGGAAAGTTTATTAGGTATATTGCCCGCTGTTATGTTATAGCCCGCTGATATAGAGGAAACTCTTACTAAATACTTATATAAAACCTTTTATATTCAACATAATAAAAGTTTATTAAACTTGTGTTTATTATCAACACAGTAAATGGGTCTAAAGATTACGTAAACTAAAGTCAAACATAACAAGGCGCAAATTCCCCAACTCTGTAGAAAACTATAAATGCAAATGACTCATCATTCATTTGTTAGAAGCTGAATAATAAGCGATTGATGAAATCGTCCGACTGCCTGTGACAATTCGCACTCAAATACGGCGCAACAACAATAGTCTACACCACCACTATGCTTAGACCTCCTCCCCCCTTTTATTTTCAAAGAGCGCGGGCGTTAAAGGAGTTTTCAGAAGAGTTCTCAAAGCTCTTTCAAGGTTGGTCGCGTCTACCCAACTATTCAGTGCTGTGCTATTCAATTCGTGATGGATCACAATTTCAGTCAACGTTGTATGAAAACAAATGATGTACCTAGTCATATGAAAGCCGATGGTTCATGAGAGGACACAGTTGCTATATTATTTGTCTTTGACAATAGAGTCGTCTGGGTGCTGTTCATTTCACCCTTGTAAGAACTTAAAATAAGAATATTGTGTGAGTGACAAAAAGCATTTATATAAAAGGAGCTCATCAGTCATCACACTTGCCCCGTAACCAAGTTGGATGGCGATGGCCAACCTTTGCATCAGGTATGAACCATCGGAAGTCTTCTCAGCATCGGAAGTCTTCTCTCTAATGACACCCTGGAATTTACCAACCTATTCGCGGGTTGTATCATAATTAATCAACGCGTGATGGAAGATGATTTTTCTGTTATTGTAAAAACCTCAATAATCTTCAACTAGCGATCCGCCCCGGCTTTGCCCGTTTACCTTCCTCAAGAAACACTCTATTGATAGGTGAAAACCGCATGAAAATCCGTTTTTGAGTTTATCTCGAACATAAATCATTCATGTATTATTTGTGTTTCCATGTACATTTATTCTGAGGTTGTGCAATAAAGAGGATTGGTATTGTATTGTATTGTAATACATACATACAAACAGACGCGACGGGGGACTTTGTTTTATAAGGTATAGTGATAGGGATAGACACAGACTCATCTTCAAAACGCCCTCAAGTTACCGCCAAGTTCATGCAACAGTAATGTAGCCTAATGAGACCGCGACACAATGACTGCTAATTCCCGATCCATGTTACCCCATTGTTCCCGTGTTGACAGATTTTCCTATTCTCCAGCGAACAATGCTTATGTAATAATTTCACATTATATGTATTTACATACATAGATTCTGTTAGTATTTATTATTAGTCCTCAATTAGAAACGGCGGTAGATGAGTGGTTAGGGCGTGGGAGTTCCTATCCTGTGGTCGGTTACAATCCGAGAAAGTGAATATGTAATGTAAGTACCTAGTATAACTAATAGGGTATTTTTTTGTGATATACTCCTACGTGCTTATGTGCTAATTGTTATAGAGTCTGCGACAGAATATGACATCGGTACCCGACACCACATATCAACAATATCACATATAGGTACCGGTATATCTTTCGATATCTCCCAGTATTGGGCCATCAAATCTTCACCGCCACAATCATAATTGTTTCTCAGCACTTTATTAGGAAATCAACAAATTTCAGGAAATCCTAAGAGCTGAACTTACGACCATAAAAAACGCCCAAGTTACAATTTAATATGAACTGTTGCGAAACGTCTGGTTGACGTAACTGGTGACCGAGGAGCTGGCGGCTTTCTCGCTCAACGTATCAGCATTGCGACACCGATAGCGAGGAAATGCCGCCAGCATCCTTGGTACAATGCCTCAAGGGCCTATTTTAGATTTAAGTTAGTTATTAATTATAAATATAGTAGTAATAAAAATATTTCTTGCTTAGATGTTTGCGATGTTTCATCTGAATCAGAATCCGTTGTTGTGGTCACTCGCAATTTTGGTAGGTAAATCTTGATCGTGATTACTTATCCTTATGTCGATAAGTAGTCACGATCAAGATTTACCTACAATTCATTATTGTTTCAAACTATCCATGTGCAATTGTCACGACACATAGGTATCTGACATAGCCGAGCCTACCCGTATCAGTAACATAATTATGTCACATATCTATATCGAACCCTTATCTCGCTACTGGGTCATCCAATTCCAATCGTCCTGTCGACACGGTCATAATTGTTTCCCCAACACATTAATCATCAACGCCGCATAGCTCAAGCGCTGTTTCCTTTTGGATTTGTCTGATCTAATCTGATTTATTGATTTCGGGTTAATTGAATTGATTTGAACGCCTAGTATAAAATTATTGACATTTGTATACTTGACTGTGACTTGACATGACTTGACTAACAGAAATGTTCACAAAAAACTAGAAACATATTAACTAAACTTTAACATTACTATAATAAGCAGGTAGGCTGTAGTTTTAATTTGTTTAGAATGTGTAGCATTCCTTTTCTGACCTGTATAAAAATACAGTATGTAAATTAACGAAAAACATTTACTCAAGCTTGTTAATGAATGGGTCACACTGAGAAACTTTTACTATGGCACCAACCCCGAAATCGCGAAAAAAATTTGGTTTGTTTCATACATTTTGCTGGTCCTAGCATTGAAATTTTCTAAGGGAGAGTCAATTTTTTTTTCGCGATCCCGGGGTTGGTGCCATAGTAAAAGTTGCTCAGTGTCACCTACACATTAACGGGTTTGAGTAAATGTTTTTCGTTAGTTTACATACTGTATATTTTACGTTAACTTATATTTTGGTTGGTGCTTGGTGAAAAGAAAAATTTAAAATGATAACCTGCAATATTAGAAAAGGACATGGAAAATCAAAATTCGAATGAAACATAAACCCTAGACTACAAACTTCTGTAGTTTTTGTTCCAGTAGAAACCTGCAGTACGTATTATCTACTAGCGACCCGCCCCGGCTTCGCACGTGTTAACAAATTATACCTACATAAAAACCTTCCTCTTGAATCACTCTATCTAAAAAAGCCGCATCAAAATCCGTTGCGTACCTAGTTTTAAAGATCTAAGCATATATACAGACAGACAGCGGGAAGCGACTTTGTTTTATACTATGCAGTGATACCTCATTCTTCAGGTGATACCTCCCAAATTATAATGGGACAAAACCGCCCAAATACATATCTTCAAAAAGAAAAAGCTACATTAAGCTCAAGTACCTAGTAACACAATACCCACGTCGTAACAGAGTTATGATTTCATCCCCGCATTGTATTAGAAACTCTACCTTTTCTATTGTCAAGAAGGAAAATGTTATAAAAATGTGTAACCGGATACGTCCCTTGTTTGTCCCCTAAAATGTGTCCAACGCAAATTGAGTGTTTGCTGTGCACTTCATTTCGAAAGCTTCACCCTCGGTAGTGCAGTCAGTGGCTTCTCTTACATGGTACTGACTACTGGTATTGTCTTGCGAATAAAAGACGAGTGACGCTGACGTTGGGCTATACATATACCGAGGCATATTTGTAGACTTTGTAGTAGCGTATTCTAACAACAACGCAACGCACTGAACTTACTGACTATGGGTAGCCTTTATTTTGTCGCAACTGTATCGATGTTAATTTTGAATTATACCTTAGGGCCGGTACCAACGGACTGCAACCTGACTGCAACTTGTATACATAGGAACTGCACGCCGACGTTGTAGTTGGCGTACAGTCAGCGTGCAGTTCCCATAAAAATTTCAGTCGGGTTGCATCAGTCCGTCTGTATCGGCCCTTAGTTCTCTTTTTGGTTTTGTCTATAGGTAATACAGTTTCAGTACTCGCATAAATATCTAGGCAACTTCACTATTGCCTAGATAGCCGATTTAATTAAAATATGCACACACATCACAACAGTGATCTACGCATTTATTTAACTGTGTAGGTACTTAAGTGTATCGGCTAAAAACTCCCAACATTTTTAGAATCATCTACCAACCGCAGTTAGTTTTAAGCATTCAATTCAAAATAATCCTCTCCTAATAGTAACGTAGAACTTTATTCTTATTCAAAGGCGGTCTAGCCGTAGTTTCCTAATGTGTAATGGTTTCGGCATGACAATGGAGGACTGCAATCCTGCCGCTCGAGCGCGCGCATTCACTGTGGTCACCTCGGCTCGTGCGGGCCCTTTATGTCGGGGACTCGGGGCAACTTTGTGCCCTCTTTGTGCGCTGATACGGAGTTAAAAATAGCATGTGGGTGGATGGAAATTTTGGCGTCTTTGACGCGGAAGTTGGAGACGTTCATGATTCAGAATAAAAGTTAGCGATATTTTCTTATTACATTGTAAATACATTGGTACCTACATTTACGTAATAATATAGGTACCTACTCTTATTGGAAAATATACAAATACAAATACAAATATCTTTATTCAATAATAAAGGACACATAGTTGCTTACATTTATGTTCAGAACTATAATTATAGTTTGGATTAGTAACCTTAGTCACTAAGTACAAGAAATAATGTCATAGTTACCATATAGGCACGGCACAATTAAGTGACCAATCCCAGTCCCTAAGTCGTTAGAATAAGGTGTACAATTGGTCGGTTAACTGCACTGTTTAGGTAATATTATGAAGTAAGCTACATCTGTTCCCCGTACTAGTATTAAACTGTATCACGGTGCAAAACAGGATTCGCCATCCTCTGTTTTCAATATGTAAGCAATCATTAAACAACATCATTTATATTTATTAGTTAAGTTAAATGTTACCCGTACACATGGGTCGCTTGACAAAAAACCGCATTCCGATGTTAGTTGTAGTAAGTGTAAACATGTAGTATATGCAAAAGAAACACATTGTTCTTAAATTACTTAAGTATATGTAAAGATATGTAAGGATTCTTTATAGAATCGTTTTAATTTTTAAAGACATAGTTATTTAAGAATATGAAAAGCAATTAAATGGGTCGGTACAATTTGCAAGTGATTTGAATCAAAATAAGATTTTTTTATTACTTATTACTACATTTTATTACTACAAAGATATTTATGATCGAATTTCAACTGTCGTGAGTCATACTAACTTTAGCCAAAAAATACGGTTTAACTAATTACGGTTAAACGAAACTTTCGCGCCTTGGGCGACATGTTAAACCGTATTTTTTGGCTTAAGTTACATTTAGGTATGATCTGAAATGAACATTTTATGTCTTGGCCCGGCTTAGAGCTGTTACTTCATATTTGGTCTAATTTTGATTTTTCAGTAGTTAATTGTGATGGTTAAGCATAAACTTTTGAATACCTTTTTAATCTACATTATGATTTTATGAAAATCATTCAGCATCAGCAGCACTACGAGTATGTTTATCCTTTAATCCTTTGTGATCGAATAAACAGCGTCTAGCGATAACTTTTCCATCCGTGGTGATATGAATAGAGACCGCATGCGTCGCTCCATAGAATACCGCACACGAGTCCGCGGCAAAGTTCTTTTGTCACGATTATCGGGGAAAATCCGATCCAGGGAAGTGTGGCGGGCTTTCAACAGAGGCAAACTGCATTATGAGGTATCTGTACTATTCACTATTGTAGCTGCACCATAATCTAGCCTGCGTGGAACGGAACGACCAACTTCAATGCGCGTCTAGCAAGATGCGACGCTCGTTATGAATTGATTCAATCTGAGTTTGTAGCGTATTGAAAACAAAAGCAGTGTAACAATATTCAGCGGAGCTATGTAAAGAATAAACGATATAAATTATAAATAGTCACGCGGGATGAATGGATGAAAAACGAACAATGGGAAACATATTCGCGGACGCTTCGTTAAGTACGCGCGGCGATAATAGACAAGTTCGCAACTTCATTCTCGAGATTATAGCGATCCATTGAAAATATCCATAAAAGTCGAACATCACCCGAAACAATGGAGGGAGGGCTAGGGTATTAGGTGCCTGCGCTGCTATTGAGCAACTTTTGTTCCATTGTATTGTCCAGGCCTCCCTCCCAGGGCTAGTACAAAGACATAGACCGAAATTCATCAGCAACGCGATTGTTTGCTACATAAAGGATGGCATTGTCGACAAATAAGACATCGCAACACAATGTAGATGTCATTATAGAACAGTAGCTCTATCGTATCAGAGTGCATGATAATAGCCGACTTGATAATGGCCGGATTAATTACATTATATTGATGTTAGCGGTAATTAGATGGATGTGGGTGTTGATGCGATAATTCGGTTGCTTACGCCAACTATAACATAGCTGCTTTCAGGGATCGGATACCGGTATTTTTTGTATGGGAACGGAAACGGTATTTTTTCGTTCTTTGCTAATTACTTCATTTCTAATTGGGCAATCTAATAATACGAAGTCGTAACCTAAAAACACAACTGAGTCCTACATTTCGAGTATAAAATAATTCGTAAAATATGGTTATTTCTAAGTTTTTGCAAAAAACCGGTTCCGATCCCTGGCTGCTTTGTTCAATTCAGGATACTAGTCAAGCACATAATGTATACAAAATGTTTAATTGCGGAGGAGTGTAGTTAGGTATAGAGTAGTGTTGAGTCGCTCACTCGTGAGGCACCTCATTTGTACCACTCATTTTGTTAATTTGTCGCAGTACTTCGTACCGCAAAAATGTCTTACTTCACTCCTCTATTCATTTTACTCATTTACTCGCGCGCATCACAAACACCTCTTGCCACACAAATCATTCACACAATTCAAATTTCAAAAAAACTCTTATCCGTTCAAATTCACTCGCGAGTCTCGCGACCCACAAAACTCATACAGTCCTCACAACTCGCAACAGAGTCCCTGGATCGCGCGAGGCGCTAGGCGAAAATGTCTCAAATGAAGAAACGAGTAATGATCCACACTGTCAACTGCCGAACTACAAACCTTATTGCAACGACAAAAGGTCCACCGAGAAATGCGTTGAGTTTGTACCACTCACCGCTTCTCTGTGACATGAACCCCTCAAAAATCTTTTCAAAATGTAACAATGAATTAGAAATACCCAAAGAGGGAGTGAGACCGACACGCGACGTACTTCAATATCGCTTAACGTCGCCGCCGAAAATACGTTAACAATTAAACACAAAAGACAACAAGCGTAAGCGCTGCAAGCTTTCATACATCTTTAAAAAATTGTCGCTGTTGGAATTAATGAAATAGTTGACGCTGAAAATATGCTAGTACCTCACCTCATTTGAAGTAAGACATTGTAACACCTCATTTTAGAAAATGAGGTACTCATACAAACTCATTTTAAATTGATGTCCTACCCATCACTAGTATAGAGATAGTACGATTTTATATTCAATGATTGAGATAATTAATGAAAAAAATAATTGTTGGGATAAAAAAACATGCTATAACTATAAGTATACGGGCCAGACACTATCATGAGTGATGAAATTACTTTAAATAAATGACATTAATTAATAGTGATAGTGTAATAATTGGAATGAAGGAATGACGGCAAGTAATGAAGTTAGTTTAAATATCTTGCTTCAGTATTTTTGAATAATGATGAAATTACTATTGACACGTCCCTACACATTAAAACATATGGCACTACCTAAAATGGCGGCATAAAGATGTGGTAAAGTAATTCCGTTTTACAATGGGGCACTTTTCTTATTTGGACACTTAGCTCCTGGCGTGCGATTGCCGCTGCCACTCACTTGCGGTTACAAGTTGATGTAAACAATGCACTTGTTTGTAAATGTTTTGTTGCAGGCTTGTTAAAGTCTTAGAGAATTTACATTACCTACTTATACATTATTGTGTTGGGGTTGAACAACTATTTCTTTTGTTATTGCATCCTACCAACCAGGCGACAACCTCAGCCTGTGTTAATAAAATGCCATGTTAGTATAAAATGTATCAATACGATTAGGTCGATGATAAACTAAAATAGATGCCACATAGGCACTAAAGAAACAGTGACAAAACCCTCTCAGGTGATGGAGGCCGATCAGCTATCGCAGCTAAAGTATTTATAAATAAATAACAACCTTTCCCGCAAACAACTCTTATCGCCCAAAGACTTATTGAATCCTGAAGGTATCACTCGGAACTTGGAATAAGTCAACATGATTTGAAAAGGTACTCTGATATCAAATCCTTACGCTCCTAATTTACACATTGTAAAATATTATCCCTGCACAAAGATCAAAAAGCAAAAGTAAAGCGATGTTAATCTAGTGAGTCGATAACAGTGAACCCCGCGGGCATGCCTAATCTACATCGCGTGCCATTCAGAACTATTGTGCCCGAGCTATTGTCTAACCCGATCGATGGAAAAGACACTGGCCCATTTCCAGAAAGAAACACCGTGTCGATCTTGGACATTGGAAGTTTGCTGTTCGACTTACTAATTTTTTGAATATTTTAAAATTTTTGCGTTAGTACCTTGTGTATTTTTATGAAAATGTACATGATTATCCGAATAAATAAATACTAAATTGTACCACAGAATAAAATTCAATAATAGTACATACTAATAGGTAAGTACAGAAGACTCACTCTCTAACAAAACGCGTCTGTTACGATCGGACAGATATGGCCGCTAGGTGGCGACAGCGCCACGCGCGGCTTATGGCTAGCCACAAAAATTGGTGTGGAACGGATGTACTTTTAGCTACTTGTACCAAAGCGACGAATCGCGCAGTGAGCCACGCCTAATTGTACTGCCAAAAAATGTATATCCTACACTCGGATATAGAGTAGGTATTATTTTTGAGCAGTTTAAAAAGTGTTGCATCCAAAACGCTGATCACTTAATATACGTGTCATAGGATGCACGAAGGCAGGGTGTAAGACTAGTGAAAGTTGAATCTAATGAACTAAATACTGAGCTATGGGATAAAACACCAGACGCCTGCCTAATAAATTATTAAGATACTGAGAGAACTATAAATTTTTAAGTGCGCAATATACTTACACGTGTTTGATTTGAAAGTTTGTTCATACTACTTGCAAAACATTCTAGGAAAGCAAGAAATAAAAAAACATTCTAGAAAGGTTTTTTTCAGTTCAGCTATTCAAGGGAAGACTGCAAAGTTTTACTTGTTGTTAAAGTTAATAAAAAGCAGCAATAAGTATTCATCGGCTATCGCAAACAAGTAGCGAAGTCCGATAAACTCAAAAAAATTCGTTTATAAAAAAACAGACGACGAACGAAATGTTGTAAGTTGAAAGGAATCAACGGTTTTGTGAGAAATAATGGGTTGAGAAAAGATTGTCTTTAATCCAAAAACCAAACAAAAACATCAAAAACATGACAACATAGAGCCTGTGCGGAAAGAGAACAGTCGTGGAATGTATGGGGCCCAATACATTCCACGACTCTTCTCTTTCCGAACAGTCTCTACAAACAAAAATTAAGTTTTTTTTTTGTTTTCGTCCACGTGAATTCATTTCGAGGTAAATTTCTATTATGACAGTGTCAAAATTTTTCGATAACGCAATATTTATTATATATCTTCATTGCTATGTTCCGTCTCCATCATAAGGGTACAGCTCGATGGTATCTTAAGCTATATTGCATTTTCACCCACTCAGTACCTATGAGTACATGTAATATGTGTCAGCTAATAAATCCTTTTCCAAAAAATTTTGAAATACTGGTTTATAGTTTGTAGCTTTCTAGTAGAGCCCGAAGGCTTATCCTATTGTCTATTGTTTAGTAAAACCGGACGTGCTACTTACCTGCAAATAAAAAGGGTCTTCATTATTCTATTTGGCAGCTGAGCGCGGGCTAGTCCAACGCTCAAAAAACCAGTGTAGGTGCGCTCTCCGATAACGCGCCTTTGTTACGTATCTCGATGACACATTTTAGACTGGTTCTGTAGCGTTCGACTCGCCGGCACTCAGTAACCGAAGTACTGACCACACACATCGTAACATTCGTAACAAAATATTTATCCATTAGTTCATTTTGAATCTTATTGCAATTTCCATAGGAGTTGTAATTCAATTACCTGGGTAAAGTGAACGAGCGATTTTTTATGCAGGTGGTTGTGGCACGTGGCACGAGCGATTTTACTTAACAATAGACAATAGGATTAGCCGTCGGGCTCTATTAGAAAGCTACAAACTATACAATGTGCTCGTACAACTAGAGCAGAGACGCGAGAGCCTGTTGCTATCTCTATTGCATGCCCATTTTTATATTGCTGTTCCGCCCATGATGCCGGTTGTCAATGTCACTGTGTGAAATTGACAGCAATATAACTAGTAGTTCGCCCCGAACTGAGAACTCGCGGTTCGTCAAAAAGATCAATTGAAAGCAGTGCTACTTAGTCCAAGATGGGCATTTCGTAATTGAATCCTGATTCCACGATTACTTGAAATTACTTTTTAATCTGATTACCGATTCCCAGATTAGGTACTTTGTAATGTAACAATACCGAATTACTAAGTACAATTCCATTTGAGGAATCAGGTATCCATTTCTCGAATATTACAATATTTTACTAGTAATTGGAATCAATGTCTATTCCTCATTACAGGAATGCATTACTTGATTCCTTTCAGATTACATTTCGTACTACTACTATCAAAAGTACATTTCGATAGTTGACTTACTAGGATGCATCTATATCTTATTTGAAACAGGTGCGCAGATTTCGAATATGATGACCATGACCTATAAAACGACATCCATGACGACTTTTATGACATAGTGCATGGCCGCCATCTTGGATTCCAAAATAGTCATCATTTTCGAAATTTGCGCCGGGCCTAAACCTATAAAACGACATCCATGACGACTTTTATGACATAGTGCATGGCCGCCATCTTGGATTCCAAAATAGTCATCATTTTCGAAAACTGCGCCCCCTAAAACCTATAAAACGACATCCATCACAACTTTTATGACATAGTGCATGGCCGCCATCTTGGATTCCAAAATAGTCATCATTTTCGAAATCTGAGCCCCCTATAACATATAAAACGACATCCATGACGACTGTTATGACATACTGCATGGCAGCCATCTTGGAATTCAAAATGGTCATCATTTTCGAAATCTGCGCCCCCTAAAACCTATAAAACGACATCTATGACGACTTTTATGACATAGTGCAGGGCCGTCATTTTGGATTCCAAAATGGTCATCATTTTCGAAATCGGGGCCCCCTAAAACCTATAAAACGACATCCATGACGACTTTTATGTCATAGTGCAAGTCCGCCATTTTGGAATCCAAAATGGTCATCATTTTCGAAATCTGCGCCCCTATAATCTATAAAACGACATCCATGACGACTTTTATGAAATACTGCCTGGCCGCCATCTTGGAATCCAAAATGGTCATCATTTTCGAAATCTGCGCCCCCTAAAACCTATAAAACGACATCCATGACGACTTTTATGACATAGTGCATGGCCGATATTTTGGAATCCAAAATGGTCATAATTTTCGAAATCTGCGCCCCCCAAAATCTATAAAACGACATCCATGACGACTTTTATGACGCAGTGCATGGCCGCCATCTTGGATTCCAAAATAGTCATCATTTTCGAAATCTGCGCCCCCTATAATCTATAAAACGACATCCATGACGAATTTTATGACATAGTGCATGGCCGCCATCTTGGAATCTAAAATGGTCATGATTTTCGAAATCTGCGCCCCCTAAAACCTATAAAACGACATCCATGACGACTTTTATGACATACTGCATGGCCGTCTTTCTGGATTTCAAAATGGTCATCATTTTCGAAATCGGGGCCTCCTAAAACCTATAAAACGACATCCATGACGACTTTTATGACATAGTGCATGGCCGCCATTTTGGATTCCAAAATGGTCATCATTTTCGAAACTTGCGCCCCCTATAACCTATAAAACGACATCCATGACGACTGTTATGACATACTGCATGGCAGCCATCTTGGAATTCAAAATGGTCATCATTTTCGAAATCTGCGCCCCCTAAAACCTATAAAACGACATCCATGACGACTTTTATGACATACTGCATGGCCGCCATTTTGGATTTCAAAATGGTCATCTTTTTCGAAATCTGCGCCCCCTAAAACCTATAAAACGACATCCATGACGACTTTTATGACATAGTGCATGGCCACCATCTTGGATTCCAAAATAGTCATCATTTTCGAAATCTGAGCCCCCTATAACCTATAAAACGACATCCATGACGACTTTTATGACATACTGCATGGCCGCCATCTTGGAATCTAAAATGGTCATCATTTTCGAAATCTGCGCCCCCTAAAACCTATAAAACGACATCCATGACGAATTTTATGACATAGTGCATGGCCGCCATCTTGGAATCTAAAATGGTCATCATTTTCGAAATCTGTGCCCCCTAAAACATATAAAACGACATCCATGACGACTTTTATGACATAGTGCATGGCCGCCATTTTGGAATCCAAAATGGTCATCATTTTCGAAATCTGCGCCCGTCAAAACCTATAAAACGACATCCATGACGACTTTAATGACATACTGCATGGTCGCCATTTTGGAATCCAAAATGGTCATCATTTTCGGAATCTGCGCCCCCTAAGTAATACCTATAAAACGATATCCATGACGACTTTTATGACATACTGGATGGCCGCCATCTTGGAATCCAAAATGGCCATCATTTTCGAAATCTGCGCCTCCTAAAACCTATAAAACGATATCCATGACGACTTTTATGACATACTGCATGGAGTGCATGGCCGCCATTTTGGAATCCAAAATAATCATCATTTTCGAAATCTGCGCCCCCTAAAACCTATAAAATGATATCCATTACGATTTAATGACAGTGCATGGCCGCCATCTTGGATTCCAAAATTGTCATAATTTAAAAAAAAATCTTTAAAAAACAATATTATAAATGTGTAAACCGAGCACTTTCATTTGATACCAAACTCGACCATACTTTCTTGCAATTAACATGACCAGAATAGCAAGACCCCTCACAAATGGCTTTTTAGCATTTTAAGCTCTTCTAGCTCAATAACCTCTTGTTCAAGCCAGCTCAAAATTTAATGACTAAAATATAATGCCCTCGACTATACGTTCACCCAATTTCATTTAAATTAGAATAAATTTACTTAAGTTATTGAGTATCAAACTATCCTCTGAAAGTTCAGCTTAAAAACATTGAAATGCCGGGACGTGCCCCTAGCCAGCCGTGTGTTCAAAGTCGAATGTAAGAACTTCGCTTCGCTTCGCTCGCTCGTTCGATAAGAACTTCGCTTCGCTTCGCTCGCTCGTTCGAAGAACTTCGCTTCGCTTCGCTCGCTCGTTCGATTATGTGCGTGCAATAGAGATAGCAACAGGAAGGTCAATGTATGAAAATCTATATGGGAAGCATCTCTGCTTTACGAAGGAGAGAAGAAAGACAGCATATATAAGGCAATAATATTTTCTTCAGGATTCAGTAACAAGTCACCCCAAGAGCTTATGAGTATAAGGGAAGGTCAGATGGCAGTCGCTTTCGTAAAAACTAGTGCCTACACCAATTTTTGAGATCTTCACCAAGCGGACCTCAGGCTCCTATGGGCCATGGCAATAAGCTGAAACAAATGCTAGGAAGAAAAAGAAGCTAGGGTTCATATATTCTTAGATCTAAAAAGTAGAGTAGGGTATTACTAAAAAGTATGTATTAAAAATTCTTGTGATTTAAGGCTTCGTCACACAGGCGCGTTTTAAGGCTTCGTCACAAAGGCGCGTTTTCCGGGCGGCGTGTGAGCGTTTTATATGTAAAAGCGGCGCGCCCCGCTCACGCGCCGCTCGGAAAACGCGCCTGTGTGACGAAGCCTTTACGGGCGGCACGTGAGCGGGGCGCATGAGCAGGGCGCGCCGCTTTTACATATAAAACGCTCCTGCCCCGCTCACGCGCCGCCCGGAAAACGCGCCTGTGTGTCGAAGCCTTTATCGTCGTGTCGTACGTAACCGGCCCCGCACCATCTCGGCCGTACAAAGCGAATGAGGGCGACACTCAAAGGAGAGAGAAATGGGTTACACTTGTAATTTCATGCCGATTGTAATTTTTTTTTTTTTGAGTCCATTTCAGCCCCGCAAGCTGTTTAGGTATCTTTGACATTTAGCTGGAGATTAAGTATTTTTAATAGTCGTGCGAGGTGCGATATTCTTTGATACGCCCATCAATTTCGTAAAATCTTATATTTATTTTATAAGATCTTGGGGTGCTCTTCTCTTCAGCCTTGTAAAAGTATATACGTATAGTGTTAGGTGGTTCCTTCATCAGGTTTCTCGCGAGTAAGTTTGGGTGTTTCTCCATTCGTTTGCGATATTTGTCTAAGGTATCGGACACTTCTTGGTTTATTGTTTTGATTTTGAGATCTCGATGCAAATTCTCGTTTTTGGTGTACCACGGGGCTTTAGTGATTATACGTAGTATTTTTGATTGGAAGCGCTGTAGTATTCCTAGATTGGATTTTAAGGCTGTTCCCCACAGCTGGATCCCATAAGTCCATATTGGTTTTAGTATGCACTTGTAAAGTAGTAGTTTGTTGTTTTGAGATTTGCGTTCTAAAAGCCAACTACATTTTTCGCAGCTGCTGTCCGAGGGCTTTTCGTTTTGTAAAGTTTCGTTTCGTCCAAGTTAGTCTCCTGTCCAAGTAGATTCCTAGGTATCGAACGTGGTCTGATTGGGGTAACGTATACATATGTTGTTAAGTTTAACTTCCGGGCACGTTTCACGTCTTAGCGTAAATGTTACTTGCACCGATTTTGTCTCATTCGCTTTAATTTTCCAGTCTTTAAGCCATTTCGATATATCGTCGAAACTGTTTTGAAGTTTTCCTGATGCATCGGCGGGAGTGTCGGCTACTGCTAATATAGCAGTGTCATCGGCGAAAGTTCTTGTTAGAACATTTTCGGCACTTGGGAGATCCGAGGTATATATGAGATGGGTAGAGTAATGGGCCCATGACACTTCCTTGCGGCACACCGGCTTCTATCCCGTGTAATAAACGCATGAAGTTGTATTGTATATTTCACGTAGGTACATGTATAAAACTCTTATGACAAAAACACACTTATGCCACGTACGCAACGTATGCAATGCATTATGACAATCTGAACTCTGAAAGTTGTATGCTTACGAGTAGAACGCTTAGAACCATACTTGTCATGCGTTGCGTTGCGTATGACAAGTACATATATGTTTCTAAGCATACAAATTTCAGGGTTCAGATGTCATAATGCATTGCATACCTACGTTGCGTACGTGGGATAAGTGTGTTTTCACCTTTAGTTTTCCTGCTATACACATTATTCACATTAACTATTACCTTTACATTTTGCTGTTTCAAGATTAGAATTGGCTCAATTGGCTGTACTTACAGCAAAAGTTTTTGATTTCTGTACCATTTCGTACTTTGTCACAGTGACAATCAATATGAAAGTCGCAAGTATCTATCTAGGTATCTATTATCTTCATATCTATCTAATCTAATCTAATACCTTTAAACGAGCAATTCTTGTTTATTTATATATTTATTTATATATATATATATATATATATATAAATAAATAAATAAATATATAAATGTATATATATATATATATTTCGGGGATCTCGGAAACGGCTCTAACGATTTCGGCTATATGGGGGTTTTCGGGGGCGAAAAATCGACCTAGCTAAGTCTTATCTCTGGGAAAACGCGCATTTTCGAGTTTTTATATGTTTTCCGAGCGAAGCTCGGTCACCCAGATATTATATTATTGTCAGTGTAACAAGGTATGAAATGGTACAAGCAAGGCCGCAGGCCATAGGTACCCTTGCCTGCCATCAACTAAAAACAAAAGCCACCTCGGCCACGGTGGATTTGGTCACATTTTCATGTCTATTTCAGTTTATAAATGCAAAAGCTTGAAAATTGACAAAACTTGAAACCGTAAATTGTTTCTCGGCTTCTGTCATAACTGCAAACTACACACGTCCCATTTCCCCACTGAACAAATGCACCTCAAATCACGCCAGACACTTACAAAGGCTGTACAGAATCAAAAACGAACAATCGGGGCCCTGATGAATTTCGGTTTATGTTCCTCGAGTCTTTGTGGCCGTACTTTCAGCGACACAATAGGGACAAAAGTTATTCAACGACAATGCGAGCACCAAATACCGATCGCCCAACCCCCGGATAGTGATGTAACGTTGCCAATATTGCCGGTCCAAGAAAAATGTTGGCGGCAATAAAAGTGGACTTTAATGGTACTTATATTGTATTTGAACGACTGCGATGCCCGCTTAGAGAGCCTGGGCTACATTAAGTAGTGATTTGGTCAGTTAGATAGCATGAATATTTGAACACAAAAGTTATACTATTAACAATTTTGCTTTAGAAAGAGCTGTCATAGCGCATATTTACATACATACATACATACATATAAATATATTTACATATTTAAATATCTTAGTCGCTAGTAGTAGTTATTCTTAAAATTGAAATTGCAAATTGCGGTTCTTCGAATTGTGCAAATTCGATGAAACTCGCACTTAGTTCCTTCACTACCTATTGAAATTTCGTGAAGATCTAAATCAACGTGTGCAAAATTACTGGATAGCCCGAACTTCCTTTGATTTGAGCTAAAAATGAACGATAATTGCAAGTTGAAGGCGGCTAACTTTTAATCCAAGGCAATATTCCCTAGCATCGTCGGCATTATCCCAATGTTCCCTGGAATCCCCTCACTACCCAACCATTGTTTACTTTAATACAGTACTTTTATATTATCGATGGCACATTATCGCGGAATTGAGTCACTGAGCTGAAAATGTTGCTTCGTTCATTGTTCAGTTTTTAATGAATTGGTTACTTAAGTGCTTGCAACACTGATAACTATTTGTTTCTCTAGTTGTTTTGCATGTAAGTATACGGCCTCGTCTTGTCTTGGTATGTCCAAGACAAAGTACCTATTTGTACCCGAGCTATTTTATATAAAATATTGAGATTATTTTAGAAAAAAAACAAATTGGTTTATTCGTGGTGTGCGAAAGCTGCTGAATTAAGTATTTGCGAAATACATATGTAAAAACTTTTTTAAAACCATAAGTATTATTAACATCATAAATATTCGAGTATGAAAAATGAAGGGGTGATCCATAAATATCCGGCGTAGTGGCCTCTACGCCGTAGCAATCATAACGACTTTTCCATATTTCAGAACACGATTTACATCGACCAGTGCTACGAAGCTTAACCACGTGGAATAAAATTATGAACAATTATGTATCAAAATAAATATACATTAAATACACTACCTACATTCGAAGGTCAGATCAATATATCGTATAATAAATATTAGAAAAAAAAACAGAATTTTCGAATTATTTTTCAACTGCAACAATGCAAACATTTTTGTACCCTGGTACCTCTATCTTTTGTTACAATGCGCACATTTTATTTTTGTAAGTGCCAATTATTCTAAGCCCCATCTTTTTTAGGGACAGCTTTTCTAGTCATATACAGCTGTGTAGCTGGACCCGATCTTCAATTTAGTACAAAAAAAATATCTACTATTTGATATTTCAGCACAGCAATATCAAACTACCTATTGTGTTCAAAAATGTGACCTCAAACATGAAAAAGCATCAAAAGGCACGAGACAAACGGTTAAATAGAATTTGGACGTTACTCCGCATGGAAGCATCGGATACAAAAATAATAAGCCTTTCAGCAAAGCTGGAGGAATGAATGGGAGTGAGGCGGCTCAATTCAATGCGGGGGATGCCGTGGCGAAGGAAATGCTTTTGCTGTTTTGACTGGTGAAACATGAATTATGAGACTGATCGAGTTAGAAATCAAATTAAATATCAACCTTAAAAAATAGCAACAAGCAAAGTATTCATTTATTGTGCTAAATATTTAGTCGCATTACTTTTTTCTTCAGTCATATAAGAATCACCCGGTTTAACAAAAAAATCACAGCCCTAGTCAGACCATGCTAAGTTTTCATGCCAAGTGCTTCGCCAAGAATGGAGCTTATAGGAATACCTATGTATGCAATCTTAGTGCCAAGTTTATACAATGTTAACATGGTCAGAGTCTACTACTGACTGACTTACCATTGCCACTAAAAAGGCGTAAAATTTCAAACTAAATTGACTTCGATGACGTAATATTAAAATACAAATCCGTGCCAAACGTAGTGATTATATTCTCTTTGTCCGTGCCTACAAGACCTACGTAAAAGGTGGGTCAGACAGAGGACGTTTTAAGTTCACGGGGTCTCTCAAAAATTAGAACAAAAGCCAGTCTCAAGTTCTAAAATTAAAAATTCAACGTTCCACATAACAACTGCGACAATGCGGCAGTTCTATTCTATTACATTTCCAAATAGGCATGACTAATGAGTTCTTAACAAGCCAAGAGGTTCATTTTAGTGCCATGACTCGGGGCAAAACAAAAGTGTTTCACTGTCGGTTTCATGAACAGCTCTAGTGTGCCCCCACAAAGCTCGGAACGTCATTTAAATGCACACGTTTCATTGGTTCTGAATGCTTCTTAGCGGGGGAGTAGAAAAGAACGGGCCAATTACGACGCTTTTGTGACTATGCGACCTCTTTAGGTCTCGAGTGTAACTTTATGCATGGATCATGATTTCGTTCGGCTTCCGAAGATGAAAAACCTCTTTTATGTTTGTGGTGGATTAGAATATTTTTATAAGAAATCAACTGAGTCGTTTACCTTACAAATATAAATAGATGCCTTGATCTGTATATTTTATACGGCAGGGTGTGTTCCTCTACGAAAACAAGTTGTAGACATGTTAGTAGATCGATGATTAAGATTATATAAATAAGTAACCATGAGATGAGAGATAGTCTTAAATAATACCCCTAAAAACGATTACATACAAATAAATACATAACATTGTAAAATATGACTACCTATGATATGATCCACTGCTGGCTTCTCTCGAAATGCACGATTATACAAAAGGAAGATTTTTAAGTAAGTATTATATTATTATATTGAAGAAAAAAATATAGTTTTCCAATCGTCCTATCTTACCGCCTTACGCCCTTAATTTATTTAAACACCATACCTATTCAATACATATATATACCTTGACTACCCAGTCCACTCTCCTTATCCACAGTACTGACCACTCACCTAAAATGTATAAGATATTTGAAATCTTAGAAACGCCCGCTGGAGGCGGCCGGCCGCAAAGCCTTTGCAGCTACCGTTCCACTTTTCCGCTTTTTCGCTTCCTTCTTTTATATTGAAATAACTGGACTGAAAGCAACTCCGATGCCTTCGGTCTCAATGTTGCTCCTTAAAAATGCCAATGTTAAGAAAAGGTAACTTCTCACTATATAGCTTGTCCTTGTCCTATTTTGTAATATGTATTAGGGGAAGTGATGCAGAAGCAAAAAAAAAGGAAGGAATCACATAAATACTTCATGTGCAGCCTTCATCTTTCAGTAGATAGACTTCAAGAGTATTACCTTCACAGGTAAGGCCACTGTTTGCGAAAGCCGGCAACGTGGGTAACAATAAATGCCTGGATATGCCGCCTCAACTTGGGCTTTATGGCAATCAGTCGAATAGAACAAATCGAAACCTATAGGCTCCGAAACAGCAGCTGAATGAGAAATCGGAATATATGCTAAGATGGCACAGAGAGAGAGAGATGATGTTAGAATAAGGCCTAAAGCTACAACAAACGGGCTCTAAAAGAACCGGTCAAATGGTAAAGAGTGTAAAGACGTGCTACCAGACCGCGCCAATTCTGGCTTTCAATAATAAGTTTCTTGTATCTTTAATGTCCCGATATGTATAAGGATGTAAACAATTTACTTATTTTGGGTTGTCGTTGAAGTAAAACCATCAGTAAAGAATTCAAATAAATTATTTATTCAAGGTCCCCAAACCACACTGGATCAGAATTCCGTCGCATCCATCGAAGAAGGAAGTGTGGGCCCAGCCGTGAGACATTGTGTATTGGAGTTACGATGATTATTATGATTAACCCTTTACTTACGGGCCCTTGAATCACTCCGTCACCGCCCAATACGGGCATGTTTTGGAGAGAGTCAGCGATTAGGCATAGTTTCACTTACTTGTAACTTTTGAAGTATTACAGCTACACACTTGGAATTTCACACACACAATAAGTATAATGTGTTTAATCAATAAATAATCACTTGTAATAATATTCACTATTTTTTCTTCTATCAAGCAATATACCAGTCACTAAGAAATTGAAGATTTTTAAGTTACTACTCGCGGATTTCACAAGTTTAAGTTTAAAAACATTCGTTTATAGTAGCTATACTTAACACAAATAAACACTTAAATAACGATAATTACGAAAATAATGCATAAATATCAATCACTTAAAACGTTGCATAAAAACAATTTGCCACTTATGGAAAATAGTGATGTGCGTCTATCGACACATTTGTCGATATATCTATAACCTAGTAAATGTAAAACTTATGATTTTGGTGAAATTATTATTAGGTAGGTATAATAGTACCTAATAATGATTTCATTGAACCAAAAACGGTAAAAAAAACACTAAAAATAACACTCCAAACACTGCCACGCCGTACTCTCCTATCGACAACAAGTTGATGAAATTTAAAACAACACTGTTGTCCGCCATATTGAGTTCAATTTTTAGCACCTCTGCAGTACGGGTGTCAACTCCAGTTGCCAGCAAAAAAGCGGTAATTTTAAAATTATGTTTATATCAGAACCATCTACCGAAATATTCTGATATTTTTTTCTTTGTATCTATACTAATCCCAGTGCATAATGTGACCGCTATTACCAAGCCACAAGGTCTCGTTTTGATTTAAAAAAATTTTTAACACGACCATTACTTCGATCAACTATAGTTGACACCCGTACTGCAGCGGTGTTGCCTTACTGGCAACTCTGGTTGACACCCGTAGGTAAAGGGTTATCTATATCTATATATATAAATGCAAGTGTCCTGACTGACTGACTGACTGACTGACTGACTGACTGACTGATTCATCAACGCAGAGCCGAAACTACAAAAGCTAGAAAGTTGAAATTTGCACACTAGGTTGCATTTGTAAAGTGTACAAGAGATAAGAAGCGATTTTGAAAAATTCAACCCCTAAGGGGGTTAAAAAGGGGATGAAAGGTTGTATGGGTTTCAAGTTTTAGTTTAAGCTAGAAATTTGAAACTTTGTGAAAATGTATTATATTAAAAAACAAGAAAACTAATTTCAGCGTTTTCGAAAATTCATCCCCCAAGGTGGTAAAAAGGGGTTGAAAGTTTGTATGGAGATCAAATATTTTTGTGAGTGTGTGACTTTAAACTTTGTATATGGGTATATAATTATAAGACAGGAAAAAAAATTTCAGCGTTTTTGAAAATTCATCCCCTATCAGGGTTAAAAAGGGGTTGAAAGTTTGAATCCATTACAAATGCTTTGAAACTTTTTAGAAAGGCATAATAGCCGATTACAAAAAAAAGTAATTGCGACGTTTTAGGAAATTCAACCCCTAAGGGGGTAAAAAAGGGGATGAAACTTTGTTTTGGGGTGCAAATTTTATTTTAAGCTAGGACCTTGAAACTTTGCAAAAAGGTATTAAATTAAAAAACAAGAAAACTAATTTCAGCGTTTTTAAAAATTCATCCCCCGAGGTGGTGAAAAAGGGGTTGAAAGTTTGTACGGAGATCAAATATTATTGAGAGTGCGGGACTTGAGTCTTTGTATAAAGCCATATTATTAAAACTCAAGAAAAGTAATTTCAGCGTTTTGAGAGATTCATCCCTTAAAAGGGTTAAAAAGGGGATGAAAGGTTGTATGGGGTTCAAGATTTATTTTAAGCTAGGAATTTGAAACTTTGTAAAAATGTATTATATTAAAAAATAAGAAAACTAATTTCAGCGTTTTCGAAAATTCATACCCCAAGGTGGTGAAAAAGGGGTTGAAAGTTTGTATGGAGATCAAATATTTTTGTGAGTGTGGGACTTGAAACTTTGTATATGGGTATATTATTATAAGACAGGAAAAGTAATTTCAGTGTTTTTGAAAATTCATCCCCTAACAGGGTTAAAAAGGGGTTGAAAGTTTGAATCCATTACAAATGCTTTGAAACTTCTTAGAAAGGCATAATAGCCGATTACGAAAAAAAGGAATTGCGACGTTTTAGGAAATTCAACCCCTAAGGGGGTAAAAAAGGGGATGAAACTTTTGTCTTGGGGTGCAAATTTTATTTTAAGCTAGGACCTTGAAACTTTGCAAAAAGGTATTAAATTAAAAAACAAGAAAACTAATTTCAGCGTTTTTAAAAATTTATCCCCCAAGGTGGTGAAAAAGGGGTTGAAAGTTTGTACGGAGATCAAATATTATTGAGAGTGCGGGACTTGAGACTTTGTATAAAGCCATATTATTAAAACTCAAGAAAAGTAATTTCAGCGTTTTTAAACTTCCACCCCTTAAAAGGGTTAAAAAGGGGATGAAAGGTTGTATGGGGTTCAAGATTTATTTTAAGCTAGGAATTTGAAACTCTGTAAAAATGTATTATATTAAAAAATAAGAAACCTAATTTCAGCGTTTTCGAAAATTCATCCCCCAAGGTGGTGAAAAAGGGGTTGAAAGTTTGTATGGAGATCAAATATTTTTGTGAGTGTGTGACTTTAAACTTTGTATATGGGTATATTATTATAAGACAGGAAAAGTAATTTCAGTGTTTTTGAAAATTCATCCCCTAACAGGGTTAAAAAGGGGTTGAAAGTTTGAATCCATTACAAATGCTTTGAAACTTCTTAGAAAGGCATAATAGCCGATTACGAAAAAAAGGAATTGCGACGTTTTAGGAAATTCAACCCCTAAGGGGGTAAAAAAGGGGATGAAACTTTGTCTTGGGGTGCAAATTTTATTTTAAGCTAGGACCTTGAAACTTTGCAAAAAGGTATTAAATTAAAAAACAAGTAAACTAATTTCAGCGTTTTTAAAAATTTATCCCCCAAGGTGGTGAAAAAGGGGTTGAAAGTTTGTACGGAGATCAAATATTATTGAGAGTGCGGGACTTGAGACTTTGTATAAAGCCATATTATTAAAACTCAAGAAAAGTAATTTCAGCGTTTTTAAACTTCCACCCCTTAAAAGGGTTAAAAAGGGGATGAAAGGTTGTATGGGGTTCAAGATTTATTTTAAGCTAGGAATTTGAAACTCTGTAAAAATGTATTATATTAAAAAATAAGAAAACTAATTTCAGCGTTTTCGAAAATTCATCCCCCAAGGTGGTGAAAAAGGGGTTGAAAGTTTGTATGGAGATCAAATATTTTTGTGAGTGTGTGACTTTAAACTTTGTATATGGTTATATTATTATAAGACATGAAAAGTAATTTCAGCGTATTTGAAAATTCATCCCCTAACAGGGTTAAAAAGGGGTTGAAAATTTGAATCCATTACAAATGCTTTGAAACTTCTTAGAAAGGCATAATAGCCGATTACGAAAAAAAGTAGTTGCGACGTTTTAGAAAATTCAACCCTTAGGGGTTAAAAAGGGTATGAAACTTTGTCTTGGGGTGCAAATTTTATTTTAAGCTAGGATCTTGAAACTTTGCAAAAAGGTATTAAATTAAAAAAAAAGAAAACTAATTTCAGCGTTTTTAAAAATTCATCCCCGAGGTGGTGAAAAAGGGGTTGAAAGTTTGTACGGAGATCAAATATTATTGAGAGTGCGGGACTTGAGTCTTTGTATAAAGCCATATTATTAAAAGTCAAGAAAAGTAATTTCAGCGTTTTTAAAAATTCATCCCTTAAAAGGGTTAAAAAGGGAATGAAAGGTTGTATGGGGTTCAAGATTTATTTTAAGCTAGGAATTTGAAACTGTAAAAATGTATTATATTAAAAAATAAGAAAACTAATTTCAGCGTTTTCGAAAATTCATCCCCCAAGGTGGTGAAAAAGGGGTTGAAAGTTTGTATGGAGATCAAATATTTTTGCGAGTGTGTGACTTTAAACTTTGTATATGGGTATATTATTATAAGACAGGAAAAGTAATTTCAGCGTTTTTAAAAATTCATCCCCTAACAGGGTTAAAAAGGGGTTGAAAGTTTGAATCCATTACAAATGCTTTGAAACTTTTTAGAAAGGCATAATAGCCGATTGCAAAAAAAAGGAATTGCGACGTTTTAGGAAATTCAACCCCTAAGGGGGTAAAAAAGGGGATGAAACATTGTCTTGGGGTGCAAATTTTTTTTTAAGCTAAGACCTTGAAACTTCGCAAAAAGGTATTAAATTAAAAAACAACAAAACAAATTTCAGTGTTTTTAAAAATTCATCCCCCGAGTTGGTGAAAAAGGGGTTGAAAGTTTGTACGGAGATCAAATATTTTTTAGATTGCGAGACTTGAATCTTTGTATAAAGCCATATTATTAATTCTCAAGAAAAGTAATTTCAGCGTTGTCAAAAATTCATCCCTTAAAAGGGTTAAAAAGGGGTTGAAAGATTCTATAGGGTTTATATTTTATTTTAACCGACGAATTTGTAACTTCGTAAAAAGTTATTTCATTAAAAGAGAAGAAAACTATTGTTAGCTTTTTTCAAAATTCAACATTTAAGGTGGTGAAAAAGGGGTTGAAAATTTGTATGGAGGTCAATATTTTTTGTAAGTACGGGACTTGAATCTATGTATAATGACATATTATTAGAATACGAGAAAAGTAATTTCAGCGTTTTTAAAAATTCATACCCTATAAGGGTCCAAAAGGGGTTGAAAGTTTGTATAGGGTTCAAATTTTATTTAAAGCTAGGAACTTGAAACTTCGTAAATAGGTACTTAGGTAGTAGGTTTTATTAAATAGTGGACTTGAAAATCTTCTGGGGGTTGAGAGAGATTATATCGAGATTATCGAGAACAATTTTATTCAGTTAGGGGCTTGAAACTTCGTAGCCAGGTTGTGAAAGACAAATCTCATGCGTTGTATAATAATTAACAAATGATTAACCGTCCCTACTGCTATCTTTTGCTGCATAATGTTCTAAGCTAATGTAGAATTTATAACCACCAATATACAAATCCACGCGTACGAAGTCGCGGGCAACAGCTAGTACATACATAGGTACAACAAGAAATTTTACAGGATTCCTAATCGCGAACGAGCGCCATCGACGGCCGATCAAAATGCATTTACGTTCGTTAGCGCCGTCAATGGCGGTCCGCGCTATAAATTCCATATTGAGCGGACACAACAAAGCGCGTTTTGTCTTGCAAATGAAAACGCGCACATTTCGCGGTATTGTGCGGCTGTTTCGGCGTCCGCCATTATTAACGGCGAACATGAAAGACAAAAGGTTCGTCTGCAGCACTGAGGCTGGCCTAGATAGTGGATTATTGTGCTAACACAATGGGAACGTTAATTTTGCGACTACATAATTTTGTTGTTTGCAACTTTATCACGTGTCTATCGATGCGATTGGCTTTTGTTTTCCGTTTTATTGCCAACCGCACCGGTACGGGCTTTCTGTTCAACGCTTTTGTGTAGAGCACCAGGTATTAGCATTAGCACTAAACTTTTGAATTAAGCTTACAATACCTGGCTTCATTTTCTATAGACAAATAGATTTAATTATTATTTAAAGTAAATTAACCAGTAAATCGTTTGTGATAGGTAATGACCTAATGACTTACAAACATGCTTATAAAAACGGGGTATCGCGAAAGACAACTTCAATTTAAATGATACAACTTAATTTAATATGAAGTCTAATTGGATATAAACAATCTGAGTATATATTAAATGGCAATCTTCATCATAAACTTCCTTTTTTAAGCTGGGTAAATAAAATAAAAACAAATAAGCACAAGATCAAATATATAGGTACTTGTATTAACGGGAACAAGGTATTAGCAAAAAGTTATTTTTTATTCCGAATTTTATAATTTTATGAAAATATTTATGGATTGCCTAATCTAAATCGATCGAAAGCAATTAAAAACTAAACTATTTTGTGTTTAATGACATTGTGAGATAAAAACTATAACATTTACAAAATATAAACAACTCAAACTTACCAACAACGTGCCATAAACAAATCAGTCCGAGCATTCCAAAATTTCCAATAAGGCACAGAACACAACACCAAAGTCCACACACAAACCACAGACAATAAATACTGGCACACAACAATCACTGAATCCGAAAAACAATTGGCGGGAAAACGACGCGACGAAAAAGTTCAGTTGGGCCCAGATTGCGCGCGGACAGCCATTTTGCTAGGGAGGTGAACGCCGACTGTGACCGGCCGGCTAGAGCGTACTCGCATGCCGCGCAACACCCTCGCGCACCACACTTGTCACCCTTTAACCCTCAATGCACTTCCCTTTTGACATCGCGATGCCTTTAGTCTATTGACATGGTAATTACCGCTTTATGATTTAGATTACGATATTCGGCGTTGAATAAATTTGCTTAAGCAAAACGCGAAACGGACCCGTATTGTTAATTCTGTCTTGTCACAAACCTATGTAGAGAACCTTCATGTTCCAGAGATACGTAAGTAGGACGACTTCTTTTCAAAACACGCCGCCTACTTAGAAACATTCTTGTAAGAATAACAAAAGCCTTACCTTGTAACATGAATCATAACAGACTCAAATAAGAAGCAACGCTACAAATAAGATAGGTGTCTCATCAAAGGAAGAAGCCAGAGACAGCAGGAGTATACAATGCTGAAACGTTGGGTAATATGTCCGATGACAATGGTGCGAACGAGGCACAAAGCCGCGAGGCGTATTGTGTGAACCCACACAATACAGAATACACCTCGCATATGCAACCGACCAATTTAACGCTCCTCCCACGAAAATAAAAGCCAAGCGACTATCACCTTTAACTCCACGTCATTAAACTTACCAACTTTAAAATGAAACGCATATCTAACGCAGTTGACAAACACCCTGTGTATTGTGTGTCAAAATAACTGATACGTGCTTAAGTATAAACGAAAATTGTAGTTTTCTGTATGAATCGACCTTTTTATTGTTGCTGTGCCCTCGATGAAAATTTTATGTTTTCCTTTGTTATACTTATAAAAGAACAAATCTTGGGAAATCTTTGTAACACTTTGTCTCGTTTTCTATATAACTTCGCTTTGAAGAGACGAATATTTTTCGCTCAATACCTATTTCATGTACTTAGGTAAAAAACCTAAAAAGCAGAGAAAAAGTAATTTGTATAATGATAAGACTCCTTTTTATACTACGTCGCTATCAGACAAGCATGCGGCCCGTCTGATAGTAAGCGGTCACCGTAGGCTGTGGACGCCTGCAACTCCAGAGGTGGTACATGCACGTTACCGACCCGCAAAGTGGCCCACTGATTACCAGTCTGCCGGACGATGTCGGCCTGTCAGTTAGAACAAAAAGTTGACAGTTCCGAACAACTGACAGGCCGATATCGTCCGGCGGACTGGTAATCAGTGGGCCCCTAACACCCCGCACCCTCGTTGAGCTCTATGTGCCTTTGCGTTTACCTAGTTATTACCTATGTGTTTATGTTCCGGAACTGATACGGAATTTAATAAGTTATGAGTTACATTTCGGTACAATCAGTTCAATAGGGATTCAGTAAATAAAATATAATTCGTAGCGCCCGCGTAGCGCTATCGTAGCGATTTTGATAGATGCAAGATCAACTAATTCACACCTCGGAGTTTACAGATGCTCCTGGATTCAGTTTTAACAATTAATAATGATTGTGAACTGGTTTTGATACGCCCTTGAAGATTGCTCGCGCTTGGTGGTTTCGAAATGAAGCGAGAGTCGTGCGTGAGATGCCTCATCAAGACTATCGCCAAGTTCGTATCGAAACCAGTTTAAAACCATAACAATTTTTAAATTAGAATCGACCTCTTGGTAAATTAAATTTGACGGATTGCTCCATCTGTTTGTTTCCTCCGGTACTAAAAAAACATCACGAGTATCACGACTTGATTGAGTTATTATTACTTATGTAAAGTCTAAATATCTGGGTGACCGAGCTTCGCTCGGAAAACATAAAAAAACTCGAAAATGCGCGTTTTCCCAGAGATAAGACCTAGCTAGATCGATTTTTCGCCCCCAAAAACCCCCATATAGCAAATTTCATCGAAATCGTTAGAGCCGTTTCCGAGATCCCCGAATTATATATATATATATATATTAATAAATAAACAAGAATTGCTCGTTTAAAGGTATTAGATTTGTGCACGAACTACACGAAGTACTTTGTTATTGTTAGGTAAACGGGGCGCGTGACCGTGACCTCTGTTTTGTCTTTCAATTAGTGGGTGAAAATCGTATTTCAAGATATTTAGCCTACCTTGGGAAATTCTTTATAAGTATGTTTTTAGTAGTCTGGCAATAAAGTTTTGTAAGTAACAGTAGGTACCTACAATAAAAAATATACGCATCCCTTTTTCGGGTTTATGTTAATAGTATAAATAATCGTAAATAAAAGAGACAGGATGATTTTCTCTACCTACTTATACTCCACAAACAAACGATTCTTGACAACCTACCTATAAGTATACGGTTTACTGAAAGTAGGCGGTAACAATTAGTATTATTATTACTAATATTATTAGTAGGTAAACTTTTAAATAAACTTATAAATAAACTTAAAAATAAACTTAAAAATAAACTTATAAATAAGGTAGGTACTTAGTAGGTATAAGTAGTCAATAGGAAGTGTACGGAGTGAACCTACCTACTTCGTATGAGTGCCTTTGGCTCAAAGCAGGCGTGTCTCACTCCGCGATTTCGTCGCTTTGCTACAGGTAGCTAAAAGTACATCCGTTCGGACCCAATTTTGGGAAAAGCCATAAACCGCGCGTGGCGCTGTCGCTACCTAGCGGCCATATCTGTGCTGATCGTAACAGACGCGTTTTGTTAGAGAGTGAGTCTTCTGTACTTAGTACTATTATTTATTCTGTGCTCAAAGTCACAATTTAAGTACTTCGCTAAGAATTAAGTAGCCTAGACCGCTAAAATGGAAATAAATAAGTGTCGAAGGAATAAAATAAGGTTGGCGAACCGCATTGTAAAGGAGACGTTATTCCTAACGCTTGCCGAACAAACTTACTTACCTAATCCTAACGGTCCGGTATGGCAGCCTATCGAGCTATCACGTGATGCAGAAATATTCCAACACTTACAACTCTATAAGCAGGGCCGGATTAACCCTAAGTCAGAGTAGGCAACTGCCTATGGGCCCCGCCTCGGCTAGGGGGCCCCGACGGCCCCGGCAGGGCCCGCGCGCGCCAAAAACAATATTTGTTTCAAATGGCAAAAATTCATAAATATTGTTTTTATTGTACCTAAATATTTATACCTACTTAATGTCCAATATCAGTTTCTCAGATACACAATCATTAGATGATTATGTAAATTATGTTATTTTATAGATTTAAAGTCTGTAATATCCAGCTCGATTTTCAGGCTCCCGAGGGCCTAATATCTCCGATTGGTTCGTGTCAGAGCGCTGCTTTCTTACAGTTCGACCTTCGGCGTCGCTTTTTAACAAATATAAACATTGATTTCAGAAGCTTGGCCTTTTGCCTTGCATGAAAGCTCACCTCGCTGGTTATAAGTACGCTTCGGGCTTGTTAAGTAATGTGGAGATTGCTGAGCTCGACTTTCAGCCTCACTTTTTACCTCCATGTTTGGTTTGTCTTCCAAATCTCCTCTTCTTCAGCTTAGCCTTTAGCCTCGCTGCGCCAAGCTCGGCCTGCGGTCTCGCTTTTTAATACAATGGACATTGGTTGGCGTCTGTGCTCTAGCTGAGCTTATCCTGAAGCACGGCTTTGACCTCGCATGAAAGCTCGGCTTACTGGGGAACTTCGGATTTTTAGGCCCGGCCCGGCCTTTTTAACACGCTTTCTCATTTTTTTTACAAAAATTTTCGCGCTCGCTGCGCTCGCGTTTTTTTGCTGCTTTTCTGGTTGACCCTGTACCTTCATGCTAACTTGACCGGTGAATGAATTGTAATTTAAACTATGGAATATCTTTATTATTACGTTAATTTTAATCATGTGGCTCGGCGTATGGTATTATGGTCGGACAATCGCTGTTCAGCCTCGCACAATATTTAACTACCTATGGAGAAAAAAAGGGCTCTCCCCACACTTGACGCAAAAAGGAATCGGCAAAAACTGATAGAAAAAAGCTTTATGTCCACGCAATAAGAGCGAAAAAGACATCGCTCGGCATGTTCGTATCGGCTCAACCGACACACCTGAAGGATGAAATTAAAACCACAAACTTACTTCCCTGAACTGAAAAATGAACATTAAGTAAATGTATGCAGAATTGACTGTAAGGGCCTAAGGGGGCCCCGAGCATTGCACTGCCTAGGGGCCCCGACATGCTTAATCCGGCCCTGTCTATAAGTAACTCTTAAACCGAATAAGTAAACAATTTGTAATTTAATTTTAACTTTAAGAAAGCATATAGGTATAGCGAACATCAAAAATCGAAATTTCGTTATTGTTATTAGCTTCCACATTTATTTTCATATTCGATCGAATCAAGCTTTTGTATGTTTAATTTAACTTATTGGAACCTAACGATATCCCACGTTATTGAAAAAAAAACAACGGGTTGCACCCAGGGAGTGCCGGCAGAAGTGAAAACTCAATGACTATTGCAAAATGCACTAGGTATAATTGAGGTTAATGCCATCTAGCGTTAGCATTAATTACTTGATACCCCTAAGCACATCACTGTTAGTACTTTAGTTATACTAATACCAGTTAGAGCGAAACTCACTAGATGATATTTAAATCAATAAAGAAAAACTCAATGACATTACATGTAACAGTTTTTGCATCAGTGGGCTTAGCACGGTAGCAGTTATCACGCAATATGGTATAAAATATGTGAATAAAACGTTAGTTACCGACGATTTTATCATGCATACTATGGTAGCAGACGATATATGGAGTTATCCACATTTGACAGCGGTAGATGACAGAAGACAATTTGCATAACATGGGGGTTGGATAATTTGACATATTATCCCATTTTGACAGTTCAACTTAGTTAATTTTATCTAAGTGCTTCTTAGGTGACGATAAGCCTTGTCGTGAAAGCAAAACTAGTGAATAAACCTATTACAAATACAAATTACAGGTAAATATCCGTTTTTCTATGATTATATTGAGAGTTATTAGTTATAATGTTCCGCTTTATATAATATAGTCAATATTTTATTTGCAGGGAAGTCAAATTTTATTATTCCTACTCGCGGCTGCTGTTGAAGAAACAAAGCGTCGAAAAATCTCGTGCATAGCTTTAAGAAACGCTTGCAACCCGTTTGATATGCCAGACGAAGAGTTTCGGCATATTTACAGAGTGTAAGGAGTGTGCAGTGCATTTATGTGCCGAACTTAACGCAGAGTCTCAAAACGGTGATGGATTACCAAAACACCTTAAAGGTAATGCTTAATAAAATTGTAGTGTTTCTTTAAAGTTAATATGTATTCCATGTAAGACAGGCGTCTCAATGACAATGCTACTAAACTCTTAAATACTATCTCATATTATAATTGTAAAAATTAGTATGTTAAGATATTCTGTTGCACAATCTTATACTTACTAACAGAGGTTACTTATTTAAGCCACTTTTTACCTCAACATTCATATCCTAACCTAAAGGGGAAAGTCTACTTACCTAGGTACAAATATTACATCTATGTTCTTATTTGTTTTAGGTTTTAACAGTATTAGCTGTAATACTAGGCGTGTCTTAGTAACTTTTTTGAATAAGTATGAGTGTGGCTGTATTGTGCAATGAGATAGGTAACTATTGTTTGATAGTTATGTTAAGTAGTTACTGGGTCTAGGATACATACTGTTATTCTTCATATTCAATTATTCATTATGTGAAAAAAACTGACAATCACAATATAAATTCCTGAAAATCTACCATGTGTAATTTTAAGTGAAATTGTATATTGTGAGATAAATAAATCATATCATATCATAATCTGGGAATGCATTTAAGGTTTAACTAAGGCATCCAGTTCTAGTTCTAATGTGCTGCATTGTTGACAAACATACTTAGTCATATTTTTATTCAAAAAAAATAATACAGGCCTATTGCTTGATGACTAGCGGAATGCGCAGCAAGCAGCAACTTTGAGTCTAGGACAAAACTTAACTTTCATATTTTTGGTGTGCATCAGTAAGCGTTCATATTGCTCTTCACGAGACTCCAATGGATAATACATATATATAAAAACTAGCGGATAATATATATAAAAACCAATGGATATTATTCCCCGAAATGGTCGTTCCCGTCGATTAGTTACTAGTAGCTATATTTTGGGTGCAAATAGCCTGCACTCATGTGAAAATATTTCATTCATAGCTGCCACATGAACCTGCTGTTACTTATTTCCTTATTTTTCTTCCAGAAAACTTCTCGTGGATACAGGGGGAAATTAAGGAAGGCGCTCCCCGAGGACTTCCTAAGCATCATGCACAAAACCGGCTGTTGTTAAGAGCCCATCAACCTGCACACTAGCGCCACTGCTAAGTAATCGTGATTATTTCAATTTAACGAAATATATTTAAAAAAGGGGGCCGCTACGCATTGTATCTTGTATTAAAGTACCTTTTGAATACTCGTACATCAAACTAGTTTCTATGTTGCTGGATTCGTCAATCTATGCGTCCAAGTTAAAACGGCCGTTTTTGTTTTGAGTTTATAGATTGACGAATTCAGCAACATAGAAACTAGTTTGATATATTCACAAGGTACTTTAATACAAGATACAGTACGTAGCGGCCCCCCTTTTTTAAATATCTTTCGTTAAATTGAAATAATCATGATTATTTAGCAGTGGCGCTAGTGTGCACGTTGATGGGCTCTTGAGAATGTGCGCGTGCGAGCCAGCTTAATAAATACTTATTTCGCCTATAACCAACTATGTTTTACTATCACACAAATACCTACCTAATCTATTTACCTATTTTTCTATGGTCAATCTTCATACAAAACAGCATTCCCCGCATGTAGGTGTCGCTTATTCTTATTTTTCATTTTAGCGTACAAAATCTGTCACTGTTACTACTTATAGCTTCTAAACGTATTTAATCCGACTTTCATATATATACACTATAGTATAATTAAAGCATTTTAAGCACGTTCTTATTTAAAGATGCATTTAGTTAGTCTGTGGCGGTCAAAAGGTTAAATAAGAATATTCCTAAATGCTCTATTATGCTATAAGTCTACCTACTTTAGTAACTATAACTACGGTCAGACAGAGTTTAATACTCTAATAATTAATGTTAAATTTTAAAAAACTATGTTAAATCCATTAACAACAATGTCAATATTCTCGCGGCGTTGGCACTGTTGTCAGTCTTCTATGTTTACTAGGTAAGTTAAGAGCCCGTCAACGTGCACACTAGCGCCACTGCTAAATAATCGTGATAATTTAAATTTAACGAAAGATTTTTTTAAAGGGGGCCGCTACGTATTGTATCTACATAGTATTAAAGTAACTTTTGAATACATCAAACTAGTTTTATGTTGCTGGATTCGCCGATCTATGAACTTAAAACAAAAACGGCCGTTTTAACTTTGGACGCATAGATTGAAGAATCCAGCAACATAAAAACTAGTTTGATGTATTCAAGAGGTACTTAAATGTGACGGAATCTATGAAAAGGGACCTTATTGTCGATGGCGCTTACGTCATTATTAAAGATGCTCCGATATAAATATAATGCCGCGCGATGTAAGCGCCATCGACAATAAGGTCCCTTTTCATAGATAATGCCCCAAATACAAAATACAGTACGTAGCGGCCCCCTTTTTTAAATACCTGACGTTAATTTGAAATAATAACGATTATTTAGCAGTGGCGCTAGTGTGCACGTTGATGGGCTCTTAACAATATCGGCTCTGTGCTGCTGGAGAGAATATTATAAATGGGTAAATAACACAACTATTGCCAAAAAGATAAACCAAGTTTATTTTCACATTAAATTATGGTATACAAACAAATCATTAATTGTCGTCCCCGGTGCGAAAGTGCCCATGATGCTAGCAACTTTTCAACGCTGGATTACTATGGGCAGCTTTTGCACCAGGAACGGCTCGGAGCGAGGGCCGTAATGTATAGGTATACATAGTAATGACCTGAAAAGGGAAAAAGTGTTTTGGTCTCAGACACACTCAGAGTACTCAGACAACGATATAACCGGAGAGTTAGCCACGGAAATAGGTACTTATGCAATTTATAGAGCAACGTAATCCCTCTAGTTAGTGTGCCATACTATCATTATTAATTAATCCGGTCGCCTGGCAGCAGTTCAGCGGTGGGTGTGAGAGTGGTTGGGCAACAACGGAGTTGTAAAATCAATTGAAGGTGTGCAATTTATAGAGCTCTGTGTTTGGTGTGATATTATAGCTAATTATGTATTTAATTCAAATATAACAATGCCAGGCGTTTTTGCTTTACGTATATAATCCACTCGTACTTTTCGCAATCGTACTTTTTGTACTCTGTCACAGAATAAATAATAGTACTACTCTGTTCGATTACGCCTAGGTATGTGTTAAGAAAAAGTAGAAGACATATACAACTATGCGTGAAGCAATTGTGAGTCAGGTGGAATTTGCTCATGGTCTTCCTGCAGGCGCTCAAGTGGTTTGTGTACTTTCATCACCTGACACTACTATTCCCCCAAATAAAACGCCTGGCATTGTTATATTTGAATTAAATATATAATTAGCTATGATATCATTTTACAACCCCTTTGTTGCCCATCCACTCACACACCCACCGCTGAACTGCTGCCATGCTGGATTAATTAATAATGATAGTATGGCCCACTAACTAGAGGGATTTCGTTGCTCTATAAATTGCATAAGTACCTATTTCCGTGGCTAGCTCTTAGACTAATATATATAATATACAAATACTTAAATACATAGAAAACATCCATGACTCAGGAACAAATATCTGTGCTCATCACACAAATTAATGCCCTTACCGGGATTCGAACCAGGACCGCGGCTTCACAGGCAGGGTGACTACCCATTAGACCAGACCGGTCGTCAAAACATATATATGTACTTACATAAGAGAATTTGGGACGTTAGCCGCGTACTCTGCCTCGTTTCCAGCCTTGGCCACCGGTGGACTTGATCACTTTATCTTTAGTGTATGACATATATTTCAATTTATAAGAACTGAAACAAACTACTAATGATGTCGCGGGGTAAACTATAAAAATACTAACGCGTTGGCCACATTGCGCGACTGGCTCCGGCTAAGGCAGGGAAGGCTAGATGGGAACGAAAGGTCCGATCGCTGTGTCTCGCTACAACCTATGGTTGTCGCCTTAGCCGAAGCCAGTCGAGCAATGTCATGGCCAAGCCGTAAGGCTAAAGGCTTCGTCACACAGGCGCGTTTTCCGGGCGGGGCGTTAGCGGGGCGCGCCGCTTTTACATATAAAACGCTCACGCCCCGCCCGGGAAACGCGCCTGTGTGACGGAAACTTAAGCGTATGCTGAGACGCAGGCGACGTAGGTCACGCAGCGCAGCACAGAGCGATTTTTGTAAAGTATAGAACGTCCTTTAGGTACGCACACTCCAGAGTAAGGACGTTCCATACTTTACAAAATCTGCTCTGTGCTGCGCTGCATGAACTGCGTCGCCTGCGTCTCATAATACGCTTAGCCTAGTGGCATTATTCATAAAAGTGTTACTGCCCTGAATTAGCTATGAATCGTTTGTCTTTATCTGTCATTTTGACTTAGATAAAGATAAGATAAAAGATAGTTTATTCAAGTAGGCATAATTACAATGCGCTTATGAACGTCAAATAAAGCTAGGTAGACCGGCTCCCTTATGTATTTGAAAGAAAGGGATAAAAAATTATTTAACTAAATCAGGTCCGTAAAGTTTTATGAATAAGGTGGTAAGTACATATCTTGTCAAATAAAAATGATATTTTTGATAAAAGTTTTTATTGCCGACTATAAAGGCCCCTGTACACAATGGGCCATCGCCGGCCAAACCAAGGGACGCAGCCATGCGGTAGAATGAGATAGCAATATCACTTGCTCCCTCTAACGCATAAATGCGTCCCCCAGAATGGCGCATTGTGTACTGGGGCCTTAACAGGCAATTAATACCTACTCATAAAAACAATTTCTAAGAAACCCAAACACAAATTAGGTTGCTTTATATATATCAAAGAGTTTCTTTGCCCACATCCTGCGTCCATCATCAGATATTCGGTGGTACCATAATATTGCGTTATCAGTTATCACCCAACTTAAATAATGTATATTAAGTTTTAGCTCAATCGAATAAAGAGACGTGGGGTCTAATTTATCTTGTAATATGTACTTGATACATACATTGCAACTTAAAGGTTTGTTAGAAAAAACCTTTTAAATACCACTGTAATAGTTTCACCTACATATGCTTAACAAATAAACACTTTTACTATTGACTTCGAAATGCATGGACGTGCCTGCTGAGAAGTGTGTTCCAGGCAGAAAGTCAGAACTTTTTTTTGGCGCACTCTCTCGTTCTATAGCTAAATATTATGACTATCCCTTTTCTAAATAAGTCATTAAATAATTGAGGCTGCAGATTTTAGTTAATTTCTATCGTGTCCTCGATAACTTGAGTGTCCTCCAATATGTTATGACTGAAACAGAAACAAATAGATTAGATGAGGTCATGATTCTATAGTGGCGCAGGCTAGTACAGAGGTTCATTTGCAAATTATAAGAAATTAATGTCATTTTTAGAAAGCTGTCGTTTTTAAGTCAGGGGGATTTTATAGTTTCATTGGTCCGATTTCGTTTCGACTGAAAATAAATTAAATTTTGTTCCAGTAACTATTAATCCGTTATTTAAAGCATTTTTGTTATTATTATTTTATTAAAGAGTACCTATTATGTATTAAAGTGTAGTCTATGCCACCTGCGGCATAAAAACATACCAATGAACATCTTATTCAACAATATTTGTCTCAGTAGTTAAGCTTTTATGCTAGGGTAATACACGACACAAACATACCCACACACATACATACATACCTACATACATAATACATACCTACATGCTAAAATCATAATTCTTCCCATTGTCACGTATACAATCAAACCACTTAGGGTATTGCAAATGAAAACATTTAAAATAAGAGTACCTACTTAAATCTTTCAATTAAACTGCTGGCAATACACACTAGGCTATGCCTGCGCAGTTTAGCATGTACACTGTACAGTTCAACTGCACAGGTAAAGCCGGTTTGGAAACTGCAGTCGAATGCCTTTTTACCTGTGCAGTTAGACTGTACATAAAAATTAAATATTAATAATATTTTATCCTTATGTCTTAGATTCATGGCACAAAGTGTGGTGGTGTTTTTCTTTTGTCAATACACTTGAATTCTTACATACAAAACCAGCTTCTACAATATTCAGACAGGGTAAAAAAACAATTTTGAAAGTGAGGTCTACGGGTTCCAAAGTTTTTAATTGTTGTTACAATCATTATGACCTTTTTCTGCAGTGTGAAAAAAATGTCAATTGGTAGTTTAGTAGTGTATCTTTCAATGTTGTTAACTCTAGTTTACCAAAAACAAGTATAACAAACTAGAACTTTCTAGTTAGGTAATTAATCTACAGTTGGATCAACTTTTACAACATCCATTGTTGCCATGACAACTTCATGCAATTATAGTAGTCATAGAACAGTTTTTAACAAACTTTTGTCACTTAGTAGAACATAGTCATAGTAGAAGATCAGTGTCAATAGTTTTAAATGGCACAATAAACTCTTCATGATTTTAGTTTAAGAAAGGTGTACTTACATCTCCAATCCTTGATTCTTCTGGATCCATTTTAGACAAGCCAGTTCTCCCGGTAATTGGTTGAGTTACCGCTCACTGCTAGCGGAGCCTGGGTTGCTGCCACATTGATTTTTCTAACTTTGCAGCTCAATTAACGACAAGTCTGACAATAAAAATAGAATTTATAGATAATTGACACATTTAACAGCTAAATTGTATTCAGTGATGACTTGATGACCCTACCTGCAACGGTAGTTAGAAACTGGATTTGGGCTAATATCAACAAGATAAACAACAAACATTAACACATTAACTGCCAGCGACTCACTAGGGGAGTTCACTGTTCGTAGGCGCTTTTTGCTACATACGGTTTTTCCCGTGTTATCGGCTACACTCGTAGCGCGTAGCTCGCGCTGGCACTGAATGTTTTAAGTAATGCTAAGTTATGGATGTTTCTTGTGTCCATACTACAAACTTTGCTTAGTTTGAGATGAGGTTGATCTGTATTAATTATTAGCATAGTACTTACCGACTTCCATGCCTGTTGCCACTGATGCCACTGATCTGTACGGATCGTGCTCTCATAGAACTTGTATGCAGCACTGCACTTATCTCTGGCTTCCGAGAGGCTCATGGTCCTCCCTGTACTCCCTGTAGGCGAACAGGGGATGCTGAGTTATATATTTTGCTAGCATTTTCTTCTGCGTCAAAGAATCGACTGAAAAACATATTCATGACAAAATCAGTTATGATCAAACGAATTATAACTTTTTCTGTAAATAAATTATTGGTTTTTAGAGAAACTTACATTATGCGTGGCATTTTCTTTAGATTTCACAGCAAATCAGTATTTTTCTTCAACTTGGTTTGTATTCTGATATTTTCACTGATCACGCGCGTACGCGATGCTTGTCAATGTCAAATTATTGTCAATTGACTCAATTGTCAAACACGATTATCCGTGCATGTTATAATGTAGGTCAATTTGTATAAAGCTGTCACTCATTTAAACACTTTTCAATTTGGAAGTGTAGTAATAAAATTGACTATTCATGTTCAAACTATGTCCGACACCGTCCGACATATGAATAAGGGCAGCCATTGAATAGATTTTTCATAAGCTCTACGCATAGACAGTCGTGGTCACTATCGTATGATAGTCGATAACTTTATTCAATATCGACGTGGTAGGCTTATCGTAGCTCGGGGCCATGCTCAGCGATATGACAAATTTACCAATAACGTTAGAAGACAACGTATCATACCACGTGCAATATGATACGCCCGTGCTAAGCCCGCAGGTCCGTCTTACGGTCACGTGATCGTCTTACGCTGTCTCGAGTTTAACATTTTTTCCCCAACTCAAAAAGTGCACAGCGCCGCTTAAGAAGTTTTCACTTCAAAAACCGATCAAGTGCAAGTCGGACTCGCCCACCGAGGGTTCCGTACTTTTTAGTATTTGTTGTTATAGCGGCAACAGAAATACATCATCTGTGAAAATCTCACCTGTCTAAGCCAGCCATTCTCAAAGTGTGTTCCGCGGAACCCTAGGGTTCCGCGACACCCCTGCAGGGGTTCCGCAAGAATTTAGAATTATGCTTATTTAATAAAAAAATACACTTCTAAAAACTATTGTTTTATTGTAGGGTTCCATCAAGTATTTCGCTTTCCAAAAGGGTTCCGTCTAAAAAAAAGATTGAGAACCGCTGGTCTAAGCTATCACGGTTCATGAGATACATGTGACACAGGCCTAGTGACAGACAGACAGACGGATGGACAGCGGAGTCTTAGTAATAGGGTCCCGTTTTTACACTTTTTACCGTTTGGGTACAGAACCCTAAAAATCAGAGACTGAATTACCATATCACCGAGGTTGGTCCCAACATAAATAAATAAATAAACAAATCTTCACATTTGCATTGCATGTGTTCGAACATCGTCCATCGTCGTCATCGTTCGTGTTTCTATCGTTCGATAGAAAGGCAGAAAACGAAATTTCGATTTTGGCGGTAGGCCTTTAAAGTGGTTTACACGCTCGTACTTGCGCAAGCAATGGCAGTACCTACACGCCGGGTCCGCTTCTAGTCCAAACAGTATTCCCATTGTGTCTGCCATTACCTAGCCCTCTTTTCTTTTGTATTCGCCTCTTCTATTGAAGTGAGACCTTCCCAATGACGCTTTATGGCGGCTTTGAAGTATGCAAGATACCCGTATGAAGTATATCGTACTTAGAAATATTACGTTGTGAATGGCTTAGCTTGATGTCGTAACGTAAGTAGGGTAGTAGGTAGTTGAGTAACAAGGTATCAATAAATCAATATTTATATTTAAATCTAAAATAGATGTGCTCACTGTAAATGTCAATAACCTTTAAGTAGGTACTTGCAAAAACATTTGTAAATGTCAGTAATGTCCTATCCTATTGTATGTACTTACTCTAAAGAACAATTAAATCGGGTCATACTGGGACTTTTTTTCATCGTTTATCAGGGTTTCGTCACCAAAAGGTAACCAACGGAACACAGATATAACTTTTCTCTATTTAATCGAGGGTATCGTCGAGACATATAGGAAAGTACAAGTGATTCTTAAGGGGCCCACTGATTAACAGTCCGCTCCGCCGGACGATATCGGCCTGTCAGTAAGAACAAAAAGTTGATAGCTCCGAACAACTGACAGGCCGATATCGTCCGGCGGACTGGTAATCAGTGTTGTTGCCATAAAAGAAAAGCCAATGCTTTTTTTAATACTCTGAGTTAGCAGAGTGGCCAGTAAAGTTTAGAAGGTCTATTTTAATTTAACAATTTGTTATTTATAGCTGGTCAAGCAGATCTTGTCAGTAGAAAAAGGCGGCAAATTTGAAAAATGTAGGCGCGAAGGGATATCGTCCCATAGAAAATTTGAATTTCGCGCCTAATTTTACTGACAAGATTTGCTTGACCAGTTATATATGGTTTTGATATGACCCTGATGATCGTCTTGACGATTGCCGCTCATCTCACGTCACGCACGACTTTCATTTATTTCGCAAGATTATATCAAAATAAGATCAAAACCGTAACAAATCGGTCGATGGACATTAAATTGATAGTGTACAACCCATAGATGGTAGGATACAACCATACTTATTTTAAGTAGGTAACAGGCAAATTTGAAAGTACACTGACATCACAATGATTTGACGAATTGGCCTGTAAAGCATTTACTGCAAATTCGCTACGAGCGCGGTACCTCCGTAGCCCGTAGCATTGATTACTCGATGTGTAGCGCTGCAAATATCATTTAGTAAAGTACATTGAACACCCAATACATAATGGGCCATCGCCGGCCACTCCAAGCTCCAAGGGACGCATTTATGCGTTAGAGGGAGCAAGTGATATTGCTATCTCATTCTACCGCATGGCTGCGTCCCTTGGAGTGGCCGGCGATGGCCCATTGTGTACTGGGGCCTTAAGCATCGAAGGCCTGTAGATCCATCCGGCATTCAGTCATGATTGAAATTTTGTAAAAAAAAATATTAAACGATATTGAATGTTTTTAAAGATTTATTATAAACGTCAGTACCTATTTTAAAAGTTATAACTCATGTAATACTTGGTTCGTATGAATTTGTTCCTAGGGAGTTATAGCCTTTTTTACAATCCATAACTCCCGCACGATAAAGTGTCATTCAATAGAACTTGCTATATAACTATGCAGTGGCGTAACTAGGGGGGGGGGCTGGGGGGGGCACGTGCCCCGGGCGCCGTCCAAGGGGGGGCGCCAAAATGGGCAAAAGACCTCCCATAGAAAATGGACTAGCCAAAATGTAGGAAACAGTCAAATTTTTTTTTTCGCGACTTAGGGCTTGGTCTCATAGTAAAAATTGCTCAGTATAATCGCAAAACCTCCCTGGCAACGGAAATGCAGTTATTTTTTAGCCACAATGTATACACGGTGGTCCAAACCTTGACGTCCAAAAATTTTTTTTAGAATCCTCGTCGTTAGGGGTTGGTTATCAGAATATACCCCATGTATGTTAGCCGATTTTTCGAGTTTAACTTTTGTTAAGAAATTCCGGGGTGAAGCTAAGCTTTGCGTTACTTTTATGCCTTCTAATAATTGTTCGTGGTATTTACACTGATAACATGAAATAGCGATGGGGAAGTGACCCCGTAAAATAATAGTAGAAATAACAAAAGAGGATTTTTGTAATGAATTACTAATTTGGAAGCCTTCCACCTCAGTTCCTTTGACCGGCGACTCTGACAAATTATGACTATTAAGTATCACTTTTTTGACCTTTTAAAAAACGTAGGGTCTAGCAGTTTCTAAAATAACCAAAAGTCCTAGAAATCGCTTGTATTTTTTATTTATTTAAGTAAGGGCAACATCTAAGCTTGACATGCTTGAACGTAAAAGTTTGTCTTTTTTTCCCAACTCAGCCAAGTGAGGATGCTGATTTTTTTTTAGCAACTGCGCCGCTTGTGAAGGATTATGTTACAAAAAGAAATATTCAAAAAAGTTCAATAGTTTTTTTAATAAATAATTGCTTCAACCCGGAATTTCTCAACAAAAGTTAAAAGTAATAAAAATAAAAATCATAATTCGAAAACTACGAAAAGTCGGCTAACATACATATTCTGATGACTGATAGCCCACAGCGTGAGGAATCTAAAAAAAATTTAAGGACGGCAAGGTTTGGACCAACCTGTATAACACATACCGTGCCAACATCGCTCGTTCTGTGATACTACATAGAATGCCGTGAAAAACCTGTGTCAAGTATTGCGAGCATACTATCCAGAGTTTCGGTGTGGGATCGGGAGAATTTAGTCAAATTCAATCCCACCAAGGCTCAATTTTGCGCGTTTACCGCTAAGAAAACCTCATTTTTCAAGGCACAACCCTTCCCATGTCAGGGAGTATTGGGAGCCTCGGTGTTGACATCTCCATCAGTGACGTCCAATAATTTCGTAGCCACCTTGCTGGGTAGGCTGCGCTCGTATCCAAAAAACTCGGTGTGCTCAATAAAGGGAGGCGATACTTTACTCTGGGGCAGACAGATCCATAACGTACCCACGGTGGGGCAAGGTGGGGCAGTTGTCCCACCCTGGTCTCTGACCATAAGCAGGCCTATGGAACTCTCCGCGCGAGCTCGGTTTTATACCTACGAATCTGTTCCCGTTCACGGTAGAAAAGCGAGCCAGTTGGTTGCCACACGCGCTCACGCGCGCACGTCGCGTCGCCGCGCGCTCGAATATGCCAAATTGTATGCGAAAGAAATGTCTTCTTCACGAACAAATAACACAGCTTGTAGTGTCGATGGATGCAGAAACAACAAAATTAATAAAAAAACCGTTTTTGTTCTTCCGATAGATAGGAAAAGTATAGTATAGATAGATAGACATTCTCAATATAAGTAGTTTATAAAACGGCGTAAACACTGCGGTTACTGCAGGGAGATATTATGACCTTTTAAAATGTTTCGCAGTCACTTGTCGGAATAAAACGCATAAACGGAATATTATAATAACTAATTGCAACTCATCTTACTCATGTATAGTTATTGTACGCTATGTACGTTATGCGTAATGCAAGTTGGACAATTAAAACTTACATTTTAAGTAAGTATCTTCTATAGAATATAATTATAGTTTAAGTAGGTAGGTACCTACTTATTTGTAAAATCATTTCTAAGCGTCGGCAACCCTAGCGTTGTGCCGGCGCGCGCGGTGCGGGCAGCGGCGCGTTGAAGGTCACTCCATTGTATTTTTGTGTAGGTATCAAAACGGTAGGTATTTGCGTTTTCTTTGAGAGATAAGTATCTGTTCGTAAGAACTATTATATAATCTGTGCCATAAGCTAAGAATCTCTGTTTCAACCGTACCCTGTTACAACGTCCCCAGCCTCCCCTACTTCTGCCCCACCCCTTAAAAAATGCTGCGTACGACCATGGACAGATCCCATATAATGAGTACTGCTGTCACCTTTGGGCAGGACCACCTAGATGTCACCTTTGGGCAGGAGCACCTAGATGCCACCTTGGTCCCTTCAAATCAGTCCAAAGGCGCGCTATGAATAGTCTACGATCCCAAACTTACAAGCGATATTGAATCTTCAAGTCTAAGGAGATCTCCAAAAAAGAAGTGTACAAGTTTTAAAATGGTCGGCAACGCGCATGTAACGCCCCTGGAGTGTAGACGTCCATAGGATGCGGTGACCGCTTACCATCAGGTGAGTCGTAAGCTTGTTAGCCACCGATGGACTAAAAAAACACTTATTTGTCTAAATCAAAAGTAAACTTTAATAATTTAAGTAAAAAGTAACCCTTTCGTTAGTTCATTTCGTTTGGGGAGGGGGGGAAATTTGGTGCTTGCCCCGGGCGCCATATCCTCTAGCTACGCCCACAGACTTGTCATTTACGCGCTCGGCTACGCCACTGTAACTATGTAAACAAAAGTTACTAGTAAATTGACATTTAGTGTCAATTTTAGTATGGCGGTTTGTTTACATAGTTAGCAAGTTCTATTGAATGACATTTTACACCTGCAAGGGCTGCAAGAAATAAGATGTTTGTCGAGCAAGTGTGATGAAAAAAAGCAATATATCACTGACCGCGGTTAAAAAAACGTTTTTCGCGGTAGTGACACGTAGATAAATATAGCTGGTCAACCTAATCTTGTCAGTTCAAATTTTCTATGGGACGATATCCCTTCGCGCCTACATTTTTCAAATTTGCCGCCTTTTTCTACTGTCTGGTCTCTGTCTGGTTGACCAAGTATAATTAAAATATACTCTGGCAAACCCACTTTGTCAGTAGAAACTGTCAGGCTAAATTCAGATTTTCTGTGGGAGGAAAACCCCTTCACGCTTACTTTTTTTTGCTGCTTTTTTCTACTGACGAAAAAATGCTCGTGTCGGAAGCCCGTGTTGATCGAAGAAAAAATGGCTTGACCACTTGACAAGCTATAAAAGTTAACTAGTGATTTCAGGACAACCAACATTACAAAATAAATCAAAGTTTAAAATCGCCAGTAGGTGGCACTGTTGACATAGTTCCATATCTATGGTCTATGCTCCAACTGTCAAGGCAATTTTCATAGTCTGTGGTAGCCATTCCATAAAAATGTCCGTGCCGTGTGCTTGTGTTCGCATTTTGTGGAATTATTAATTGTTATTAAAAACTGTGTTATTGTATATATAACTAAAATATCAGAGGTAAAGTAGATTAGTTTTGTTTGAATATGTTGTGATATCACAGGATATTCGCATCCTTTATCTTTGCATTAAAATCAATATGGCGGCGACCTACTCTCACTTTTTATTTGTATAAAATTTCGTAATTTAGTATCAAGTAGAGAAAGTACAACCCTATACTTTGTTTCAGTATTTTGATATGGACGGGAAATTGGATGCGTCTCTCGTGACGCAATCCATAAATTACCATGGACAGCAACTTCAGAAAACGTGGGAGGCAGAACGAGGAGAGGACGATTTGTCTAAAATCGGCATTGGAGCCCTGGACTTTGCGGTGTACCAGTCCAGGCATAAACACCTAACCTTCCAAGACCGTGGAAAACGCTTGAAACTTCATCAGTTTATTGCAAAAGAAGCAAATGCATTGTTTGATACATCAGTTCAGGAGGAAACGCCTTCCTCATCCAGTCTTGGGACTGATGCTACCGCACCTGAAGACAGTAAGCACGAACAAGCTTTTAAAAAATCAATAGTAGTTACTTAGCAACAGGTTGGCTTTGCCTTCCACAAACTAGTATAACAATGGTGTTCAAGGTTGTTTACTTGAAAGATTGATCAATTATTCATTGTCCCTGTGAGGCACAATTCCACTTATCTATTTTTTTCTGTAATTTGATCGTCATAATATTCAGGTCGTTTTTGTTTCAGATCTATATGCATTGATGCCACCGTTTGAAACGTTTTTGAATGTAGATAAATCTGCAAGACTGAGGCATTTTTTTGAAGTAAGTATTTAAAAATGAAATTACACTTTTGATTACACCTGGCTTGTTTATGGAAATTCTACTACTGATAACATTATCAGTAGAAATACCACAGGGTAATAAAGAGATGCATTTTATATTTTATTACATTTTAATGACTGACCAATAACTTATGCTACTATTTCTAGTTACCTGGACACTTCACAAGAATTTTCGAAAAAATTAGCTCTTTGTGTAGAAAAAAAAGAACTGTAGATATTTCTATTCGCAATAGAAAATAAAAATATTTGGAGGGACCTCCTTACAAGCA